>NC_089220.1:90350765-90950765 GCF_963924675.1 Phocoena phocoena | reverse complement strand
AAATTAATCCTCTATGGGACTCTCTGCACTTCCTGGACTTGATTGACTATTTCCTTTCCCATATTAGGGAAGTTTTCAACTATAATCTCTTCAAATATTTTCTCAGTCCCTTTCTTTTTCTGTTTTTCTTCTGGGAGCCATATAATTCAAATGTTGGTGTGTTTAATGTCCTAGAGATCTCTGAGACTGTCCTCAATTCTTTTCATTCTTTTTTCTTTATTCTGCTCTGCAGTAGTTACTTCCACTATTTTATCTTTCAGGTCACTTATCTGTTCTTCTCCCTCAGTTATCTGCTATTGATTCCTGCTAGAGAATTTTAAATTTCATTTATTGTGTTGTTCATCATTGTTTGTTTGCTCTTTAGTTCTTCTAGGTCTTTGTTAAACGTTTCTTGTATTTTCTCCATTCTATTTCCAAGATTTTGGATCATCTTTAGTATCATTACTCTGAATTCTTTTTCAGGTAGACTGCCTATTTCCTCTTCATTTGTTTGGTCTGGTGGGTTTTTACCTTGCTCCTTCATGTACTGTGTTTGTCTGTTTTTTCATTTTGCTTAACTTATTGTGTTTGGCGTCTCCTTTTCGCAGGCTGCAGGTTCATAGTTCCTGTTGTTTTTGGTGTCTGCCCCCAGTGGGTAAGGTTGGTTCAGTGGGTTTTGTAGGCTTCCTGGTGGAGGGGACTGGTGCTGTGTCCTGTTGCTGTGTCCTGTTGCTGTGTCCTGAGGCTGCTGGGAGAGATTTCCCTTTCTCTTCTTTGTTCGCACAGCTCCTGGGGTTCAGCTTTGGATTTGGCCTTGCCTCTGTGTGTAGGTCGCCTGAGGGCGTCTCTTCTTCACCCAGACAGGACGGGGTTAAAGTAGCAGCTGATTAGCGGGCTGTGGCTCACTCAGAATGCAGGGAGGAAAAAAAAAAAAAAAAAGAATGCAGGGAGGGAGGGGTACAGAATGCAGGGCAAGGCAGCGGCAGCAGAGGCCAGAGTGACATTGCACCAGCCTGAGGCCACTGTGTGTTCTCTCAGGGAAGAGAGTGTGTTGTCCCTGGATCACCGGACCCTGGCAGTGGCGGGCTGCACAGGCTCCTGGGAGAGGAGGTGTGGATAGTGACCTGTGCTTGCACATGGGCTTCTTGGTGGCTGCAGCAGCAGCCTTAGCATTTCATGCCCATTTCTGGTGTCCGCGCTGATACCTGCGGCACACGCCCATCTCTGGAGCTCGTTTAGGCGGTGCTCCAAATCCCCTCTCTTCGTGCACCCCGAAACAATGGTCTCTTGCCTCTTAGGCAGTTCCAGACTTTTTCCCTGACTCCTTCCCAGATAGCTGTGGTGCACTAGCCCCCTTCAGGCTGTGTTCACACAGCCAACCCCAGTCCTCTCCCTGGGAGCTGACCTCCGAAGCCCGAGCCTCAGCTCCCAGCCCCCGCCCGCCCCGGCGCGTGAGCAGACAAGCCTCTCGGACTGGTGAGTGCCAGTCGGCACCGATCCTCTGTGCAGGAATCTCTCCGCTTTGCCCTCTGCACCCCTGTTGCTGCGCTCTCCTCCGTGGCTCTGAAGATTTTCCCCTCCGCCACCCGCAGTCTCCACTCATGAAGGGGCTTCTAGTGTGTGGAAACCTTTCCTCCTTCACAGCTGCCTCCCAGTGGTGCAGGTCCCGTCCCTATTCTTTTGTCTCTGTTTTTTCTTTTTTCTTTTGCCCTACCCAGGTATGTGGGGAGTTTCTTGCCTTTTGGGAAGTCTGAGGTCTTCTACCAGCGTTCAGTAGGTGTTCTGTAAGAGTTGTTCCACATGTAGCTGTACTTCTGATGTATTTGTAGGGAGGAAGGTGATCTCCATGTCTTACTCTTGCGCCATCTTGAATGTCTCCCCCAAGTTCATTGACTTTTGTGTTTGTATTTAAAATGACAGAACTAATCGGAAACCAAATTCAAGATGTATTTTCAGGTGCTTCAGTGGCACAGCAAATTTGACCTTGAACACTCAATTCTTTACAAAGTTCTCATCAGACAAATATGACAGATGATATAAAAATGGCCAAAGTGGGCTTCCCTGGTGGCGCAGTGGTTGAGAGTCCGCCTACCGATGCAGGGGACACGGGTTCGTGCCCCGGTCCAGGAGGATCCCACATGCCGCGGAGTGGCTGGGCCCGTGAGCCATGGCCGCTGAGCCTGCACGTCCGGAGCCTGTGCTCTGCGGTGGGAGAGGCCACGGCAGTGAGAGGCCCGCGTACCACAAAAAAACAAAAACAAAAACGGCCAAAGTTTGTAAAGACATAATTGTCTGGCTTCATAATAATGATTATGATAATAGATTCTATTAAACACTTACTAGGGACTAGGTCCTATCTAAGCATTTTGCCAATAGGGTTTACTTACTCTTCCACAAAAATGTAACATAGGCAGTATAATTTCCCCCATTTTACCAGAAGAGGATACTGAAGCACAGAGAGGCTAATTAACTTGCTGAAATCCACAGCTAGTAAGTGGTGGAGCTAAGGTTTGAACCCAGGTAGTTTGGTTTCAAAGCCCAGAGCCACAACTACTTTCCAGTAGAGCTAAGAACTTATGGGTTTATTCTAGATTTTCATCTTTTTTACTTGAAGGATGTTTCTTTAAAACATGCTGGTTTTCAATTTTTTAAATGCTTTTCATTTTATGTCATATTAAAGCTTTATATTAAAAAGTGGAAAAGATGATAAATCAATTTCTAGTACTGTACTTTTTTATTTCTATAAAAGGAAGACAATAAAATAGTGTTTTGGACTACAGTATAGGAAAGCATATGTGTGTGGTATAAATGCAATAAATCTTGATAATACTATTTAAATCTCTTTAGATTCAGCTCTGGAAAAAAAGGAATTCCTAATGATAATGAACAATAGAGGGAAGTTTGATGACAAGTTTAAGACAATCTTAAATTGAGTTTATAGCTCTGTGTCTCAGACCTTTAAAGTATTCCAGATCAGGATGATGCATGTGTCTTTTCAGTCCTCAGTTTTTTCTTTGTTACTGCCTACCTCAGGCTCTTTATTAGAACAACATTTCTATACTAAAGATGAAAAACAGAACTGCTTGATGGCAGTATTTTTATCAAATTCCATCTACTTCAGATATTTAGGAAAATTTTTTTAGCTAAGACTTTCAGAAAATAACCAGAATTACTGCCATATGATTATAAAAACTTATTCTATGACATTTTCAAATCAACCCAATCTACTATCTTCATGTTCCAATTACTTCTCAACGTTTCAAGACAAGTATTTAGCAGTTGTCAGTCTTTAAAACTAGGAGATGTTCACCATAGTTTTTATTCTCATAATATGTACATTATTGAAAAATAAAAGATAAGCTAAAAGACAGAGAAAATGCTATCAAATAGCCACCCTTAAAAAAAAGGTGGGGGAGACCTTTGGTTGAGACTTTTGATTTTGGTGGTTCTTATGTTATAGAATCCATTGGACAGCCATTTGGATCTGGATATATAAAGATTAGGCAACTAAGATATTCCTTCTCTTTTATTACTTGGAATAGCAATACCTCCTCTGCCATTTAATGTATGTTGGTTTGAAAAAATGTTTTTAAAAGTATGAATTATTTAGACAGAACACAGTAAATAAAATCACTACGTATTTGTATATCCAGGTCAATTTGAGGAACTGTGTAAGTTTAGCAGCAGCAAAGTGTTCACCAAGTATTCACTGGTTTAATCATTTTAGTAATTTAGTAAAAAATCTCTTCTTAATTATTATTTTTGAAATTTGGGGAATAAATATGCTGATAATTCTTTTTCAACTCTGACATGTAGCAGCAGGACCGTTTTTAAGATTGGGACCCTATGAGGTACTAAAGCAAGCATTCACTTCTCTCACACTTGAGGTCACAAATTTTTGCAAGTCAAAAATGTTGAGCATGCCAAAAATATCATGCTGCACACTACCAAATAAAAGAACACTGTTATTCTTACAAGGAAAGGTTTGACAAGACAGGAAATAGGCAGGGTCAGAGAAGTTTACTTAATACGGAGTCTTATTTAACCACCATGAAGCCAAAATACAATGACAGTTTAAAAAAAATAAACAAACAGCTGTTACACAAAACAAAACCCCAGGATACATGGTCTCTACTGGAACTGATTATTAGATTTTTAGCAAATACAGGAAGTGGATAACCCCAGAGAACCCTCACAAAATTTCTAGACGTCTTCCCCATTTACTTTTGTCACAGGCGCTTCACTGAGACAATGTGGGTTAACGTAGTTTTAATTTGTGGGTAGAAATTTGAACAAAGAAAAATTGATCTTAACATGCTGCAAAATAACTTCATTAAAGGGCAATCATTTTAAAAGTTGCATTCTCCTAAAAATGGGGAGGGGAAGAGAAAGAAAAAAGAAAATGGAAGATAGGAAAAATCTAGCTGTTCATTACAATTTTCCATTTTTTGTTTAAACACAGCAGGAGGGCAAAGCTGCTGGCTTCTCTTCATCCTTGCAAATGCCAGGAGGGATTATGCAAACCCTACAACCACCCAAATCTTATTTAAAGTTATAATCATTGTTCTCATTTAATGACTTTCACCTGCTTTCACTCAAATATTGCTGCATCTTGTTTTCTGCCAGTTTGGACCCACTGGGAGTCGTTGATTCGTAATTGCAGATAAACCTTTTTTAAAAAAAGAAACATGCTACCTTTACAAAAAGCAAACATCAAGTGACATCTAGTGGATGTTTGAATATCATTTTCTAAGGACTCTGAATAGCAATATTCTCAACAATATATTATCTTAATATTGCTTATAATTTATGTTTCTCAGCTAGAGCCTCTGTCTTTTCCTAAGACAGAAAGACAAGTTATCAGATAGAAAAGTTGTCATTTTCTTTTCTCAAAGAAAATTTCTCTTTCCATTAGTATGTGAATAATAATTCTCAGCATAAAGCACCCTGGAAATAACTCATCAGTAACTCATGCTGTAAGTGTGAAAAAAAGGTTACAGTATATCCAACATTGGACATTTTTGAGCAATTATCAACTGTGTAGATGGTTCTTAAGAGAAGATGGCACTTCGAGTCTCAAATTCCTCTTTTTATCTATAATCTTAAAGAGCACTATAAATCTAGCAATTCTATATTTAGTCCAAATATTGTCCCTATTTTCCTTGAGAATGCTGTGGGAGAATTATTCAACTATTTAGGTCCACTTTCCATAACCTTTGGTAATTTTTGCTGGTTCACCACAAGTTACTGAAAACAGTGACTTAATCAGAGTCACACACAAAGCTGTTGAAAACTTAATTGATTGGGATTGCTGAACAGTTCCTCTCCAGAGATTTCATGTGTCTGAAAGGCTTCATGGAGAATAAATCCCTTGCATTGATGTCTAGAGACTGCATTTGTAAAAGAGACAGAAAGGGAAATTATTGACTGAGAAATTGAAAGATGGTGTTTAAATTTAGTATTTTCTTTCCTTTCAATGAAAGGAAACTTGGAATATGCAACTGTAACCCAAATGCCAGCTATCTGGTTGTCCCCAAGTCTTCCAGTCTTTTAGAGTTGCTCTTCATTTTAATAATAAAAAACACACACACACACAGCCCTGCGTGAAGCCCTTCTCTGACTTCCTGCAGGAAATCTATCATCCCTTCCCCCCACCCCCCGCCGCATTCCCCCAATAATTTCAAGAATTCTTGGGAGCTCTGCTTATTCTTAATCTCAGCTCTGCATCAAGCTTAATACTACTGTCTTATTCTTTATCCACTTCAGCCCAAATGCAAACTATTTTTTGCTTTTTGCCCCCGCTCCAAAGTGACACTTAAGCAATGTGTGTAGTCAACTTTATTGAAGTTTGGGTAATAGGAGGGAAGCTAAAGCACAGACGGCTCAGTAAACAGATTAAAAGTAATCTATGCAATGATACTATGTCTGGGCTTTGTTTCAAAATAATTCATTGGGGTTGGGGATGGGGGAATAGGTGGAGACACAGAAGAAACAAAATCAGCTAAGAGCTGATAATTGTTGAAGTTGAGTGATGAGTACATGGGATTCCTCATACTACAAATTCTACTTTTGTACATGATTGAAATTTGTTTAATAGCTATTTGAGAGAGTAAGTTCCTTGGTTATCCCTGATGCAGGAAATTTCTCTGGCTTCCAGTCTCTTCTCCAATTAGCCTCCTACCACATTTTGGGACCCCCTCCCAGAACTTCTGAGTCTCACTGCCTCTCCTCCTTCTCAGGCTGCCCAAGCAAGCCTTGAGCTCTGGACACACTCTAATACTGGGGGAGCCCAGCAGAATGGTTTGCTGACTCCCTAAAAATTCAAGAAACCAGTTTTTACCCTAAAAGGAATTTTGCCCTAGCTTTACAAAATGACATCAGGTAAAACTAGCATAACACCTGGAGTGTATAGAATTTTTTAAAAAGTTAGTTCTCTTCCTCTTACTATTTGTATTTTAATTGAAGTCCTGACAATTGATTCTAACAAAAGTTAATATAGATAGTATATCAGGACAAAGCAGCTAAAAGATGATATTCTATACCTACAAACAAGTCTTGGGGAGAAATAAGTAAACTATGGCAAAAGGGTAATTATTTTTGCCTTTTAACAAAAGATGTTCAGTGCAGACGTTGTGTCATACATAAATAAAACTATCTTTAAAAAGAAATTTTTTTTTTTTTGCTACTCAATTATACTGCAGTAGCCAAGTGCTAGGCAGCTATCACAGTAGGCTCATCAGAGGTGCATGGGAGGCCTGAGGAGTCTGAACCCTGCCCCCAACCATGAACTTGGTGAGGCGGAGAGAGAGGTGCACCACTGGCTCCCGGTTCCTGATCGTGATTAACCCAGTCTCTCTCCTATCGTAGCATCAATTAGCAACCGCTCCTTTCGCTTTGTCTACTTTGGCCTAGAAAATGAAAGCTTTGCTTAGTGCAGGTCTGAAGTCAGCTGAGATTAATGTTCAACCCCCCCCAAAACGTGTGCTAACAAAAAGAGGAAATGAAGTCATGTAAGGAAAAAGACTTTTCACACTTTTCACAAAATACATGTACAGGAAGAATAAGAGAATTCACTCTGGATGATTATGCTAATAATGCAAAGGTGGAAACTGTGCCTGTTGTCCCCTTTTAATATTCCCAAGAGGAAGGAAAGGGATTCAGAGATGTGGGGACGGGGAGGGAGCCACTTGCCAAAGGCCTCTGAGCAAGGGACTCAAAAAAGTGAACGTGTTACCATTGGCATGTGCCATTGTCCCCAAACATATGCGAGACAATGCCAGCGCTCACTTCTGGCTCTAAATTGAAAAAACACTTCCTCTCCTTCTGCCAGCACCATTTTCCCTCCTCCGCACCCCTGGAGTCTGACACAGTTTCCATTCCGAGGAGACCCAGTAATGACTCCAAGGAGACTGGGTAACATATTCCAGCGAAAGAGCTGGCAGACAGCGTGAGACAGCACGGGGATAAGTTTAGGCTGACATGAATTAGGAAGCATTTCTAAGTTACCCTTTGAAGTTTTTATTGCCTTATCATCAAACAGCTTCTCTTCTTTGGCTGTATATTGATTTTTCTGACTATGAAAAAGCATTTCATCTGTTCTATGATAATCAAACACAGTCTCAGCCAACGGGCACCTTCTTTTTTCTGAACCGTATTATTGCACATATCATGGAATTATCCTACACTCCATATCTGACAGGACCCCCATACAGCATTAGTCTCTTTCTAATGTTATTTTCCTGTCATGCCCAACAATATAATGTTTACATTCCAAACATATAGCTGCAGGGATCATATCATTATTTGCCTTTGCTCTAGTCAAGGTCTGTTTTATGAGAGCTTCCTGTCATTTGTCCTGATCTATGCTACTGTTTGTCAAAACATCACCTCTGAAATTGCCTGCTTCCCTAAGATGCCAGAAAAAAAATATTTCATGCCAACTAAAAATTAAGTCATTATAAATCCCACAGAGGTTTCTAAATGGGGCCACCCTTGGGATTTTATTTTTCTTTAAGTATAATGCGCTTTCTAATAGTCAAAGCGATTGGACTGGAAGAGTATTTTTGTCATATTTCCCCTCTAGCCCTGGCACATCAGAAAATAGTCACAAAAAGGTTGCTTCTTTTTTATCTACTTGTACAATGTGTGATGGCAGGGCCAACCTCATATGTGGTTCAGTGTTCATACCTGAGTGGAAAGTTGGGTTAACGTCTTTCCTGAATGGAGAAGGGGTATGAGACCCTTGATCAGGAACTTGGAAACTAGCCCTACAACTGCTGTGGTTTGGTTGGTTTCATGACCCCAAACACATAGCCTCCTTTAGGCTCAGGCAATTCATGTGTTATCTAACAATGTCTTAGGTCAGCTTGAAAGATGCAGTCCCTATTTTGTTCTTAGTTTCTCACTGTCATTTCCATCCTCTGTGATCACTAGCTGGCTATTTTGGTGATGGCTTCTTAACCTCATTGTCACAGACATCAGATTAATATCAATTGCTGAAGCTCAGCTCTGGTGATGTCACTCTTTGCCCCAAACTCTTCCATGGCTGGCCACTGCTTCCCTGGTGTTTAGGACCCTCCAGCGTGAACCTGCAACCTACAATTCCAGGATGCTTACCAGCGATTTTCTATATGTCCTTTACACTCCAGTCTATCTGAACTTTCGTTTTGCCATTTTATGAATATGCCTTGTGTCTTCTTTGTATTTTCAAGGTATATCGCTTACTGCAGAGATTTCTATATTTATCTTACTTCCCCTGCTAGATGGTAACATTCCTGAAGATAATTGTGACCATTTATTGACCAAATATTCTTTGCTATGGACTGTGTGAGATACTTTTACATCCATCAACTCTAGATTTTCTAATAACGTAAGGTGGATATTACTATCTTGATTTTTCAGATGGGAAGATAGTGGTTAGATGATGTCCTCAAGGTCATGTAGCTAGCATGTGACAGCTCATGTCTTAGTTGTTTCACGTATATCATCTAGAAAAACACTAAATTGAATGAATGATGATGCCGGCACTTGTTCAGCACACAGATGCTAGGCAATTACAAATGTGAATAAATGAATGAACGACGGGATTTTATACCTTAAATTAGCCCCCTAACTTTAGATAATTGCCACCAGGTGGCAGTAGTTCGCCACAGCCATACAGACTGGTCGCAAGATTCACTAAATGGAATAAGAGAGCTGGAAGGGACCCTGGAGATTATCTGACACGTTTGCCCTATTTTATGCTAAGAAAATTGAGAATCCGTAAAGTTATTTTATTTACTCAACATCTCTTAGTTAGTGAAAGAGCGGACTTAAACGTAGGTCTAAAATTCCCAAAGCCACTGTTTTACCATTAGACCAACTTGTATATTTTTTCTTCAACACTTATAATTTATAGTAATAATTTTCCCATTGAGTATTAAAATATTCAGTAAAATAGTAAATGTAATCAAAACTAAACAAATATATTTTATCATAAAATTTTAAGTGTTTCCCTTAACCAAGTAATATAGTTTTCATGTTAAAAGATGTTATGATATATATAATGCAAAAAGGAAAAATACCACCAATTCCAAAAGCCAGAGAAAATCATTATTTTAGAATATATTCTCCCAGAGGATTCTTACTCATCTGTAAAACCCACTTTTGAAAATTAGGATCAAACCAAGACATAATTTAGCAATTTGTTAACTTTAATTTCTCTCTATAATCTGACTTTCATAAATAGTTACTTGACATTATCTTTAGGAGACCTCCTGGATCTTAAAAATTCTCCCAAATTAACCACGTTTAGTTGCTAGTAAAGGGAGACCATTTTTATATTTATTTATATTTATGTATTTATGAATTTATTTATTTAACATCTTTATTGGAGTATAACTGCTTTACAATGGTGTGTTAGTTTCAGCTTTATAACTAAGTGAATCAGCTTTACATATACATATATCCCCATATCTCCTCCCTCTTGCACCTCCCTCCCACCCTCCCTATCCCACCACTCTACGTGGTCACAAAAACACCCAGCTGATCTCCCTGTGCTATGCGGTTGCTTCCCACTAGCTATCTATTTTACATTTGGTAGTGTATATATGTCCATGCCACTCTCTCACTTCGTCCCAGCTTACCCTTCCCCCTCCCCGTGTCCTCAAGTCCATTCTCTATGTCTGTGTCTTTATTCTTGTCCTGCCCCGAGGTTCTTCAGAACCATTATTTTTTTTCTTTAGATTCCAGATATACGTGTTAGCATACGTTATTTATTTTTCTCCTTCTGACTTAACTTCACTCTGTATGACAGACTCTAGGGCCATCCACGTCACTAGAAATAACTCAAATGCATGTCTTTTTATGGCTGGGCAATATTCCATTGTATATAAGTGCCACATCTTCTTTATCCATTCGTCTGTTGATGGACACTTAGGTTGCTTCCATGTCCTGGCTATTGTAAATAGAGCTGCAATGAACATTGTGGTATATGACTCTTTTTGAATTATGGATTGCTCAGGGTATATGGCCAGTAGTGGGATTGCTGGGTTGTATGGTAGTTCTATTTTTAGTTTTTTAAGGAACCTCCATACTGTTCTCCATAGTGGCTGTATCAATTTACATTCCCACCAACAGTGTAGGAGGGTTCCCTTTTCCCCACACCCTCTCCAGCATTTATTGTTTGTAGATATTTTGATGATGGCCATTCTGACCAGTGTGAGGTGATACCTCATTGTAGTTTTGATTTGCATTTCTCTAATGATTAGTGATGTTGAGCATCCTTTCATGTGTTTGTTGGCCATCTGTATGTCTGCTTTGGTGAAATGTCTATTTAGTCTTCTGCCCATTTTTGGATTGGGTTGTTTGTATTTCTGATATTGAGCTGCATGAGCTGCTTGTAAATTTTGGAGATTAATCCTTTGTCAGTGGCTTCGTTTGCAAATAATTTCTCCCATTCTGAGGGCTGTCATTTTATCTTGATTATGGTTTCCTTTGCTGCGCAAAAGCTTTTAAGTTTCATTAGGTCCCATTTGTTTATTTTTGTTTTTATTTCCATTTCTCTGGCAGGTGTAGCAAAAAGGATCTTGCTGTGATGTATGTCATAGAGTGTTCTGCCTATGTTTTCCTCTTCCTAAGAGTTTAATAGTGTCTGACCTTACATTTAGGTCTTTCACCCATTTTGAGTTTATTTTTGTGTATGGTGTTAGGGAGTGTTCTAATTTCATTGTTTTCCATGTAGCTGTCTACTTTTCCCAGCACCAATTATTGAAGAGGCTGTCTTTTCTCCATTGTATATTCTTGCCTCCTTTATCAATGATAAGGTGACCATAAGTGCATGTGTTTCTCTCTGGCCTTTCTATCCTGTTCCATTAAACTATATTTCTGTTTCTGTGCCAGTACCATACTGCCTTGATGACTGTAGCTTTGTAGTATAGTCTGAAATCTGGGAGCCAAATTCATCCAGCTCCATTTTTCTTTCTCAAGATTGCTTTGGCTATTCGGGGTCTTTTGTGTTTCCATACAAATTGTGAAGTTTTTTGCTCTAGTTCTGTAAAAAATGCAAATGGTAGTTTGATAGGGATTGCATTGAATCTGTAGATTGCTTTGGGTAGTATAATTTTCACAATGTTGATTCTTCCAACCCAAGAATATGGTATATCTCTCCATCTGTTTGTATCATCTTTAATTTCTTTCATCAGTGTCTTATAGTTTTCTGCATACAGGTCTTTTGTCTCCTTAGGTAGGTTTATTCCTAGGTATTTTATTCCTTTTGTTGCAGTGGTAAATGGGAGTGTTTCCTAAATTTCTCTTTCAGATTTTTCATTATTAGTGTATAGGAATGCAAGAGATTTCTGTGCATTAATTTTGTATCCTGCTACTTTACCAAATTCATTGATTAGCTCTAGTAGTTTTCTGGTATCATCTCTAGGATTCTCTATGTATAGTATCATGTCATCTGCAAACAGTGACAGCTTTATTTCTTCTTTTCAGATTTGGATTCCTTTTATTTCTATTTCTTCTCTGCTTGCTGTGGCTAAAACTTCAAAAACTATGTTGAATAATAGTGGTGAGAGTGGACAACCTTGTCTTGTTCCTGATCTTAGAGGAAATGGTTTCAGTTTTTCACCATTGAGAACGATGTTGGCTCTGAGTTTGTCATATATGCCCTTTATTATGTTGAGGTAAGTTCCCTCTATGCCTATTCTCTGTAGGATTTTTATCATAAATGGGTGTTGAATTTTGTTGAAAGCTTTTCTGCATCTATTGAGATAATCATATGGTTTTTATCCTCCAATTTGTTAATATGGTGTATCACATTGGTTGATTTCCGTATATTGAAGAATCCTTGCATTCCTGGGATAAACCCCACTTGATCATGGTGTATGATCCTTTTAATGTGCTGTTGGATTCTGTTTGCTAGTATTTTGTTGAGGATTTTTGCATCTATGTTCATCAGTGATATTGGCCTGTAGTTTTCTTTCTTTGTGACATCTTTGTCTGGTTTTGGTATCACGGTGATGGTGGCGTCATAGAATGAGTTTCCAAGTGTTCCTCCCTCTGCTATATTTTGAAGGATTTTAAGGAGGATAGGTGTTAGCTCTTCTCTGAACGGTTGATAGAATTCACCTGTGAAGCCATCTGGTCCTGGGCTTTTGTTTGTTGGAAGATTTTTAATCACAGTTTCAATTTCAGTGCTTGGTCTGTTTATATTTTTTATTTCTTCCTGGTTCGGTCTTGGAAGGTTGTGCTTTTCTAAGAATTTGTCCATTTCTTCCAGGTTGTCCATTTCATTGGCATATTGTTGTTTGTAGTAATCTCTCATGATCCTTTGTATTTCTGCAGTGTCAGTTGTTACTTCTTTTTCATTTCTAATTCTATTGAGTCTTCTCACTTTTTTTCTTGAGGAGTCTGGCTAATGGTTTATCAATTTTACCTTCTCAAAGAACTAGCTTTGTTATCTTGATCTTTGCTAACGTTTCCTTCATTTCTTTTTCATTTATTTCTGATCTGATCTTTATGATTTCTTTCCCTCTGCTAACTTTGGGGTTTCTTTTGTTCTCCTTTTTCTAATTGCTATAAGTGTAAGGTTAGGTTGTTTACTTGAGATGTTTCTTGTTTCTTGAGGTAGGATTTTATTGCTGTAAACTTCCCTCTTAGAAGTGCTTTTGCTGCATCCCATCCGTTTTGGGTCATCGTGGTTTTTTTTGTCATTTGTTTCTAGGTATTTTTTGATTTCCCCTTTGATTTCTTCAGCGATCTCTTGGTTATTAAGTAGTGTATTGTTTAGCCTCCATGTATTTGTATTTTTTACAGATTTTTTTCCTATAATTGATATCTTGTCTCATAGCATTGTGGTTGGAAAAGATACTTGATACGATTTCAATTTTCTTAAATTTACCAGTGCTTGATTTGTGACCCTAGATATGATCTATCCTGGAGAATGTTCCATGAGCACTTGAGAAGAAAGTGTATTCTGTTGGTTTTGGATGGAATGTCCTATAAATATCAATTAAGTCCATCTTGTTTAATGTATCATTTAAAGCTTGTGTTTCCTTATTTATTTTCATTTTGGATGATCTGTCCATTGGTGAAAGTAGGGTGTTAAAGTCCCCTACTATGGTTGTGTTACTGTCGATTTCCACTTTTATGGCTGTTAGCATTTGCTGTATGTATTGAGGTGCTCCTATGTTGGGTGCATACTTATTTACAATTGTTATATCTTCTTGGATTGATCCCTTGATCATTATGTAGTGTCCTTCTTTGTCTCTTGTAATAGTCTTTATTTTAAAGTCTATTTTGTCTGATATGAGAATTGCTACTCCAGCTTTGTTTTGATTTCTATTTGCATGAAATATCTTTTTCCATCCCCTCACTTTCAGTCTGTATGTGTCCCTAGGTCTGAAGTGAGTCTCTTGTAGACAGCATATATATGGGTCTTGTTTTTGTATCCATTCAGCCAGTCTGTCTTTTGGTGGGAGCATTTAAGCCGTTTACACTTAAGGTAGTTGTCGATATGTATGTTCCTATTACCAGTTTTTAAATTGTTTTGGGTTTGTTATTGTAGGTCTTTTCCTTCTCTTATGTTTCCTGCCTAGACAAGTTCCTTTAGCATTCGTTTTAAAGCTGGTTTGGTGGTGCTGAATTCTCTTAGCTTTTGCTTGTCTGTAAATGTTTTAATTTCTCCATCGAATCTGCATGAGATCCTTGATGCGTAGAGTAATCTTGGTTGTAGGTTTTTCCCTTTCATCACTTTAAATATGTCCTGCCACTCCTTTCTGGCTTGCAGAATGTCTGCTGAAAGATCAGTTGTTAACCTTATAGGGATTCCCTTGTATGTTATTTGTTGTTTTTCCCTTTCTGCTTTTAATATTTTTTCTTTGTATTTAATTTTTGATAGTTTGGTTAATATGTGTCTTCATGTGTTTCTCTTTGGAATTATCCTGTATGGGACTTTCTGCGCTTCCTGGACTTGACTAACCATTTCCTTTCCCACATTAGGGAAGTTTTCAACTATAATCTCTTCAAATATTTTCTCAGTCCCTTTCCTTTTTTCTTCTTCTGGGACCCCTACACTTCGAATGTTGGTGTGTTTAATGTTCTCCCAGAGGTCTCTGAGACTGTCCTCAATTCTTCCATTCTTTTTCCTCATTCTGCTCTGCAGTAGTTATTTCCAGTATTTTATCTTCCAGGTTACTTATCCGTTCTTCTGCCTCAGTCATTGTGCTATTGATTACTTATAGAGAATTTTCAATTTCATTTATGGTGTTGTAAAAATACTCACAAAATACTCACTCACAAAAAGGGAAAATGGAGAAAAAAATATATATCATTGCTCCCAAGTCCACCGCCTCAATTTTGGGATGGTTCATTGTCTACTCAGGTATTCCACAGATGCAGGGTACATCAAGTTGATTGTGGAGATTTAATCTGCTGCTCCTGAGGCTGCTGGGAGAGATTCCCCTTTCTATTCTTTGTTTGCACAGCTCCTGGCATTCAGCTTTGGATTTGGCCCCGCCTCTGCTTGTAGGTCACCTGTGGGCATCTGTTCCTCACCCAGACAGGATGGGGTTAAATTAGCAGCTCATTAGGGGGCTTTGGCTCACTCAGGCCAGGGGGAGGGAGGGGCATGGAATGTAGGGCGAGCCTGTGGTGGCAGAGGCCATTATGACGTTGCAGCAGCCTGAGGCATGCATGTGTTCTCCCAGGGAAGTTGTCCCTGGATCACGGGACCCTGGCAGTGGCGGGCTGCACAGGCTTCTGGGGCGGGAGGTGTGGACAGTGACCTGTGCTTGCACATAGGCTTCTTGGTGGCTGCAGCAGCAGCCTTAACGTTTCATGCCCGTCTCTGGTGTCCACACTGATAGCCATGGCTCGCACTTATCTCTGGAGCTCGTTTAGGCAGTGCTCTGAATTCCCTCTCCTCATGCACCCCGAAACAGTGGTCTCTTGCCTCTTAGGCAGTTCCAGACTTTTTCCCAGATTCCCTCCTGACTAGCTGTGTCGCACTAGCCCCCTTCAGGCTGTGTTCACGCACCCAACCCGAGTCCTCTCCCTGAGATCCGATCGAAGCTCAAGCCTCCGCCCGCCCCGGTGGGTGAGCAGATGAGCCTCTCAAGCTGGTGAGTGCTGGTTGGCACCGATCCTCTGTGTGTGAATCTCTCCACCTTGCCCTGTGCACCCCTGTTGCCGTGCTCTCCTCCATGGCTCTGAAGCTTCCCCCCGGCTACCACTGTCTCCTCCAGGGAAGGGGCTTCCTAGTATGTGGAAACTTTTCCTCCTTCACAGCTCCCTCCCAGAGGTGCAGGTCTTGTCCCTATTATTGTCTTTTTTTTTCTTTTGCCTTACCCAGGTATGTGGGGAGTTTCTTGCCTTTTGGGAAGTCAGGTCTTCTGCCAGCGTTCAGTAGGTGTTCTGTAGTTGCTCCACATGTATATGCATTTTTGATGTATTTGTGGGGAGGAAGGTGATCTCCACGTCTTACTCTTCCGCCATCTTGAAGGTCCGACCATTTTTAATATATTTTTCTTCATATACTTCTTCAGAAGATTCCCTCAGTGAAAATTTCAGTTTCATTTATATTTTTCCCTTTTCTCATTCTCTCTTCAGTAAGTAAAAGAGCAATGCCAGGGCTTCCCTGGTGGCGCAGTAGTTGAGAATCCTCCTCCAGATGCAGGGGACACGGGTTTCCTCCCTGGTCTGGAAGATCCCACATGCCGCTGAGCAACTAAGCCCTGTGCGTTCCAACTACTGAGCCTGTGCTCTAGAGCCTGTGAGCCACAACTACGATCCCGTGTGCTGCAACTACTGAAGCCCACGTGCTTAGAGCCAGTGCTCCACAAAAAGTGAAGCCACCGCAATGAGAAGCCCATGCACCGCAACAAAGAGTAGCCCCTGCTCACCGCAACTAGGGAAACCCTGTGTGCAGCAATGAAGACCCAACACAGCCAAACATAAATAAATTTTTTTAAAAAAGAGCAATGTCAAAACGCTGTGTACACAATCCATCCAAATGGAGATGTCTTTTCAGCAAAAGGCATTTTACTTTCACTCTTGCGAAATTGTTCCTCCCCACCTCACCTCTCTTCTCAGGATGATGATACAATACTAGAGGGTATTTCTCAGCTAAAAGGATCCAGTCAGTTACAAAAATAGTATATTTTACACTAATGAACAGAAGATAAAATGGCTCCAAATGCCTAATCAAAGATCACAGTATTACCTTTACTTGAGTGATTACATGCCTCTTAGCATGGATTTTGCATGTAAAGCTTTCACTACATCCAGGGATGCTCTCTGAATCTATAAATATTACTACAAAAATTATCGTTGAATTTTGGCCCAGATGATTTCTGTCCTCTGTAATCGTCAATTCCTGTAACTGTCAATCTATCACCATTACCTTAAGGGTATATGCAGTAGAGGTTAGCAGTAGGAAAAGAAAGTTGTGAGGGGTGGGGTTGGGGGGTGTGTGTGTTGGTGCTTTCCTAACAAGGACCACTGCTGGAGTTGAAGTGGGGAAAGAAGAGCAAATGAGAAGTTGCATCAAGTGTGATTTGGGGATGGTCAGAGCAAGAGGATCGGGGTAGGTAGGAGCCCTGCTGAGAATGGTCTATATGACAACTTGGACTCAGTACTCATGTAATTATGTTACTATGTCCAAGGTCCATTAACCTCAAACACAAAACTCCAAGTACCTACATATCTCAGCCCTCTAGTCTTCTACCATTCTTTCACTGATAAGATGGAAAATGAATTTGAGGAAGTAATCATTTGACATCTCCTGCCAGGTGGGATGGAGATGGTCATGTGGCAAGAAATACAGTACGTTCCCTACATATGCACGAGTTCCGTTCTGAGAGCGCGTTCGTAAGTCCAATTTGTTCCTATGTCCAACAAAGTTAGCCTAGATACCCAACTAACTAACAATCAGCTATACAGCACAGGATTGTAATAGGTTTATAATACTTTTCACACAAATAATACATAAAAAACAAACACAAAAAATAAAACATTTTTAATCTTACAGTACAGTACCTTGAAAAATACAGTAGTATAGTACAACACCTGGCATACAGGGGCTGGCATCTAGTGAACAGGCAAGAAGAGTTACTGATTGGAGGAGGGAGAGGAGGTGGAAGATGGTAGAGCAGAAGGATCGTCAGCAATAGGAGACGGAGGGCAAGATGCAATTTCACTCATGCCTGACGTTGATGGCACAGGTTCTGGTTCCTTGCTGGATTCAATTCTATCTACCCTCTTTAAAAAACGATCCAGTGATGTCTGGGTAGTAGCTCTTTTTTTCTCGTCATAGATGACACGGTAGCACTGGATTGCATTCTGAACGGCTGCTGCAACCTTTGTGTACCGTTCTGTGTTCAGGTCCTGTGTCTCAAAAACTAACAGTGCCTCCTCAAATAAAGAAAATCCACTGCCATTTCCTGTGTCATGAATCTCTTCAGTTCTTCAGTTACTTCTTCCTCTTGTCTCTCCTTCATGCTTTCTCTGGGCCTCCAATACCTGGCACTTCTTAGCAGTACCAGCTACATCACCGCTGCTTTTATGCTTATTTCCAGACATCCTGGGCTTGAAATAAAGATACTGTACTACTGTACTCTATACAGTACTGTAAAGTACACAAAAGCAAACCAGTTGTAGAGGATGCACATACGTGACAACGTACGCCAGACACACGAACTAACTTACGTGACTGGACATACAAACGCATGTTTGCATCTTTGAAAGCTCGCAACTTGAAGGTTCGTATGTAGGGGACTTACCGTACTGTGTAGGGAAGGTGCTTTGAAATCCAAATCTTGGGCCTTCCCCCACCTCCATCCCCCCATTCATTTAGGCTCCCTGTTTAAATACTAGTATGTAGCTTCCTCTACAGATAGCCACCAAGGGAAATTAACTGATGGAGCATCAGATTAATTTGTAGGAGTCTCCCTGATTATTTCTCTTCTGATGTATACAGCACCAAGGACAGGAGTGGATAGTGGGCATCATTAGTGAGGTAGAACTGTCAAGGGAGAGGAAAACTGCCTGGAAAGAAACTGAATGGTAATTGCTATGCAATTTGTAGTTAATTGATAATCAAAGTGCAGCCCTACATGTGAAAATGATGCTTCTTTGGTCATCAGTAAAAAACTGGTTTCCTTTGTAGCAGAAAGGAAGACTTGCCCTAATAAAGTGCTGCTTCCTGGTTTTCCTTTGTTACCAACTGAATCTAGCTGATTGAAATAAGGCAAAGATGAAATGAGCTCAGGAACCAAGCCTTATTAACATAGGGTTTCACTTCCTAGAAAACTGGTCCAGACCACTATTTAGGTGTTCCTATTCTGCAGTTATTCACTATTCCATCCACTTTTGTTTCAGTCTTTTCTAAATGTTGTATTTCATAATAAAACAGAGTAAAAATATTATAAAATATTTGAACTTTACATACATAAGAGAAAATGTCTCCAATAACCCCAACCCAACAGATTGTATTGTACTCTTTCACATGGCATTTCCTTTTCTTGCTTTTTCTATATGGCATTTGCACTTTCTTTGCTTTTTTCACTGTTTTAGGCAAGTTCCATGAGTCTGCCCTATGCCACTGTTAAGGAAAAACAGCTTTTTTCCTTCCTGTGTAGGGAAAAACTTAGTTCTTTCCTAACATGTCTTCCCTCCCTGTGAGTCTCCTTTACTACTCACAGAAAACACTTCACTTCTGGGCACCAAACGTGTGCAAGCTTTTTCCCACAACAAGCAATTCTGTGACACCAGCTGCATGTTCTACAATTTCTCAATTCTGACACTGTGTACTTGGAGATAGCCTCAGATACTGCAGGTTAAGGGCTCAGTCCCACAAGACTGACCACTCTCCCCCAGCCATCCCTCCCACCACCACTTCAGACACCAGCTGCAAGCTCAGGTTTTCACCTGTGCTTCTGACCAGCTATAGAAGTTCCAAAGACCTCCTCTCCTTGGGGTTGATTAATTTTCTAGAGCAGTTCACAGAACTCAGGAAAACACTTATGTTTACTAGTTTATTATAAAAGGACATGATAAAAGATACAGGTGAAAATACAGATGGGAGAGGTGCAGAGGGCAAGATACATGGGAAAGGGCACGGAGCTTCCATAACCTGTCCAGGCGCACCACTCTCCCAGCCCAACCTGTGAGCTCTCTGAGCCCTGTTCTTTTGGGATTTTATGGAGGCTTCATCACATAGGAACGATCCATGATTACTTCCAATTTCAGCCCTTCTCCCTTCACGAGAAGGGAGGGGGGAACGGGGGGGGGGGCACTGAAAATTCTAAGCTTCTGATCATGTCTCAGTCCATCTTTCCAGTGACCAGCCCTCATTCAGGAGCCATCCAGGAGCCCACCCAGGGTCACCCCATTAGAACAAGACACTCCTACCACCCACAAAATTACAAGGGTTTCGGGAGCTCCGTGTCAGGAACACAGGTCAAAGACCAATATAGAACAAGAGATGTTCCCAGTGTTCTTATCACCAGGGGGTCAGAGACCAATATCTATTTTCTATTATCTCACAGCCACTCTCTTCTATAGATTAAATTCACTGATCCTAGCTTCAGTCCCTCAGGTCACATATGACAAGCCTAATTCCCTGAGTCTTTAGACTATAAGAACATCTATTATATCCCTGGGACCTTCTGCCACCCCCCACACCATTCCTCCCATCCCAACAAATACACTTCTCCAGACAAAAACCAAAACTTAAGACAAAAAAACCTCCATACCAGGTCTCTCATCTATCCCCCATGGATATCATTCTGGTCTCTAACTTTAGAGTAGCTTCAGATCTGAGCATCTTCCTTTAAATATGGTACCAAGATGGAAACATATTCCAGGTATGAACAAACTAGAGGAAGATTTTCATCAACCATCTCTTCCATTCTATATTCTCTTTACCACTTGAAAGACTGAAGATACTGCAAAGAATATGAGCTTTGAAGCCACAGGACCTGAATTTTAATAGTGGGCATCATTAGCTGAAATGTCTGAGCCGATTTTTGTTATCTATTTTTGTTTCATCTGTTCTCCCACAGGCATGTTATGAGAAAGAAATGAGCAGTTTGTAAGTGCTTAATATGGTGGACTTAATGTTAACAGTGTAAGCTAAGACCATATCTCTTGGTAGTCACATCATACTCTTTGTTCTTACTCAACTGTTACTCCGTATTGGTCAGGGTTCAGAGAACCTGACTGGTTAGTTTAGCAGAAAAGAATTTATTTAAATTTTACTGACTTCAGAAATAATTTATACCATGACCCAGTACACACATGCACACATAAATATATAATTCAAATAATCTTCACAATATTTACCCATCTGACATGTTGTCCTCTGCTGTTTTTCTATTTTTTTTTTTAATGCTAGTTATGACCCACTGAGTTGATTTCATGACTCACTAATGAATCGTGACCCATAGTTACATTTCCAAAGTAATGGAAAACACTACACTGCAAGGTATTAAATGGCCTAGAGAATCACTAGAAGGACAGAGAAAAAAACTCTAACCTGTGTTTCCAGGAACTGGGTGGCCAAGAAAGCTGCCAGCTCCAGAAGCATTCCATCTGTATGACCCACACCTGCAAAATGATGCCTTTTGAGTCTCACACTAGTGCATCTGATTGAAAAAGTCCTGGTGTAAAGGGGTTTGGGAAATGCAGAAAAGGAAAGCACACCAAGAAGGCTGCAATAGATGTTAATCAAGCTAATTCATGCTGCCGAGACTTACTCAAAGGTGCTTGGTTTGGACAAACCCAGTGGCCTAAGCATACCTCTTTACATCTATTTTTCCCTATTAAATTGTATATTTTCTTGGATGCAGCCTATTACTGCTACTTCAGTGAGGGAAGGTCACATAACTACAGTTTACTTGACAGAATGAAATTCAGAAGAACAAACCAACTGGAAATTCCCAAGTTACATTTCCTTTCACAAACACACCTCTACCAAGTTAACCTGGGGTCTACAAAAAAGGGAGGTTAAAAAAAAAAAGGATAAACCTAAAAATAAAAAAAATAAACTGAGGATTCTCTTCTTGCCACCCTCACAAAGGATCTTAAGTTTAAAAAGACATTTTTTAGATCACTGAAGAGAAGGGACGAATTAGGAACAATTTTAACTTCTTTTTATTGTCCTTCAGTTCAGTTTATACAGTAATTTGTATCTGTGAAAGAATTCAAATTTATTGAATGAAAGGCATTGCTTTAATTGCTTTATAAGCAATTAAAAAATAAGTTACTGAAGGGGTAATATATAGCAAATTAAATAATACAGGTTTTGGGGTAATTGATGTGCATTTAATTTAGAAGAAACTGTGTGAAGTCACCACACAGATTTATATAACAGTTAAATGCAGAAAAACACAAGAAAGTAAGTTTCTATGTGATCCCAACAGAGGTATCCTTTCCTTGATCATAAGAGAACCCAGAGAACCCAAGTATTTTTAGAAGCTAAAACTGTTTACAGAAGTGCAAAACACCAAAACACTTTAAGCAAAGCCTTTATTTTCAAGGAAAAAAGTATATTTTCTCATTTTCTGTTCTTGTCATAAATTTTAATTATTTCCAGTGGAACCAAAACCTCCTGAACCCCTTTCAGTGTCATCTAAAACCTGAAAAGACATAAAGGTAGTAAGCCATGTAGTTAATTTCAGATGCTCTTTCAGTTCTCTCCAGCTCCAAATTTGTAAGACTTTTATTCTTGCTATAGCATTGTTTCAGAAAGGAGATTACAGAAAATTAAATTTTTAAAGTTTCATAAATTAAAATATTGAGTAAGTTCCAAAAAAGCTAAGGGAACAGTAGAATTTCACAGACTATTTAAGTGGTTTATTATCCAAAGTAATGCTGTATAATAGCTATGGTAAACAATTTCAAGAAGTTCTAAGATTTAAATTTTGCCTAAAATAGGACTAGTCACATATTCTACCTCAGATGGTCCCCAACTTAGGATGGTTTGACTTATGATTTTTTGACTTTATGATGGTGCTAAAGTGATTTGCATTCGGTAAAAACTGTGTCCCAAATATTGAATTCTGACCTTTTCATGGACGAGTGATATACGGCGTGATATTCTCGTGATGCTGGGCAATGGCAGCAAGCTGCAGCCATCAGTCAGCCACGCCATCACAAGGGTGAACCACTGATAACACAACTGTTCTGTACTCATACAACCATGCTATTTTTCACTTTTAGCATGGTAGTCAATAAATTACATGAGATATTCAACACTTCCTTATAAAACACGCTTTGTGTTAGATGCTTTTGTCCAACTGTAGGTTAATGTAAGCATTCTGAGCATGTTTAAGTTAGGCTAGGCTAAGCTATGATGTTCGGTAGGTTAGACGTATTAAGTGCATTTTCAACTTAAGATATTTTCAACTTATGATGGATTTATTGGGATGTAGTCCCATTGTTAAGTCGAGGAAGATCTGTATCTAGTTACAAACTTTTATTTTTCCTTCACTGAAGGTGTTACATCATGTATTCCCTATTCAGCTTTTAGGATACTTACTTGAACTTCCTCTATTTCTGGGTAAAATATCCGTTCACAAATGAGCTGTGCAATTCGATCACCCTTTTTGACTTCAAAGGAAAAAACAAAACAATTTATTACTGATATTGATGCATTCTCTGTATCCTGCCTTGTACAGTACAATGAGAATTAGAGGAGTATGTGTTACTTAGACATACATAACTTGGAAAACTCACTGCACTTATGTGACTGCATATATTTGACATACCTTCGAACTTTTCTTTGCCAAAATTAAACAGTACAACACCAACATTTCCTCTATAATCTTCATCTATGACACCAGCTGGAAAAAAGAAAAAAAATATTAGCTTGGTTTATGGTATCGAAAGATTAAGCGTATATGATTACCTCAGAATCATTCCTAAGTAGCTCTGCGAGTTTTATCCTTACAACGAATATGTGAATCTTGCTCTGGTACTATGTAAAGCCTCCAAACTAAGAAATTACTAAAATGCAAATAAGAATTAAGAAAGTGGTCCTAATTTCCCAACCTGTCATCCTTACAAATGGTGACCACTACCTACTCTAAATTGGGAGTAGGCACTTAGCATCTCAAACAAGTCATCCTGAATTGCTCTCTCCAATCCTACTGTCTATCTGTGGCACACCTGCCCAAAAGACTAAGAGAAAATTATGATTTGGGTTTTAAAGGTTTCTCCTGGTAGCAACTTCCCACTAACATCCAGATTGAAATATGATTGAGTCATAAATAAAAGTGTCAAAAAGCCTAAAGATCTGCAGTAGAATAAGTCAATGTTAAGTAAGCAGCAGTCTAGCAAATATTAGAACATTCCATTTTTATAATGAAAATGGAGCTGAATCGTTCAGTTCACATTCTTCTTCTTTCAATTTAAGCTACCAGCCTTTCTCAGAGCATCATCTCTCAGAAGACATTAGCACATAAGCTCAATAATGAGTATACTTTTACACAGAACCATGTGTAATTAGTACCTGTTTGAGATTATAAACACAAAGGCAGCAAATCTTTGCAGGAGAGAAACTTGAGCCAGAGAAGTACATTTACCAGACTTGCTAGCATTTATCTTTGGGCCAAGAATCCAAAACATTTCCATAAACACAAGCACAGACAATATAGGTGCACCAGGCCTTCTCATTTCCTTTTTTAATATTGAGAAATAATTCACAATTCAACGGTTCTTAGCATATTCAAAGTTGTGCAAACACGACCACAATCAATTTTAGAACATTTTTATTACCGCATTTTTATTAGAACATTTTATTACCCTGCCTGTTAGCAGTCACTCTCCTACCCCCTTCATCCCCCTCAGTGCCTGTCTCCTTTAATACATGGTAATTCTTTCCCCCCAGTTTGTAAAATGCTGGATAGGATTCATGTGAATCTAATTAAACGTAGCTCCATGTCACATCTTACAGCTTCTCATTAACACCTCACTTCTTTAAAAAACAAAACAAAACTCTTAATAAAGAAGAAAAAAGAAAATAAAAAGAATCAGGAATTTAGCTCAATGGGTACTAATGCTGGTTGATCAGACTCGTAATTATTTGAAGGTCAACTGAAAAAAAATTTTTTTTCTTTTTTAGAACAAGGGTAAGCATCCCCTTTCAATTTTCTCATGTAGGGGAAAAAAAAGCAAAATTAAAAAAAGTTCCACCATGGGGAAAAATATTCAGAAAACCAACATTTTAGATTTTTCCAGTGGATTAGAGTAGTTTAAATGAACCCCTGTGGTTTATGCATGAATTACTAGGGGTAAGTGAAACTGAACTTAAGCACTTCTTAAAAGGTTCCTGATACAACACTTTTAAGAGTTTAAATTAAAGATAAACATATTTTTAACAGTGAGAAGGGTGAGTATAAAAGTGGCTGAAAGTGGTTCATATCATGTCTAGACTGAAGGAAACAGTATTCTTTTCTGGTTCTACAGCAATAAAACTTGAACCAATTCAAAAAATACTGAAGTCTGGCATCTTCCCCCACTGCCAGTTGATCATTAAATTAGTCCTTGATATTTATTGAAAGAATGGATATAAAAATGAGACCAGCTGTTTTCTATATTATCTAGATGTAGAAAATTTCAGCTGCAGGAACAGTTTAGATCAGAGTTAATGAAGGAACCCCTCAGTAGCAGGTCATTCCATGCCTCACATGCCGGAACAAATGACCACATGAGGCCTTGGTATCTCCATGTGGGAGTGCTGAAGTACAGGCTAGCACTCATTCACCTAGAATGCATTAGATGAAGGCAGTGTGGGCTGACTTCTGAACTCTTGTTTCATTACCCAAATAGTACAAATACATATGAAGTAAAGGCCAATAATGTTCCCCGACCCTCCCTCAGGTAGCCAAAGTTACAATAATACATTTTACACATTTTCTTTCACCTAAAATATTACTGATATCCTTGGGGAGTAATATATATAAAAGTCATTGTTTTAGATCCAAGATATGGAACTACAGCACCATTATTTCTATGTAACTATTCTCTTACGTAACATCAGATATTCAGGTCGTTTTCACATTTTCCCCATAATAATCAAGGCAGTCCTTTACATACGTTCTTGAGTATTAGTGTTTTTTATTCTCATCAAATAGTTTCAAAAAAGCACTTTCCTGGGTTGAAGGGTGTGCATATTTAAAATTTTAATGGATATCGCTAGATAACTTTGCAAAAAAGGTATAGCAATTCGAATTTCTATCAGTGACATTTAAGAATGCCCATTTCCAAACTCCCTGACAGTACCAGATAGTAGCAATCTTCTAAATTCTGGCCAACGTGGTGAGTAAAAACTGGTATCTCGTGGCTTTATTACATTTCCCTGATGACTAGTGAGGCTCGGCTTTTTTCCTCCTTACGTGCATCGCACATTTGCTCATCCTCTTGTACATTTTATGATCAGTTTTTTTTTTCTTATCTGTTTGGGTATTTAACTCTTTCTCATATGACTTGCAAGTATTTATTTGTTTACTTTATGGTATCTTCTACAATACAAAAACACTCCTTTTTGTAAAGGCCTTTGCTATGTATCTGTAAAGTAGTCCTATCACACTTAAATGTTTGGGTGTCTTGAATTCTGCAAAGCCAGATTATCTACCTAGATTTTATGCTTGGCACACAGAAGTTTGAAAAGTCCTTAACTAAAAGAAATGAAGTAATTTGAAGTCAATTAAAATGTATAACAAAAAAAAGGCCCTTCTTTTTTTTTAAGTATGAATGCCAATAGTATAAAAAAAATCTAATAGTTCTAAGTTCATTTATTACTCAAAGGCAAACTGACCTTCAAGAAAAACACAAGACTTATTCCTTTTCTACATAAGGGACATAAACATCAGGGATATTTCTCTTCATGAGAAAGCAGAAAGTATTTTGAAGTTATCACTGGAAAAATCATGCATTGGAACTGGCAGAGTGATTAACTGACTTCAGGCAAAAGTTTTACTGTGTCAAGATTTTGGCATGTCATTTGTTGGAAACCCTCTTTAGTGAAAACTATCCCCACCTACCAGATGTGAATTCTGAACGGAATCCTGCATACTCAACTTTTCCCTTTGACCCTTATTTACAGCCTGGGAATTCTAACAACATCCCTCTTCTGAAATAAAAACTGTGGCCAACTATGATAAACTTGTGCCTAAGAGACATTTCTAAGATACTATGCATCCAAGAACACACCACAATGTGATTGTGTGAATAATACCACACCAACCACCAGGCAAACTAACTTTCCACTGCTTTTACATGAAATTTTTTCAGAGGATTGTTTTAAACAGAGCAAAAATTAGTAACAAAGTCGGAAAAGGTTTCCATTTAAAAAAAAAAGGTCTGATAAGTCCCTAAGGGACAGGAAATATCAGATACATTATCATTCAATCTTCCCATCATTCAGGGACAAGCACACTAATTTTCATTGTTAGATAAGGAAACTGAGGCTCAGAAAAATTAAGTAATAACTAGCTTGTTAGTGACAAAGCTGGGGCCCAAATCCCATTGTTATTCCAAAGCCCATGTTCCTTTCACAACCCTTTGAAATTTATTTAAAAATATATACAATCTTTTACATCCTTAAGTTACAGGCCTAAGTGACCATACTGACCTTGTAAAAGTAGTTTTGAAAGTCAAGCATAACTGAACCCAGGCAATCCTCAGCCCCTGAGGTCTGTCCGTCTCAGTCAAACTCTGCTCCTCTTCAGTCCCTAAGACCTACTTTTAGGCTCCCGATTTGCCCCACAGCACCATCTAGTGACGCCATGGGGAGACAGCCCAGGGACAGGCCTTAGCCACATGTTAACCCCTGAAGTGCAGGTAACAGTGAGCTAATTCAGGGCAGGGCTCCGCTGGTGGAGGGAAGGGGCAGGGTGATTCACAGTATTTAACTGCAGTGGAAAGAACAAGGGGACTGGAATAATATGGATGGATTCCAGTTTTTAACGTATCAACTTGGGCTCTTTTTTTTTAAATAAATTTTTGCATTTATTTATTTTTGGCTGTGCTGGGTCATCGGTGGTGCGTGCAGGCTTTTCTCTAGCTGCAGTGGGGGTTACTCTTCATTGCGGTGTGTGGACTTCTCATTGTGGTGGCTTCTCTTGTTGCAGAGCATGGGCCCTAGAGAGCATGGGCTTCAGTAGTTGTGGCATGTGGGCTCAGCAGTTGTGGCGCACGGGCTTAGTTGCTCTGCGGCATCTTCCCGGACCAGGGCTCGAACCCCTATCCCCTGCATTGGCAGGCGGATTCTTAACCACTGTGCCACCAGGGAAGTCCCAATTTGGGCTCATTTCTGAGCCAGTTTCCTGGTCTGTTAAAAAGTAGCTTTGTAGGGCTTCCCTGGTGGCGCAGTGGTTGAGAGTCCACCTGCCGATGCAGGGGACACGGGTTCGTGCCCCGGTCCGGGAAGATCCCACATGCCGCAGAGTGGCTAGGCCCATGAGCCATGGCCACTGAGCCTGCGCGTCTGGAGCCTGTGCTCCGCAAGGGGAGAGGCCACAACAGTGAGAGGCCCGCGTAACGCAAAAAAAAAATAATAAAAGTAGCTTTGTAAAAACGGCAAGAGGTGGAGAATTTAGCATACCCATTTATCCGAGGGCCAGGATGTCTTGTTAGAGAAGCACTCACTACAGTTGCTTAAATAATGATATAAAAGCTTTTCCTTTCCTTATAATAACAAACTTCCTTCTATGAATAGAGTCATTTTTGGACTAAATGCAGATTATCACTAAACCAAGGCAAAATCCTATCTGTCAGATAGTGTCTAGCTTATTAGGAAAATAACATGCATTTCACATAATGGTCATTAAAAAATTAGACATTCTCAAATAGCATTTAAAACTATATCATAGTTGTAACTTCAGAGATAGAAATTTCTAAAAGGCAAGACACAACAACAATCATTTTCTTTTCTTGATAAAAATAAAATTTGTCATTTGATTACTGCCTCTTAAGCAAAGACAAAGTAAACACTTGCAAATATTTACAGAATAAAAATGTAAATATATTACCTCCTACATCTATGAAGTGTTTTGCAGCCAAGCCAGAACGTGGAGCTACAAAACAAAAGAGGAGAAATTGACTGTCTTAAGAGGGAAGGGCAATACTGAATATAACTGACACAATTTAAGCATGTCACTCTCATCTCCTATAACATCCGTATCTTAATCTTAACCTTAGCAGATGGCTCTGAATTAAAAATGTATTTATCATATTGTATTACCAAAGTAGAAAAGAACAGTTTAGAAAATGTTGACAAGGTTTAATTCAAAACCAAGTTAAACCACTCCAGCATGCCTTTAGGCAACTGAGGATCTACGGTGGTGAAGCTGTGGACTGCTGGAATGAACTGGGAGGTGAACAAGTGGGGAAAACTGTAGACAACTCTGTCCAGACGTCTGGTCACAAAGGGAGGATGGTAGCTGGCAGGGACATGGGGCAGAGGAAGAGGACTTTTATTTTAAGGTAGGAAATCAGAGCATGTTGCAGTATGGGAACAGACATACATGGGAACATGCAGGATGGGAACATCATACTGGAAAGAAGGCAGAGAGAGAGAGGCATAAACGCAACCACAGAGTAGCAGAGCTTAGCCTAGAACTTGGAACTCCTACTCATAATTCAGATGCCAAAAGACATGTTTGTATGAAACAAATGAACCAGAGTAAGAAGCTAAGTTTATACCTTATTCTTGCTGACTTGAGCATCAGGCCTACCATTAATTACCCTAACTTCTAGTATTTTATTCCAGAATAACCTGTATCAGGCACTTTGTCAATAAATGCTACACCTTCCTGCCTTCACTGTTATTTCACCCCATCTCCTAACTGCCCCCCCAAAATACACTAAAAATGCAGTCAGTGCTGGCAAAAAGAGATGAAGAGAGCGCTCATCTCATTTTTCTTTTAAAGGCTGAAGTATTAGCAGTTCTCTGACTCGTGGCTAACAAGACTCCCCCAGGGATCACAGTTCCATTTGCTCCTGTATGTTTACTCTGAACTTAGTCAGCAAGTAATTATGCTCTTCAAAAGAAGTTTTAAACTCTTTCTATAGTGACAACTGACTCGGGGCAGAAAAGTCAAACCTGTTGACTTGACCTGCATTTTGTCCTCTCTCCTCCCACTGTGAGGCATTTCCCTCTAGTGCACTGAAGCGCATCCCTTACCTAGCACACCCCATGAGAGGATACCCAAAGGGGGAAAGGCTAAGGGGCCTGATGTTTTCAGGGGTTAGAAACTTTACTCTCATAAGATGCCATGTGCCATTATCCTGAACCTGCCTCTTTCTTCTTATAAAACAAACACCACCTTCACAAAGAAATCTGACTTCATATGCAATCTGATCCTTGAAGGGGGAGTTGGTATAAGACTGGAAAAAGCACCAGTTAAAAATCACCTATACTTTCAGTTTTTCTCAGTGAGTAGTTGTGAAAACAACCTCCAGGGCCAATGTGAGTGTCCTAAAAGCTTAAGTAAGGAACTGAAAGAAAAAAAAAAAAAAAGCAAAGCGATAGAGGCAAAAGTAGATACGTAAAGGAAAGTTTTCAAATGACTGCAGTTGCCATCACAGGTGGCATGTCTTTATTTTAGGACACAGGCCGAGCAATATCCCTTCCCTCATTTATACCCCATATGAAACTAAGATAAAAGAACATATCACAAAGGAAGAGCCTGACAAAGTTACCTGTGTCTCAAATCACTTACCTACTCTCCCATAGCACCCAGAAGGAAGAGCTATCTGAATGTCTGTTTTCACAAGGGCTTTCTCCATAGGTGGTACTGTGTAATCATAGGCACTAGGAAAATAATGAAAGATAACTGGTGTTTAGATATAGTAATTCTCTGTGCATTTTTTGGTGAAAGAGGTGACATGTAAATGTATTCTCCCCTGAACAAAATTTTGTTGGCAAATTGAGGTAATTATTTAGCAGGAGGGGGCTGAATGGCAGACTTTAAAAGGTATATGCTTCACTAACATGGTATGAAAAGGGGAAAATAAAGAACCAAGAAAGAAGGGTAGATAATAGCAAATAATAGCTAACATTTATTAAGCCCTTACTGTGTGCCAGGCACAGTTCTAATTGCTTTGTATAACTCATTTTATTCTCACAACAATCCTCTAATCGTTAGGGAAAACATGTAGAAGGAAAGGAGAAAATAGATGGCCAACATAAATGGTGGGGTGGGGGGGCGTTGGTTCAGCTGTGTTGCATCTGTTCTCGTCTTGGTAGTTTACCAAGCTTACCAAGCGGTGGCCATGAACTTCACTGGCTGAGGGGGAGAGCTGACCACTGTGAACAGGCCCTGGAGATGAACACTACTGAGGAACTGATTCTCTAAGGTCCACCCACCAAATACTGCTACTTTGTTATTACTGTAGCCCTCTCCTTGATAGAAATTTAAGAGATTTTACAATAAGCAGAACTGGAAGTTACTTTTGAGCCCTTAATTAAAACTGGTAAAGTGGTGCTATATTTTTACTTCTTTCACTGGAATTTCCTCTCTTGAAATAGTTAAAACTCTAATTTATCGAAGAGATATTTCCATGTCTATTTCAGTATACAGAAAGTCACCTGTGTTAGGAGGATGCTTACAAAGTATCTTAAATCGAAGTCTCTCCTAAGACTCACAACAGCGCCCAGATATGGTGTAGTCAATGTATATCACTCTACTTTTATTCATGAAAATAAAGGACTACAGCTTTCAGCCACAACAGTCTATACCTCACTTTTCTTTTTCCTTCTTTTCTCCCACTATCATCACATACTCCTTTCTTCCCTTCTGTGGTACTTATGACTTAGACCAGTGGTTCTCACATTAGAATTATCTGGGATGCTTTAAAATAAATCCTAAGGCTTGGGATTTAGTCACGTAATCAACACCCCCTCCTCCCCAATATCACTTTTGACCTACCTTAATGGTTCTAAGAACTGGGGACAGTAGTCAAGTGGAAAAAAAAAAAGCACTGAATTCAGGGTCAAAAATTCTATCATATTCAAGCCCTTGGGCAATTAATTCATCTCTTCACAAACTCCCACATCTGTAAAAAGTACCACTCATCTACTTCAGGATTGTTGTTGAGTATTAAATACAATAGCACATGTGGCAGTTTTTAGTACAGGTAAAAAGTGCTGTACAAGAGAGAAGATGGTAGTATTACCAACATCCCTGCTTTTCATAGTTGGACCCTTTTGGAAATTTCCAGTCCTTGGAGTGAACCTAAATATGGACATATAGAGAAATGTTACTAACCCTTAAAGGTAGAAGCAACTTTCATTAATCTTTCTTAGCTACCTTATTACCTAAGAACCTAGGCTCCTACCGTGGCTTTTCTTTCTACTGAGCACAGCATCATTCTCAGGCCACTCCTTGAAGGCCAAAGTGGGCCTTCTTCATCTCTACTTTCCACTTAGAAAGGGCGCAATAAATGTTGCAAAATAAATAACACCTGGGCGGACATTCACTGGTATTTACCACTCCACACTCTGCCCAAATCCGTATTTAATTTATGCTAAAGAGGAAAGCTAAAATTTTCAACATTAAAAAAAGGCAGAAACCCTATATAATGCAAAAAGCGTTTGTTTCTGTACTTTTAAGCGGCTGTTTCAAGCTTTGGCAGCAGCGGGCTGGAATGTAAGCTAAGCTGAGAGCGCTATACCTCAGGAACTGGGACTTCTCCGCGAGAGATAAGGATGACGGGACAGAAGGCGGCCCTCTCAGCCTCTTCGCCCGGGCCGGCCTTCCTCGTGTACGCGGGCGGACAGAGTGCCCACTCACCTGTATAGGTCATAGCCCGCGGCGCGCTCGGACCCCTTGGTCGGAGCGGTGGCGTGCTCCGAAAGCCGGACAAAGCGGAGCCGCATGCCGCCCTCCTCCTTAGGCCGGGCCCGTTTGCTGGGGGAGATGATTTGCGCCTCTTGAGAGCAGGGCATGGCAGGGCAGAACGTGAGCACAAAGGACCAGGCGGAACAAGAGACAGCAGGGTGAGCACAGCGCGCCAGTTCTAAACTTCCCGCCAACAACTCCCCGCCCCGCCCTCCCTACCCCCCCCGGACGAGCCCACGGTTCTGGCTGAGAGGGGAGATGGGTCTCAAATTTGGGGCTGGAAATCCTCCTCGGAAAAGATCTGGGAACAGAAAGTACTAAGCCTTTTCAAGCTTTCCAAACTCAACGCATGGATCCAAAGTTAGTGGCAGCTTCTCTGGCCTTGCCCTCACCCCAAAATAGAAAACCACTTCGCTTCCCCATGAGGGGACGCGAATGAACTCGCTCCCGCGCCGCTGGGGCTGCGGTCCCTCCCACTCCCCCCCCCAACGCCCAAAGCCCAAGGGCTTCCTCGGGCCCTGCCTGTTGGCCCGCCCCATCTGCGGCCAGGGGACGGGCGCGGGGTCAGCCGGCCGGCACCCAGCCTCTCCACGCCGTGTCCTTCCAGCCTGGGCCCCGACATTACTGGCGCTGCGGCAACCTCGGCTCAGACTGCGGGCGCTGGTCAGCGGCCGGAGCGCCGGGAGCTACACGTCTCCCCTGCGGGGTGGGATCGAGGGACGAACCTGGCCAGGAGGGCCCTGCGGCCTCCGTTCTCGGTCTGGCCTGGCGCGCGCCGTTAAACACAGAGCGGAGCAAAGACGGAAGGAAATGGTAGCCGAGCACTGGGCGAGGGCAGAGGTAAGTCATTTGCCCGAGTTTGGGCGCAGGTTGGTGCCGCTACTGCAGGCGCGCGCCAAGTCTGCACCGAAAGACGCGTCCCAGTCAAATGACCTCGGAAGCAGTAACCGCCGCCGTTTGACGAGGGGCGCACGGAGGCGGCGCATCAACAGTCCTCGGGCGGGGGTAGGCCCGGGTCCTCCCGGAAAGCTGTGCACTCGGCGTCCTGAATTTCGCTGCTGCCTCCGGCTGCCTCCGCCTCCCTCTGTCGACTCTCACCTTTCATCTGGCGCTGGTTTTCCGAGGTCCGGGCCCAGCGCTCTGTCGATTTACCTGGGACGGTGCAGCCCGCGGCCATGACTCGCTGGCTTCTAATCTCAGGGGCCCCAAAAGCGACGCAACCGCATCACGATGCCCGTGACGGTCACCGCTCAGTGCTGCGCCCTAGGCGGTGGGCAAGGCAGCGAGTTCGATTTCCCTCCAACACTGAAGAGTACAAGCTGGAGTGTTGTGGAGTGTTGTTTATTCTCAAAGGGGGCGGGGGACACAGTCTTGAGGATAAACCACAGGGACATCTCGGTTGAAATCCTAGCACTCTTTCGGATGACCCCACAAGAGCAGAGAGGAAGACCCCTGTAACTGATTCGAACAAAGGTTCCGGGCCACACTGGTATAATTTACAGTGGGGATGAGTAAATAACTTTTCAGATAATTATAAATTGATTTTTCTAGGATACGAGTATCTCCACATACCTCTGGAACTGACGCTAAAATCTCAAAACTAAATTGTAATGCATTTTGTCAACAGAAATGCAAACTATAGGGCAGTTTTAGGAAAATGACCAATAAAAATATTAGGGAATTGTTGGGGAAGTTTTCAGACTTCCTGGCTGTGCCTTTCCTTACAGACCCCACCTTTTCGGTCTCCTTTACTGGCTCTTCCTCTTAAATGCTGGAATTCCTCTGGGCGAGGAATGCTCTATTTACACTTTTCACCCATGGCTTTAAATATCTGTACTCTGAGGACTCCCCAAATTTATACCTATAGCAAGGTGATCTGGGCCCTCCTCTTCAACCTTCTTTAGAGCCTTCTGGCTCACCCCTGTTGCTCCTGGCCACAGCGGCATTCTAACAGTTTCTAGACCCACCAGCCTTTCCTGCCTGGGAGTCTATACACATCCTTCCTTGATTTATGCTCCATGTGTTTCAAGTCTCGCTCATCTCGGAAAGACCTTCCCTGACAAACAACTGAAGTAGCTGCCCTTTGTTTCCCTCACCACCATTTTCTAGCACACAATCAGTTTTTTTCTGTTCACACCACTTGTTACTACAGTCTGTATCTCTTCTATGTATTTATTTTCTTGTTCATTGTCTATTTGCTCTAGTAGACAGAAGCTCCATGAGGGCAGGGACCAAATGTGTCTTCGTTCACCATTGTACTCCCGGGGCCTAGCTTAGTGCCTGGCTCAGAATGTGCTTGATAACTATTTGTTGTATGAATGAATGAATAAGAGATCTCATTGCTATTCCATTGGGACCCTGCATATGATCTCAAAGTCTTCTGATTTTTCCACCCATTCCTTTAATTTTTAATCAGAAGTTTGTTCCATATAATGCTTTTTCAAGGTCTACACTGAAAAACATCAATCCCTTCCTAACCCCTCCACAAACACCCTCCCTCAACTCTCACTCCTCAGGGGCAATACTTCCAACTTTTTTTGGCTCTTTCTATTGGAATCTACCTCCCTGTTTCTAAATTATATGTTGCTATTTATTTTTTTAATGGCATAGAAATGACCTTCTGAATTAGAGTGGTTGAGGATTAAGTCTCTTAACCCCCTCTCCACCCCATTCTGCCAATAGTTTTGTAACAATTTTTTGTGTAAGTCAGCAGTTAGTATTTACTTTATCATGGCTGTTAAATAGTGACTTCAGAGATGAGTAATATGATAGGAGTATTTTGGTTCTTTACACCTGTCCCCCTCAAGTTTATAACTGCCTTATTTTTCTATTTTTATTGGTGATGGTGTTTTTCATTCACCCATTGCTTGTTTTCTCCAAATGTTCCAGGGATCCTATACCTTAAACATCTATCACATCAAATGAAACACTGAAACTTAAATCCCCTATCAGTTCAGATTTTCCCTCCCTCACTCCTCTATTCTTTTGCTCTGGTCTGTGCAAGTGACCCTCTAGTCCTGCTGAATAACTGTTATCCTGGGACTTCCCTTTGCCCCTATCTTATGTTGGAGCCCTGGTTTTATGGATCTAGTATCTTCCTTTTAGTTTACTTCCTCATTTTGCTGAAGTACTTTCTCTAGTAATTTCCTAAGGAAGTTTGCATTAAAGATAGTTTGAATCCTTGCATATCCTAAAATGTAGTGACTGTAATGACTCCTTTACCCAGACCAACGAATGAAGCGAGCTTCATTTGTGAAACTTCTTAGAACCAGTAGTGAGATCTGCCTTATCTTTTATAACACTTACCATATCATTCATTAGCTATATACTCCCCTTGTGTAATCATCTCAACTACATGCATTTATCTTTCACATTAGTAAAAGTCATAAACTTTTATGAATGCTTTGAAGCACCTACTTCAGTATTTTACACTGGAAATGTTTTGTTTGGCTCCTTACAATAGCTAACACCAAGAAAGTATTAAGCTATTCTATTAATGTGGAGACTGAAAATTATATTGTTGTCACTTTTCATCTGAGTTTATTTTAGATTGAAAAGAGAAGAGGGAATAATCCAGCTGGAAAAGAGTAACAGGTTAGGGGTCTGAACCACTAAGCGTTTAAAGAATATTCCTTATGACACTGAAATATAATTTTATATGAAAATACACCTTAAATTCAAGATACTACAGTAAAGAAGAACCAGACATGTTTATTTCGTGCTGTATATTGATCAGAATATAATTATCCTATCAGTCATGCTGATAATTTAATTACTTAAATCTTGTGCCAGAGAACCTACTGAGAATGCAAATCTGTACTTTCAAGCAAAGTTGTCCTTCCTATCTTTGCCATTTTAGGGATTTTTCTCTTTTTAACAAGGACATACATGGTGATTACTTTATATTCCAGGTATATTCTAAGTGCTTTATAAATATTAACTCATTTAATCACAACAAACAGAGAAAACAAGTGCTATTACTATCCCCATCATACAGATGGGGAAACCAAAGCACAGAGAGGTCAAATAATTTGCCTAAGACCACACAGCTCACAACCAGAAAGAGATGGAGCCAAGAGTCAACTTCAGGTGGTCTGGCTTCAGAGTCCTTGCACTTAGCCACTCTCTGGGTTTATATATGCCTAATGAGACTATGACAACTCTTCTTAATACTGAGCCTGGCCCTTGTTCTCCAGGTCTGGGAAAGATGTGTGTAGAAAATTAACCAGACATTCTTCGTTTCACAGTTGACCGTGGCCTCCTTGTTCAAACATTTCTTCACCGGGACATACTCTGGTTTTCCTCCCACATCACCTGTCTCTTTTCTGTCTCCTCTTCTCTTTTCAACCTTTTCTCTGGCTCAAGATAAAAAGCCTTAGAATCTTGCTTCCTCCCCTTTTCTCTCAGATCTTCCCTTATCTAAAAATAGTTTTCTTCTAAGCAACACCTAATGCTTTACCCTATTTGATTTTTCTTCATAGCACAATACTACATGAAATTATGTACATATTTATTCATTTCACTTGTATGTTTCTTCCACTAGCATGTAAACTCCATACTAGATTCAAATCTATCCTAATTTGGGCTCCTTTCATATGTTCTCTGTTTGTTTTTACCCCTTGTGCCTTTTAAATTTTATTATTAATTTTCTTTAAGTTAATTTAATTATTTTATTTTTTCCCTCTATTAATTTAGAAGTTTTACTCTCTGATTCTGTTGTTTCAGATAAATTAAAACACACATGCTTAATTCATGAGTTTCAAAGATCTAAAACAAAATTATTATCTTTCTTCTGGATAACATAAGGACCTTAGAATGCTTTGACTCCGTTAATTTTTCTTTTGGCATATATACTATTATTGTCTAGTATTTTAAACATTTTTTTTTTTAGTTATTTCTGACATATACATTTTAAAATAATAACTACAATTATGACTTATAACATTATACCAGAACATATAAGATTTTTAGAAATTTCATGTAATGTCTGAAACATTTATATTAACATATTTCCATACAAATAATCCAAAGAAAATTTAGTACTACTTGTTTTTTTTGTTTGTTTGTTTTATACTGCAGGTTCTTATTAGTCATCAATTTTATACACATCAGTGTATACATGTCAATCCCAGTTGCCCAGTGCAGCACACCACCATCCCCACCCCACCGCGGTTTTCCCCCCTTGGTGTCCATACGTTTGTTCTCTACATCTGTGTCTCAGCTTCTGCCCTGCAAACCGGTTCATCTGTACCATTTTTCTAGGTTCCACATACATGCGTTAATATAAGATATTTGTTTTTCTCTTTCTGACTTACTTCACTCTGTATGACAGTCTGTAGATCCATCCACGTCTCAACAAATGACTCAATTTCTTTCCTTTTTTATGGCTGAGTAATATTCCATTGTATATATGTACCTCAACTTCTTTATCCATTCGTCTGTTAATGGGCATTTAGGTTGCTTCCATGACCTGGCTATTGTCAATACTGCTGCAATGAACATTGGGGTGCATGTGTCTTTTTGAATTATGGTTTTCTCTGGGTATATGCCCAGTAGTGGGATTGCTGGATCATATGGTAATTCTATTTTTAGATTTTTAAGGAACCTCCATACTGTTCTCCATAGTGGCTGTATCAATTTACATTCCCACCAACAGTGCAAGAGGGTTCCCTTTTCTCCACACCCTCTCCAGCATTTGTTGTTTGTAGATTTTCTGGTGATGCCCATTCTAACTGGTGTGAGGTGATACCTCATTGTAGTTTTGATTTGCATTTCTCTAATAATTAGTGATGTTGAGCAGCTTTTCATGTGCTTCTTGGCCATCTGTATGTCTTTGAAGAAATGTCTATTTAGGTCTTCTGCCCACTTTTGGATTGGGTTGTTTGTTCCTTTAATATTGAGCTGCATGAGCTGTTTATATATTTTGGAGATTAATCCTTTGTCCGTTGATTTATTTGCAAATATTTTCTCCCATTCTGAGGGTTGTCTTTTCGTCTTGTTTATGGTTTCCTTTGCTGTGCAAAAGCTTTGAAGTTTCATTAGGTCCCATTTGTTTATTTTTGTTTTTATTTCCATTACTCTAGGAAGTGGATCAAAAAAGATCTTGCTGTGATTTATGTCAAAGAGTGTTCTTCCTATGTTTTCCTCTAAGAGTTTTATAGTGTCTGGTCTTACATTTAGGTCTCGAATACATTTTGAGTTTATTTTTGTGTAAGGTGTTAGGGAGTGTTCTAATTTCATTCTTTTACATGTAGCTGTCCAGTTTTCCCAGCACCACTTATAGAAGAGACTGTCTTTTCTCCATGGTATATCTTTGCCTCCTTTGTCATAGATTAGTTGACCATAGGTGTGTGCATTTCTCTCTGGGCTTTCTATCTCGTTCCATTGATCTCTGTTTCTGTTTTGTTCCAGTACCATATTGTCTTGATTACTGTAGCTTTGTAGTATAGTCTGAAGTCAGGGAGTCTGATTCCTCCAACTCCATTTTCTTCCCTCAAGACTGCTTTGGCTATCCGGGGTCTTTTGTGTCTCCATATAAATTTTAAGATGATTTGTTCTAGTTCCGTAAAAACTGCCATTGGTAACTTGATAGGGATTGCATTGAATCTGTAGGTTGCTTTGGGTAGTATAGTCATTTTCACAATATTGATTCTTCCAATCCAAGAACATGGTATATCTCTCCATCTGTTGGTATCATCTTTAATTTCTTTCATCAGTGTCTTATAGTTTTCTGCATACAGGTCTTTTGTCTTCTTAGGTAGGTTTATTCCTAGGTGTTTTATTCTTTTTGTTGCAGTGGTAAATGGGAGTGTTTCCATAATTTCTCTTTCAGATTTTTCATCGTTACTGTATAGGAATGCAAGAGATTTCTGTGCATTAATTTTGTATCCTGCAACTTTACCAAATTCATTGATTAGCTCTAGTAATTTTTTGGTGGCATTTTTAGGATTCTGTATGTATAGTATCATGTCATCTGCAAACAGTGACAGTTTTACTTCTTATTTTCCAATTTGTATTTCTTTTATTTCTTTTTCTTCTCTGATTGCCATGGCTAGGACTTCCAAAACTATGTTGAATAATAGTGGTGAGAGTGGACATCCTTGTCTTCTCGATCTCTGCCTCCATTCTTTTTCCGAGGTCCTGGATCATCTTCACTATCATTATTCTGAATTCTTTTTCTGGAAGGTTGCCTATCTCCACTTCATTTAGTTGTTTTTCTGGGGTTTTATCTTGTTCCTTCATCTGGTACATAGCCCTCTGCCTTTTCATCGTGTCTATCTTTCTGTGAATGTGGTTTTTGTTCCACAGGCTGCAGGATTGTAGTTCTTCTTGCTTCTGCTGTCTGCCCTCTGGTGGATGAGGCTATCTAAGAGGCTTGATGGGTGGGACTGGTGGTGGGTAGAGCTGACTGTTACTCTGGTGGGCAGAGCTCAGTAAAAGTTTAATCCACTAGACTGTTGATGGGTGGGGCTGGGTTCCCCCTCTGTTGGTTGTTTGGCCTGAGGCAAACCAACACTGAAGCCTACCTGGGCTCTTTGGTGGGGCTAATGACAGAGTCTGGGAGGGCTCATGCCAAGGAGTACTTCCCAGAACTTCTGCTGCCAGTGTCCTTGTCCCCATGGTGAAACAGAGCCACCCCCCACCTCTGCAGGAGACCCTCCAATACTAGCCGGTAGGTCTCGTTCAGTCTCCCCTGGGGTCACTGCTCCTTCCCTTGGGTCCCGATGTGCACACTACTTTGTGTGTGCCCCCCAAAAGTGGAATCTCTGTTTCCCACAGTCCTGTCAAAGTCCTGCAATCAATTCCCACTAGGCTTCATAGTCTGACTCTCTAGGAATTCCTCCTGTTGCTGGACCCGCAGGTTGGGAAGCCTGACGTGGGGCTCAGAAACTTCACTCCAGTGGGTGGACTTCTGTTGTATAAGTGTTCGCCAGTCTGTGAGTCACCCACCCAACAGTCGTGGGATTTGATTTTTACTGTGATTGCACCCCTCCTACTGTCTCATTGTGGCTTCTCCTTTGTCTTTGGATGTGGGGTATCTTTTTTTGGTGAGTTCCAGTGTCTTCCTGTTGATGATTGTCCAGCAGCTAGTTGTGATTCTGGTGTTCTTGCAAGAGGGAGTGAGAACACTTCCTTCTACTCTGCCATCTTGGTTCCTCCTCCTGGTATTTTAAACATATCTTTTCTTAAATCCCAATAAGCATTATTATTACTATTTTTTTCAGTCATTTAAAAAAATGTTTGCCCAGACTTTTATCATTTTCTTTGTTTTTCTTTCTGCACCTCAAACCTCCATCTCAGATTAGTGTCCTTTTGCTCAGACTTTCTATGGAGAGGTTTTTCAGTAGGTGAACTTTCTCAGTTTTTGTCAGTTTAAACTAAGGGTCCCCAACCCCCAGGCTACAGACTGTTATCTGTCTGTGGCCTGGTAGGAACTGGGCCGCACAGCAGGAGGTGAGCAGTGGGCGAGTGAGCGAAGCTTCATCTGTATTTACAGCCGCTCCCCATCACTCGCATTAACGCCTGAGCTCTGCCTCCTGTCAGATCAGCGGTGGCTTTAGATTCTTAGGTTCTTACAGGAGCATGAACCCTACTGTGAACTGCTCATGCAAGGGATCTAGGCTGCGTACTCCTATGAGAATCTAATGCCTGATGATCTGAGGTGGAGCTGAGGCAGTGATGCTAGGGCTGGGGAGTGGCTGCAAATACAGATTAGCAGAGACGTCTGACTGCACAGAGACCATAATAAATCAATTGCTTGCAGGCTCACAGCAAAACCCTATCAGTGAGTGGCAAGTGAAAACAAGCTCAGGGCTCCCACTGATTCTGCATTATAGTGAGCTGTATAATTATTTCATTATATATTACAATGTACTAAGAATACAAATAAAGTGTACAATAAATGTAATGCGCTTGGATCATCCCGAAACCATCCCTCCCCTCACCCCAGTCTGTGGAAAAATTGTCTTCCGTGAAACTGGTCCCTTTTGCCAAAAAGGTTGGGGACTGCTGGTTTAAACAAAACTCTTGAACTCTTCTTCAGGGGTAGTTCATTCTTTGACAATCATTCAGGAATGGAAGCAGTGAGAATATTAATGGGAAAATATCATAATTCCCCATAACTGCACAATCCTGTAGCTGAATTTAGAACATCCCAACATGGGCAAAAATAACTCGTTTATCATTGCCACACTTCATGTTGGCTAGAAATATGTGCAAGCCCCAAAATGACAGAAGCTATACTTTGGGTTCTGGTACCAAAAATTTAGAAGTTCTCCTTTGTTTCAAGCCCAGAGTTTTTTACACCAAGGAAAAGCACCAGTTAGCCTGAAGTTGGTGAGTCATATGCCTAGCTTTTGTAAAAGGGCAATTATAATAAAGGAGATGGGAAAGAACTAGTATATAGGCAGATCAATTTCAGTATAAAGTACATATGTATCACTATCTAGAAGTTCAGTCTTTTAAAACTGTTTGGTCCAGAATGCCATCAAGATACTTCCTGGGATGTCTTTTGTTCCCCCAGGAGTATCTATAACCCAATTTTAAAACAGTAAACTAGCATATGACTTGTGAAACCCACAAGAATGCTCCTACAAGGCTCTTGGGAAGAACACAGAGATCAGATAAATATATGTAGCCTTTCAATTTCATAAAATCAGCACATGGATCTTAAGCATATAAGTAGCTCAGAAGGTTGACACTAAGGTGAGCAGCTGTTAAAAAACAAGGAACTAGCCGATAGTCAACAAAACAGGTATCTATTGCTACAAAACTACTTTCGACTAACTCACAAATTACTGCCAGAAAAGATCAAGGGGATCAGAATAATTAACATACAAACTCAGAACTATAGTTCTCACTATGCACTGAGTACCCAATCTCTTAACATAATCATGAAAATCTGACTCTGAATTATGCCATTCTGTATAGGAGTACCAGAAAGTGAAAGTTCTGTAAATAACAGCCCAGAGAAGGACTATTGTTATTTCATTTTAAAACATCATCAACTTTTCAGGAAGAAAATAAAAGCAGATGGCTTAAGAGCAGGGTACACGTGAGAATCATCTAGAAAGACTGGTCAGATGCACATGTCCAAACCGTACTACAAACTGACTACTCTTGATCTACAGGGTGATTCTTGTTGCCCACACTTAGTTAAGGACCACCGCTTTAGGGAATTTATTTCTAGAGAATCTGCTGGGGTCAAGACTTGTTAGAAAGAATTTCTTCACATTTAACCAATATTATGAATTTTACCAAAATCACTGTACTCAGGATCATTTTGATAGAGATTCCATTACCTTAAAAATAGAGGCAGGTCCAAGGCCTTTGTTCTTAACAATAAATTTGCAGCTATAATTTTACCAAGAATAATTGCAGACCAAGCATCATTCAGAATATCTGCTAGTTTCTTGGTTAAGCCAAAGGGAGGCCATTAAAGCAGGTCACAAAAGGTGCTCTACCAAAAGTTAAATAGGACTAAGAGGCTGAAATTTACTATAGAACGTAAAGTGAAAGTTTGAGCAATAAGAAATGATATATTTGACAATTTTAATTGCAAGGCTAGGAAAAGAGGAAAGGGTTAGGGGAAGGAGGGTTATATGGATTAAACTGGAAAGTTGTCTGAGAACTAAGTCAGCTCTATACTTCTACTGTCTTTCTTGGCTCACATGATCTCTTTCAAATCATGTCTCCCTCTTTCACCTTCGAAGAGCATCTGATTGGACTGGAAAATTAGCTATATAATATATTGTCATGTAACCATCCCTACTGACTAGCCCCCGGTTCAAGATTAGTTGCATTGTCCACTCTGGCCAGAGTAGTAGAAATGGTTTCACCCCAGCACACTGACTGATTTTATCAGTAGGGCTGTGTAACTGGTAAACGCTGCAAGACTTTATAAACCAACCAGTGTGTTCCTGTTGTTCAACACGTTTGGTGATGAAGCCCCTGGAAAATCCTGTTGACTGGTCTCTCCAAGGACTCTTTTCAGGGCATTTTCAGCAGTATTCATTAACCTTCCACTTTGAACTTTGGCAGGTCCAGAAGAGGCACTTCAGACCTTCTGATATTTACGGGAGCTCAGTTGGGAAACATTGCCATTTGTAGGCTCTTGAACAGGGAAGTCGAATGAGTAGTGTGATAGTGGACAAGCGTTTGGTGAGTAACAGTTTCTAAGATGACCTAGAGACTTGAGAGCCTGGAGAAATTAAAAATTTTCTATTGTGCTAATCCAAGCTTGAGGTGAGGAAGACTGTATAAGTTTTTACATTGCTGCTGTAACAAATGACCACAGCAAATAACCTTAGTGGCTTAAACAATACAAATTTATTATCTTCAGTTCTTTAGGTGTCAGAAGTCTGGCATGGGTCTCACAGGGCTAAAATCAAGGTGTTGGCAAGGCTGCAATCCTTTCTAGAAGCTCTAAGAGGGAACCCATTTCCTTGCCTTTTCTAGCTTCCAGAAGCTGACCACATTCCCTGCCTTGTGACCACCATCCTCTGTCTGCAGAAGCAGCAACAGCAGATTGAGTCCTTATGCTGCCATCTTTCTGGTTCTCTGATCATAGCTGGGAAAGTTTCTCCACTTTTAAGGAATCATGATATTAGATTTGGCCCACCCAGATAATCCAGGATAATCCCTCTATCTCAAGGTCAGTAATCTTACTGACATCTGCAAAGTCCCTTTTGCCATATAAAGTAACATAATCACATTTTCCAGGGATCAAAGTGTAGATATCTTTGGGTGCCATTACTATGTGTACCATAAAACACCTAGAACAGATATTTTAGGCAATCAATAGGCCTTCTCTTTTAGCTGGGTTGATGGACCATAGTCAATTTGGTATGGAAATGGGGTAGAAGAGGTAAAAGAAGATATTGAGATCAAGCCTAGTCATTTGGGTAATTTCACCCCTTTCAACCATTCTAAGATGGGTGAAAGTCTGTCTGCCTACTGCCTCTAAGAGGGACAGCCTGGTTCTCACGAAAGCACGGTGTCTAGCGGAAGCTTCCAGATTTGTAACCAATAAGCCTTACAAAAGCAGGCCTGGTTTTTTTCCCAAATGTTCCCAGGGATGGGCTTATTTTCTCACATTCCCTGAGAGCACTGGTGCCTCTCCTGTTGGCTCCTAGTTGCTGGAAACCATCTGCCTTCTTCTCCTCTTCGCTCACGTGGGCCCCATCTCAGTCAGGCTTACTTCTTGGAGGGAGCAAACGGGACCAGGGAGCAGGATGTGGAGAAAGACTGTGGAAGCAGAAGTCAGTGTTGGGGTGGGGCCACACTGGAACCGGTATGCTAGTGGAGACCCACTGGGTAGTTGATTTGGGTGCAGGCAAATGTGTGGCAGTCATTCTGAGCAGAATGTGAGCACCAGAGCCTTTCTGTACCCCAGGGAGTGGCTCCAGGAAAAAGGATGCCTAGCTAAGACACTACCTCTGAGAGTTTTGATATCTTTATTTCTCAGTCTCATTGGTTGCGCCTGATTTCCTCCATGACATTAAACAACTGTTGTATGATTTTTCTGTTGGTAGCACACAATTTTTCCAAATTAAAAAAAAAAAAAAGACAGGAACAAAAAGGTTATGCTTTTCATCTGTGTCTGTGTAAACAAACCCAGTAATTACCATAACTCAAATTGCTGCTGAAGCTCTCCATATTTTAATGTGTGCACTGTCGCTCTTGCTACTAAATCTCTGCCTATATCCTGGGAAGTTAATCCTGAATTAGGAAACAGAAAAACTGATTAAAATAACATTGGGCCAAGTCCATGATTTTTATATTCATAAGATTCAAAATTTCTGTGAGGGAATGTGCAATGCAAATTGAATTATCTTCCAGAGTAATAAAAAAAAAAGAAGGAAACCAAAACAATGGTAAGATATGGGTATCCATGCAGAGAGATGTATGAATTAGGCTTTCTGTGGTTTGGTTTAATGGTGATTCAATATTCCACTCCTCTGAAGCAACCTTGACTTACCAGGCTGCATAAACTCAATTCTCTTCAGTATAAAGTGAATATTATCCAGTTTTCAAGTAGCAACATTTCCTTAAGTTCTACACTTTTATCAAAAGAGGTTTTTCACTGAACTTTGAGGATAACATTATTAGTGCTTGCAAGTGTTCTAATCACGGTCTTTCTGGATTGCCTTTAGGACAAAAGAGCAGTTGTAAATGTTCAAAGAAAAATCAGGAAGGTGAAAGCCATTGTTTTTGTGCCTATCGGCATGGGGTAGGTGAAACTGAGTATTAAGGAAATAGTGTAGAAAATTCAGGTCTCCACATTTTCTTTTAATAAATTGGGCTAATTTAAACTCTCTACCACCTATCTTTCTTTTTTCCCTTCATATCCACTCTTGTCCCTTTCTACCCTGTTTCCTGCCTGGGAAGGCTGACCTGTAGGGACTTAACCAATGAGCTCTCTTGCTCTCTGGCTTGCATTTGGGTTTGGCAATAGAGAGCCCCAGCAAGAGGTCAGAGGGAGAGAGGAGGGTAAGGTCAGAGTTCCCTCCGGATGGCTGTGTCTCTCCGCTGAAGACCACTGCTCTTGTCATGGTTGCCCTTTCTTCCAGGCTCTGGAAACTGCTTTCTCCCCCTTTCCCTTCAGGCTTGGCACTGTTTGTTATAAGCTTCAGGGTACTGTACTCTCCTTTGTTGTTTTGGTTTCCCATATCTTGCCAAACCTTTATAAATACCCTCTTTAGTAAACACTCCTCAAATTATTCTAATTTGACTGAGCTCTGTTTCATATTTCAACCCTTACAGAGACAGAATCTGCCTCATCCAGCCCTATATCTAAATTCTTCCCACATCCTGGGGCCACCATCATTTCTTACCGGGACGACTAACTGACCTTTCTACTTCTACTCTTTATGGCTCGAAATCTTCTAAAAGTTTCTCATCACAAATATAATAAAGTCCAGATTCCCTGCCATGGTCCAGGGCCCTGTCAGACTGTTAACATTCAACTTCATCTTGAGTCACGCTCATCTCCCAGGTTCTAGAACCCACCAACTTCTCTTTGGCCTGAGGACCTCTGTCCATGTTGGTCACTCTGCCTGGAGTGTTCTGCTCCCCGTTCGTCGTATGGTTAGCACTGTCAAAGACAAAAACATGAGTAAGTGAGGAGATGGATTTTATTCAGGCTATTGCAATAGGGAAGCACCTCAGATCTGAAGATTAGAGTACGTATTAAGTTTCCTATGGTTGGTGTAACAAATCATTGCAAATTAGCGGCTTTAAACAATAGAAAGTTATCCTATTATTGTTGTGTGGGCCAGAAATCCAAAATGAATCTTACGTGGCTAAAATCGGGGTGTTGGCAGGGCCGTGCTGCCTCTGGAGGGTCCAGGGGAGAATATGTTCCCTTTCTTCTTCCCACATCTAGAGCTGAATTCCTTGTCTCCTGGTCCCTTCCTCTATCTTCAAAACCAGTGATGGAGCATCTTTTCTCTGACTCTGCTTCTCTCTGCTTCCATCACATGACTGTCTTCTCTTTTATCTGTGGTCGAGTCTCCTGCTCCCCTCTTACAAGGATACTTGTGATTCTGTTTAGGGTCCAACCAGATAATCCAGGATAATCGTCCCGACTCAAGCTCATTAATCACATCTGCAAAAGCTCTTTTTCCGCATAAGGTAAGATATTCATAGATTCCAGGGATTAGGACCTGAGTATCTTGGAGGGCCATTTTCCAGCCTACTACAGCGTGTCTCAGCAGAGGGGGTTTGCCTTAGATTTTTATGGGGAGGAGTAGACAAGTTACAGGTGGGGTTATTTCTAGTTGGGATTGTTTTCTCAATGAGAGGAAGTTTCAGTGGAACAGGAAATGCTTAGCTGGTTTCAGGGGAACAAACAATTCTAATCTTGGCTAATTATTCATGAGACAAAGAAGAAAGAGGGTCACTGTCTGACCATGTCAACAGATTCAGGCAAAAGAGGAATGGTCTGGGTCTAACCTTGTCACCAGTAAAAATGGGAGCCATCTACAAATCTTGTGGGAGTCATGAGAAAGAGTGGATAGCAAGTCTTATCTAAGCCATGTGGGGAATGGTGGTTCATTGCAGTTAGTCATTTTCTAGAACACAAAGGGGTGGGGGATTTGGGGAAAAAAAGACTGGGGAGATTTCTTAACCATCACTGTTTTCTGGGAGCATAGAAGTCAGGTAAAGTTCAACACTGTTATCACTCTCTCATCCTTAAATATATTTTCATAGATGCCCGCCCTGAACACCCTATGTAAGTACTGCCCTCTGCATTATTCTGTGTCATAGTTTCCTCTTTATTTCCTTCACAATATTTTTCACAATCCATAATTATTTTGTATACTTCTTTGCTTGTCTTTCTAGACCATAAACTTTTTTTTTTTAACATCTTTATTGGGGTATAATTGCTTTACAATGGTGTATTAGTTTCTGCTTTATAACAAAGTGAATCAGTTATACATATACATATGTTCCCATATGTCTTCCCTCTTGCGTCTCCCTCCCTCCCACTCTCCCTATCCCACCCCGCCAGGCTGTCACAAAGCACCGAGCTAATATCCCTGTGCCTTGCGGCTGCTTCCCCCCAGCTATCTACCTTACTACGTTTGTTAGTGTGTATATGTCCATGACTCTCTCTCGCCCTGTCAAAGCTCACCCTTCCCCCTCCCCATATCCTCAAGTCCGTTCTCCAGTAGGTCTGCGTCTTTATTCCTGTCTTACCCCTAGGTTCTTCATGACATTTTTTTTCTTAAATTCCATATATATGTGTTAGCATACGGTATTTGTCTTTTTCTTTCTGACTTACTTCACTCTGTATGACAGACTCTAGGTCTATCCATCTTGTTACAAATAGCTCAATTTCGTTTCTTTTTAAGGCTGAGTAATATTCCATTGTATATATGTGCCACATCTTCTTTATCCATTCATCCGATGATGGGCACTTAGGTTGTTTCCATCTCCAGGCTATTGTAAATAGAGCTGCAATGAACATTTTGGTACATGACTCTTTTTGAATTATGGTTTTCTCAGGGTATATGCCCAGTAGTGGGATTGCTGGGTCATATGGTAGTTCTATTTGTAGTTTTTTAAGGAACCTCCATACTGTTCTCCATAGTGGCTGTGCCAATTCACATTCCCACCAGCAGTGCAAGAGTGTTCCCTTTTCTCCACACCCTCTCCAGCATTTATTGTTTCTAGATTTTTTGATGATGGCCATTCTGACTGGTGTGAGATGATATCTCATTGTAATTTTGATTTGCATTTCTCTAATGATTAATGATGTTGAGCATTCATTCATGTGTTTGTTGGCATTCTGTGTATCTTCTTTGGAGAAATGTCTACTTAGGTCTTCTGCCCATTTTTGGATTGGGTTGTTTGTTTTTTTGTTATTGAGCTGCATGAGCTGCTTGTAAATTTTGGAGATTAATCCTTTGTCGGTTGCTTCATTTGCAAATATTTTCTCCCATTCTGAGGGTTGTCTTTTGGTCTTGTTTATGGTTTCCTTTGCTGTGCAAAAGCTTTGAAGTTTCATTAGGTTCCATTTGTTTATTTTTGTTTTTATTTCCATTACTCTAGGAGGTGGGTCAGAAAGGATCTTGCTGTGATTTATGTCATAGAGTGTTCTGCCTATGTTTTCCTCTAAGAGTTTGATAGTTTCTGGCCTTACATTTAGGTCTTTAATCCATTTTGAGCTTATTTTTGTGTATGGTGTTAGGGAGTGATCTAATCTCATACTTTTACATGTACCTGTCCAGTTTTCCCAGCACCATTTATTGAAGAGGCTGTCCTTTCTCCACTGTACATTCCTGCCACCTTTATCAAAGATAAGGTGTCCGTATGTGCGTGGGTTTATCTCTGGGCTTTCTATCCTGTTCCATTGATCTGTCTTTCTGTTTTTGTGCCAGTACCATACTGTCTTGATTACTGTAGCTATGTAGTATAGTCTGAAGTCAGGGAGCCTGATTCCTCCAGCTCCTTTTTTCGTTCTCAAGATTGCTTTGGCTATTCGGGGTCTTTTGTGTTTCCATACAAATTGCGAAATTTTTAGTTCTAGTTCTGTGAAAAATGCCAGTGGTAGTTTGATAGGGATTGCATTGAATCTGTAGATTGCTTTGGGTAGTAGAGTCATTTTCACAATGTTGATTCTTCCCATCCAAGAACATGGTATATCTCTCCATCTATTTGTATCATCTTTAATTTCTTTCATCAGTGTCTTATAATTTTCTGCATACAGGTCTTTTGTCTCCTTAGGTAGGTTTATTCCTAGATATTTTATTCTTTTTGTTGCAATGGTAAATGGGAGTGTTTTCTTGATTTCACTTTCAGATTTTTCATCATTAGTATATAGGAATGCCAGAGATTTCTGTGCATTAATTTTGTATCCTGATACTTTACCAAATTCATTGATTAGCTCTAGTAGTTTTCTGGTAGCATCTTTAGGATTCTCTATGTATAGTATCATGTCATCTGCAAACAGTGACAGCTTTACTTCTTCTTTTCCGATTTGGATTCCTTTTATTTCCTTTTCTTCTCTGCTTGCTGTGGCTAAAACTTCCAAAACTATGTTGAATAAGAGTGGTGAGAGTGGGCAACCTTGTTTTGTTCCTGATCTTAGTGGAAATGCTTTCAGTTTTTCACCAGTGAGGATGATGTTTGCTGTGGGCTTGTCATATATGGCCTTTATTATGTTGAGGAAAGTTCCCTCTATGCCTACTTTCTGCAGGGTTTTTATCATAAATGGGTGTTGAATTTTGTCGGAAGCTTTCTCTGCATCTATTGAGATGATCATATGGTTTTTCTCCTTCAATTTGTTAATATGGTTTATCACATTGATAGATTTGCATATATTGAAGAATCCTTGCATTCCTGGAATAAACTCCACTTGATCATGGTGTATGATCCTTTTAATGTGCTGTTGGATTCTGTTTGCTAGTATTTTGTTGAGGATTTTTGCATCTATGTTCATCAGTGATATTGGCCTGTAGTTTTCTTTCTTTGTGACATCCTTGTCTGGTTTTGGTATCAAGGTGATGGTGGCCTCGTAGAAGGAATTTGGGAGTGTTCCTCCCTCTGCTATATTTTGGAAGAGTTTGAGAAGGATAGGTGTTAGCTCTTCTCTAAACGTTTGATAGAATTCACCTGTGAAGCCATCTGGTCCTGGGCTTTTGTTTGTTGGAAGATTTTTAATCACAGTTTCAATTTCAGTGCTTGTGATTGCTCTGTTCATATTTTCTATTTCTTCCTGATTCAGTCTTGGCAGGTTGTGCATTTCTAAGAATTTGTCCATTTCTTCCAGATTGTCCATTTTATTGGCATAGAGTTGCTTGTAGTAATCTCTCATGATTTTTTTTATTTCTGCAGTGTCAGTTGTTACTTCTCCCTTTTCATTTCTAATTCTATTGATTTGAGTCTTCTCCCTTTTTTTCTTGATGAGTCTGGCTAGTGGTTTATCTATTTTGTTTATCTTCTCAAAGAACCAGCTTTTAGTTTTATTGATCTTTGCTATCGTTTCCTTCATTTCTTTTTCATTTATTTCTGATCTGATTTTTATGATTTCTTTCCTTCTGCTAGCTTTGGGGTTTTTTTGTTCTTCTTTCTCTAATTGCTTGAGGTGCAAGGTTAGGTTGTTTATTCGAGATGTTTCCTGCTTCTTAAGGTGGGCTTGTATTGCTATAAACTTCCGCCTTAGAACTGCTTTTGCTGCATCCCATAGGTTTTGGGTCGTTGTGTCTCCATTGTCATTTGTTTCTAGGTATTTTTTTATTTCCTCTTTGATTTCTTCAGTGATCACTTCATTATTAAGTAGTGTATTGTTTAGCCTCCATGTGTTTGTATTTTTTACAGATATTTTCCTGTAATTGATATCTAGTCTCATGGCGTTGTGGTCAGAAAAGATACTTGATACAATTTCAATTTTCTTAAATTTACCAAGGCTTGATTTGTGACCCAAGTTATAATCTATCCTGGAGAATGTTCCATGAGCACTTGAGAAAAATGTGTATTCTGTTGTTTTTGGATGGAGTGTCCTATTAATGTCAATTAAGTCCAACTTGTTTAATGTATCATTTAAAGCTTGTGTTTCCTTATTTATTTTCATTTTGGATGATCTGTCAATGGGTGAAAGTGGGGTGTTAAAGTCCCATACTATGAATGTGTTACTTTCGATCTCCCCTTTTATGGCTGTTAGTATTTGCCTTATGTATTGAGGTGCTCCTATGTTGGGTGCATAAATGTTTACAATTGTTATATCTTCTTCTTGGATCGATCCCTTGATCATTATGTAGTGTCCTTCTTTGTCTCTTTTAATAGTCCTTATTTTAAAGTCTATTTTGTCTGATATGAGAATTGCTACTCCAGCTTTCTTTTGGTTTCCATTTGCATGGAATATCTTCTTCCATCCCCTTACTTTCAGTCTGTATGTGTCTCTAGGTCTGAAGTGGGTCTCTTGTAGACAGCATATATAAGGGTCTTGTTTTTGTATCCATTCAGCCAACCTGTGTCTTTTGGTGAGAGCATTTAGTCCATTTACATTTAAGGTAATTATCGATATGTATGTTCCTATTCCCATTTTCTAAATTGTTTTGGGTTCGTTATTATAGGTCTTCTCCTTCTCTTGTGTTTCTTGTCTAGAGAAGTTCCTTTAGCATTTGTTGTAAAGCTGGTTTGGTGGTGCTGAACTCTCTCAGCTTTTGCTTGTCTGTAAAGGTTTTAATTTCTCCATCAAATCTGAATGAGATCCTTGCTGGGTAGAGTAGTCTTGGTTGCAGGTTTTTCTCCTTCATCACTTTTAGTATGTCCTGCCACTCCCTTCTGGCTTGTAGGGTTTCTGCTGAGAGATCAGCTGTTAACCTTATGGGGATTCCCTTGTGTGTTATTTGTTGTTTTTCCCTTGCTGCTTTTAATATGCTTTCTTTGTATTTAATTTTTGACAGTTTGATTAATATGTGTCTTGGCGTATTTCTCCTTGTATTTATCCTGTATGGGACTCTCTGTGCTTCCTGGACTTGATTAACTATTTCCTTTCCCATATTAGGGAAGTTTTCAACTATAATCTCTTCAAATATTTTCTCAGTCCCTTTCTTTTTCTCTTCTTCTTCTGGAACCCCTATAATTCGAATGTTGGTGCGTTTAATGTTGTCCCAGAGGTCTCTGAGACTGTCCTCAGTTCTTTTCATTCTTTTTTCTTTATTCTGCTCTGCAGTAGTTATTTCCACTATTTTATCTTCCAGGTCACTTATCCGTTCTTCTGCCTCAGTTATTCTGCTATTAATCCCATCTAGAGTACTTTTAGTTTCATTTATTGCGTTGTTCATCGTTGCTTGTTTCATCTTTATTTCTTCTAGGTCCTTGTTAACTGATTCTTGCATTTTGTCCATTCTATTTCCAAGATTTTGGATCGTCCTTACTATCATTATTCTGGATTCTTTTTCAGGTAGACTGCCTATTTCCTCTTCATTTGTTAGGTCTGGTGCATTTTTATCTTGCTCCTTCATCTGCTGTGTGTTTTTCTGTCTTCTCAGTTTGCTTATCTTACTGTGTTTGGGGTCTCCTTTTTGCAGGCTGCAGGTTCGTAGTTCCCGTTGTTTTTGATGTCTGTCTCCAGTGGCTAAGGTTGTTTCAGTGGGTTGTGTAGGCTTCCTGGTGGAGGGTACTAGTGCCTGTGTTGTGCTGGATGAGGCTTGATCTTGTCTCTCTAGTGGGCAGGTTCACGTCTGGTGGTGTGTTTTGGGGTGTCTGTGGGCTTATTATGATTTTAGGCAGCCTCTCTGCTAATGGGTGGGGTTGTGTTCCTGTTTTGCTAGTTGTTTGGCATAGGTTGTCCAGCACTGTGGCTTGCTGGTCGTTGAGTGAAGCTGGGTGCTGGTGTTAAGATGGAGGTCTCTGGGAGATTTCCGCCATTTAATATTATGTGGAGCTGGGAGGTCTCTTGTTGACCAGTGTCCTGAAGTTGGCTCTCCTACCTCAGGCAGAGCTCTGACTCCTGGCTGGAGCACCAAGAGCCTTTCATCCACATGGCTCAGAATAAAAGGGAGAAAATGTAGAGAGAATTAGTAGAAGTATGAGGAAAGAAAGAAGGAAAGGAGGAAAGGAAGGAAGGAAGAAAGAAGCAAAGAAGGAAAGAAAGGAGGGAGGGAGGGAGGGAGGAAGGAAGGAAGGAGGGAGGGAAAGAAGGAAAAAAGACAAAGAAAGAAGATATAGTAAAAATAAAATAAAGTATAATATAGTTATTGAATTAAAAAATATTTAGAAAAAAAAAAGTGAAGGATAGAACCTTAGGACAAATGTTGGAAGCAAAGCTATACAGAGAAAATCTTACACAGAAGCATACACATACACCCTCACAAAACGAGGTAAAGGGGAAAAATCATAAATCTTGCTTTCAGAGACCACCTCCTCAATTTGGGGTGATTCGTTGTCTAAAGGAGGGAAGGAAGGAAGGAAAGAAAGAACGAAGGTAGAGTATAATAAAGTTATTACAATTAAAATTAATTATTAAGAGAAAAATTAAAAAAAAAAAAAACTATGGCTGGATAGAGCCCTAGGACAAATGGTGGAAGCAAGACTATACAGACAAGATCTCACACAGAAGCATACACGTACACATTCACGAAAAGAGGAAAAGGGAAAAAAAATCATAGATCTTGCTCCTAAAGTCCACCTCTTCAATTTGGGATCATTCCTTGTCTATTCAGGTATTCCACAGACATCAAGTTGATTGTGGAGCTTTAATCCGCTGCTTCTGAGGCTGCTGGGAGAGATTTCCCTTTCTCTTCTTTGTTCTCACAGCTCACAGGAGCTCAGCTTTGGATTTGGCCCTGCCTCTGCGTGTCGCTGGAGGGCGTCTGTTTTTTGCTCAGACAGGATGGGGTTCTAGACCATAAACTTTTTGAGGACAGGGAAAATGGTTGTCTTATCAAGAGCTTAGAACAATGTATCTTTGTATCTTTACAGCCTGGCACGTTTTTGTTGAATTGACAAAAGAAGCAATCGCAGATGGCCAAAAAACTCATGATAAACTGTCTAGTGATTACCTCATTGGTAGTGAAATAAATAAGGATAAAAATAACGGTGAGGTAAACAAAAGAGAGTCAGACATCGTAGGCAGCAGGACCCACATGTTCAGAGACACACAGTGGTGTGTGTGGAATGTGGGGCATGGCTGGTGTGAGATGGGACCTGAGCCTGGCAGGCTGAGGCTCCACAGTGAGTCAAAGACCAAACCTCAAAGGAGGTGGCGCTCTATACTTCCTGTTCCCCTCAGTGCCTGCATTCATTCATCCTTTCAACAAATATTTTTGAATGTGTTCAGTTTGCCAGGCACTGGTCTAGACTTTGGGGACATAACAGAGAACAGACCAGACAAAAATTAGCCTGACAGTAAATAGAAGAAGTGATTAAAATAAATAGTCCTGAATGTTAAAGAGAGAAGCAGAGCAGAAAAGTGAAATGTGGAATGTAGGCTTGCAATTTAGGGAGAGTGGTCAGGGAAGGCCTCAGTGAGAATATGCTATCTGCCAGGTGTGGGATTGGGGGTGGAGGGCATGTAACCAAACTTGAAAGAAGTGATTTTTGGGAGAAGGGCATTCCACGCAGAGGGCACAGCAAGCACTGAGGTCCTGAGGTGCACACTCACCTGTAAGAAGGCTGGTGTGGTCTAAACAGAGTGACAGAGAGGGGTGCACAGATGTAGGAGATGCGGCCACAGAGGCAAGGGGTGACGGTTGCAGTTGCCTTAGGGCCTTATAAGCTTTTGTAAGCACAGTGGCTTTTCCACTGAGTGAAATGGGAAACCATTGGAATATTTTGATAAGAGGATTGACATGCTCTATTTCATTTAACAGGATTGCTTGGGCTGCTATTTTGAAATGAGACAGAAGAGGATCAAGGCCCAATGCAGGAAGACCCTCTAGGAGGCTACTCCGTGATCCAGGTGAGAGATGATGGAAGTAGCACGTATCAGGGAGGTAGCAGTGGAAATGATGAGACATGGTTAGATTCTGGATGTACTCTGAAGCCACTAGAATTTGCTGATGGGTCAGATGAGAAGTGAGGGAGAGAAGTCAAGGATGACTGCAAGATTTACGGCAAGGATGGGGTTGCCATTTACTGAGATTTGGAAGAATACTAAAAGAGCAGCTTTGGGAAGGAAGATCAAGAGCTCAGTTTGGGACACATTAACTCCAAGGTGCACAAGTTCTATTTTAAAATAGAACTCATTTTGAAAATGTTCCTGTGAACATTAGGAAATTACTTCTCTGAACTTCTCACCTTCCTGGAGAGTATTTCTACCACGGCTTTGTTGGGAGAAGTACAACAGGAAAATTAGAAAATCTAAGTATATAACTGCTTTGGAAATAACAACAGAAAAGTCTGTATGTGAAGTGTCTCCTTTTCCTGATCTCTTGGGCACTCAAAAGAGCAGATGAATTGAATTTGGAAGTTGAAGAAAGCCACCAGCTTTGGGGAAACAGCTGCATCAGAACAGAGGCCCAGCTTTGGCCCCCAGGGCTCTGCAGCTGAGTCCACAGCTTGGCAGTTACCATGCCTTTCTCTAAAAAGCTGACTGCCTAGCTTTGGCCTCAGGCAACCCTGTGCTGAGAGATCTTCCAGGAGGAGAAAGAGAGCCCAGGCTTCTCGCTCCAGTTGTCATTGCTTGTCACCTGCTCTGAAGTGATGGCACTCATAACCTAGATCTTGGCCTTAACCTCTGAGTTCTCCTGCATCCCTCATCTTGAACTGCCCAACCTGAAAATACACTCTTTAAGTCCCACACAAGAGCTCCATACACTCTGCTTCACTGCAGGGTCATTCCATGTAAATTAATTTTCCAGGTAACTGAAGCTTAGCTGTCCTTTGATGTCAACCATATGAAGGAAAATTTTTCTGTGGCTGAACTGTAAACATTCTTGCTTTCTTAACCAGGGCACCTAGAACAAAATTGAACTTTTCTGACGTTAGGCTGTCTCCTCACAACTTGATGATGCCCTCAGGCTCTAGTGAGGTATGTAGAGTCTGTGCCTACTACACTTACAACCTCAAACTGCTGTGTATTCGAGGCTTGTATTTTCTTTTTAAAAATGTTTTTGTTGTTTTGCTGCATCATCCCTGCTGTCATTGCTAGTTACTGCTTGATTATTTGGGTGCTTCACAGGCCATTTTTAACTTATTATCTAATTCCAAGCTTGAGTCTTGGTAGCTAAAATATGATCTTCAGAAATGCAAGATAGCATTTGTGGTGGACAGAATTGAAAGGTGGCCGCTTCATGTTCACACCCTGTGTAATCTCCTGCCCTTGAATCTGATCAGGACTTATGAGTATGATGGGATGGCCACTCCAGTGATTAGGTTACCTATATGTTTGGCAAAGGTGAAGGGACTTTGATTATGTAAAGTCCCATAATCATTTGACTTTTAAGTTAATCAGAAGGAAGATTGACCCAGGTGGGCCTGATGTAAGCAGGCAAGCCCTTTAAAAGATGATCTAGAGGTTCAGAGGTTTCCTCTCCTGTTGGCTTTGAAGAAGTAAACTACCATGGATTCTATAGCAGCAAGAAGATTAATTTGGCCAAAAACCACATGAGCTTGGAAGAGGACCCTGAGCCTCAGATAAGAAGACAGGCCTGAGCAACACCTTGACTGCAGTGCTGTGAAACCCTGAGCAGAAAATCCAGCTTAAGCTATGTCTGTATCCTCAACCCATGGAAATTGTGAGATAATAAATGGGTATTGTTTTATGCTGATACGTTTGTGATAATTTATTATGAAGCAATAGAAAATTAATACAGTATCCTATTTGGATTTTGTATTTAAAAGGGTAAAAGCATACTGCACTTGCAATGCATGGGTTCATACAAACTAAATCACATTATTATAATTACCCCATCCTACTATGCATAATAGCAATTCTGAGTTTCATTCAGCTCAGGAAATAAAACTCCAGAACCTATTAAGATTATGCTTGTCCATTCCTGAGCTTCAGCAAATAAAATATGCAGGGCTGTAGTGGAAATCCAACTCAATATTTCTCTTCTCTACTAAATTTTCTACCCAGGAGAGAATCATAAATTAGAAAAAAAAAAAAGATCTCATGTTTAAAAAAAAACTCAAATGGAACAAAACTAAACTTATCAGTGGCTGTGTGGTGGGGTCAACTTTTTCTACATGATATTTTAGTTACCTATGTTATAAATAAGTGCAAAAAAATATCATGATGGTATAATATCTTATATTTTTGAGCATTTTATAAAACTTAAAAAAGTTTATTTCATATGACCTTCACAATATATGTCACTTCAAACACGGATTAAGAACTAAACACAGCCTAGCAGGCTAGTAATTTATTTATATATTCAGTTTTTTAAATATTGTTTTTGAGTAATTATTATTGGTGCATAGTAAAAATCAAATCTCTCTTTCACAGCCACCTTCATTAATCTTGTTTTCCTCTCCAGAGTCAACTCTTACTGGTTTCTTGTGCATTTTTCTAGAGGTATTCTCTGCAGTTACAAATAAATATTCAAACATGATGTGTTAATTTTAGTAATTTATATTTTACTAGAAATTGATATATGTCACTGGAATTTAATAATTTACCGGAATAAAGTTTTAAAGGGTGTTCTTCTCCATAGTTGTACTCATAGTTCCTTGCTCATTTGTAAATTTGTATATTTATATTTTATCCTTCGACATTCCTTTTTTTTTTAAGCAATAGCAACAAACAGCACTTGAGCTTACCAGTTGTACTGTTTTTGTCTGTCCTGGTCTAACATTTAGTTAAGTACTTACCACAAAGTGCTCAGCCAGGTACTGTGCTCTGCTTTTAATACACACGATCTCTCAGGGCTTCCCTGGTGGTGCAGTGGTTGAGAGTCCGCCTGCCGATGCAGGGGACACGGGTTCGTGCCCCGGTCCGGGAAGATCCCACATGCCGCGGAGCGGCTGGGCCCGTGAGCCATGGCCGCTGAGCCTGCGCGTCCGGAGCCTGTGCTCCGCAACGGGAGAGGCCGCAACAGTGAGAGGCCTGCGTACCGAGAAAAAAAAAAAACAAAAAACCACGATCTCATTTCCCTGCAATAACCCTCCAGGGTAGATCTTTTAATAATGCTCATTTTACATATGAGAAAATGGATTCTGCAGGAGGCCAGGTAATGAGCCTTCCACTAGTAAGGGGGAAAACTGAGACTCAGCCCCTCTCTTTCTGACTCCAGAACCTCAGCTTTTAATTTTACTTCCCTGCTTTTCTTCCTTAATGTCTTCTTCATGCTTTCCTTTAATTATCTTGCACAGTTTCTAACTTCTTGAGTTGACCATTAACTTTCATTTTTCGTATTTATTAATAAATCCATTTATAGATATAAATCTACCTCTGAGCCTGCTTTATCAGCATAAACTATGTTTTGTTATGTGGAATTCTCAATGTCATTTTTGCTAAATAGTCAAAATGTGTTATTTCTTTCTCTTTTGACATGAGATATTTAGAATTTTATTTTCCCAGTAAGATTTCTCATGTTGTTGTTTATATATTTGTAAATAATATTAGTTTTATTGTATTGTAATAAAAGCGTAATATTTCCTATTTCTACATTTTAGAATTTACTGAGTTATCTAATATACAATTTGTTTTCAAAAACATTCTATAGATCTCTATAAGACAGTGTAGTGTTTGTGAGCACTATGGTACCTATTAAATCCATTTTTTTAAAAATGTAGTTTGAATTCTCCTATACTTGATCTGTCAAAGTTAGAGATACAGGTGAGCTGTTTCCTAAGAAAATTGACTTTCTTAGTGACTCTCTCCTCGCTTCCAACGATGCTTGTGTTATTTATGTCAATATGATGTTATTTATTTAGATAAAGCTCCATTATTATCATAGCTATATTATGGCTATATATCTTTTATAAATATAAAAAATGATGCTCTCTTATCCCTCCTAATTCTTTTAATCTTAAACTTTGAAATTAAAATTGCCAACTCTATTCTTTTTGTTTGAATGTTTCTATATATTTTTTTATTCTTTTGTTTTTAGCCTTTTAGATATATAATTTAGAATATTATGCTAGCAGATCAAATAGAGTTTGATTTTATCTATTTTTTATTAAATTTGAGAGTCTGTTAAAAAAGATAAACACATTTATATTTTCTGTTTATTTCTTGTATGTTTGATCTGTCTTTTATTCTATTGTATGATTTCTCTTTTTTTAAATGATAATTTTTTTCTGACTTTTTAGGATTATTTTTTCCTTGTTTTTATGTTCTTTATGCATCAGAATTTACATACAATGTTTTAAATTCTGTTAGGAGACAAATTTAAGCTATTAAAAAACTACTCAAACCTAGAATTATCAAGATTATTAAAGCCAATGACAAAATAGTGTCCACCGGCTTTCTCTTGCGAGAAATGCTGAGTCACTAGTGCTCCTCCTGGCACTGAGGATCTGTCCTGTGAAAAAACAGACATAAAAAGAGTGGAAAGGTGAAAAGAAGAGTGGAACTTTGAAGTGGAACCAAATTTATTTCACTTCTCTTTTCCTTTTTTTACATGCACAAGAATGGTATGTGATTTAAAATTCTATACCTAGGGCTTCCCTGGTGGCGCAGTGGTTGAGAGTCCGCCTGCCGATGCAGGGGACACGGGTTCATGCCCCGGTCTGGGAAGATCCCACATGCCGCGGAGCGGCTGGGCTCGTGAGCCGTGGCCGCTGAGCCTGAGCGTCCAGAGCCTGTGCTCCGCAACGGGAGAGGCCACAGCAGTGAGAGGCCCGCGTACCGCAAAAAAAAAAAAAAAAAAATTCTATACCTACATAAGCCTAAAAAAAGGCATCTCAATTAATATAACAAAATGCCAAGTGATAGGATATTATATCATAATTTAAATAGCAGAAATTTTTCTTCCTTAGTGGGACCTAAAATAGTGTGTTTAGAATGGTGTCATAGATGAGATGAAATATTATATATTCTTTTTGGAAATGCTTTTCTGCATTAAAAAAAGGGAGACTGAGATGGTTCTTTTCAGCATCAGAAATCCTAAAGAGGTAAGACTGACCAACACACCTTCTCTGGAGAGGAGATTTTGCCTGTAGACCAGGGCTGCCATGCTCTGGGGCAGCTGGTGGCCCCGTGGGAATGCCTGGGTCAGATGCTGGGCCCTGAGCACTCTTGGCTTGACCTCTTGGCTCTTACTGCAACTCATGGGGATGCCCTGATCTGTCAGCAACTGGGACATCTGAGTCACACCCAAAGAGGAATTTCTCCTGTTCTCCCCCTGGGAGTCCAGACAGATTTCATCCTTATGTCAACACGTCCCCTACATCTCTGTGGAGGAAAACATTAGAAATATCTAGGTGGACTGGCTCCAGGTGACCTGTGCAGCAATATCCAGCCAGCAGGGATCCTGTGGATGCTAAGTTTGACAACCAGCAGATGTGCTGATCTTCTGTGAATGACACAGGGACCTTCACCACATCACCTGGTTATCGTTACAATCCTCCTATTTAATTTAATTAATAAGGCCTCGTTGATACCAACTTGTAGCGCCAGTTTAGGAACCCAGCAGCCTAAGAACAGTGAGACCCAGGGACAAGATCGTCCATCTCTGAGTTTTCTTCTCTGTACAGTATTAGGAGAATTGTGCATCAAGGGCTGGTTTTCTCTTTGGCTCAGCCTGTATTGATGGCACATATCTTTCTGGTGCCTTTCAAGGACACCTATGAGATGCTCCACTGCAATACCCATGTCTGCTTTGAGTGTTCACCAAGCATACCATTTGGCCTCTCCGGGCAGCCATTTCTGAATATTCTCAGTATCCAACAAAAGGGATCCCACCCAATGCTGCACTCTGTCTGTCGTACCTTCAGCTTCTAACCGTCACCTGCACACTTGGGGGAGGACTTCTCCCAGGGTCTCTTGCAACTATTTCCTGTGACATGTTGGATTTTTCTCAGGAGCATTTGTTGCAAGCTGACCTTTTCTAGCTTTCATCAATCTCATCCCATGTAAACTCCAGCTTGATTGTATTTCTAAAAATGTTATCATGTGAATGGCATCCTTCCTTAGTTTCCTGCCATGATGCAGAACTTTCCTGTTTGTATGTCTTTTTGGTCATTTCAGAAAGGATCTTATAGGCAATGGAGAAAGGCAATGCTCTAGTTGTGTGTTTGTTTTTAACAGAAATCTGGTCATCTTGCATTTAGAGTGTCTGCAGGATATACAAAGAGAAACACCATGAAAATTAGTGATTGAATATATGGATCTGAGACTTAGGGGAGCTCTGTGTTAGAAATATAAATTTGGGAGGCATCAGCCCATGGTGGGAGTCAAGTCACAGAAACAGGGAAGACTGCCTAAAGCAGGAGTTCCAAAATCTTGCGGATCATCAGAATATACAGATTCCTTGGTCCTTCTCCTGTAGAGTCTAATTTAGTAGGCTTATGATTGTCCTCAAGAATCTATAATCGTTTTTTTTTAAAGCTTCCATTGAAAGAGCTCTAAACTTGAGTATTGAGGGAAGAAATTGTAAGGCAACGCTCCCAGTGTGGTCTCCCTTACATAAGAAAGTTTTACATCTCTATGTACCTGGCTATGTTGTAGGGATGGTGCCAGGGTTATCAACTGAAAAAGTGATGAAGATTTTGAAAAGTCATTGTGAGAAAAGGGTCGGGATGCTGATGAGACACATGTACAAAGTGAGGGGACAGAGAAAGCTGGACATCAATGAACATGAATGTGTAACCTTCTTCTTGCTCAGCAACCTGAGTATAGACATGGGGATAGTAGGAGGTTGGGTCAATAGAGCTGGGTAAATCAAAGGACAAGGACAGGACACTGAGGACTACAAAAATCTGTTGGCATTTGACCATAGCCCCCATCCTTTCAATTTTCTGCTACCCTAACCTATTCCCAATACAGCTGCTCTTGACCTCAGGATCACCAGTCCCTTACTACCACCCATCCCCGTTTTTCTCAGTCCATGTTCTCCTCAATTTCTTAACCTGGAACCCAAGGGACATCCCTTCAGTCACTCTTTTGCCAGTAACCCTCAAAATATTAAATAACTAGTTTAAGGTAATACCACTAATAAATGGTGAGACTTGAACTTAGGCCAGTGTGAGTGTTTGTTTGTTTGTTTGTTTGTTTTTTGACCAGTACTTTATATGACCCCTGCAGTTGGCATGGTGATACCCCACCCACACCCTGTTTAATGAAGGACTTTTTGCCGCAGCATCTGGGAGTGCTGTCAGCGGACAGACTTGAGCTGTCAGGCCCTTTGGTATGCCTTACCTGCAGAGAGTTGCCTCATCCAAGTTCACACTCCTACCTGGGCCACCCACCTCCAATGACTGATAAATGTGGCGGTATAAAGTCCTGGCCCTCTCAGCCCTTCTTGGGACTATTCTGAAGGGACATTCTATCTCCAGAGCTCCCTGTGAGGTCACTGAGACTGTCCTTGGGACTGCATCACACCTCACCTTTCCCTCACCCTTCCACAGGTGTTGATCCCAAGGGCACTCCTTAATAAACATGCTCCACGCTAAACTCTCTCCGAGTCTGTTTCCTAAGGGACCTAACATAACAGCTTCTTCAAGAAACGAGAGCCAGAATTTCATGTAATAGAAGCCATATGACTTTTCACCTTTTCCAGAGACCCTATCAAGTGTTTTAGGGAAGTGTCAGATCCAGATGAAGCCAGGTGCTCCTTGCTCTGGTCACCAGGATGGCATCTAGCCATTTGGATTTCAGGTACATAAGGGCTCAAGAGAGAGGGCTAATCCAGGCCTGAATTAAGTCCAATGGTGTCAGATTTGGAATAGGGATATGCTGCTTCTTAAGCTTTGCTATTTCCCTTTTCCCTCCCTAGTCATCCTTCTGAGGCCAGAGTCTGGCCTGGAAGACTAATCTTGAATCCCAGCTTTAAACAACCTGCAGATGAGGCAACCGATTGAAAATTTCAGGCTCCAATCTGATACACCATTGCACTGTGATTTTTAAAGAAGATGTTGGGGGTAGGAGTTTATTAGTTAATTTATTTATTTTTGCTGTGTTGGGTCTTCGTTTCTGTGCGAGGGATTTCTCTAGTTGTGGCAAGCAGGGGCCACTCTTCATCGCGGTGTGCGGGCCTCTCGTTATCGTGGCCTCTCGTTGCGGAGCACAGGCTCCAGACGCACAGACTCAGTAGTTGTGGCTCACGGGCCCAGTCGCTCCGCGGCATGTGGGATACTCCCAGACCAGGGCTCTAACCCGTGTCCCCTGCATTAGCAGGCAGATTCTCAACCACTGCGCCACCAGGGAAGCCCTGCACTGTGATTTTAGTGACTGAAAGGTAAAAACATGACCTAGGCCAGAGCAAACGAATTTGAGTGGTTTTATTTCAGGTTGATTTTTTTCCCCTCACATTTTATCAGTTAGAATAAACAGTCATAATACGTCAAGAAAAAAAATAAGCAAGTCATCCATCAGAAAAAAATTTTTGGTTGTTTTTTAATATGATTAAGTATTATAGGAACACTAACAAATGAAACAAAATCGATACTTGTATATTCCAAATTTGCAAGTTTCTCCACTTCACATTTTAATTATTCTTTTAAATCTATACAATCACTGTATAAAATAACTAAATATATGATTCAGGATATACTTCTTTATAACAGTTAGAAAATGTGTGGTATTTGGTTTTCAATTAAACATCTATGAAGACTTCATCTGTGCTACCCACTTAATTAGAAAAAAAATATGCAAAGTAATACCATGCTGGAAATGTCTAAATAGGGAAAGCAACTGAAATTTATATATTAAGGATGGAATATATTTCACTTAATTGGAATATATGTTGCCTCCTAATCCAGCTAATATATTTTTCAATCAGCCCCAAATTGAAGCCATATGTTATCAGCGATCGCTCAGATCACTCTAAGAATATGATCTGTGTTATATTAAATAACCTCATTTAGGTAACTGCTTTAAACACTGTGTAGAAGCAAGTACTCCTTAAAGGTTTCAGTTACTGATTTTCAAATCTTCTTTGTAGGTATAAGCTTCTCAGAAGGCCAAGCATAATCACATTTCCTGCCCAGTTGGTCTTTTCCTTTGATAACCACCCATGGTTACTATACCAGCCTGTCAATAGGAATTTAATGAGAAACTGCTGGGGGCTGAAGCCTCTTCCAGGGCCTAGAGGCACACAGAAGATTAGGTGTGCCTGGAAAAGCTTACAATAAGTTGGTGGTTTTCATGGGCATAAGCCAGCATGGGTTTGCTTAATTTTCTTGTTTTTCAACAGCAATGACAAGATGTTTTTCTAGGGGTAGCATTGGCTTTGAAACCCCCTTAAGCTGATAGAAAAAAAAAAAAATAGCTCCTATTAAGTAATAATTTAAAAAATGACAAAGTTTACTTGGTCTCCAGAGGTTTGCATATCCACAGATCAGATTTATAACATGAAGTACTGGAACATGTCTCCTACTTATTCATACATTAAGGTAAAATGTGTTCTAATCCTTTATCTTTTAAGAATAAAACGTCAGGACATTTTTGTGATTTCCTCTAACTAGTAAGACAGGAGGGAGGTTCTTCGTGAGGATTTCCAACCAAGCCATGTACAACCAATCTGATATAGATCCTTTTCTTGCCACTGGAAGGCTCCTGACAGCATGGAAGAAAAATAAGGAACAAACGTGACAATTAGTACAGGCAGTAACATCGCTAGTTATCTGAGCTGTGTAATAACAAGTGGCCTGAACCTTTTATGTGCCTCCCCGACAAAATGAAAGCATGGAAATTATTTTGAATATAGATATTAAATTGATATACTTCTCAGATAATATAAATATCTACAAACCAGAAAAATAGGCTTGGGCATTGTAGGGTAGAGGCAAAGCATAAATATAATAAATTTTCACTCTTTAAATAGAAAATGTGATCAACCAATACCTCTCCCCATTTTTGGAAAAAATGACTTTTCCTAATGGTTTAAAGCTCTTATATTTGGGAGAAACAGCTGTTTGAGTCCTACCACCCAATTCAGGAGAACAATCTATGTCTTAAATGGATAGTCCTCCAGTGCAGACCTTGTTTGAAGACATACTTAACTTTGTACATAGGAGTCAGTTCATGAGGTATAAATGTGAAATTGTTGGTTTTCATGTTTAGCAAATGAATCTTTAGGTAAACATTAATATTTTCAGCAGGTACACCCCTAACATTTGTGGAGTGGAGGGCAAAGAGTGGAAATGGAAGAGCCCACTCCTTTTTCTCCTGCCCTGGCCTCTTCCCCCATGGTAAAGAGTCTTGCAAACATGCTATGGACTCCATACCTCAGGAGCAGCTATCTAGGGAAGGGGCCTGGGAACCTTGGTAGCCAGCTTGGGGCTAATTAGGCAGGGAATTCCAGGGTCAGGTTCCCTGGACCCTGGGAGGAGCCAGGGTTCTAGATGGGCATGCACTATGCCCCTGGCCCTTTGGGTGGGGAACACCTGGTGGAAAGTCCAAATGGAGCCCTCTAAAGCCCATGGGCCTCAATTGTCAGTGTCTCAGGGTGGCCTTTATTTTCCCTCGCAGCCTAAAATCCCACATGTTCCAAATTTAACTTTCCACCTGAATAGTTGTGAGCTTTTAAATTCACAACTAAGGTTTCCCTGTAACAATCTTAAATGTCTGCAATGATACTTACAGGACTATGAGATTAGCAGCTCTTGAGTGCTCCTGTAAGAGTTCGTTCAGTCGAACTTGGCGGTAACTCTGTGGACAACATTCAGATTTTGTTGAGGGCAGTTTTCCCAGAATTATGAATGAGAATTTATCTTCTTACCTCAAATTATGGACAAGTAGAAAAACCTCATTTTAAAAAATTACAGTTATTTCATTCAGGTTTGGAAACTTAACAGTGTTTTTAAAACTCATGGGAAATTTTAGAAACATAAAGAATAAGACCATTGTGCTATAGTGGCTTATTAAATTCTAGAAGAAAAAAAACAAGCAAGCCACATGGATAACGGTAAAAAGAAGATAAGAATGGCCAGTGCTGGGGAACAGGTTTGCAGCTGAAGAAAACTAACCTAATCTTGATACTAATTTGATATCCTAAGAACATAGGTTATACCCTAGTCTGTCTATATTTAAGCTCTTTGATTTTTACCGGGACTGGTTTCAATGAAAGAGTTACCAAAAGACACATTTGGAAAAATAACTACATTAACTATTTTGCAGTGATGAGAGTAATATTTATTATTACATTTCACTGGTTCAGAAAACAAGGTTTAGATAAGTGATTTGCTCAATTATATGAAAACTTTTCGTTAGAACTGGGAAGTTTATCACACACAGAGCTTATGATTCTTAGCTCAGTATTTTCCCACTAAATTTGAAAGGCTTTTAGTATCTCCTGCTCTAATTTGTACCAACTTCAGCTCCTAATATAATTTATTTAAATTTTGTAGTTTAGAGGTTCTTGTGGTCCTTTTCCTTGAATGTCTAATCCAATTCAGATGTCAGTTCTTCTGCCTTATTTTTATGTCCCTGGCCTTTTCATCATCTTCACTATTGCAGCTTCATTCAGCTCAGGCCATTAGGGTAACTCCCATTTTATTTGGTTCTCTAGAAGAGCCCACCATTTTACATCTGTCCTACAAGATGTGCTGGATCCAACTTTCATATTCATTGCTCCAATTACATATTTTCTCAGATCCCTATGTTAGTTTTTATAGCTAACTTTACCAGGTTAAAATTCTTTGTTATTGTCTCAAACTGTGAGTCAGTCTATATTTACTTTTCATATGTATTGACTTAAATTATTTTAGACTGATGGGTCTGTCTCCTGTTCTATAAAATTAAATTGGAAAGAAGACTTCACAATATGTATCAATAACCTGTTCTTAACTTAAAAATTGATTTTATACTAAAAAATGAAAACAATCTTCTAAATCCTCATATTCAATAATATGATTGAAAAAGCACTTGAAATATGGAGAAACCCTGGATCTTGAACAATGAAATTCTGTAATAGATACATTACTTCTTGATCTTTAAATCAACCACTGTTTTCTTTTTCAGCTAGTCAGATAGCAAAGTAAAGATTAAGGGAGACAAGTTCTTACCTTTTCCTTGACCGCTTCCAGTTCTGCATCTGTAATTTTCCACGGAGTTTCTCTCTTTAATTTCTCAGCAGTTGTTAAATCTTTGCAGCTTTCATGGAGACGATATGGTTCAATCATTTCTTCAAAGAATTTCCAGCTGAAATTGGAATTATAAAAGAGGCCTCGCAGTGGGAAACCAACTCATTATTTCACAGATTCTCTAGGTATGACTAGCCCTGCTGGCTACAGAATCAGAGCTGAATGTCATGCAAATCTTTTAAGAATTATCTTTGCAGGGGACTTGCTGTGAGTAAAACCATGGCTCTAGTAGTGCCTCCCTATCCAGGGAGAGGCCTTAACGTGTGTGAGGCCTTGATAGCCTACTAGGCATTAGATCCTCAATATAAATACACAAACACACAGATAGTAATTATTCTGCAAATACATGTTCTACATAATAGAGTCAAAGACACAGTTGTAACGTAGACACTTTCAGCCCATAAATGAGTTTCCTTCTGCTTATTTTATAGATTCTATGGGAGACATTCATGAATTAATGTAGGAGATGAACTAGCATCCCTGAGAGTTGGATAGGGTTTGCCCTCCTCACCTTTAGTCCACATGGCAACTCGCACTCATGGCAGGAGGCTGCAGGCAGGTAGGAGAATAGTAACTAAGAGGAGCAAGGAAGTGAGTTCAATGGCTATAGAACAATTTGAATGTTTGCTGTAAATAATGTAGCCTTTGTCCTTCTGGTATCTGATGTTGCTGCCTGAGATTTTCAAATGGCTGTTGTTCAGGTGCATGTTAGAGGAAAGAACAAAAATCAATAATATTTTAAAATCTGAGGGCATTTTAGAGCGATTAAGAATAAATCATTGAATAGAAAAGGAGGAGCAGTATCTCAGAGCTGCGGAACATTTTAAAAATTGCTGAAAAATCTCATTCTTGTCTTTCATAAGAATCTCATAAGACTTTCTTTTTTTTAATTAATTTATTTATTTTTGGTTGTGTTGGGTCTTCGTTGCTGTGCGCGGGCTTTTCTCTAGTTGTGGTGAGTGGGGGCTACTCTTCATTGTGGTGCGTGGTCTTCTTACTGCGGTGGCTTCTCCTGTTGCGGAGCACGAGCTCTAGGCACGCGGGCTTCAGTAGTTGTGGCACGCAGGCTCACAGCTGTGGCGCATGGGCTTAGCTGCTCCGCGGCATGTGGGATCTTCCCGGACCAGGGCTCGAATCCGTGTCCCCTGCATTGGCAGGCGGATTCTCAACCACTGCACCACCAGGAAAGCCACAAGACTTATTTTTAAAATAGCACAAAACAAAGTTTCTAATTTGTAGGAGTAGTTGTCTTTACTATGCTACTGTAAGATGATCTCAAATATAAAGTTTTCTTTGGTTTTATATAATGTGGCTTACTTATAATTTAGTAATTTTGGAATGAGTGATAATTAGAATCAATGGGATGTTAGGTTAAGAAATTAAAATATGAAGCAATGAGTTCAGTGATCTCATCAGTTGTCCTGATTTAGGATTTGTACAAAGTACAGAGATTACAAAGGAGTAGGTTGTCCCTACCAGTGTGCTTTTTTTAAGGGATTGAAGAGATACTTAATGCAGTAGATTTCTGATGCTTTGACTTATTTAGAATGGTAGACAGTGACAGGGAAGGAATAAGACTGATATGCCCTATTATTCTTGCAGCCACACAATACTTTTATTTGCTCTTCCTCCCAACAGTGCTGTGCTTTCAGAGACCTTGGCGGTGATCAGCGCAAAGTTGCTGGCCTAGGAGAAAAGAGCCTGGGTTCTTGCTCCAGCTCTTCCATTGTCCTCCTTGACCTGGATAACCTTGCCTATAATAGGGGGTAATATAATGGCTGCTCAAAGCTGGCAATGATGATTTGGGTGACAGTGCTCTGAAAAGTATGAAGTGCCCTGTAAAAGCAAGGCGTTCATTTTACTCAGCAGCCATAGGACTGAGGTTAGCAATTGACAGTTTGTCTGTTTAAGCTCTACATATAATTATTTTGATCAGGATAAGAGTTTTCTTTGCATCTCAGCCCAGGTGCTTATTAGAAAGAGCAGTTCAAAAATAGTTTCCTAAGAAATGGAAAGTGGAAAGGAGATTGCTGGTTGTCCCCCCAGCATGCATACTATGTTTCTCCATTGTAGTTTGGGTGGGAATGACTCTATCCCCAGCATCAGACAGTCAATACAATTCTATTCCTTCTGCCAGACTGATTGGCCAGGGTGAGCACATAACCCGGGAAATCTTGACCAATAGGCACCTTGCATTTTACTGACCACAACAAGTGGCTCAGTGGCTTGGGTTGGTGCTACCTGAATGCAGCCAATGACCTGAGTTCAACAACTGGGGAAGAGACAAACTTTTTCTCCCACTGAACGCAAATGAGCAAATATGTAGTTCTGGCTGCGATGGGCATTCATCTTGGTTTTATAAGCTAAATCAACTTTGATTGATGATTTCATAATACAAGGTAGAGTAGAGAGAATGAAGGAGAATTAGTCCTTAATTGTAAAATTAACCTAGATCAAGCTTCACCTGAAAGCCAAAATACCCTTGGATTTTTTCAGTTAAGGTTGATAATAATTTCCATTATTTAAATCACTATGAGTTAAGTTTTCTTTTACTTGCAATTGAAGCATGCTAAGTGACACAGTAGGTTATAATGGGGCTGTATTTGTCCATTTATTTTCTCTAAACTCTTACTGCTCCTTATTTATGTTTATCTTTGATTTCTTCATCCTAAGGCTCATCCCTGAGTTGGCCATTTTCCGTTCTCCTAGCTTGGTGATCCAAAGGTAGCTCAGGATTTCTATTTGATTCTTATTAAATCTGATCTTTCTTATAATTATTTTTTAATTGATTCTAGAATAGGTCGAGTATTACATACTATTAAATATAAGTGAGAATTAATTTAATTAAAAAAATTAACTTATAGCTGCCCTGCCTTCCCCATCCTTGTTCCTCATAATAACAAAGTTAAAAACATTTTTTGACTGCATAAAAATTTCCCCCTAAGTTCATATAAGATTTCTTCTCACAAATTAATGTATTTATTGCTTTTGTGATCACACTAGCATCTTTCAACCAAATTATCTAGTTAATTGCGTCTAGTTTCTCTCTGATTTCTGTTTAAAGATTGCTGTTCTATTGGCCTATTACTTTTAATTCAGTCTGTACAATAAAAAATGAAATTCAGCCACAAGAGCTTTTCAGTTTTCCCAATTATTTTCTCATTAACTTTGCTTTTGTACTCCCTTTCACCCTTGCTCTACCATATTTATAGATAATATTTTTATGATAGAATGTCTCCATCAAGACTTGCTCATGTTTTATGGGTAGTTGAAAGATCTATTAAAGGTAATTGAAGGACAGTTAACATTAGCCTCCAACACGGAAATCACTGACAAACTATTTTCAACATTGTGTGAAAATAGTGACCAAGAAAGAACAGTGATCAGGAGATAGCTGTTAATGGTAGACAAGGGCTGCCTGACCAACAAGGCCCATGTGAAAGCTGAAGTTGAGACAGTGCTGTAAGCTTTGGGCCCTGGGCCTGGGGCTGCATCAGCCCAGAGGAAGAGTTCTCTTTCTCTTATTAAACCACTCAGAGGAGTTGCCTTTTAAAAATTATCACAAAGGTGCTAGGTGTGCTACCAGTGGCCATTTGTGAGATTTACTGAATGACCATTCTCTGTTCTAAAATTTACCTTCAAATATTGGAAAAGGCATTGCCAGCATTGGACATGTGGTTGTTTTTTTTTTTTTTTTTTTTTTTTTTTTTTTTTTTTTATGCGTTACGCGGGCCTCTCACTGTTGTGGCCTCTCCCGTTGCGGAGCACAGGCTCCGGACGCGCAGGCTCAGTGGCCATGGCTCACGGGCCCAGCCGCTCCGCGGCATGTGGGATCTTCCCAGACCGGGGCACGAACCTGTGTCCCCTGCATCGGCAGGCGGACTCTCAACCACTGCGCCACCAGGGAAGCCCCATGTGGTTGTTTTATAAAGTAATACGGCATCAGTTATAGCTGAAGACTGAAGAGAGAAGGATGGCACTTCCAGCACACCTCTTCTTGGTGGCCTTTTGTCTTCACACCAGGGTACATTCACTGCAGTTATTCTAGTAAGAATGGACTTTTTTTTCCTGCATCTTCCTCAAGACCTTGAAATATCACATAGAGAATCTCCACAATTGTGAAAACTAATTCTTTTTTTTTTTTTCCTGAGAAAGGGGAATAGAACTCTTCACTGCAGGATGTGGAGGATATGTAAGAAACACCAAATCAGAATGGTGTCTAAAGTCAAATTTAGATAACAGGACAAAAGCACAAATGCCTGGGTCCTTTGTTTCTTACGACTGTGCATAGAGTTTTCTCCTTGAGAAGAGGAAACCATGGAACAAAGGTCAGGGGTAGGAAGATGAAGAGTGTCTAGCCTGTGATGGACACTCAAAGAAGGAAGAGACATGGTTAGTAAAAGAGATACATCAACATCCTCAGTGATAGGACAGAAAGGATAGGTATGCAGCAGGTGACCATGGCAGCTGGGCAGAGACTAGCACAAAAGAGAGGGAAGGAAACAGGAGTTGGGTAGAGAAAACCATATTGATGGGTAAAGAGGCAAAGGATATAGAAACGACAGACAGTCCTTAGCTGCTGATAAGACAAACAACAGCAAGAATTCACCTACGAGAAGTAGGTGACTGATCTGTGCCCAGCATTGAGCCAGGGCTTATAGAAAATCCAAAGTCAGTAGGGGACACTGACTGCTCTAGACAACAGTAAATGGTCCTGTACTTGCAGAGCGCTGGCAGGCTCTGGCCTGTTGCTAAGTGGCACATACTAGGGAATCACTGGACCTGCTGTGTTATGAAAGAGAATGCATTCCCACCAATTAGAGCTATAAGATGAGCCCGTTTGATCACATCACTGCAAAAGCCAAGAGGCAGCGACTTAGGAATTAAAATTCTTCAAGTGAAATGTGGAAGGCTACCAGAGGTTACAACGTGACAGTTCACTTCATATCAGAATGTTAATTCCATTTACCAAGGAGGATGATAAATCTGTTCTTAATTTTTTTTAACTGTTTATAACTGTAGAAATACAGGAATGAAAGGCATTAGTGGTATATATGATATAAGGAAATACTACATAGTAATAATCCAGGTTAACCCTGTCAATTATAGCTTTCTTATCACAGTTAAGATGTTTCGTAAAGCTGTTTTAATTGACCTATAACATTGGAGGAATCATGAACACCCTCAAACTATATGAAGTTCGAGGTTGCCATTTGGTCAATAAGAATGCGTCGTAAATCTGGATGATTTTCAGTTAGTTATTAAGCTCATCTGGGATAACAGTGAATCAAAAGAAGGTAAGAGCAAGAAGGCTCAAGGAATATGGAATTGCAATCCATCAAGAACTGCAGGAGGAAGGAGAAATGATGGTCAACAGAAATGAGAAGAGGTCCAAGAGTTCCAGCAAGGACCTAAGCCATACTGAGACCTTCGTGTCTCCCTCTACTCTAACCCTTGGAAACCCCATTCCACACCAAATCAAATGTATTAAACTGCATCTAGATGCAACAGTAAATATGATTTTGGACTGTAAACAATTGAAAATATTTTATAATTGCTAAGTCATTGCTCTAAGTACTTTAATTTATAATTGGCTATGATTTTCAGACAATCTTCTTACACCTCTGGGAACTCCTTTTAAGATCTACCTACAAATTGTTTTCAAATATCACGAACTTGACAAATTTAACAATCAATGAAGTTAAAATGATGTTGTTTTGAAGACATTTAAACAATTATTTCAATGTTTTTCATTTAAAAATTTTGGAAGCAATACATTTTCTTGCCAGGCTTCAGATAGTTTTAGAGACCACCTTTAGGGGCTCTCATAGGCTTCCCCTTTCAGGATGCCCCACCAGTAATGTTCAATAATGAAAACTTACCCTGACTGCTCAGGTCAGAATTGTCTGAGCTTGTGCTTCCTGTTAATCTTGCCACCATAGAAACCAATAACATGAAGGGCAATTTTAAAATGTTAACTAAATGGTGTTTAAACAATTCTTCCTCTCAAGTTCATCTTCACCTTAAAACCTTTTCCTTCCATTAGAACGTGATAGCTCTGTGTCATGATTATTTGAAATCCCTTTTTATTATACCCTATCAGGAGTCACTGCAGTAAATCCATAACATTTTTACCTTCTGATAATTAACACAGAAGAGAAGGCGAGAGTACCACAAATAAACAATGGATCTTGTTCAATGTTTCATACCTTTCTTTGTTTGGCTTAATGTTGATGTCACCAATGACATGGATGTCTGCAAATTTTATCCTAAATTTGCTCAGGAGGGAAGCCATTCTGAAAATATAAGCGAGAAACACTTCATCATTGCATATTTAGCTATTTTCAATCAAAGAGTTTTGATTTCATGTCTTATTTCAGCTTAGATTTCGGACAAAGGCTTTGGTTAGTGTTTGATTTTCATTACAGTACTTGATGAATACAGATAAATGTGGACCAAGTTATTCCATTGAAGGCAAGGAGAAATTTCTGTAGGTGCAGTCACTGGAAACAGCAAACCCAGCTCTGCCTTCATGTTTCACGGAAGATATTGTGGAGCTGTCCACTCTTCCTTATCATTTGGAAAAAAGAGAGCAAGTTCCAATACTTATTGACTATTATGGATAATTTTTATAGAGTTACTGACAAACTACTGACAAACTAATAATTATTATATATTATTTCATCATTATAGATTAAAGGTTTTTTCCCCTGGAAACTGAAAATTTTGATATAATTTCAAAGTTACAAAAAAGTTACAAGAATAGTGCAAAGAAAGCTCAGATTCACCAACTGTTTATATTTTGCCCCATTTGATCTGTCATTCTCCTTTTCTCTTTTTCTATCTACATCTGTCTATCTATATATTTTTTGCCTGCTGGCTTTCTACCTCCTACCTATTTTCCATTTTAAAGTAAGTTGCAGATATCAGGCCCCTTTACCTGTAAATAATTTAGTGGGTATTTCCTAAGAACAAGGGCATTCTCTTTTATAAACAGAGTACAGTTTTTGACATCAGGAAATTTAACACTGATGCCCTACTACCACCTAATCCACCACCATTTTCAGATTTTATCACTTGTCCCAATAAGGTACTAGAGGCTTTAAGAAAATATAAATTATTGTAGACCTCATGTTAGTTTCCATTTTAGTATGACTCTCTTTACGAGGAATTAAATATTTATGATATCTTTCTAAGAGGGGGGAGAAAATGTGAAAAACTACTGTATAAGAGCCAGTCATTATTTTGTGATTTCTGGAAGTAGCAGTTCCAGGAAGGACTAGGACTTAGGCATGTCATGAGGGACCAAATGCCGCCAAAGGGCATTCTCCAGATTCCCGCCCGAGACCTTTGGATACACCACACTCTCGGCATGCTTGTTACTCTCAAAACTACAGATCAACTCTCCATGACTAAAGTAATAAGAGAGACACAGACTTAACACCGTGGGACTTATTTATTTTTTTAATTAGGAGAGCCATCAACAGTCATCCATTTAAACACTTTCACACTACCAGTGAAAAACTGGGGACCCAGATATGTGCAGTGACTGTTGCAAAGTCCTGCAGCTTGTTGGTGGCAGAGCTGTGGCTTGGACCAGATGTAGTCTCTCTGTTCTCTTCTAAGTGTGCTGTGCTACAGTGACTGCTGTGAATTAACAGGTTTGAATCTCCCAGAAGAAACTATTGGACACAAATGCCTTCAGGCTCTTCCTTTCTTGGATGCATTTACCAGTCAGAACAAAATAAACATTATACAAGATAATGATACTCTCATTCAAGACTTGAGATGAGGCTTCTGTTCCAAATGCTTGTTGGAAGCATTTGTGGAAGGGGATAAAAGGACTGAAGACAATGACTAGAAAAATTGCACAGATAATTTACTGACCAGAGACAAGTAAGCTTGAGGCCTATCATGGTGACTTTGTCTTTAAATTTATTGTGCCTCAAAGATGCTTACAGTTCTTAAAATTAAAGCATTAAAACATACAAACACAGGAGTGATAAATTACTTACGTAATCTTTTCTTCTTCAATGCGATTGATCTTCCCTCCGACATAGATTCTTAATTTACAGTCTTTCCATTTTTTTCTGAGAGTCAAGATATAGGGGATAAGGAGTGTTAACCCTAACAACAAAAAGAGAGTAGATTATGACAAAAGAATGAGCATATCCAACTGAAAGGAAATGAGTAGCTTCATATCTTTATTCTTTCCCACATTCATAGCTCCTACCTAATTTAAATCTTTGGAGAACACGGAAATGTTATTCTTTAACTGATATCGTTTCATATATGTTCCCATGCAGTTTGTTAAATTTATCAACATAGAAATTCTGCTCCCTAGTGTATATTCTGGAATTTTTTTACCTCCATCGTCAAACAACCACCAAACATCAATTGTGCCTTTTCCTTGCTTCTTTTTAAATTGGGTGCTGGCTTCCACCAGTTTCTGGTTGATCTCCCCCACATGCATCGACTGGATTGTGTTAATGCTGTTCTCTGTAATGAAAGAGAAAGTAGTACATCCATTTGTCTTTTGAGGAAAGAAGCAAAATAACTTTCTAATAAATCTCTTCAGGAAAATAGAGGAAGGGTCATGAATTTGTAAGTGTTTTTTATACTTATGGGTAAATCGTGAGTCCTATTCTCCGGAAGAGGAGAGATAAAGGTCAAATTCCACAATAATTTAGATCACCTTCAACAGTTCAGAAAAACTTGATATTGATCTTATGATTACAGTTTTCATTATAAAGCAGCAGATTTTTGTTTCAGATCCTTAGTAATCTCTCTCGGAGCAGAACTATTATTTAGGCAGGTACCAATGCTAAATTATCTGATACAAAAGCCAAAATATCCCGATTTTTCCAAATTTCAGGTATAACTCAACTTATATTTTCAGATGTACCTAAAAGTAGAACATGTGGTTATTGGTTTTCTAGAGATAAGCAGAGGAATCAGAAGTACTCCTTCACTAGACAGTTTGTTCATTTGAGCGCAATTTTGGTGTAAATTCCATCAATGTCTGGATTATAAACGTTCCCAGGGACCATGACCATCTTGACTCTCTATGACCCTTTGGTCCTAATGTGGACCTGGCTTACTCTTTTGTTTTCTCTTCAAGGAATCTGTGAATCTAAGGTAAAGCCATTTGAGCTATTGGAATCTCTGTGAATGAGATGAAAAAGCCAGGAAATACGATTAAAAACACCTTTTCTTGAGTTATAGTTAAGAGTGTACATAAAGTACTTTAAAAAAAAATTTAATGCAATTTCCACCCTAACATGGACACAGCAAAAGTGTACCAGGGAACTAGGGCAGTGTTTGCTCAGAACCGTTGTTCCTATTTCCCAGTAGGGGTTTCCTTCCTACTCCATATATGTTATTTCTCATTTCCACATCTTTGAAAGTTGTGACTTCATTGCTCTATTTCAAAGCGATGGTGTCAGCATAGTGCTTAGAGTAGAGCTGACAGCCTCTGCAGAGCTTCCTCTCTGATCTAAGGTTCTGAGGATGCTTTGTTCTGTCTTTTGTTGTTTTCATGTTTGGGCCTGTTGGTTCTGAAGCAATTATCTCATATAGTTTGTATCTCCCTAGGACCGCTAAGGGAGAAAGTTAAATATCTTTACAAAACGGACCAAACTCTGCCCCCACTTACATGCAAATCAAAGCATCCAGAGGACCGTGTATGAGTGCCTGGAGGCGGAGTTGGTCCTAAGTCAGAAGAGTGGTCAGCTAACAAAGGCCTGGAGCAGTGAAGGGGCCTACTTCAGAGCTGTGTTTGAAAATTTAGGTGTTGGAAACAAAACATAACATAATCTTGCTTTTCTGAACAGTGAGACATGTTGACTTTCAGAGGTGTACATTTTTGCCAAAAGTATTGCGATGCAGAAACAGCGTTCCAAAATAACTAAGTCCCACTTTCACTAATAAGGACCTTAATGCTTCCCTCCTCCCCATCAGCTAGAGAGCAGTATGGGTTATGACTTCTGAATTTTCCATTGCTTTTCAGATTGTAGCATTGCATAGTGCAGATTCAATGGATAGTTAATTCTTCTCATGGGTACACGAAATAATTGAAAAGGAAAGAAGATAGTTAGTATCCACATGGTCTTATTCTAATATTTACACCCTGAAAGACCTGATGTAACTCCAACTTTAGATTCAAACACATCATTTTTCTAGAAAATGTCCTTTTAAGGGGACAAAGGCACAGTAGGTTCTCCCCTAGCCCATGGAATGTTCCTGGCACCCAAGGGTACCTCTAGTGTTTGAAGAAGGTAAATGTTTGGATTTCCTATAATTCTGTGTAAATATATAAAAATGTTGTAGGGCTTCCCTGGTGGCGCAGTGGTTGAGAGTCTGCCTGCCAATGCAGGAGACATGGGTTCGTGCCCCGGTCCGGGAAGATCCCACATGCCGCAGAGCGGCTGGGACCGTGAGCCATGGCCGCTGAGCCTGCGGGTCCGGAGCCTGTGCTCCGCAACGGGAGAGGCCACAACAGTGAGAGGCCCGCGCACCGCAAAAAAAAAAAAAAAAAAAAAAAATGTATTACAGGTTAAATTTAGTCCCTGGGTCACAGTAGGAAAATAAGCAAACAGAACCAAACCTTTTCCAGGGTAGGAGACAACCTCTTTGAAGGGCCTCTTTGAAAGGTTGGCTCTTATTAACCTAGACCAGCAGCTAAGTCTCAGTTTGGATCTTGCTACTTGACTTGGAGACCCTACCAGAGAAGTGATCTTTCCTGGGTGTAACACCAGTGAATGACTTCAGTAACTATATAGGATTATTTGTGCATGAAAGAAAGAAATGTTAACATTCTAATTTTCTACCAGCAGAGGTCGCTGTGGACCTCATTAAACTCAAACCGGCAGTGTTTCTGGAAAGAAAGCAATTTTCAAAAACATCAGTTATTTGAATCACCTGTTTATTAAACTTATAACAAGGTCTCATTCTGTGGTCCTCCATTTCTGGGATGTATACTGAACATTCAGAGATAAGTGTACCATTCAGCCAAAATCTGCAGGTAATTAGTGTCAATGAAGTTTCAAGTCCGGAATTCTGGTTTGTGTTGTGATAGAGATGCATTTTTGAAATTAGAATTCTATCTGGATCCCTTATTTACCTGTACCAGTCAACTTTCAATCTCCTGAAATGTCTGCAAGGTGTGTGTGAGGTGTGTGGGTGTAGATAAACCAGTTTGGGGGCTGGGTCACGAATTTCTATCCCCTTTACATCTTAACTAAGAATTTTCTGTTTTATGACGTTCCATCTGCTTAAGCACTGTATGACTCCCAAACCAAATATTATTTTAAAACAAAGTTTTTACAGTAAGATGGTACAAAGGGGTGAATGGTGTTGATAAGTTACAGTAGCTTCTACCTTTTAGCCATACTACCTTATCTTTTTTTTTTTTTGCGGTACACGGGCCTCTCACTATTGTGGCCTCTCCCATTGCGGAGCACAGGCTCCGGACGCGCAGGCTCAGCGGCCATGGCTCACGGGCCCAGCCGCTCCGCGGCATGTGGGATCTTCCCAGACCGGGACACGAACCCACGTCCCCTAGCATCGGCAGGCGGACTTGCAACCACTGCGCCACCAGGGAAGCCCAGCCATACTATCTTCTCTTAAGGAAATATCTTTCAGTCCTTACCTACACTCAATGTCCCCAGCGTTTTAGATGCTCACTACTGACACCCATAGACACGCAAGTCGTGGCTCGACTTGTAATCTTTCCTGTAAATTTTAAAGGCACTTACCTTTTTTGGGAGTTGGCTTAGTAATGTTCAGCTTGCCAGCTTTTTTAAACAAGCCTCGGAGGCCTCCACTTTCTTCTTCGCATTCATTATCTTTGATAGTGGCTTCCAAAGCCAGTCTCTCCTGTTCTAATTTCTCTAATTCATCTGATGAAAGAAGACAAAATCACTTACTCTGCTCAGAGCAGCAAAGTTTCTAGGAAAAATCTTATTAACGATTTTAATATTAAAAATGGTGTCTATGCAATTAAATGATTATTTATACATATATGATTTTTCTGAATGATTATTAAAATAACATATCACTAAATTGTATTCAGAAAGTAACGACTAGCTCAGAAAAATGACTCTATGTGTTGTTATAATACATGAAGACACTGGGTTTTTTATGTGTGAGGGCAAAGGGGGCTGTTTAATGCCATCTTTATTTACTACTGGCAACACAAAATACCAGATACACTGTAATAAGATCTTGTACACTGAAAGCTACTGATTTACTGACCTAAGCTACTGGGCTAGATATTTTACAACTGGGAGTGACAAAAATTACAGAAGTATACTGGGTGTATATCAGGCACAGAGCAATGCCTCCTGAATTGAAACATAGAACTAGAGAACAAGAATTAAGGAAAGAGAACCATATCTAATAATAAACCCTGTGGGCTCCAAATACAAATTACAGTGAAAAATATCCACCACCAACAGTTCTTTCCAAGAAGCAAAAATACTTTCTGGAGTGAGTGACCAAAGCAAAAGAAAGAAAAGCTGAGGTTTCTGTGTGCCTGTCGGAGTCCACGTTGCTAAAAAGGGCCTCATGACACTGGAGTCTGGAATAACTGTCAAGCTGTGCAAAATGTCCTGTCCAGGGTTTAGACCTACTATCCAAGCTTTTATGTTGCATGTAGCTGCCTTTTATCTTTTTTGGAGTCTGATTATGACGGAAAATTCCTAGCTGCTATGTAATCATTGCATCCCTCTCTGACCTTAACCTGCACTGAATCAGGGTAAATAAATAAGACTTTAAAGGCAATCATATGGCTGTGTTAAAGAATGATGGGCATTCTTGCTTACAGTCGTAAGGTGGCACTCTTGTCAGATTCCCTCATCGTCTTGCCTACTAAAGACAGAGTCTTAGAAAATGAGCCAGGTTCCGAGGAAGAGAGTAGAAAACCTAGATTCAGTGTTACGAAACACTGGTAGGGCTACTGTAAATGTCAACCCTCGGAGCCTGTTGCCTTATCTATCTGGGAAGTGAAGCTATACAAACTCTAGATTTATCAATTTTGTACTAACTAAATCTGTCAGGACAGTCACATCCCTAGATGGTGCTGTTATTCAGCTACACAGAATTGTCTGGCCCCTTTCCAGGTGCTAGCAATTAATCTTTTGCCAGTGGCATGAGACTTAAGGTCAAATCACCCATGTGATTTCCCCAAAGCTTCAAAGGTTCTCAAGACCAGCAAGCAGCTATAGAAAATCTAAGAAATCAGATAGATGGTATTAAAGCTTAGAGTTGCTTACCCCTGACTTTCAAAAGGTGAACACAAGCTGCCTTGCACTGGGGGTCATAACCAATTACAGCTCTGCTCCTGGCCTTATGTGACATTGGGCAAGTCATTTACTTTTCCTATGCCTCTGATTTCCTATCTGTGAAATTTCTGTAATACTCCATATTTCCATAATATTCTTCCTCAACCTTTATTCCACTAACTATAACTATGTGACATAGAATAGAGTGCCTTGCCTTTCCCACCCTCCTAGCTTTGCAAAAAGAATAAACAGCTCCTGAACAGTGCTTTGTTGCTCCTTAGAGAACAAAGCAATGAGTACATTTCTATAGGCAGTGTATTGATGCAACTTCTGGAAATCAGCTTAGTCATGCAAAGCAAATCAAGTATTTTGAGAAGCCTGGGAGTTATTTTAGAATTTAATATTTATTTTACACTCTTGGGTGCCAGGGACTGTGCTGCATATTATTCATTCCCAAAAAACTCTGAGAAAGTTACTCTTATTATCCTCATTTTGTAGATGAAGAAACTGAGGCTCAGAAAGTTTAAGTAATTTGTCTGATGTCGCCCAGCAAATAACAGGGTTCCAGTGCAAAGAAGTCTGCTTGACTCCAAGTTCTGTACACTCTCCTCTATGAAGACCTTCTGCTGTTGGCTTATTGCTATTATTTCAGGGTTGTTTTTATTAACCTCCAACTCTTTATCCTCAGATGAACCTAAACAGGCACATGGTGTAATGCCAAGTTAATTCCCCAGAACTATGGTCCCCTCAAAATTGTCATTTTAAACAGAAGACTCTAAGGATATGGGTACATATGACAGGCTGCCCCAGAAAAGCAGCATCACTGTCCTGGGTGATGGGTCACTAGCTATTACCCATTCTGTGGGTTGTTGCAGGGGTCAGCTATGGGGTAACCTGTTCTCTGCAGTCATCTGGAAGGCACTTATCTGTGAGCTGCTTTGGGGGCAACTGCAAGGGTTACACCGGGGAGGGAGTTCTTTTACTTTTCTTTTTGTAGCAGGCTCCAGCATACCCTGTGATTAGCCACTACTTGCCATGTTCTTTGTCCTCTAATTTGGACAAAGGAGGAAAAGTAAATAAATCCTCCTTTGTAAGGATTCAGCTGGCTGAGTGAACCGGGAGCTGCTCCAATAATTTGCTCAAAGGTATATACAAAGCCTATCCTGGACAGAGCAAACTGCGAAATCCCAGGCCTGAGAGACAAAACTAGACTTTGTGTGAATGAGTCAGATTCAGCAGTTCCCTCAAAGACGACAGAGACAGAGGGTGACAGAGTCAATTCTAAAGGCTAAAATCTGCCTGCTTGGACATCTTGGATTTTCAGATCCACACAGTGGTATGACCACTCACAGTGATTTTGCAAATTCTTATTAAAGTTAATTCTTAATTATTCACTTTGTAGATGATCTAAGGCCTCCTTCTGTGCACTCCCTCCTTTTCTCTTTTCAGTGCTAGGTAGAAGTGACATTTTGATTATCTGTTCTCCTGAATTCATCTGTCTGGCCTACAGTTTGCATGCGAAATCACGAGTAGACTTTGTCCAAACATTTCTTTCAACTGGAGTACTGGCTAGCTGACTTGCAAAAGTGTACCATTAATCACAGGAGAGATAAAGCAAGGGAGTAGGAATAGATAGATGTAAACTGATTTCCACGAGGCTGACTGAAAACTACTCATTTCTTTACTGTTTCCACCACCATCACCATACACTGTGATGTTCAGGATTCACAGTGCCCTTTCCAATAGTATTTTATTTCATCCCAGCACCAATACTGGGATGCAGGCAGAGCTAGTAGCATTCTCCTCATTCTCCCCATTTTGCTGTGAAGGAAACTTGGGTTCACACTATTCAAGCGATTTGTCCAAGGTTGCATAGCTAGTGACTCAGGTCTTCTGTTTCCAATTGTAGAGTTCATCCTTCTACCGTCGTTCATCAGTGTTATGCTCTGACTGCCAATATCTGTCTATTGAAAAAATGCCCAGTATGCATTTTTTGGAAAAAACCATCCTCAAATTTCTGTCAGAGAAATTTCTGTAATACTCCATATTTCCATAATCTTCTTCCTCAACCTTTATTCCACTAACTATAACTATGTGACATAGAATAGAGTTTCAAGATACATGTCTATCATAACCCCACTAGTCTGCAAACTCCTGGAGGGTAGCTTATGTCATCTTTCATTACCACCATTTACTGAAAGTTTATTTTGTGGGAAGTACAATTCCAGATACTTTGCAGCCATCATATCCTTTAATCCAAGCAACAAATCTGTGAGGTAGGTACTATAATTATCCCCATTTGGATAGCTGAGTTTGAACCCAGGCCTGTCTGATTCCAAAACCCACGCTTAGGCTTCCCAGACTCCCTCTCACATTCTTAGTTGTGCCCCTGCCTTGCTAGTGCTCACCGCCATAATCACTCAAGAATAGTTTGTTGAAATAAAAGAACAGCTCAATTCTGTTCAGTACAGTTCAAAACATTTGATGGCATTATCTCTATAAAGGAAGAAAAACATGTGAACTGTTGTCAGGGGTGGGAGTGTGTACAGTATGTGTGTATGTAAGGGGGGTTGGTACAAAAGACAATGTTTGAAAGAAGTAGAGTTAATGCTATATACAGAGTTATAAAAAGAGGGGCCCATAGCAGCTTATGGTACAAACCAGGCTGGAATGGGACAGAAGGTAGGACAGGTGAGATTAATCTGAAGAATGAGCAGCAAGGAAAGGGCTCCTTACCCTGGAAAGGGCCACCACCTGGGCATCTGGTGGGACTCTGAATCTTGCATATTAGTTTCATATTATATCACATTTACAAAGCCACATAGCTAGGGAGAGAGAGTAAAAGCCTGCCCTTCTCTCACGCCAAGGTTAAGAGGATCCCAGAGGTTCTAATGATGGAAGAAAAAGCTTAGACTTTTAGGATCTATCAGTTGAGAGTGAGTTTCTGAGTCTTCATACGTTCCCCAAAACAGTTCTCATAGGAAAAACAAAGAGTGAATCCCAAGCTGTATCCTCATGCAATTGCCAAAACCACTTGAACAGTAGTTTATTTTCTAGTCCTTTATAAACTGATTGCATGGTAACCAACTGGAGTGAGTATTTTGAAATTCAGTTTAGTTGTCAAGATTGCCTCAAATGGTCTATTTCCAGTCTTTTTTTTTTTTTTCTTTTTTTAGCAATGTCTTTTAGAAATAGGCAGGAGTCTACACATTGCAGTTCAGTCTGAATCTGAAAGATAGAGAATAGTCAAATATCTGACAACAAAAGAGGGAGCAGGGGAACCCACTGAGGAATCGCGTATCCTCCAACTTCACAGCATCCTTTTTCTTTATTAATTATGAAATTATGATTCTTTCTCGATCAATCAGCTCAAAGCTGTAAATGCTCACATGAATCAATGTGCTGTACCCCAGGTGAAGTCTAGTTGAATTGAAGGCAGGAAGGAATCCTGCAGTGGTTGCCTTCCAATCAAGTAATTATTTACTACACTGCCATCTGTCTTTATTTTGCTAAGCCACTCTATCAGACACAGCAGAACCCTCGTGCTCTGAGATGGTCGTAAATCGTGCAGTACTTACATGGAACACTTGACCGCAGTATACTGCGAATCACGTTTCATCACGTTATTTCCTACCAGTACAATTTGGACTCTATGTTGTAGTTGGCAAACTTGCTAAATACCCGTGGGAAGTGAACAATATGAAATACTGCATTTTTTTGTGTGTTGTCAGGCGATAAATTGATTCCTTAAGAGAAACTCTCAGCCATCAGTACTGGATGAGTTGCTGCACTACACAAGTAATAATGCTATGGGCATCGATCTTATTTACATAAAAAGTTATTCTCACATAAGCCTGAGACACAGTGTAGAAATAATTGTCATTAGCTAGTAAATTACCTATAAAGTTGATTTCTATTCACTGCTTTATTAACTACAGTATATGGGCACTCTGAATTGCTAATATTTCCTTTAAATTATAATCTGTGATGACACTGTGGTGTCTGTTTTGGAAAAGCTATGATGATTATCATTAACATATTGTAATGCAATACTTAAGATTTATCAGGCTCTTATTAAGCCCTGTATTACAGCATAATACAATGAAACGCAAGCTTATTTCTTCCAATTCAAAATCTAACGTGAGGGTTGTGTCATAAATTACGTAACTTCAAAACAATGCATGGAAATGTGGGGTAAAGTTAATTTCTGTCATTATGCTGTTGTTTTTCTGCATGTTCATGTATTTGTGTAATGCTGTTTTTTCATTTACTCTAGATAATTGGTACTTATAATTATTTTATTAGCATCCTACTGCATTTTCTTTTCTTGACTAAGAAGCAAAAGTATTTCAAACATCAAAGTTGATATAAATTAGATACATCCCTTGGGAAATTAGAAGGGGATGCAGTTCACTGCCAGGATTCTTTCAGAAACGTACAGAATTTGCTTGCTGTATTGCTTTATAGAACTAAATTGACGGTGCATTTTGGCAGATGGAGCAGCGAGGGGTGGGAGCTACATCACATCTGTCAGCTTGAAGAGATAAACATACAAAACAAATGCAAATGTATAATTTAATACAAATTGTATTTTGCATTCTCATTTTTTTAGATGGAAAAACAGTGCAGCACAAAAGGCCGAAAAATTAAAGTAAAATGTAGAAGGTTAACAGAACAGGTCTCTTCATATTAGGTTCTTGTGATTGTCCTCAACATCATGTCTGTCTTACCACAGTCAGGCAGCCTGTATGCTGCGTTTTTGAAAGAATAGCCTTGTTCCATTCCCATCTCTCGGATTTTACCACTGCTTCTCATTATGTAAGTCATTTCCTCTCTAGCTCTCCTTTTAGAAAGGTAGAATAGAGGCTTCAAATAGACATAGGTTTGAATATTAGCTCTACTAATTACTAGCACTGTGAATCTTAGGGAAGCCTCAATTTTATTAGCTGTAAAATGGGGACGATTGTATTTTCCTTATAGGGTAGTTGGGATGATAACTGTTACATGTGAACATGAAGCATAACACATGGCACATAATAAGTGCTCAAAAATTTGAGCTACTCTTGCTACAGTGTATGAAGTTCTACTAGGAAGGAATATAAATGAATCATGAACACCATGTAGAATTAGTATATCTGACCTGGAGATATAAAGGGTCCATGAAAAAGAAAAAGGGCATAAGAAAGGAAGGCCGAAGGCACCAAAGATAACCTTTATATTGCAGTTTTGCATAGGATGGACTCTACTCTCAGTTTTATTTTTTAAAGCTCTTCATACAAAATCATAGAGTATACATATCAGATAGTGGTTCTCCATCGTTTACAAGTGCTTGATGTCTAATTTCTTCTTCTTTCTTCTCTTCCCTTGCAAGAAAAGAATTGTTGCATCAGAAAATTCACCTAATTCACTCATGTTCCCTTCTGTTAGGATGGAGACAGTCGTGAAATGCCCAAATAGAATCTGAACCCATTAGGCACCTGCACTCTCAAATCTCTTGCAGGCTTTTCCTTTCTGTGACCCTATCCGGCAAAACCCTGGTCCTCTTTACCTGGAGACCAAGTGTCGCTAGAGAAAAAGTGGACAGCTAGCAAAATTGCTCCAACTACATAGAATTGAGACTATTTTGCATGATCTTCCTCAATTTACCACTCTTACAAATCCACATACCTCTTCATCAGTCCTCCCGTCTTTAATTTTAGAAGATGAAGTATTTTTCTTCTGTGTTAGGCCAACTCTTTGATTCATGCCCTTCCCTGGATTCTTCCTGTTCCTCCAGGACCTTACTCCATAGTCATCTTTCTTTACCCTCATCTTCAATCTCTCCTACTCTCTTGAGCCCATCTTTTTCAGCCTGGAAACAAGCCTTTCTCCCATTCTAAGGTCTATAGGTCTCCCTGTAGTAACCCTCCTCAAACTCATTCCTCTCCTTAACTTCCAGACTTCTCACATGGTGGGCCACATCCACATTCTCTGCCTCATCATCGCATATTCTCTCCTTAACCTGCTGCATTCGGGATTCTGTCAACACTGCTCTACAGAAATTGTTCTGAGATTATCTGTGCCATGTCGATTATATTTCATTTGCACTTTTACTGGTATTTTTTGCTGTATTTGAGAATGCTGATGATTCTTGTCATTCTGAGCACTCTGCTCCCAAGACTTCCATGACAACACAGACTCCTGGTTCCTTTACTTTTCTGGCCACCCCTTCCCTGCTCCTCCTTGGGGACCCTTTTCCTGTGCCTTGGGGCTCTTGACTGTACACACTTTGGGGGTTATATTTTCCAGTGTCACAGTTTCAATTTTCACCTTAATTATGATGTCTCTTGTATTAATTTTGGTGGGGCTGTCATAACACATACCATAGACTGGACAGAACACAACCGAAATTTATTTTCTTGCAGTTCTGGAGACTAGAAGTCCAATGTCAAGGTGTTGGCAGGGTTGGTTTCATTCTGAGGCCTCTCTCCTTGGTTTGTAGATGGCCATCTTCTCCCTTTGTCTTCACATGATCTTTCCTCTGTGCTTGTCTGTGTCCTATCTCCTCTTTTCATAAGGACTCCATTCATATGGGATTAGGACTAAACCTACTGATCTCATTTTACCTTACTTACTTCTTTAAAGGCCCTGTCTCTAAATACAGTCACATTCTGAGGTTAGGACCACAACATACGAATTCTGGAGGACACAGTTTGACCCAAAACATCTAAATCGACATCTCCAGCTCAGATTTCTCCTTCAAGACCAGGACTGTCTAAATGCCTATTGGACAGTTCTGGTAGGATTTCCCACAGGACCTTGTTTAAAACTGAACCAGACATCTCTTCATTAAACCTGCTCTTCCTCTTGTGTTTCCCATTTCCATTGGTAGCACCACCATTCATTGTCAGCCAAGGAATATTTTTTCACTTCTCCCTCTCCCATATCCCACACATCCTATCAAACCTAAAATGCTGCTCTTTGTACCTCCAAAGTACTCTGTCCTTTTTTCTCCATCCCCTGAGAGAGGCTGCTCTAGTCCAGGCTGTCACCTTCTGTGGCTTTGATTATTACAAAAATCTTTTTGGCTTGTGTTTCTGTCTCTATTCTAGTCCTCTTCACGTCCGTGCCTCATGTAACTGAAAGAGTATGAGCTCTAAAACTCAAATTTCACCATATTATTCCCTCACTTAAATCTCTTCAGCAGTTCCTCATTGTCTATAGAATATGGCTCACAATTTTTAATATGACAGATGAGCCTTTTTCAGGATCTTATATCAGCAGCTTCATTTCACTATTGTCTGCTTCATACTTTTTTTTTTTTTAAGGGGGCTTCCCGGACCAAGGCTGGAACCTGTGTCCCCTGCATTGGCAGGCGGATTCTTAACCACTGCGCCACCAGGGAAGCCCCATACTTTTCACTTCAGTTACACAAATCTGCTTTCGGTTGCCCATATACCCCATTCCTCCATATTCCTGTGTCTTCACATTTTTGCTAATGCTCTCCTCTTTGCCAGGAATGCTGTTGATCAAACTCTCATTTTTTTCTCTCCCAACATTGCCTGGTTAACTCCTTCTCATCCGCTAGATCTAAAATCAAAGGTAATTTCCTCCAGGAAGCCTTTCGGAGTTAAGTGCCCCTTTTCTCCTTCCCATAATACCCTATTATCACACTAACAGTACACCCATTTTCATCATGGGGCTGTGAGTGTCTTGAGATTACAGACTCTTATTAGTCTCAGTCTACCCAGCACTGACATAGACACCATGCCTGGTACACAAGAGGTACCTTCTGTTTTAGTGTCATGTTGTCAGTGGACTCTATTGTGAAGTTTAGCTAAAGAGATAAGTAATGGATTAGAGTTCTATCTTAATATTTTAGCGACTCTTTAGGTGTGTCCTTCACTCCATACACGAGAGGATGTGTTTAAACTCTAAGACTAAACAAGTAATATATGGAATCCTCTACAGGGAAAAAAGCAGAATCACTAAACTGAATTAGCGTTTCGGCCTCTGACTTAGATTGGTGATTCACAGCGTGATACATTCAGACTCATTTCCATGTTAGCTACAAACCAGATCAGAGACTCTTAAAAACAAAATACATGGTTTTCTGAGGAAAGAATCTTCATTTTCTGAAACATCTTGCAAAAATCAATTTGGCAGTTTATTTTACCAAAGGTATTTATTTTTAGTGATGCTAGCTTTGTGGTTTTGTGACGAGAAGAATAACTGATATCTGCCCTGAATTATTCTGTATTTTTGGTTAGCAGGACAAAGGCCACTTGCATTAGCAATGAGGAAAACACGGGGAAAGTGTACACACCTCGTGTCAGCACAAGAACATGAGCTTCACCGTTGGGGGTTTTGTCTGTATTGGGTACTGTGCTATCCCCAGAACCTAGAACAATGCCAGGCAGGGAGTAGGTGCTGAATGAATACCTATTGGTTGAATAAAGAAAATACATACCTTGCACCTGAAGAACCTGGGAGATGTCAAACCCTTGGCTGATTCTGACTATGACAACACCAATCTCAAAATCAAACGCATCACTGAAAGTGGAAGCAAAATGGTTAGTGATTTAAATGACTCCTTTAATCCTCAAGATTTGGGCTAATACTGAACTTGCTTCTAGGATTTTAGTGTAATTAAACTCCAAAAATTCACCTTCAAACACAGCCAGGAGCTGATAGCCTTTTCTGTTTGTTTTCCCTTGAAAAATGTTTTCCTTTTAAAAATGTATTTTGAGTAAAGATAACTAACTCTTATTCAAACAATACTGTCAACTAGAATTTTGATTAAGATTAGAATTTTGATTATTTAAGATACTTGATTCTTTTCTAATGTAAACAAAACCATAGCTGAAATATTTAGAACAGAAGTTTCAAGGCTGCACAGAGCCTTTGAAATTATCGGTCAAACCTCTTACCCATTGAGGAGGAATCCTCCAACGTTTTGGACATCAAGTTCCCAGTTAAAAATGTCTCCAGTTCCTCTAGGGAACTATTATCATTGACTTTGGAGAGACCATTTAAAGCAACACTTTTTCATGGCAACTCTATCCTGTTGAAATTGGCAGTTGTGCCTTCTCTAAACCCAGCCCAATGGAATTAGATTATCTAGGAGGGAAAGAAAGCCTTGCTCTTTTAACTGTGTTCTCGCAGAACATTTTTTCTTTGCCCTTAAATATTGGGCAAACTGATTAGTACTTTGAGTTCATTTGAAATATTCTCCTTGGGAGTTCCTTTGTTCAATCGTTTATGGATTGAACGAAGCCCAAGGAACCTTTCCATTTGGTTGTCCTTTCCCAGAAACAGTGCAGTTTGTGATTGCCTCACGATATGCAAACAAGTCTCTAGCCAAAGTAGACCTGAATTTTCAAATAGTGATATAAGTTCAGTATAATATGAATATCCATTCAAAATTTGAACCGTAAGTGAACTTCACTTAAAAAAATAGATCCATTCTAGCAAAAGTGCCACAAGGTAAATTTTAGATAAATCTTGTTTGAGGTGTCCTTGATTATAAAAAATAGTGTGTTCCACAAAAAATATCTGGGTTCTGCGTTAGGCAGAATAATTGTGGATCCCCAAAGGCATCCACATTCTAATCCCTGGAACCTATGAATATGTTACTTTACATGGCAAAAAGGACTTTGCAGGTGTGATTAGGTTAGGGACCATGAGATGGGGAGACTATCCTGGATAATGTGGATGGGCCCAGTGTAATCACAAGGGTCCTTAAAAGTGAAATTGGGAGGCAGAAGAGGAGGTCAGAATAATGTGGTGTGAGAAGGACTTGACCCGTCAAGAGCTTTGCGGATGGAGGCAGGGGCCATGAGCAGTGGGCAGCCTCTAGAACCTAGAAAAGGCAAGCCCAGGAATTCTCTCTTAGAGCCTCCAGAAGGGAAAACAGCTCAGCCCACACCTTGATTCCAGCTCAGGAAGTTAGTGTCTGAGCTTTTTTTTAAAATTGAAGTATAGTTGATTTACGATGCTTTATTTGTTTCTGGTGTACAGCAAAGTGATTCAGTTATATATATATTCTTTTTCATAATCTTTTCCATTACGGTTTATTAGAGGATATTGAATATAGTTCCCTGTGCTATCCAGCAGGACCTTGTTGTTTATCTATTTTATAGATAGTAGTTTGTATCTACTAGTACCAAACTCCTAATTTATCCCTCCCTCACCCCCTTTCCCCTTTGGTAAACCTAAGTTTGTTTTCTAAGTCCATGAGTCTGTCTGTTTTGTAAATACATTCATTTGTATCATATTTTAGATTCCACATATAGGTGATATCATACGGTATTTGTCTTTCTCTTTCTGAGTCTCAGACTTTTAACCTATGTATTTGTAAGCTAACGCATTTGTGTTTTAAGTCATTAAGTTTGAGGTAATTTTTAATGGCAGCCCATGGAAACTAATACAATTATTTTAATTAAAATTAAACCATACTTAATATTACAGAAATTTAAAATCTTTTAGTCAAAGAAAAATGGTAAAATATTGTACTATTGTAGTGATACCCCTTTATGTTAATACTAATACTGTGCTTTACATCATAAAACAGAACAGAACGAAAAAGTTAGAAAGGGAAATACAACATGGATGTCTGATTGTCTTCCTTCTGTACTGACCCCAGTGCTGTCGTAATAAAGTCACTTAGCTTCACCAAACCAGCTAAGTTTTATACTGTTACAAATTTGAGCCACCTTAACACTGAACTTAATTACCAAGAAGACCAATCATTAATTTGGTACAAAAGCCAGAAGTCTCCTCAGCTTGGTATTACTGGGTTTGATTATTTTGGTCCTTTGAATTTTTAGAATGTTTTGGATGGTAGGGAGTTTGGAAGACGAACTCAAATAATTTTGTATCAACTGATGGACTCTTTGACTGAAGATTCACGTATTTCTTCCTATTTGCTCCACCCTTTTTTGTTCCCAAAGGTGAGGACAACATTTTACTGAAGAATCTGGATGACAGAGTGTGGATCTAATCCATTTCTAAGAATGTCTAGTCAGCAACTGACTGTGATTTAAAATATGTCAAAATGCTGTTTGCTAAGCCTGGCAAAATTCTGTCCCTGATCACCTGGTTTAGCCTTAACCTACTGAACTTAGAGCACCAGCAGGAGCCAGATAGCAGCACGTGGCATCCAGCCTTTATATGTTTAGGGAACACAATTCAGGAGGATACATTTAATACATGGGCTCCCCAGGTTAAGAGGACTGTTAAGTGAATGTTTGTTTGGTCAGTAATGCATATAATTTCAGAAGATGAAAATTATTTTCTTATGCTTCTTTTTGATAGGACTAATATTAGAATCCTTTTGTTATGTTCCCTAAATCTCCCCCAGATAATGGTAAATGTGATGCTCATTCTAGCAGGGGCCGGAGGACAGATCCTAGTATAAGGAGCACTGTGTATATGCTTGCTTTGCAGGGATGAGGATTTCTTTCCTGTGTATTATGGACTTTTAAGTGCAGCCAGACCTCTCAGCACATTCTCCGCCCTGTGGTATGAAATCAGAGCGAAGTCAGAACCCAGACAGAGGAAATCTTCCATTTTCAGAGCTGTTGACACAAAAGACGGCTGTTAGGGGTAGCTAACGTTGTCCCCCTTGAGACAAAGCTGGTTAAGTATGTTCAGGCCTGGAAGAAAGGCTCAATTTTCTAGAATGGTCACTGAGGACCCCCTGAGCTTCTCTGTATGTGTAGAATTTGTTTTCTCTTACTCAAAAGAAGGAACCAAGCCAGGTAATACTTTGTGTATTTATATACTTTTGGAGGTCGCATAGCATTGGGATCATTAGTTTAAACTTTGAATTCAGTTGGTCCTGGGTCAGAATTCCAGCCTTGTCACTTATAAAACTCTGTCATTTTCTGCATTTTACTTAATTTTTAATGTCTACTTTAAAAATGGGAACAGTACTTACCATTTGAAGTACTTACTTCAAACGCTTCTTGTGAGAATTCAGTGGGATAATTCACGTTAAGGACATTAGCCTGGCACTGGCTAGTCTTTTAAGGATTATCATTATTATCCCTTTCCCAAGACTTCTTCAATTTTTAGATATTAGATGTCACATACCTTTTAAAACTCACTTTCTGTCTATAAACCAACACTGCTACATCAGCAAAGGGAGAGCTGAGGCTCTGGGGTGGTGAACTCATTATCCGAGGCTCAGGTTAAGACAACGGCTGAATTGAGCACACCAGTCAACCAAAGATCAAGTGTTTTGAAAGAACAGTTCCTTCCTTACCTAGCTGTCCTCTGCTTTTGCTCTTATAAATAGGTTTTAAGATTGTAACTCTTAATATTTACCTTTTTCTTTGACACCAAATTTCCCCAACCCTGCCTCCTCTGATGCTGTGATACCCTCAAGTTCTATTATATTGGCAGTGTTTTCTCACTTTGGTAAAGAATTCAGAGTACCAGGGGAATGTCTTCTTCTCAGGCAATTTATTCTGTACAACAGTGTCAGTTATGTACTGCCCTGGTTAGTGCTTTATGAGCAAGAGCACGTCTTGAAAGCCATCACTTACTGTATGATTCCCACGTAGTTTTCAATCTCTGTCAGGGGAGCCTTCCTCCAGTTTTTTTTATATCCAATCACCAGAGTGTTTGGTTTCATTCTTCCTAAGCCTGAGGCCTAAACAGAGGAGATAAACACATGGGCAATCCTTACCAGGCCAGGAAACTACCACTGCAAGTGAAAAAGAATGTCCAAAAGAGCACTGAAGTAATGTTCTGAAGATTAGATTACATTTTAGTGCATGTCCTTCATGCCTGTACTCAAGCATAAAATAGAAAGATTAGTTCTAAATCATCTCAGCCATAAATGGATTTTAGATGACAGAAATGAAGCTTTTCTAAATTAGCAGTCATTTGCATTTCTTCTGATACACTCATTAAAATGGTTCAATAATTTAAAGTCAAGTGAGGATCGGCTTATCTGTTGGCACGCGTGTTGTAACTTCGTGGTTCAAAGCTCATTTCCACCTGCTATATCCATAATGTCATTAGCAATAAAATCCATGTTTGGAAAATTCTTATATAGAAGGATCGCTGAAACTTCTACTTACATTATTTATTGAAGAATAACTGAACTATGTTTCCAGAACCTAAATGTCTTACATGACAGTATCATGAATAGCCATCTTCCATATCAGAAGTTTCATTCCCCCCATTAGATGACAGAATACGGCTTCCAGTTAATTAAATTTAATCCGGCAATATTACTGAACACCTATTAATTGCAAAGTGCTGTGTTAGGTGCTGTGAGAGAGTAGTGAGACATATTCTTGGGCCTGAAGGAGCTTAGAATAAGGTTGAGATGATGAGATATATAATAATTATAATTCAAGTGCAAATGCGGTAGGAAATCATATGGAAGCATAAAGGAAGAAAATTTGAATTCCAGCTAGGGATTCATGAATGGTTTCATGGGAGAGGTGGCATTTGTTTTGGATCTTGCAGGTTGGTTAGATGTTGACAAGTAAAGGTAGGGAGAGCAGTGGAAGTGAAGGAAGGATATTCTGGGTTATGGGAAAAGTGAAACATGATCAGAGGGGGGGTATTTTAGAGGGGACAGTAGCAAGTGGAAAGAGATCGGCATTGATGGAGGGTTCCTGAAATAAACTTTGCCTCCACCACATTTGGTGTATTGCCCTTAGAAATGTACAGGTAGCAGAACAGCTCCTCTTAGAGCTGTCATCTGGCCCCTGGCAGGTGCACGGCAGTATAGATGTAGTCTTTTCCATGACTGCAGTTTGGGGATGTGGTCATTCATGCCATAATTTCTTTATTCAAAATGCTGTAGTTGTCGGTGCTTCCCTTTAATGCCACTCTGTCCTGCCCTTTTTGTCATGACCCCTCTGTGCTCCACCATTTTTCTTTGAAGAAATTCAGGTGAACAAGCTTTATGCACTGTCGAAAATTTTTACAGTTTCTTCTGGATTAGCACACGAATTGTTTTCCATACCAATGTCCTTTCACTCCCTCTTCTTATTTTGTGTCTGTCCTCTCATTACTAGTTGAAATTTATTATTTTACTAATCTTACATGATAATTTTACATTAAATGTGTAACCTTCCCAACGTATTTAACCAAAGAGCTACTGAAAAGTAACTCACTACTGAAAGAAAAATCAGCATCTTGCAATGACACCTATTTCTGTGGTTTATCAAATTAAAAACAGATGAAAAGAGACTCATGGGGGTACTGGATCTTTCAGAAATGGTTTCTCTGCAGACAGAAATGCATCAAACACTTCTACTCTCCAAAATATTACAATTTAATCAACATGTTTTCTCTCTTGCCTGTATAAGCCATCAGAGTTACCTGGAAGCAATCCTGAATTTTGACACTCCTGTAGGTGGCAATTCTAAAACCTAAATACATCATTTAGTATATGTAGAATCAGGTTTTTCCAACCATACTAAAGCCCAAATTATTAGAAAGCCAAGCCCTATAATTCTGAGTTTCTCTTGGATTGTTTTAGGATTCCCTGGCATTCTAAATTATGAAAATCAGAACTAGGGAAGGACTCTATATATTTATTATAGAAGGTGAGGAAAAAAGGGAAGAATAAGGGAGAAAAGATGGAAGGACTGTGGGCTTTAGTGTTGAACCACAGATATTATTACATTTTATTTAACATTCTGGAAATAATTTAGGAGGAGAGGGAGATTTTATGCCTGGGATCACCAGGAATTTATTTAGTCCAGTCTTGCAGCTGCCCTCACACCATTTGCAAAAGAAAAAAGGAAAAGAATGCCTGACTTGAGCATTGCTATATTCAGTATGAGATGTAAAAATAGTTTGAAGTTTTAATAGGATCTTGAATGTCAACGATCAGAACAAATTTGCATTTCAATAAGTATGGGGACAGAATATATGCTGTTGGCCAAAGGCAACCTCATTTTCCATTTCCAGTGAATCACTCCTAGTTCATTGTAATAGAGCCTCTCTGCTTCTGTTTTAGCTTTGCCTATCCCCAGGAATTCAAAATGAATTCCTTAACCATCTGCATTGATCTCTGATGCTAGTCTGCCTACTGGAGCCATTCCATTTGGGAGCTTCATTAAAACGGAGTGCTAATTGTCTTTTGCCTCTGTACTCATTCCCTCAATGCCAGCCTTACCTGAAGGAGACTTCGGACACCGTCCCTGAAACAATATGCTGCCACTGCTGCATAAAAAGCCTTGATTTTGTTTTTTATAAGCCAGGCCTGCTTTTTTGCCATGCCACTGTTCATCTCTTTAACACACAGCTTGCGCGGTCCCTGCATGACACAATCAAATATTGGTTAGAAGCCCTGGTATTATACATCACGCTGCTGTTGTTTTCTAAAGGACAGAAATAGCCAGCAATGCCCCCATTGACTTAAGAAATGGGAAAGAGGGGGAAACACCTCACTAAACAGGATTCACAGAAACTCAGCCTTCTGGAGAGGACCTGGGTTGCTCACAGTTTTCAGTTTCCATGCAGAATGTCTAGATGTATTAGCGCCTACTTAATTAACTGCCTCATGTCAAAAGAAAGAGCTGAGGGCATCATGGCACGTGAGAAAAATACTGAAAATGTGATTGAAGAAGTTCAGGATAAATTCACAATCAACCTTCGACTCAAAAGCGAGAGCCACATTTAGGAACACCAAGGAAATCTCAGCTAGAGCCCAGTTTCAAGAAATGCGACAGCACTCTTGGGAGCCAAAATATGGTGAGCTGCAAATCCTGGCAGGAACTACCACATCTTGACAATTCTGTTAGGCCCATTCATTGCTTTTCGTGTATGGTGAAGATGCCTTTGTACCACTTTTCCCTGTGTAATGTTGACATACTTCCTATTCGAATTAACATTTCCCACTACTCAATGAAGTTGGTGGGATTAGAAATTCACATACCTATGGCATAGGAAGAACAGATTAAGAGAGAAGGAGGCAGGTGTTGCGGCGGTAGGTGAAGCATTTTATAATTCCAAGATTTGAGTTCTGGAAACTCATTTTAATTAAAATTTCTGTTCCTGTTTCTTCTTCCTTAAATGTCCAAGCTAGCGCTATTCTTTGCATGTTTCAAATCAATCCCAAAGGTATTTCTGATTATCTACCATGTCCCTGACAAAGGTACAAATGTACTATTTTTCTGGGAAGTTCTTTCAATTCATAGAGAGATTTGGTATTTTACTGAACTGTCTTAGATTTCTTACTAACCACCTCAGATCTTGGTGACAGGCAGTGAGCAGGACTGGAATGGGGCTTAAGATTCTGCATTTCTAACAGACTCCCAGATGACACAGGTGCTGCTTGTCCTCAGATCATGCTTGGAGTTGTAGTCTTAGAGGGTCTTGGACTGGAGAGAAAGGGCGTGGTGTGTATGAAAAAGATATCAGGTTCTGTGGTCAGACAGAACTGGCTTCTAAGTTTGGCCACCTTGGAGGTAGTTAATGATGTCTGAGCTTTGATAAGTTATTCTGGAAACAAGGATCAAATAGCTATCCTGCAAGGTCATCTCAAGCAGTCATGATAAACTACCTAGTATGATGTCTGGAATATAGTAAGTGCTCATCCAAAGTTGATTTTTATTATAATAAAAGAGTGTTCACAATCTTGTTGAAGTCCCAGACCTTATTCCACCACTGTGTCTGTTCTACAACAGAGCTGAAAGAGTGCTCAACTGGGAGCTGGAGTGTAGGGTTTAGATCTGGCTCTTGGCACTGTCTAGCTGATACCCTGGGTATGCCATTTGTTTTCTCTCAATGTGGGCTCTACATTTATAACAATAAGAAAATTATCTAGGCCATCACTGTCCAGTATGATTAGCCCTCATGCACATGTTGATATTGAGCATTTGAAATGTGGCTAGTCCATACAGAGAGGTACTGGAAATGTAAAACATACACTGGACTTTGAAGCCTTAGTATGAAAAAAAGAATGTGAAATATCTCATTAATACTTTTATACTGATTGTATATTGAAATGATAATAATCTGGATGCATTGCATTTACCTGTTTTTACTTTTTTTAATTGGCTACTAGAAAATTTTAAATTACATTTGTGGCACATATTATATGTCTATTATACAACACTAGTATTCTCTGGGGTCACTTCCATTTTAACATTTTGTTTAAATTGGGTCAGATTCTTTTTTGCGCTCCGGATGTGCAGGCTCAGCGGCCATGGCTCACGGGCCCAGCCGCTCCGTGTCATGTGGGATCTTCCCGGACCGGGGCACAAACCTGTGTCCCCTGCATTGGCAGGTGGACTCTCAACCACTGCGCCACCAGGGAAGCCCTTTTGTACTTATTTTTACCAGAATATTTTCTAGAACTTACCAACATATCAAAACAGTTTGGATAACTTACATTGCAGTTAAAAAATAAGAATCTCCAGTGAAGATGGAGAAGGTAAAGTCATAGGAAGGATAGTTATTAAACCAGAAGACCTAGCCTGAGGAAACATGTCATTATAGATCAAATTTTGCTCAGGGTTCTAACTGTCAATGCATTTCAACCACTAGTCCTTCTTGGTCATCCTAGACACTATCAACTGCAAAGGAAAGAAGAAATATTTTATTCAACGAAGCTGAATGGTAACAACAACCATGACATAGAAGAATAACCAACAGCTAGGAAAGGTATCAGACTATGAGTATATTGAGTTGTACCACAATGACTTTGAACCCCTGGGGAAACTGGCATTTATTTCAATAAATATAGTCTAATACATATCTATTAGTATTACAAAAATCCAAATTAAACATTAATGTGACAGAGAGATTTACTTTAATGCCTAAATTTGCCATATTGAGACGTCATAAAAATATTTCACGTAGAATCTCTCTTGGCTAAAAGCAATTATAATATCCTTGTAGCACACTTATTAATGTGAGGCAAGGCTACAATACAAATGTAGTATGGGAAAAGCAAACTAACAGAAAGGGAAGACACGCTGGAATATAATTATTCAACATTCAAATACATCATAGTCACAAAAATGAATTTAACCACCCAATTAAAATATTATAGAGATTAGCTCAGTTAGGATCCAAAATATGAGTATATAAATTAATTCAGGATGTGAACAAAGAAGCTCTAAAATTTTTGTATGTATTATAACTTTGACATCGATTGAGAAAGGGGTAAAGGAATTCTAATTATTGAGTCTGGAGAAGAAACTGACGTGACACTACTTCAAATAAATGAATATTATGAAAAAGAATTTGCAAAGGATTTCCACTATTATTGGGATCAAATAGAGGAGTTTGGGCCAAATGCAGTGTTCCTTCCAACTCTTATATTTTAAAACGTGAAGAGTCTTACTGCTCTGGCTTTGCTTTCCTTGCTTCTCTGGCTGGAACTGTGGGAAAAAAAATGTTTCCTTCTCTGATTGGGCGCATATTTCATCTCAGCATGCATCCTAGTGCCCAGTCATAGGTCACCTCGTGCTTCCCATGTTTTGTCATGTCATCATTTTATTAACATCGTGACAGAGACTTAATGACTATAAGAGAATAAATTCATCTAAAAAAAGCATTTTCTTCTAGATGGAGGTGAAAGTTGAGATTAAAAGAAGGATGACAATAGAAAAAAAAAATGAAAATTTTTATTTTCCCTGGGTTATCTATGCTTGAACTGCCCTCCATAAGCCGTAGAGTTAAAAGTTGGTTGTCTTACCTGAATTTTCTAATTTTCTTAAGAGATTCTTTGAATTCAAAGAGAGTTTTAGGTTTTTTTAAGATATTTTGTAAATTTTCCAACAAAAAAAAAGGGAGAGAGAGAGAGAGAGAGAAAGGGTAACAGGATGATATCTTGTTAAAAGGGGATCTATATGAGGAAGCTGGTCAAAAGTTATTCAAGGTTATTGAATAGTTATTCAAAAGTTATTCAGGACAATCAAGGTTTAAAGAATATTAATGAGTAGGAAAACATTAATCAAAATAGATCTACATCTTGGTACACATAGGTGAAATGACTAGAAGAAAATCAGTCAAACTCAGATAACATTGCATTTGGAGACAGATCCCTGGGGCTGAGCAGCTATAAAGGGGACTTTAGCTTGATGTGCAGTGGTTTATTTCATTTAAAAAGTGAGTGGAAGCATCTAAGAAAAATGCTAACTGTTGTTAATTAGGAGAAGTAGAATATGGGTGTTGTTTTATTGACTATAGTTTCGTCATATGAAATTGCCAATATTCAACAGCTTTTGACATCCAAAGATGTAAATTTCACATGATTCACCCTAATATTTTTCTTAACGCTTCAAAATAAAAAATAGAAGCAATCTAAAAAACAAATCTTTATTTTTCAGCCAACACAACACAATGTACTTAATAAAAGATGCCACCGTAAACTTGAAAGCCTTTTGCAGTTTTAAGACAAAATTTAGAAAAGAAGTAAGTGTTGCATTTTCTGGCAATAATGACTTTATCTGATTGGCATTTTAAATCCCAGATCAATTGGGCCACCTTTCTGTCTTTAAAGTATATTTGTTTTAATTAAAAAAAAAAAAACCTTCCTTTAAATGCAAAACTGAGAAGTATATGAGTGAGTGACTGCTGAAGCACGATGCCTTTTCACTTGATGAGCTGACAGTGTCATATTTTTTAGAACTGAATGTAGTGTACCCAAAGAATTAAGGGTACATAAGTCCAAACTAAGTAATCTGCAATGATTGGTTTTACTATCTCTCCAGCTACTACGAATAAGGGAGGAAACTAACTGACAAAGAAAGGCAGTGTTTTTTAAGCCACGGTACACAGGGTAGAATTGGTGGAGCTCACAACCCTTGACTTAATATTTGCCTGTTGCTGAACCCACTGAACTTGGCTATGCTCAGAAATGCGAAGGGGTGCTAGAAGGTGGAATCCTATTCGTAGTCTTCATATGGTGAGAGGAGTGAGGCACCCAAGAAAAAGAAAATTACGTGTTGAATATAAAGGCTTCTGGGATATAAGTGTATCACTGACTTATTATAAGGTAATTTACAGGAGAAGAATAGACATTATTTTAAGTTACCAAGCTGGATTCCTTAAAAAGTATCCCCCAATTGGTCCTGATGAGGGGTCCCTCATTTGAAATCTTTAGGCTTAGTAGAATAAGGCAAGAGGTAGGAAGAGGCTCTGATGGGTGAGTGTAAGAGTTAGTTGAATAGTTGGAAGGCTGTAGTGCGGGCTTGGGGCCCAGCAAAAGAATAATTCTTAATTTCAACTTCAGCAGCTTCCAGGGCTACAATGTCTAGTCCTTTAAAAATGCCTCTTTGCAGGAAATGGCAGCTGGGGGCATATGTTTTCTGTCTACCCACCAGCATCGAAACGCCAGTGAGCTCTGAGTCTTGCTTCTTCCTTGTAGTGTATGGCACTTCATGTCAGCACTTCACAGTAACTGGAGTTCACCAGAGGGATGGAGCACAGAGCCTGCTGTTCGGTGATTATTTGGGTGGGAGTGCGTATCTCACTATTCTGTCCTGATCAAGCCATTGGATACCTAAGAGTCCAAGATCCAAAGTTTTGACCTGGTTTCTCTAAGAGAGGGTGTTTTAGGTTTCTGTTGAAGGGGGTATATTTTCAGAATGAAAATGTTAACCGTGGTATATCGAAAATATACCATAATAATAACTATCAACAGTAGCAACTAAAATTAATTGAGCATTTACTATTTGACAGACACTGAGCTGACTACTAGAAAGCTTATCTTACAGATTTCACAACTCTGTAACAAACGTAGGTGCTATCATCATCATATCATCATCATCATCATTATTATTATGCCCATTTTATACCTGAGAAAATTGAGGCATAGGGAGAATAAATTATGGGCCCAAGGGACTCACAGCTAATAGGTGGCAAAACAGTGATTCAGAACTTGACTGTGTGTCTCAAAAGTCCATAAGCATGAGCTTCCTAGAGTTAAAAATTAAATTGTTATCTCTCAACATCATTGTTACCGTTTAACCTTTGCCACAAGGTTGGCCTAACCACCAACCACTATGCTCTTGGGAAAAAAAATTTAATGGTAGGTCAACTTCCACGACATCCCCTTCCATCTGTTTCTTTGCAAAGATGATTGACAACTGAGCATGGAGTTGAAAAATGCTGACTGCATCTGCAGCCCCAGGAGCTCACAGAGAGTAGCTAACTGGAAAGTCATTAACTGATACAGTAACTATTTTCTGTCCCCAAGAGAACCTCAGCACCTGGGAGCAAGGCTCTTGGGCCTTACTCAGAGGGACCAGCACAGTGATGTATAAAGTGGTCCAATATACATGTCAAACAACCAGGGCCATTAGAGATACAGACCTAAGTACCTATTTCACATGAAATGATATTCCAGAATCATACTGTTTTTTATTACAGTTAAAGCAGCAAAGGGTTAATTTAAAGTAATATCTCATCTCTATAAAAAAGACCTTTTCTCCCTTGCTAATATATGACTGTTTATACTCCAAGTTCATTTCTCCTGTCCTAAAGATATTTTATTGCCTGCTAAACTAAGTTTTCTCTAAATTGCCTGAGAAGAAAAACCCCCGCAAACTGCTTATTCCATCAAACCTGGCTCCTGTATTTTGTTGGCCAAAATGAAATCCATTAATCCAGGGCACCAAAGATGAGAGAAGGGTGCTTGATAAGATTTTTAAAAATCCTCTGGAGTCACTGTTGGTCATTACTTAACCTGTCAATCTTATGTAGTCAGTAGGATTCCCTCTACCGCCTACGGGATTATTACATTGAGTTATATTGTTTGAGTTACTATCATATAAGCACTTAGAGGAAAGAGAATATGACCATCTTGCTTCATATTGCATTTAGAGTATTGCCAAGTGTAAAAAGATGTTTAAGTGCTGGTCATGATGACATGTGGTGAATTAACCCCTGCATCATTGCACAGTCGGCTGGCCCCAGGGTTACGTAGCCTCCTGACAGCCCTATTCCCTGGCAAGTATTGGAAGTTTAGGGAGTGGTATCTGATTCTAACAGCACTCTCAGGGATACAAGTCTGCTAAGGCTTTCTCCTCATGCTGTAACACAGAGCACAATTGGTTGACTTGGACTGATATGCTGGCTCTGTCACTTTCTTGTCATGTGACCCTGTGCATAATTTAATTTTCCTGAATCTCGCTTTTCTAATCAGTATAGTGAGAACAGGGCTTCTTTTCCTCTCTGCCTCACTAGACCGTTATGTAGATTGAAATAAGAAAAACTGTAGGAAAATACTTTGAAGAATAGGTAAGTACAATAATAATACACTGGCACTGTTGAGGATTTTGAGTGGTATGTGAGCATGAGAGAGAGAGAGAAACAGGGAGACATACACACAGAGAGAGAGAGCACGTGAGAGCACATTGTCTGAATACAAGTAGAAGTAGCTGGTTTGGAGAATTTAGACTTATTATTTTGTTATAATTTTAATGCTTTCTCCTCACTTTATAGATTGATGATTGGTCAATAATTATGGTTAAATGTCTAGCATCTACTTTGAATACCTCCTGGGAAAACCATGAATAAGTTATCATTAGTCTACCACATACTTCCTGAACAAAAAAGGAATTCATTCAGCTCTGAATATTTATCTAAGGCATGGAAAACTTGGTTTAACTCCCTAGATATCTGTAGTGTCATCAAGTTTATCCAAATATTTAATCTTTTTTTTTTTTTTTTTTTTTTTTTTTTTGCGGTACGCGGGCCTCTCACTGTTGTGGCCTCTCCCGTTGCGGAGCACAGTCTCCGGACGTGCAGGCTCAGCGGCCATGGCTCACGGGCCCAGCCGCTCCGCGGCATGTGCGATCTTCCTGGACCGGGGCATGAACCCGTGTCCCCTGCATCGGCAGGCGGACTCTCAACCACTGCGCCACCAGGGAAGCCCCAAATATTTAATCTAAATTCTACTTGCTTTCATTTAAGGCCATTCTGTCTGGCTCTCTCCTCATCATTTAATCTATATAATAGTGCTCTCTGGCTCATTCTATCCTTTCATATTTCTGGGGACAGTTATCACCCCAAATCTTTTCATTTTATTTCTGAGCCAATTCTCTTTTTCTTGACTCAAAGGCCATCATTTAGAAATATTTATCACTTTTAGTTGGTCTCTTGTGAAATCTGAAACACATTTTATCCACTCATTTAAATTCAGGATCATGGGCCCTTGCTAGTCCTTGCTATATGAATCAAGGAAAAGCGTCCTTGTCCAAACTGCCTTGCCATTCTCCTATCACTGTGTGTACGTGTTAGGCTCATGTAAAAGAACACAAGTGAGCAGGGAGGAAAAAGCACCTTCAGGGGATGAAGTGGCTCTTACCACAAAGACTTCACAGCAGATGCAAAGGCCACTGTTCTTGGTGAAGGCGTGAGTTATGTCCAAGAGAGCAGGTCTTGTCATGGGTCCCCCTGTTAAGACAATGCACTGGGGCCTGGAAGTGGAGAAAAGAAGATGTGAGAACTGGCCATGGCAAGAAGCCTGTGAGCCCAGAACCACCCCAATGGAATGGGCTGGTACAGAAGCCTTGGCAAAATGGGACACCTGCTCTCCTGTTTCTTGGGTTTCTCACTAGAAGTCTTGAATCATCATGGCTTGCTGCGAATCTTGCCATCTTTGTATTCTTAGTTTAGTTAGTGACAGTAAAAATGTAAAGTAAGGAAAAGGTAGTCTTGGGTTCCCCCTGCCTTTTTCCTCTGGACAATACCCTATCCCAAATCCCCAATACAACCAGTCCTTCTCCAACCAGTATTTTCATGTTATTTTCCTTCACCCTCCTTTCAAAGCTTGTGGTTTGAGGTTCCATTCAAAATAAGATATAACCAATGAAGAACTTAGAGTGTAACTTCTCCTAAGGGAATTCAGTAAGCCACAAAGCCGTGAGCTGAATGGAGACAGCAACAATGATTAATGTGTGTAGGGATTTGGGGACATCTCTCTGAAAGCATGTCACTGAGATCCTCTCTCTATCTGTTCATGGAAGATGACAGCCAGCACTATGAGAGATTATAGCTGGGGGTGGGCACAGCTCAGAGTAGAAGAAAAGAAGCACTAATTCATAGGAGGTGCTGTCATGAAAATGTGGCAGTTCTGTAAGACTGCCTATCTTAGAATATATCCATAAAGCGTGTGACTAGTGCATTGGTCTCCCATAGAGGAAAGCTACTTCTAATGTGAAATGACACCAGGATGCCTGAGAAGCCAGTTTTACCTGAAATTTTTCACATGGTCTTCCACTGTAGTTAGTTCCAGAGCATTGTCTAAAGCACTCACGTAGGAAAGAGCCTGCGTGGAGGAGCCCCAGTTCACATCTGTGGACGAAGGAGAAATCTGGAATAAAAGCACCCACCTTCCCTCTGTATACTGTGAATATTTTTATAAGCCATTCCCTTCTATGATTTTCCTTGGCTACGTCAGCAGTGACGAACGCCCAAATAAGAGAAAACATAATGTAGTATTTCCTAGAAAGAGCAGTGTGTCCTTCCATGAACACTTTGTGAATTCTTAGAAGTGAGACCTCTCTTTCCAGCTAAGGATCAGACTTTAGAGCTGCAGCCTAAGAAACCTTACTCGGTGGGATAGGCTGTGTTATAACTACATTGCAGGCAGATAGATTTGGGAAAATGGTCAGCCCCTGAATAAATTCAAGAGGTCTTCACAAATTCTTAAACTAAAAAGAAAAGAGGCATTTCTGCATACATAGACAGTGTGCAGCAATCTTTATATTTGAATAATAAAACTGAATAGCTTGGGAATTCTTACTTCCAGATGTCCGTGAAGAGGGTCAGTCTTTAGCAAGCATTTTAATTTGATTTTTTAGGACCTAATCTTCATAATAAGGGAGGTAAGCACTGCCATGTCCTGACTTAAATTTAAAAAATTAAATATTAGATGGATCCTCTAAATTTTATAAGAAGTCCCTGATGGGAATGTACAGATTCATCCCAGATGGCAGACAGAGCCATCTCCCCAGTCTTGCTCAGAATAGCCAGGAAAATGATGAGATATAATTATCTGGAGATAAAGAAGATTAATATTGATTGTGTTGACTATGCACTGGGCATTTAGCATGCCTTAGGTTATTTCATTCTTTTAAAAACCATATTAATCAATTGGATATTTATATGCAAAAAAATCAGCCTTGAGCCATTCCTCACACCATATACAAAAATTAACTCAAAATGGTTGAGACATAAACTAAAAATTTAAAGCGTTAAAACTTTCAGAAGAAGTTTGTAACCTTGGATTAGGGAAAGATAGATTAGAAGCAAAAAGCCCAACCATAAAAGAAAAACATGATAAATTAGACTTTATAAGTATTAAGAATGTCTGCTCTTCAAAAAAAACTGTAAGGAAAATGAAAAAACAAGCCACAGACCTGCAGAAAACATTTGCAAAACATGTACTGCTAAAGGATTTGCATCTAGAATATATAAAGAGGTCTTACAACTGAATAATAAGAAAACAAACAACTCAAAAAATGGGCAAAAGATTTAAACAGACGCTTGACAAAAGAAGATATGTGGATGGCAAATAAGATGTTTGACATCATTAGTCATTGGGAAAATGCAGACCAAACCACACCAATTAGAATGTTTTTTTAAAAAAATCAACTGACAGTAATAAGTGCTGCCAAGGATGCAGAGCACCTAGGACTTCCATTCACTGCTGATAGGAATGGAAAATGATACTGCTACTTTGGAAAACAGTTTGGCAGTTTCTTACAAAGTTATGTGTACACTTATTATATAATCGTAAATCCCACTCCTAGAGAAATGAAAACATATGCCCACATAAAGCCCTGTGTGTTTATAGCAGTTTTAGATGTAATCACCCCGAGCTGGAAACAACCCAAAGGTCCATCAAAGGTGAATTCATTTTTTAAAAATTTGAGATCTAGTCATACAATGGAATACTGCTCAACAACAAAAAGGAACAAACTACTTTTACCTGCAACAACATGGATGAATCTAAAAACCTCATGTTAAGTGAAAGAAAGCATACACAAAGGCTATACACTATTTTATATGGTTCTGCATAATACTCTGGAAAAGACAAAGCTATAGGAACAGAAATCAGAAAAGTTGTTGCTAGGGGCTAAGTTTGGGGGAAGAGATTGCACAGAATCTTTTAGCGATGACGGAAATCTCCTCTGTCTTGATTATGGTGTTGGTTACAAGACTGGGTAAGTTTGTTACAACTTACAGACTGTACATCTAAAGGGGGTTAATATTACCATACATAAATTATACCTGCTGTTAAAAATGGATAAAGTGATAAAGAAAAGTAACAAAAGCACACCCTCCAAAGTAGTTACTACCTTCTCTATCTTACTCGTGGAGTAATGGTAAGGAGAGTGTGAGGATGGCTCAGGGCCTGTCTGGCCCCTGAGACTGGACCTCTGAGTACTGCACTCCTTAATCTCTAGCCTCTCCCAGCTTCAATCCATCCTTCTCACTGGTTCTAGAGGTAACATCCAAAGTTCAGATCCAACTGAATGATCTGTGGCAGCTTCTTGCTGCTCCAGATTCTTTAGCACGACACTTAAGCTTGTTCATCTGGCCCAACCTACCCTTCCAGGCTCACCTTCAGGCCCCTGCTCCTCAGCACCCAAGGACTCCATCGTGCTAAAGGCCTTGGAGCTTCCTAAATACGCCACATACTTGCATGCTTCCTAACTTCACTCACACTTTTTCTTCTGCCTAGAATAACCTTCCCTGGCTGTATCTGATTAACCAATCCTAGTCTCTTGCCTTTTTTTTTCTTAAAGTAGCTTATGTGTTCATTCAACAAATATTTATAAGTACCTACTGAGTGCTTGACCCTGGGAACAAAAGCCATGAACCAGGGAAGTTTTCTTTTCTTTTATAAATTTATTTTCTTTCTTTCTTTTTTTTTTTGGCTATGTTGGGTCTTCGTTGCTGCACGTGGGCTTTCTCTAGTTGTGGCGAGCGGGGGCTACTCTTTGTTGCAGTGCGCAGGCTTCTTATTGCGGTGGCTTCTCTTGTTGCGGAGCACGGGCTCTAGGTGCTCGGGGCTCCTAGTTGTGGGTCACGGGCTCAGTAGTTGTGGCTCGTGGGCTCTAGAGTGCAGGCTCAGTAGTTGTAGTATACGGGCTTAGTTGCTCCACGGCCTGTGGGATCTTCCCGGACCAGGGCTGGAACCCGTGTCACCTGCATTGGCAGGCGGATTCTTAACCGCTGCACCACCGGGGAAGCCCAGGGAAGTTTTCTTGTACATCTCTACTCACACTTAGTCATTTCTTCTCCTTTTCTCAGTAACTTGTTCATGTCACTCTCACGGTGCTTGCTATATTGTAGTATAGTTAAGTGCTTATGTGTAAGACTGTGCTTCTTGAGGACAGGGACTATATCTCGTTTATCAGGACTTTAGAAGGTGATACAGTGGACAGCTTGTGGGGCTTGGTATCATACACACTCTAGTTAAAATATCAGCTCCATCCCATCCTGACGGTTACCTCAGCGAGTGGTCATCTCTTTGAACTCCAGTTTCTTCATCTGTAAAATGGGACTAATAGTACCTAATATACAGCACTATTGTGAGGATTAAATGAGTATATTTAAGGTGCTCAACGAGTTTAACTATTGTATCATATTACATTATATTATTAATATCCACCAAACACATGGCACACCTAGACACATAGAGGCTGCCAAATAAACATCTGTTGAGTGAATGGATAGTTAAGAGTTCTTAGGAAACCCCCTGCAATACAAATCCATCTTATCTTACCTGGCTTCTTGTAAGTCACATAGATATAGAGGAAGAACTCAATGACATAGGTGATGACAGCTGCCCACCAGTTGATGACAAACATGACTGCACAGCACAGAATAGCTCCAAAAAGAGATACCCACATGTTGTAAATACCGTATGCAGGTCTCCATCCTGAAATTTAAAAAAAAAAAAATATATGTGCCCAAGAAAACCTTCCACACTATCACCATCATACCACTGTGTATTATTAGACTGTAGGTAACATGTGTTCTTTCCTAGCATAAAAATCAGAACTTTTAGGTCAAGTTCCTAACTCTATTATTTGCTTTCTGTGATCTTGGTCCCTGGCCTATGAAGGTGTAATTACACCAAATAAGAAAGCTGTGAAATGTAGAAAATGTGTCAGTCATAGCCCCTCCGCACTTCCTGCATGCCAGGATGTCTTCCCAAACAACGAATCCCTAAGCATCTGATATCTATGCCATCAAGAGTTGAAAGGAGGCAGGAGAGATGGAAAGGGTGGGGAGTAGTGGGGTGGGGGGGGTGCTTGGGGGGTGAACACCTTGGTGGCTCAAGAAAGAGAAGGTTAAGACAATAGGCTTATTGTTCCCATGGGGAAGGCAGAGCAGTCATCAAAAGTCAATCCACTGACTTCGTGCTAGCTCTGCTTTTACTCTAAGAAGATCGTGCCTGCCCTTTCAGAAATAATAATCTATGGCAAAAGAGGGAGAAATTTTTCTGTAATGGCTTCTTAAACCTGATGCATTAATTTATCATGCATTTTGCAAAGAAAATATTTCTCACCATTCATATATGCATGAGGGTTTCCGTGTTCTATTAGTTCCCTGAAATGAAAGAAGCTGGGAGACAGTATGGTCAGGATAAAGAAGCTCCGATTTGAACGGCACATTTGGTCTATGGGTAAAGCATATTTTAAATTTGGAGTTGCCAAAACACAACAGAACTTTCCGTCTTCAAGAGCAATTTCCAAATTGGCCACAAGATGGAAATAGCTCTTCAAGAACATCACTGGAAATGCCTCTATTTTTCTCAGTCTGACTCTGTGTGTATGTGTGTGTGTGTGTGTGTGTGTGTGTGTGTGTGTGTGTGTGTGTGTATGTTTCTGTGCTTTTCTATTATTCCTCTTTTTCTCTCTTCCTTTTTTCCTCCTTCCTTTCCACTCTTACCCCTGCCAACCTCAGTTACTTCACTTTGTTTTTTAAAAATGAACACAACATGGTATGGCAGCACGCATTTCTATGATCTGCTGTATTCACTGACCAGAACCTTTTGCTCTCTATTTAAAACAAGGCAACAAAACAGAAACAAAAATTCTTCAGTTATCTTCTGGAGCCTAGTGGCCTTGAGTGGATGAGGCTCTCCTTCCATCTGTATTTTGTTATATTTGCAGCAGGTTTTCCAAAGGAGGTTTGAGTTCCTGGTAGACCCTAATAAAGTGAAGATGTGTTTATACCCTTGATAAAAGTCCTTGTAGTGAAGAACTTTCTGAGGGTTGATAAAGACAAGTCTCTATTCTGGTGGAAAGGCAGAAGAAAATGAGGATTTCTTCTAACTGGCCGGTGGAAGCAAAGAAGAGGTGAGGGGTGACAAAGATAGGGGAAGGTTCTTTGGTGTGAAATTTTGCACCACTTTAAACACCAGTGTGAGGAGTGCAGGGATGTCACCAGCTTCGGTGTGAATCTGCACTGACTGCACTCAGCAGGTAATTGTGGGAACTACTCGTCCTTCTCTTCTGCACCATGGGCAGGAAACAAATTGATAGTAAGGAAGTTGCAAATATATACATTCATTCCACTTCTGTGGTCGCTTTCACCCTGGAAATAAATAGTGGTGTTTTTCTATTGCTGAAATAAATGTGGTTTCTCTTGCAATGAATAATTTATTGCTGCAGGAGAAAGTTGACTTTATGGTTGGTCAAAAAGGCCATTGCTCAAATGATTCTTTTTCTATTTCAGAAGTCATCCCCCAACTTACCAAAATAAAGTGAATTACACCACCCACTAGGATATAAGGAAACATATAAACACAGATCAGGCACTTTTCACTGACTTATTTCATTTTATTGAGACAAACTGTTTGCTTAGGTTTATTTTAGTTTTGAAAAGTCAACTTACCTGGAGATTTGGCATAAGAGGCGTGAAAGCAGGAGAAATTAATAAGTGCATATGAGGCCAGGAAAAAGTTGGAGATGATGGGAGCAATGGTATTCAGTTCCGCTGTGAACGAAGCAGAATTGAGTATGTCCATATGAGTGATGAGACCAGGGGCTGAACAGCTGTTATAGCCTGGAAGCTTGACTTTATTTGGAAATTGAAAGCATAGCTAGCATCTGTCAAAGTTTAAGAAGCTAGTGATTTTTCTTTGGGGCTGCACTCATTTACAAATATATTTTCAGCCAGGGTTTCTATAAAGTAAGAAACGAGAAAACTTACCAATCAAAAAATATAGACAATCAAGACCTCTACCTACAGAAGATTCGAGTGGAAGTGGATAGAGTATTTGGAGACCAGGCAGATGACAAACTCCCCTGTAGCTATTTCAGAGGTACCAAACATAGTGTTCTTTATCTGCTTTGTATACAATCAAAAGGCTCCGCAGGGTGACAGGTTAGTTAAATACCAGTGCACCAGAACCATCTAATTGGATACATCTCTGCATATACCCAGCTTGCTCTCTCTGACTTTCAGAATTTTTGTTAGTCATTTGTACTTTTCTACATCTCTAGAGAATTCTACCTCTCAAGGTTTGCCAAAAAAAGTTTTACCTCAGTATCTAAATGTCCAATATGTTTGAATCCTAGCTGGGTGGTCTACTGTATGATATAAAAATAATTTAGAGACATTCTCATTCATCTGAAGATCAGACAGCTATCAACCTCAGTGATGCAAACGTAGGTGGCAGCTGGGTGTGACTCTAGAACACGGATGCCAGCAAGAAAGTAGGCAAAAGTAGCTGCCACGAAGCTGGCGCCACGAAGCTAATCTACAGCGTTCTCAAAGAGTGACCTTTGAGAGTATTATTTGATTTATACGATTTTTAAAACTTTGGGCTATCTGATCACGTAAATGCAGTCTAGGACAATAATTTGAAGTCTTAAAGTTTAAATTACACAATTGAAACATATCTACACATCATCACTTTTTTACTTAATTTTTACAAATGTAACAAACATAGATTTAAAAAAAATAAACAAAAGACTGATTATGTGTTGATACAGAGAGTCACTTCCTGAGTTTATGTGATGAGGCGGAATCCCCATCGTTTGGCACCGCTGCTGAATCCGGCTCTGCCTGTCTATGCAGAGTTACCATCATCCTTGCCTTTTGCCTCTTTGCCTCTTTTCCTCTAATATGCTCACCCACAATCGTGGCACCCTAGGGAGGAGTGAGGAATGTGCAGGCTAACCATGACGCATGTGCCTCTCCAAGATTGTGTAGCTGTTTCTATATTGCTTAGGGAGAAGGAGCCGAGATTATAGCTTAAGGAGAAAGAGCTGAGGTAAGTGGTTCTCAAACCTTAGTGGTCTGTGAACTTCAGGAACTTGTAAGAATCAGATTCCTCGTCACCAGAGACTCTAACTCTGGCCTTGGGCCTAACGAATCTGCACTTTAACAAACCCACAGGTGATTTTCATTCTGACACAGGTGGTCAACAGACCACATTTTGAGAGCAGACACTTCAGCTCTCCTGCTGGCTGTCAGGAGATGTAAAGACAGGTGGCAGCTGGGGGACACAGTGGGCTTAGACAGTATTGGGTGGGTTGGAGGAAGGCTTCGGTTGGATGGATTTCCCACATTCAGATTCAAAGAAGAGATTAAAGTCCAAAGCCCACCTCAAGTCCTCAAAGGCCCTCCACACACAGGATTTCTCATTTCCTTCTTAGACAGACTCCAGTATTCCCAAATGGGGTATTAAACATAAAACAGGTAATGTCTCAAGCTCAAAGGAAAACCCTATGAGTAATCAGAATTCTTTGGCTTTCAGTAAGAATAAGAAAACTACAAACCAATAAGAATGAACGCCATGGCTATAACAAAAGTGAGAAAGTATCCTCTCAGGGGCTCATTGTTTTTCCCATATCCCTTTGCAAAGAACTGCAGGGCTTTGTAGATGTTGTCCTTGCACAGAGCCTAATGGAAAAGAAGAGGAGAAATTCGTCATTTATATCTATGCACAGTCATTTTCCCTGGGTGATTCTAACAAGATTTGGGGAAAGACGAAGTGATACATAATGTGAAGCACAAGTTAACACTGCAGTTTATCATTCTTTATATTATTTGTATTGATCTTGACTATGTGGCAGACACAGCGTTGGAGCCAGATGCAAACATTAAACTGCTTCAGAAAGCAATAGAAAATGATTGCCGGTGAGAATGGATATTTCAGCTTGATCCGTGTTCAGTGGCAACAGAAGGAGGGGAGAAGCACATGCCCTTGTGTCTTTGTCACCTGGAAAACTTTGGGTGCGCTGACGAGGGAGGCCAGGGCTGAGGAGAGTGTTGCAGAAAAGATGCCAGCAGTGATGAGGGGGCCAAACCCTGACACCATGCTCATGACCTTGAGGAGAGAGGTTCAAGTAAGGAGACTCATCCAACAGAGAGTTAAAAAAAAAAAAAAAATTTAAGCCAAAATTTTATGCAGATGCTTCCCTTTCCACTTTCTGTGATTTGGAATCTCTTTAATAAGCTAATTGCTTCTAATCATATATTTTTTCCCCTGCTTCATTCTCAAGTTCTTAATAATTGTTTTTTCAAAATGGAAATGGCTTTGTTATTGTTTGTTCTGTTTTTTTAAATAAAAATAACAAATGCTCACCACAATACATCCAGAAGATACTGTAAAGAATAAACAGGGAAATGATTTCAAGGATTTTGACAACATGTTCCCCCTCTGTCCTTTCCGGGCATCTGTTTCTTGGACAATGGGAAATTCTATTCAGCAGAAAGTGGTATTTTAATAAGGTTTGAGGAGGGACCCAGCTGTTTACCAATCTTTTTAAAGGCATTAGCCTTTCTTGTTCTTCCTGCACATAGAGGCTTTTCAAACCTTTGCTTTTTCTGTGCTCATTAAACATAATTTTAGATCTGAGACATATGAGATTCTATCAATTTAAGTTATATTTTGGAATAATGACTTCAGCTGAGTTAATTTCTCTTTGTTGGTTGTTAAACTAGATGAATGAAGCCTTCACGACAAATTTGCTTCTCCCTCTGCTCACCAATCATTCGGACAAATTAATATGTTTTAAGTTCCACAGTTTCCCCAACTTCCCTTGTTCCTTCCCCCTCACTTACCTCCCCGCCAACTGCCACTCACAATTTCCCTCTTGGCTTTGTCCTCCACACACTCCAGGACCACAGCAGAGGCTTTTCCTGAGCTGAAGCCCAGGCATGAAATGCATTCCTAGTGCTAGCTAATCAAAGTCTCAAATTCTCTCCATCTCCCCACCAGGAAATCTTACACAATTGATTGGAAGATGCATAATGGCGGTGGTAATCTTTCCCTGGTGACGCAATTCATACAACTGTCTGTTCTCTCCCCACCACAGTGAGTGTAACCACATAATGAATGCCTGTATGACTCCCTTTCCTCCCACATGAATTGTTCCTTGCTGAATTCGAAACAGTCAATAACCAATGTGTTGCGGGAGTCAGAAGTTTCATTATACATGATGTTCTAAAAATGGAAGCAGTAGCAATAAACATTATTATTTTTTGAGGTTCGAACCTGGAAATTGTTCATCAGCCCATACTGACATGGTTCATGTCGACATCTTGAGAAGTCGTAGCCTAACCCACAGGCTGCTGAACCATTGCAGCTCATCCCAGAAATGATGGTGTCATTCACGCTCCCGGTGGCATCTCGGACCACACAGGCCCCTGGGAAAACAACGAAGACTTGTCATTTCTTTATATGAAGGGTTCTGCTCCCTTAAGGTTTTTCTTCTGAAAACATACTTAGTTTACTTTGACCTATCCTGTCTTCATTGTCAACACTTCCTCTGACTGGTATGTGGAAGTTCCCATCCTCTGAGGCCTGGGAGTGACCCCTATCTCTAAGAGGTTGCCGCTTCCACTGCCTTGGGTAGTTTAAGTCCTAGCTTTTTGCCTGCCTCTGGAAGACACTTGGGATTGAGACTCCCTTCCTTTCAGCAGTGCTTTGCACATAATATTGATTCAATTCAAATTTCTGGGTTAGTGCTACTGATTGGGAGTTTTTCAGATAGAAGAACTTATTTTCTCATCTGTGAGAGACCCAAGGGTTGACATTACTGAATTCTAGTGATTAGGAGAACTGAGCTCTTATTTTCAACTAATGATTTTCCTTGCATAACTTTTTTTTTTTTTTGTGGTACGCGGGCCTCTCACTGCTGTGGCCTCTCCCGTTGCGGAGCACAGGCTCCGGACGCGCAGGCTCAGCAGTCATGACTCAAGGGCCCAGCCGCTCCGCGGCATGTGGGATCTTCCCGGACCGCGGCACGAACCCGTGTCCCCTGCATCGGCAGGCGGACTCTCAACCACTGCGCCATCAGGGAAGCCCTTTGCATAACTTTTTTAAACCATTATAATTTTACTTATACAATTTTAATTGTTTAAATGATACAGAAAATATTTTGAGATAAAATATTAAGATTTCCTAGGTAATATTCATGGTCAAATAACATCCTATCAAATATTTATCTCAGTCTATTCTATTATTTTTATACATTTGGGTATTTCTGTTATTTTCCATTACAAACAATACTATGAACATCTTTGCACATAAAATCTTTCTTCTGTAATTCAAAGCATTTCTCTAGGATAGATTCCCTAAAATGAGTTATGAACTTTTTAAAGATTCTTGATATATATTTTAATCACTGACTGTTATTATTAATTTTTCTGTTATCTCACCATTATGTATTTGATGGGATTATTGAAAGGTATGAAGATAGGTGTGAGATATGTGTATATATATATATATATATATATATATATATATATATATATAAACTTTTCTGAACTACCTGAAGGATAAATACTTTGCAAACTAAATGCCAGTCAATGAAACTGTTCATTTTGCTTTTCAGTCTCCAGGCAGGGTGAGTTCTCATTCCTTGCTAATTATTTTAAGAGACGTCCCAGCAACAGATACTAATGGGAACCCTCAATTATAGTCATGGAATTCCTGCTCTTTGAATCTGGGAAAGACTTAAAGCTTGTAGAATCTTTTAGTTGAAAGAGCCATTTAAAATAATCAGTGCAGGAATCCTTTTTCTGTAGCCCTGAGAAGTGGCCTGCCAGCCTCTGCTTAAATACTTGAAAGTGTGGATGTTGGTTACCAAGCGAAACTATCCATTTCAGATTTTACCTTTTTGCATTGTTCATTTAGTTGAGCTGACTTTTTAAAATCATGTGTTTTAACTTCTGCATAGTAGAACTTCCCAAATTCCTATGAAGCCAAGCCATGAACCATTATTTGCTCTAATGACAGGCCCAGGACCCCATGACTGTCCTTTTCTTACCCTGGAAAAAGTATAGGAACACAGATTTTTCTACCCATAAGAAGCAATAAAGGAGAAGAATCTCTGAAGTCAGGTCTATTCCTTTACTCATTTCTTCCTCCTTACTTTGTGTGAGAAAGAAAAACCATTTGGGAAATTTAGGTGATTTCAAGGTCATTAGAAAATGTGTCGATTTCCTAAAGCACTGGAATAAAATCTCTTTGCATGTAACTAAATTTGGAAATGTCACAACAATACAATTAATAACATTATCCAATTTCTTGAAATAAGAGACAGTGAGAGAAGAAAGAACCTAAGTTAATTGTTTTGTTTTTTTCTGAAGAATCCAACTCCAGATATATGTACTTTATCAATTTCCTTTATAGTAAGCAGAGGACAATTAGGATGTGCCCTTTTAAATGGCCATCTGGGCTTCCATAGTGGTCCAGCCTGGAGCTGTATTCCTGAGTGTGCACAGAAAAGTTTTCTTCTCTGAATGTTCCACATTCCTTCCTCTCCAATAATGGCATAAGCTTGAGGTGACCCCCAACCAGGAGGAGGTGTGGCTGCAGGCAGCACATGGAACAAAAGTCAGCTTAAGAAGAGGAGGCACGACAGTCTCTAGGTCCATCCACCTCACTACAAATAACTCAATTTTGTTTCTTTTTATGGCTGAGTAATAAGACTGTCATACAGAGTGAAGTGAGTCAGAAAGAGAAAAACAAATACTGTATACTAACACATATATGTGGAACATAAAAAAGGTTCTGAAGAACCTAGGGGCAGGACAGGAGTAAAGATGAAGACGTAGAGAATGGACTTAAGGACACGGGGAGGGAGAAGGGTAAGCTGGGACCAAGTGAGAGAGTGGCATGGACATATATACACTACCAGTTGTAAAATAGATAGCTAGTGGGAAGCAGCTGCATATAGCACAGGGAGATCAGCTTGGTGCTTTGTGACGACCTAGAGGGGTGGGATAGGGAGGGTGGGAGGGAGACGCAAGAGGGAGGGGATATGGGGATATATGTATATGTATAGCTGATTCACTTTGTTATACAGCAGAAACTAACACACCATTGTAAAGCAGTTATACTTCAATAAAGATGTTTAAAATAAATAAATTTTAAAAAAAGAACAGCAGGCAAATCCACATATTTTATGCTCACTGAGCGATGTGGGAGCTGGCTGCCCACACTGCTGGCAGCTGGGTCTAGTCTGATTGCCTGCCAATTGGTGACAGTGACATTTCCATATTAGGGACAGCAGTGCAAGGAGGAGACACAGTCATCAATTCTGTATCTTGTGTACTTTCCTAAGGCTTTTGTCATTGTTGTTTTGTATTTTGGGCTTCTTTTCTCTTACTCTGTTCCTCACCTGCCTCCTAAAGGCAAGGGAGGAGGATGCTGGAGATGGTGGCTTCCCTGGCAGTGGAAACATCACCTAGAGCAGCAAAATGGGATCCTTTCTGTGTTCGGGTAGAATGACAATCTGATTACCTCTACTCTATCCCTGACCGACACTTGTGTTACAGCTTAATTGCATTCAAACTCCTAGAGCATCCAAGAAGGGAATTAAAATTGTTGCCTATTTAAAAAATTTCAACTTATGTTCCATGGAAAGCCCACGTGACATGAAAACCAACTGGACCCCTTGTAATTCTGGCGTTCTGACACCAGAGACATACAACTTACCGACACAAATAGCAACTCCTATGTAGGCGACAGTGGTGATGAAGATGGCCAGCATGGTCCCTCTGGGGATAGCATCTTGGGGATCCTTTGAAAAAATAACGTGGAGGAATGAGGAGATAGAGTGGAATAAGAAACAGACATCACTTGGAGTTAGTTCTGTATTTTGAAAATTTTAGGCTACCCTTCCTGAGGCGAGGTCTAAAGAAAAAACCAAGCAGATGGCAAAGTGGTGAGCTCCAGTTCTTTTTGGACAAAGGCAGGGTGTTTAGAGAGAATAAAGAAATCTGTATAACTTTGTGCTGCACAGAAGAGATTTATGACTGTCCAGGAGGGAGTTTCTATAGAAAAGTGGACTGGTTGGGTCACCACTGCCTTCCCCTCCCCTTTATCTCCTGTGAATTTCGTGCAGATGTATCAGACCTTAAAGTATTAGGGGGGACACACAAACATACCCGGCACATTGACGATATCTGTGTGTGTATTTGTTTTGTACTAAGCTTAGGCTTACTTTAAAAAAAATTACTTTTGACTGAGCAAAAAGGTGATCTGCTAAATTCTCCAATCCCTCAAATCTCCCATTTGGAATCTAGTTCAGGAAGAACTACAATGGGAGATATTAATTTCCATAAGCAGGCATAAAGAAAGAGGCAAATTTAAGCTTATACCAGAAAATAGGCTTTTCTCTTGCCCATAAATATATATAAATTCACTGAGCTGAGCTCGCATCATGTATAATATACCACTTTATATCCTATTTTGGGGGCTAAATCATATAATGATCAATTTCCAAGCAGCATAACTTCTAAATAATAGAATTCAACTTAACAGGGATTATTAAATAGAGATTTCAGTGTATTCATTGCTTATAAAAGACAGTGCTGGCATATAGTAGGAGTCCATAAATACCAAATTGAAGAAAGCACAATCTCAGTAGACGTCAGTTCCCCCACCAGAGGACATGAGGCTCATCGATACAACTGAGCAATCAATGCAGTCAAGGTCTGAGTTTTGTGTTTTGTTAACTTCAATCTGCTGATGAAATCCATCAGAAAAATCAACTCATGGTGAATGCAGACACAACCTGACAGCTGGAAATGTTAACTAAACCAAGCAAATCTACCCCCACAGGGGAGTAAGCCAGCCCTATGGAGCCACTCTGTAATTACTCATTCCTTCCCATCCTTGTAGGAATATCTGCACACATGGTTTGTTCGGATACAGACATATCCAACCTCTTCATTCCAAACTACTGTCTCAAAGAGGATGTGGCAAGTGTGTGTAACTGAGTAGCACATGGAAGGAAGAAGAAGGCAAGCGTGGCTGAAAGCGACTCCACTCAATCTCATTCACGGTATGTTCAAGTTTTATTTTATTGATTAAGGATTTCTTGGGATCTGAGTGAAATGTGAAGAACTGATGTTAAGTGGGAAGAAAGGAAAAGAGGTATGAAGATGGACAGCAGTCTTATACCTAAAATACGAACACTTAGTTTATGTTTAGAACTATCTGCTACAAGCTCTAAATTTACTTATTTAGGACTTCACACGAGGGTCAAACTTGACCTGATATAAATCGGGATGTCAGTATCTTAATGTCTGGTCATATACTCACGTTGTCTGCTCTGGATACATTTCCCCTAGACAGGGCTCAGGACATAGATTCTTAGTTTTCACTCTAAATGTTAATTTTCGTCCCTCAAGCAGTAACCCAAAAGCTCACCTTCCTTCACCTTTCTTTATTAAATATTTTCAGAGTGCAGTCTACTAGATTGCTGCTGGTTGAGTGTCAACCATATCCTAGTCTTATATCTCTGAAACTGCATCTTAACTGTCCTGATTAGACCTGGGTACCTCCCAAATCCTCTCCCAGGCACATATTTACAGATCATCAATACTGTGTTAACAAATAGAAGGTTCAGGGTGGGAACCTTGTAGCATCCCCTTGTGCTAATGCTTGTTAACTGTCACTGGCAGCCTGAAGAGCCATCTTGAGAAGGATTCTGAGGCTGTGAGCAGAGGTAGAGTCTTGCATACCCTCATAGTGTATAAACAATACATGTTTACTAAGTTGAACTGAATCTAATATGTTCTAGTTTCACTCTCAGAAAGAAATATTATCTATAAGTTCTGAGGCTTCCTTGCCACTTCCCAACACGTGGTCACCTCTCAGTCCTTAACATGCTTGACCACTCTGGCTTTTGATCATGTTAATTATTACTTCTCATAGCATTCTCCTCTCTTGACTTTCTCTTGAGTTCACCTACCTCTTAGCTCTTTCTTTTTCTTCTCTGTGGACTCCTTTTCTACCATTTATATTTTGAATATCCCCTGGGTGCTACCTTGGTCTGCTGCTCTCCTCCTTCTTACCCAGATCTGGATGGACTCATCCATGCCGTGGCTTCCAGTCCTGGCCTAGTTTCTTTCCAGAGCTCTAGACTTGTAAATGTAGCTACCCATTAGACATCTCACCTCTGCTGTCCTTCCGCCATTTCAACCCCAATGGCCAAATCTGAGCTTCTATTCACCATGGAATCAATTCACTAGGTTACAGCCAGTATGAAAAGAATACAGTAGAAAGGAACTGGTGTGAAAATATCAGGAGACATCATTTGTAATAAAGTATTGAACTGTTTGGAGAAATTTTTGCATGTAGGCACTTGGTTGTGATATATAATGTTTTCCTGCAGCAGATCATAGTAAAAAAAAAGAAAGCATCCTTTCCATTTCCTCTCCTAACTCTAACCAAAGCTGACCACTTTGATCCATTTTCCCTGCCATGGCCTTAATTCAGGCTCATGTCATCTCTTCTCCAGACTACTGTGATATCCTCTAACTGATCTTCTGCCTCTGGTCTCCCTACCTATCACCCCCCCCCCACCCTCTAATCCATCCCTCACAAGCTGCTAGCAAACTCTTTAAAATGAGTATCTAATCATGGTACTCTCTGATCTAACTTCCTTAGTGTCTCTAGCTAGTTGTGGGATAATATCCAAACTCCAATGTCAGTAGTTTAAAGGATTTCTGAGTTCTCCATGACAGTATACAGTAATGTATGTGCTAAAAGTTAAACTTAATTGTAAAATCACCAAAGTATTTTTAAATAGAAAAAATGCAACTTTTTACAACAATATTATGACCACATGTGCCCTAAAAATCATGATAGGACATCTTTACATGTAAACTCCTTTTCTTTACAATGTAAACTCAAAATCAGAGGTTTCTCAGTACAGATTGATAGATAAATAAAATTCTTTACTAATACAGCAATCCTAAATCAAGTTAACACTTATCTTGGGATAAAGGAATTCTAAGCCTTGCCTTTTTTTTAGATTGGGATATCCTCTAGTTCTTTGCTTACTCCCAGAGTGCCTAGGACACATAGAAGTTCCTTTATAAATACGTTTATTAATATATTGATGAAAAGATTTTACTTGCATACCCCACTCCACACATAAAATCATTTCCGTCAGCAGCATCTTTCTCTGAGCCTGTTTACGGTCCTTGTTTACTGTTCCAAATGTCCCTCCCTTCTTTGTCCTATTGATGAACTCCTATTCATCCCTTCAAATCTGGATTGAGTGTCCCCTCCTCTGAAAGACTTCCCTTACTTCTTTGGGGACAGGCAGTTACTGTTTCATCTTTCCCTTGCACAAGATTTTGTTCTTGTTTTTTTATGACCCATATAGAGTTAATCTGTCTCTCTCTCAGACCATGAGCTCCTCGAGAGAAGCATCAAGCAAGCTCTTCTTCACTCCTCTGGTGCCTGGTATAAGTAATACGTGTTGGTTGAGCTGAACTGACTACTAAGCATCTAATAATAAAAACTTGTTTCTGAGGCGTCTAAAGAAAGCACAATATTTTTTCATTTAAATGTGGTCTTACAGTTTAGAGAAATGTCTATCAGTGACCTCTGATACTTTTCCAAATCGGAGAAACCAGAAGCTCAACATCCAGAGCTAAATTTGGCCAAGCAGTACTGCTTACAACTTGAATCATTTTGAACAAGTTATTTAATTTTTCTGAGCCTTAGCATACTATTTTTTTATGCCATATCTCTGCTCAAGAATTTCCCATGGAGAGACCTTCAAGATGGCGGAGGAGTAAGACATGGAGATCACCTTCCTCCCCACAAATGCATCAGAAATACATCTACATGCGGAACAGCTCCTTCAGAACACCTACGGAACGCTGGCAGAAGACCTCAGACCTGACCACCTAGAGGGGTGGGATAGGGAGTGTGGGAGGGAGGGAGACGCAAGAGGGAAGAGATACGGGAACGTATGTATATGTGTAACTGATTCACTTTGTTATAAAGCAGAAACTAACACACCATTGTAAAGCAATTATACTCCAATAAAGATGTTAAGAAAAAAAAGAAAGAAACTCCCCACATACCTGGGTAGGCCAAAAGAAAAAACAGAGACAAAAGAATAGGGACAGGACCTGCACCTCGGGGAGGGAGGGAGCTGTGAAGGAGGAAAAGTTTCCACACACTAGGAAGTCCCTTCACTGGGGGTAGGGTGGGAGGGAAGCTTCGGAGCCACGGAGGAGAGCACAGCAACAGGGGTGCAGAGGAGAGATTCCCATCCAGAGGATTGGTGCCGACCACGACTCAGCAGCCCGAGAGGCTTCTCTGCTCCCCCGCCGGGGTGGGCACGGGCTGGGAGCTGAGGCTTGGGCTTTGGTAGGATCCCAGGTAAAGGACTGGGGTTGGCTGTGTGAACACAGCCTGAAGGGGGTTAGTGCGCCACAGCTAGCTGGGAGGGAGTCCGGGGAAAAGTGTGGAGCTGCTGAAGAGGCAAGAGACCATTGTTTCGGGGTGCGGGAGGAGAGGGGATTCAGAGCACCGCCTAAACGAACTCCAGAGACGGGCGCGAACCGCGGCTATCAGCACGGACACCAGAGATGCGTGTGAGACGCTAAGGCTGCTGCTGCAGCCACCAAGAGGCCTGTGTGCAAGCACAGGTCACTCTCCACACCTCCCCTCCTGGGAGCCTGTACAGCCCGCCACTTCCAGGGTCCCGTGATCCAGGGACAACTTCCCGGGGAGAACGCACGGCATTCCTCACGCTGTTGCAACGTCACACTGGCCTCTGCCGCTGCAGGCTCACCCTGCATTCCATACCCACCCCCCTCCCCCGCCCCACACACACACCCACCCCTGGCCTGAGTGAGCCAGAGCCCCCTAATCAGCTGCTCCTTTAACCCCGTCCTCTCTGGGTGAAAAACAGACACTCTCAGGTGACCCACACACAGAGGCAGGTTCAAATCCAAAGCTGAACCCCAGGAGCTGTGGGAACAAAGAAGAGAAAGGGAAATCTCTCCCAGCAGCCTCAGGGGCAGCAGATTAAATCTCCACAATCAACCTGATGTACCCTGCATCTCTGGAACACCTGAATAGACAACGAGTCATCCCCAAATTGAGGCGTTGGACATTGGGAGCAACTGTACACGTGGGGTTTGCTTTCTGTACCTAATTTGTTTCTGGTTTTATGTTTATCTTAGTTTAGTATTTAGAGTTTATTATCATTGGTAGATTTGTTTATTGATTTGGTGGCTCCCTCCCCTTTTTTTATATATATATATAGATTTTTTTTTCCTTTTTCTCTTTTTCTGAGTGTGTATGTGTATGCTTCTTTGTGTGAGTTTGTCTGTACAGCTTTGCTTTTACCACTTGTCCTAGGGTTCTGTATGTCCATTTCTTTTTTATTACTTAAAAAAATTTTTTATTTTTAATTTAAAAAATTTTTTATTTCAATAAATTTATTTTCCTTCCTTTCTTCCTTCCTTCCTTCTTTCTTTCCTTCTTTCTTTTCCTTCTTTCCTTCTCACCTTCTCTCCTTCTCTCTTCCTTCCTTCCTTCCTTCCTTCCTTCCATCCTTCCTTCCTTCCTTTCTTTTTCTCTCCCTTATCTTCTGAGCGGTGTGGCTGACGGGGACTTGGTGCTCCGGCCGGGTGTCAGGCCTGTGCCTCTGAGGTGGGAGAGCCGAGTTCAGGACAGTGGTCCACCAGAGACCTCCTGGCTCCATGTAATATCAAACGGAAAAAGCTCTCGCAGAGATCTCCATCTCAATGCTAAGGCCCAGCTCCACTGAACAACCAGCAAGTTATAGTGCTGGACACCCTATTCCAAACAACTAGCAAGACAGGAATACAACCCCACCCATTAACATAGAGGCTGCCTAAAATCATAATAAGTGCACAGACACCCCAAAACACACCGCCAGATGTGGACCTGCCCACCAGAAAGACAAGATCCAGCCTTATCCACCAGAACACAGGCACTAGTCCCTTCCACCAGGAAGCCTAGGCAACCCACTGAAGCAACTTTAGCCACTGGGGACAGACACCAAAAACAACGGGAATTATGAACCTGCAGCCTACAAAAAGGAGACCTCAAACACAGTAAGATAAGCAAAATGAAAAGACAGAGAAACACACAGCAGATGAAGGAGCAAGGTAAAAACCACCAGACCAAACAAATGAAGAGGAAATAGGCAGTCTACCTGAAAAAGAATTCAGAGTAATGATAGTAAAGATGATCCAAAATCTTGGAAATAGAATGGAGAAAATACAAGAAATGTTTAACAGGACCTAGAAGAACTAAAGAGCAAACAAACAATGATAAACAACACAATAAATGAAATTAAAAATTCTCTAGAAGGAATCAATAGCAGAATAACTGAGGCAGAAGAATGGATAAGTGACCTGGAAGATAAAATAGTGGAAATAACTACCACAGAGCAGAAGAAAGAAGAAAGAATGAAAAGAATTGAGGACAGTCTCAGAGACTTCTGAGACAACATTAAATGCACCAACATTCGAATTATAGGACTCCCAGAAGAAGAAGAGAAAAAGAAAGGGACTGAGAAAATATTTGAAGAGATTATAGATGAAAACTTCCCTAATGTGGGAAAGGAAATGGTCAATCAAGACCAGGAAGCAAAGAGAGTCTCATACAGGATAAATCCAAAGAGAAACACACGAGGACACATATTAACCAAACTATCAAAAATTAAATACAAAGAAAAAATATTAAAAGCAGAAAGGGAAAAACAACAAATAACATACAAGGGAATCCCCATAAGGTTAACAGCTGATCTTTCAGCAGAAATTCTGCAAGCCAGAAGGGAGTGGCAGGACATATTTAAAGTGATGAAAGGAAAAATCCTACAACCAAGATTTCTCTACCCAGCAAGGATCTCATTCAGATTCAACAGAGAAATTAAAACCTTTACAGACAAGCAAAAGCTAAGAGAATTCAGCACCACCAAACGAGATTTACAACGAATGGTAAAGGAACTTCTCTAGGCAGGAAACACAAGAGAAGGAAAAGACCTACAATAACAAACCCAAAACAATTTAGAAAATGGTAATAGGAACATACATATTGATAATTAGATTAAAAGTAAATGGATTACATGCTCCAACCAAAAGACATAGATGGGCTGAATGGATAGAAAAACAAGACCCATATATATGCTGCCTACAAGAGACCCACTTCAGACCTAGGGACACATGCAGACTGAAAGTGAGGGGATGGAAAAAGATATTCCATGCAAAAGGAAATCAAAAGTAAGCTGGAGTAGCAATTCTCATATCAGACAAAATAGACTTTAAAATAAATAGTATTACAAGAGACAAAGACGGACACAACATAATGATCAAGGGATCAATCCAAGTAGAAGATATAACAATTGTAAATATTTATGCATCCAACATAGGAGCACCTCAATACATAAGGCAAATGCAAACAGCCATAAAAGGGAAAATCGACAGTAACACAGCCATAGTAGGGGACTTTAACACCCCACTTTCACCATTGGACAGATCATCCAAAATGAAAATAAATAAGGAAACACAAACTTTAAATGATACATTAAACAAGATGGACTTAATTGATATTTATAGGACATTCCATCCAAAAACAACAAAATACACTTTCTTCTCAACTGCTTAAGGAACATTCTGCAGGTTAGATCATATCTTGGGTCATAAATCAAGCCTGGGTAAATTTAAGAAAACTGAAATCATATCAAGTATCTTTTCTGACCACAATGCTATGAGACTAGATATCAATTACAGGAAAAAATCTGTAAAAAAATACAAACACATGGAGGCTACACAATATGCTACTAAATAACCAAGAGATCACTGAAGAAATCAAAGAGGAAATCAAAAACTACCCAGAAACAAATGACAATGAAAACACAATGACCCAAACCTATGGGATGCAGCAAAAGCAGTTCCAAGAGTGAAGTTTATAGCAATACAATCCAACCTCAAGAAGCAAGAAACATCTCAAATAAACAACCTAAACTTACACCGAAAGCAATTGGAGAAAGAACCAAAAAACCCCAAAGTTGGCAGAAGGAGAGAAATCATAAAGATCAGATCAGAAATAAATGAAAAAGAGATGAAGGAAACGATAGCAAAGATCAGTAAAACTAAAAGCTGGTTCTTTGAGAAGATAAACAAAATTTATAAACCATTAGCCAGACTCAAGATAAAAAGGGAGAATACTCAAATCAATGGAATTAGAAATGAAAAAGGAGAAGTAACAACTGACACTGCAGAAATACAAAGGAGCATGAGAGATTACTACAAGCAACTCTATGCCAATTAAATGGACAACCTGGAAGAAATAGACACATTCTTAGAAAAGCACAACCTTCCAAGACTGAACCAGGAAGAAGTAGAATATATAAACAGACCAATCACAAGCTCTGAAATTGAGACTGTGATTAAAAATCTTCCAACAAACAAAAGCCCAGGACCAGATGGCTTCACAGGCGAATTCTATCAAACATTTAGAGAAGAACTAACAACTATCCTTCTCAAAATCTTCCAAAATATAGCAGAGGGAGGAACACTCCCAAATTCCTTCTACGAGGCCACCATCACCCTGATACCAAAACCAGACAAAGGTGTCACAAAGAAAGAAAACTACAGGCCAATATCACTGATAAACATAGATGCAAAAATCCTCAACAAAATGTTAGCAAACAGAATCCAGCAGCACATTAAAAGGATCATACACCATGATCAAGTGGGGTTTATCCCAGGAATGCAAGGATTCTTCAACATACTGAAAGCAATCAATGTGATAAACCATATTAACAAATTGAAGGCGAAAAACCATATGATTATCTCAATAGATGCAGAAAAAGCTTTTGACAAAATTCAACACCCATTCATGATAGAAACCCTCCAGAAAGTAGGCATAGAGGGAATTTACCTCAACATAATAAAGGCCATCTGTGACAAACCCACAACCAACATCGTTCTCAATGGTGAAAAACTGAAAGCATTTCCTCTAAGATCAGGAACAACACAAAATTGTCCACTCTCACCACTATTATTCAACATAGTTTTGGAAGTTTTAACTACAGCAATCAGAGAAGAAAAAGAAATAAAAGGAATCAAATCAGAAAAGAAGAAGTAAAGCTGTCACTGTTTGCAGATGACATGATACTATACATAGAGAATCCTAAAGATGCTTCCAGAAAACTACTAGAGTTAATCAATGAATTTGGTAAAGTAGCAGGATACAAAATTAATGCACAGAAACCTCTTGCATTCCTATACACTAATGATGAAAAATCTGAACGAGAAATTAAGGAAACACTCCCATTTACCATTGTAACAAAAAGAATAAAATACATAGGAATAAACCTACCAAGGAGACAAAAGATCTGTATGCAGAAAACTATAAGACACATGAAAAAAATTAAAGATGATACAAACAGATGAAGAGATATGCCATGTTCTTGGATTGGAAGAATCAACATTGTGAAAATGACTATACCACCCAAAGCAATCTACAGATTCAGTGCAATACTTATCAAACTACCACTGGCATTTTTCACAGAACTAGAAGAAAAAATTTCACAATTAGTATGGAAACCAGAAGACCCCGAATAGCCAAAGTGATCTTGAGAAAGAAAAACGAAGCTGGAGGAATCAGGCTTCCGGATTTCCGACTCTTATAAAGCTACAGTCATCAAGACAGTATGGTACTAGCACAAAAACAAAAATATAGATCAATGGAACAGGATAGAAAGCCCAGAGATAAACCCACACACATATGGTCACCTTATCTTTGGTAAAGGAGGCAAGAGTATACAATGCAGAAAAGACAGCCTCTTCAATAAGTGGTGCTGGGAAAACTGGACAGCTATATGCAAAAGAATGAAAGTAGATCGCTCCCTAACACCATACACAAAAAATAAACTCAAAATGGATTAAAGACCTAAATGTAAGGCCAGACACTATCAAACTCTTAGAGGAAAACATAGGCAGAATAGTCTATGACATAAATCACAGCAAGATCATTTTTGACCCACCTCCTAGAGAAATGGAAATAGAAACAAAAATAAACAAATGGGACCTAATGAAACTGAAAAGCTTTGCACAGCAAGGGAAACCATAAACAAGACGAAAAGACAACCCTCAAAATGGGAGAAAATATTTGCAAATGAAGCAACTGAAAAAGGATTAATCTCCAAAATTTACAAGCAGCTCATACAGCTCAATATCAAAAAAAACAAACAACCCAATCCAAAAAATGGGCCGAAGACCTAAATAGACATTTCTCCAAAGAAGTTATACAGATTGCCAACAAACACATGAAAGAATGCTCAACATCACTAATCATTAGAGAAATGCAAATCAAAACTCCAATGAGGTATCACCTCACTCCAGTCTGAATGGCCATCATCAAAAGATCTATAAACAATAAATGCTGGAGAGGGTGTGGAGAACAGGGAACACTCTTGCACTGTTGGTGGGAATGTATATGGAGACAGCCACTATGGAGAACAGTATGGAGGTTCCTTAGGAAACTAAAAATAGAACTACCATATGACCCAGCAATCCCACTAATGGCCATATACCCTGAGAAAACCATAATTCAAAGAGTCATATACCACAATGTTCATTGCAGCTCTATTTACAGTACCCAGGACATGGAAGCAACGTAAGTGTCCGTTGACAGATGAATGGATGAAGAAGATGTGGCACATATATACAATGCCATAAAAAGAAACGAAATTGAGTTATTTGTAGTGAGGTGGATGGACCTAGAATCTGTCATACAGAGTGAAGTTAATTCAGAAATAGAAAAACAAATACTGTATGCTAACACATATGTATGGAATCTAAAAAAAAAAAAAATAATAATGGTTCTGAAGAACCTAGGGGCAGGACAAGAATAAAGATGCAGACATAGAGAATGGACTTGAGGACATGGGGAGGGGGAAGGGTAAGCTGGGATGAAGTGAGAGAGTGGCATGGACATATATACACTACCAAATGTAAAATAGGTAGCTATTGGGAAGCAGCCGCATAGCACAGGGAGATCAGCTGGGTATTTTTGTGACCACGTAGAGTGGTGGGATAGGGAGGGTGGGAGGGAGATGCAAGAGGGAGGAGATATGGGGATATATGTATATGTATAGCTGATTCACTTTGTTATAAAGCAGACACTAACACCGTTGTAAAGCAATTATGCTGTAATAAAGATGTTAAAAAAAACAAAAAGAATTTACCATGGCACCGCGGTCCTTAATATAACAAATCTAAATGCCTTTATTCATTCACTCAATAAATATGTTTTGAAGCTTTCCTAGCTGTAAGGACACAGCAGTGCACAAATCCAAAGGCAAAGTCCCCACTTTCATGGGATTATATTCTAGGGTAAGCCTCTCTCGCTCAGGTCCCTTCAACGGCCTTTCTCCTTACCTTATAAGGTTACCCAGCCCGTCAAGGCTTCTTCAGTTGAATTGTGAGAGACTCCTTACTGTCCCACAGTTTTCCCATTCCTGTCTGTTCTTTTGTTTTTTCTTCCTGGATACCCTTATATTTTCTGACCGGTTGTCAGTATCCAGCCTTTGCTTTTAGTTCCTGCTCAAAAGTTACTTTGTTGAGAAAATCATCCCTAATGTAATTATTTCTTCATTATTTTTATTTCATAATGAATTTGGACAATGCATTCAGTTTTCATTTATACCTATCTCCTGATGACTCTTGCAAATATTTCTTGTCTTCCAAAGTTGATTATAAACTTATTGAGGTAAAACCTGTGTCTTCTACTTTTTTTCACGTGTGGTAGAGACTATTTATTGTCCTCTAATATACATTTTCACCTTCCTCCTTTTAATACTAGAACCCCCTAAAATTTTATCTGGTGATATAGTTGTCCAACTAGAGATTACATTTCCCAGTCTTCTTTGCAACTAGGTAAGGTCACAGAGACTAAATTCCGGTCAATGGAATGTCAACAGAAGTGACTGTTTGCTCTTACTTCCTTAACCCCCTTCCTATGGACTGGAATGTGATCTTGGAAGTGATCAGTCTTCTTGGACCTTGAAGATGAGGGCAAACCCCAAGGTAATGGTAATACAAGAGAGGTCATCTGGGTTTTCTGGGCTACCTTTGGGCGCAGACCTTTCTTATTCCAGTAGACGGCCTACGGCCTTGAATTTTTACGCACTAAGAAAACAAACTTCTGTCGTATTTAGGTCACTGTTCTTGGCCTTTTATAATACATTGAAACTAATATCCTAACTAATACAATGCTCCTTACAGTACTTAACATAGAATATTATGAGTAGACTGCTAAATAAATACCTATTAAATGAGTGAATGTACCTCTGAATTTAATGACATAAGTATTCAGTAATAAAGTGATTTGGTTTTGTTTTTGTTTTTTCTTGAATATTCCATTCATTATGTGTTTAAAAGAGAAAGGGTGGTTCTGATATATTTTAAAAATAAATTTATTTATTTTTGGCTGCATTGGGTCTTTGTTACTGTGCGAGGGCTTTCTCTAGTTGCAGCGAGCGGGGGCTACTCTTCGTTGCGGTGCGCAGGTGTCTCTTTGCAGTGGCTTCTCTTGTTGCTGAGCACGGGCTCTAGGCACGTGGGCTTCAGTAGTTGTGGCTCATGGGCTCTAGAGCACAGGCTCAGTAGTTGTGGTGCACAGGCTTAGTTGCTCCGTGGCATGTGGATCTCCCGGACCAGTGCTCGAACCTGTATTCCCTACATTGGCAGGAGGATTCTTAACCACTGTGCCACCAGGGAAGCCCGGTTCTGATTTTTTTTTTCACTGAATTATATTCATTTTGTTGGAAATATGACACACTGTCAATATACTCTGTCCTTCTGATATCACTGAATAAGACTTTTGGAAGAACTATCTGGAATAGGATAGTTTGGCAGTAAAATGTATCATTAAAGAGAGAACTTTTAAATAAATAGGAAACCTTACAGAAATCTTACAGTTTTGAAATCTATAGAGAGACATGGTGACTGCTGATGTCTATAGCTCCTTGTCCTGCCCAAGTGCACCATGACCTCGCAGAATTACAAAGCAGAGGAAACAACATACCTCCAAATCTCCCGAGATATTGGCACCAGCAAGAATCCCAGTTGCTGCTGGGAAAAAAATGGCAAAGACAGAGAAGAAGCCTTCACCTTTTGTGAAGCTTGGCCCAAAGTTTTCTGCAAATATTGATGCTGCAACACAAATAATGAGAAAATTATCATGTAGACTTTCTTCACAGGTAGGAGATAAAGTTACATTTGGCTTCTATAGCCCTAAATGCAGTGTCCCTATAATCTAAATGGAATGAGCTTGAAGATATTGGTGTACTGCTGATGAACCTCATGTGAATATTTGCCAAGAGTCAAAATACATGTCAGAAGGTTTTAGATCTCTAGGACATACCCTGAAAAATCAATAATTTTCATGCAAACAGAGACCCATGCTGTCTACCTTCTTTGAATCTAGAAGATTGAAAAAGAAGGAAATGGAAAATTCTCTCATGACCCTACTGGCATACTCACAAATATACCACACAACATTGCCCTACACACACACAGCTACATTCTCACATATATATGCACCTTAATCAGCACACTGCTTTTCTATGCCTTTTTAAAAAGCATTGTAGGAGAAACTTGTGGGTGAGGCTATCTTAGAGGTTTTTGTTGTTGTTGTTTGTTTTCTTTTGTTTGTTTGTTTTTTGCGGTACGTGGGCCTCTCCCTGCCGTGGCCTCTCCCGTTGTGGAGCACAGGCTCCAGACACGCAGGCTCAGCGGCCATGGCTCACAGGCCCAGCCGCTCCGCGGCATGTGGCATCTTCCCGGGCCGGGGAATGAACCCGTGTCCCCTGCATCGGCAGGCGGACTCTCAACCACTGCGCCACCAGGGAAGTCCTTAGAGTTTTTTTTTACTAATGTACTAACCTCCCTGCCCCTGTATCTAGAGTTGGATCTTAGATCCTTATACCAAATTCGCATGTATAGGTGACTATATATATATATTCTCTCTTTGTATATAATACATATATATGGAGAGAAAGAGAGAGAGAGAGAGAGAGAGAGAGGGAGAGAGAGAGAGAGAGAGGGAGGAGCTTTAGTCATAAAATAATAACATCCCACAGGTTGTCACCAAATTATTTAAATGAAAAGGAAACAGGGACTTCCCTGGTGGCACAGTGGTTAAGAATCCGCCTGCCAATGCAGGGGACATGGGTTCGAGCCCTGGTCTGGGAAGATCCCACATGCCACGGAGCAACTAAGCTCGTGCACCACAAGCACTACCAGGCCTGTGCTCTACAGCCCGCAAGCCACAACTACTGAGCCCACACGCCACAGCTACTGAAGGCCGTGCGCTCTAGGGCCTGTGCTCAGCAACAAGAGAAGCCACCGCAGTGAGAAGCCTGCACACTGCAGTGAAGAGTAGCTCCTGCTTGCTGCAACTAGAGAAAGCCCACGTGCAGCAACAATGACCCAATGCAGCCAAAAAATTACTTAGTTTAAAAAAAAAGAAAAAACTTTAAAAAAAGAAAAGGAACAATGTAGAAGAAAAACAAAGAAAGAAAAGGAAGAAAAATATGAACAAAAGAATCTAGGATGATGCAAAAATAAGGAAAGAAAATTTAAAACAAAAATTACAGCAGGAACTGGAAGAAGGGAAAAGAATCAAAAGGAAAAGGATTTGCAAAGCAAACAAGAAAATTTTACAAAGAAAAAGAATCAGGAAGAAAGAAGTGATGTGATATAGAAAGGGAACAAATACTGACAACTGAGTAAATAATGAAGGGAAATGTAAAAAGCCCTCAGCAGTGGATTCTTGAGTAAACTGGAGTGGAAAGATAGGAAAGAGTGGATAGGCAGAGTAGAATAGAAGAGAGAAGTCAAAATTTATGACCAGTGCCATGCCATTATCACAGATGCTATATTAATAACTCCTACAATCTTTTATGCTTGAAAACTTGACAGTGATGCTCAACTAGGTAATGCTATAAGAAAGCAAGGTACAAAATTCTAGCAGGAAGAAAAAATGACTGTGTTTGACTTCAGTGCTCTCAGTGGTTGGACACATTGTCTGAGCTATGTTCTCTTTCTTGTACATGCACTCTAGTTCTATTTCTACTGACAGAGACAACGATGTGTCCAAAGCACTTTAACATCTGCTATCTTACTTGCTTTTCAAAATCCCTTTAGGAAGTTGTTATCATCACCCCGACCTTGGCAGGAAAATCTGAGAAGCAACCATGTCAGTTTGCAGCAGGATTGAGACTCACTCTGGTTCTCCTGACTCCAACCCCAGGCTCTTCCCTGGATCACACTGGGATTCCCGTGGCCGGGGTAGGAATCATGGGGATGGTGATGGGGGCAGTCAATGGAGAACCATTTATTGCAGAGCAAGTTATTTGTCATATGTACCTTGGTAATTAAAGAAACCTCTGGACTTTTTCTCATTGTTGGATGGAATGACAGTTCCAATGAAGAAGTTTGCAATAGCAATGAGAAGAATGATCAGAAGAATCACTTGAGCCTGGAATGACAAAGTAACAGGAGGTCAAATTAGATTTATTCAATGACTTTTTACATAATTATAAAAGTCATAAGTGCCCACTGAAGAAAGACCCTATCTAATAATTCCAGTTAAGATTCTACTATCGAAAGTAGGTAATAGGTGTGTTCTCATAAAATGGCATCTTAATGAGCCTTATTTGGCCTGAGTATAGATGTTACATTTTCAGTGGGTGCATGTGCTTGGGCACTTGAAGGTGACATTTCACGAGCATTTCAAGTACTAAGTGGGTAACTTAGTGCAGTGTTCCTAAGAATATAAATGGAGCCAAAAGATTGAACACTGATAGAGTTGGTTTCTTTCCTAGGCAGAGCACCTATGGATTCCAGTAATAACTGCAGAAGGAGTATGAGAACACAGAATGATGCATAGAATTCCCATGATGCCTAGTGTACTTGACGTTGGGCTACCATACCAGTGTGTGCCCAGCATAAGCGGTCTGCAGGGTTGACCAGCCAAATCACTGTTCTTTAGTCCATCTGACATTTCATAGAGGTTATTGGCTTGGCATTCCCATATGCTGTTCCCTCTGCTGGAAACACACTTTTCCCTATACTTTGCAAAACTGTATCTTTCCTCTCAGCCATTATGTGTTAGTTACCTCCTCAGAGAGGCCTTTCTTGATCACTGAATCTAAACAATAACAGCTAATGTTCACAGAGGGCTTACAATACAACAGATGCACATCTAACTTTACCAATATTCTTTCAGGTAAATAATTCCACCCACAACTGTATGAAGTAGGTAATACTGCTATCATCATTTTAAAGATAAAGAAGCTGAGAAACAGAGAGGTGAAGTAATTTACTAAAGGTCATATAGACATAAACCAGGTTCAACTCCACTCTAACTACAGAGCTGGAGCTCTGAATTCTACCTTCTACTGTCATGAAACTACACTGCCTCCCTCAGGGAATAATCTGACGTATGTTCCCCCTGTTACCTTCTATCTCAGTGCCCTGTTTATTTACTTTATAGCACGTTCACAATTTACCATTCTATATTTACTTGTTTATGTGCTTGTTTATTACTCAGCTCCCCGTAGACCATATGCTCAACTATGGCAGGGATTGTGCCTGTGTGGGTCACAACTGAATATACAGTGCCTAGCAGAATGCCCAGCACATGATAAGCACTTCGTCAATTTTTGTTTAATGTATGAATGCATCATCTGGAAATAAGTGCCAGGTGGGAATGTTTCCTATTGCCTTATGTAAGTGGGAGGCTTTGGCTATCTTTCCATTTCTGGTGACCACTTGATGTCTCGTTATTGCACCTCCAGGCACATAGGAACATAGGAGTTTCAATTGTACTAGTCACTGTTGAGAGTTACAAAGCAAGCAAAAGACATGCTCTCCATCATTCAGAAATTTACTAACTGATTTACTAATAGTTAAATCCAGATATTCTCTAGTTCCAGGGCTTCTGATGCCCTCAAATTTGCTGCTGGAGTACTGAATTTCAGAGGGGAATGATAGTTTCTGCCTGTTCTTTTCTCCCAACACACTTGCCATTTCTTGTGGGCTTCAGCACTCACAGCCAGCTTGGAAGGGGATACCAGGGTGTGAAGATGGCAGTAATCTTGTTGGCTCCGTTACTGTTACTATAGCATCAAGGGCAAAGCACAGGCCTGATCACATGAGCTGGACTGCCTGGACTTCGTGCTTTGAGGGCTTGGTGTTCCACCGAGCACTGACCTGGCTCCTTTTATCATAGAAAGTAATAATAGCAATTCTTTTTGAATATGGAGTTCCTTCTATTCCTGCAATTTGTTCGGGAAGCTGACTAGCAGTTGTTGGTAATATCATTTTGAGAAATTCACCTTTGCTTCCCATTCCATTCCAGCTACTGAAATTCCCAAAAGAATCACCACTGTGATGGAGCCTATTATCCGGATGTCATTGGTTGGATCCACCATCATCGAATCACTCTCCTGGAACAAAAAAAAAAATCACTAAAATGGTTAGAAGCTTTTTTTGCCTATATGTCTTATTGTAGAATTTAACAGTAAGAAGAGATACCATGCACTAATGTCTGGGGCTACACAGGATAATGGAAAAATGAAATGCTCATAAATTGGAGAAGATAAAGAATCTAAATTAATTTTTTCCTGTGATAATAGGCCTTTGATAGCCAAGGTTAGGAGTTACAAATTTTAGGGATTCATTCTAGGCACAGATTTAAAATCTACTGTAGCACTAAGTAAAAATATGGGTACATACAAATATCATGTTTTGTTTCAGAAGAATGACTAGTTATTTTTATGTGTCAAGGGGAATCTTAGAAGAATAAAAATGAGTGGTTTCCAATGTGAATATCAAAAAAAAAAATAAATGCTACTCAATTAAAGAACAAACTATGAACTATAATCCACTCATTTATTCATCTAATTTTCAAGTAGAGGTACCAATTGAATTCAGTGTCTGCTATCATTACCATGAAAGGAGGACTAGAAGTTAGCTCATATACTAGCTAATTAATGTGTTCACATATATACCATCCAGATGGGGCACCTAAACTAAAAAAGGCCCAGTTTCCCGCAGTGAGTTCTTCTAATGTTTGAACTTTCTTTCCCTTTGGAAATCTATAACCATAATAGTAATATTGCTGCTGACAATAATTCCCATTATCTTTTCTTTCATATTTTACACTCTATTTCATGTACATTATTTCATTTGATCTGTACCACATTTCTGTGAAAGACATAAACAATATTATTAGCCCATACTATAGATTTGAAAAACAAGGTTCAGATGAACAGAGGGACTGGTCCAAAATCTCTCAGCTGGTAAGTGTGAGAGCCAGGACTCTGAGCCAGTTCTGATGCCAAGCCTAGGGCTCCTTCAACTATATTCAGCTTCCACATTCTGCAGAATAAATCTGTTTGCTCTCATCTTGCCATAGTGATATCCCCTAGTGCCCTGAAAAAGCAAAATAAACCAAATTATCTTGCTTGGGTGAAGAAAAGAAAAGCTTTTAATTACCTTAAGAAGATCTACCACAGTCTCAGCAAATCCCACCACATACATAGCAACAGCCACTGCATTGGCAAAAGCAAAGATCAAGCCTATAGACCCACCAAACTCGGGCCCTAAGCTTCTGGAAATAAGGTAGTAGGCCCCACCTGAAACAAGAAATGAACATGCTTTACACTGAGGAACTTTTAGAGGATTTAGTTTGTATGACCAAATAATTTTGAATGTCTGAGAACATTTAAAATACTAATTATTCTAATAAAAATATTATAAATCCTAGTAATTTTAGAAATCTTGTTCACTGTAATGAATAACTTAGCCCTGCCTTATATTCTGTATATAATCTACAATAGAACTACTCTGACTAAGTAAAATCCAATTTATTGAAACCTATAATACACAAATGCTACTAATAAGAATACAGCAAACTTTACCCCACAAATTCTTTGTCTTTTAAAAAACTTCATTGGAGAGTTCAAGTTAATAATGTAACTGAAGTAAAATTTCATATCTGAAATTTCCAGGAACAGGCAGGCCCAGGCAGAGAATGAAGTGGATAAAGTTTATCATTGTCGTTCTAACTTGCTTTCTGGTATAATTACTGGTACACATGTACTACATTAAAAAGGTACCTGTATAGTGCTATGGATTATCCGCTCTATAAATCAGACTTAGTTTTGATGGTTTTAGCTCAAGAAGGCATGGTTATTGCCAAATACCCATATGTGTATGGGTGTGGCAAATGGGAAGTAAGGTAGGGAGGGCCTGGAACGATTGCTTCTCCCTTGGACCTTGAAAAGAAGGTTCTGCTCATGGCTGTATACTTCTGGGCACAGGAAAGACTGAGCCAGAATAGTTAACTACCTCAAGAGTTCTGAGAGCATGTTACTGAAGGTTAAGATGACTAGATGTTGAAAGGCCTAGATAACTAGGTGTTATCACAGACCGTAGTGAATCAATGACTTCCTATACTGAGCTAGCCTTAGAAGTAGACAGAATTGGTAAAGGAATGACACTGGACACACATATCTACAGCCAAAATTATCCTTCACTGAAAAGTTTTCACTGTTTCCTCCACCATAGTGACTCCTTTGGGTTAAGACGACAACATCCTCTCTAAAAATGTAAACTTTTATTTGGGTGGGGCAAATCCCCATGACTTTCTTTGTCCTGATTACATTAAATAAGTTAACAGCAAGTTACTAGGCTTGGTCAAAATGAGAGACAGGCAGGAGCTGTGAGAGGAGCTGTTTTGTAGGTAGGATGGTGTTTTAGAAGGCCCTGGGTAGGGAGATCTGGATAAGGTACCCAAGTAGAGACCCCAGGAGCCAAAACAGAATTGGAGGGGGAAGAAAGGAAGCTAGAAGAACAATAAGACAAGCTTCAACCCCTCATTCTCTGCCCAGGCCTGCTTGTTCCTGGATGATTTGAAAGTAACTCTTTGTTTTATTTGTTTTTATTTTCTTTTTAAGAAACTTCTCAAGCTGATTGGCCATTAGGAGCATAGTGTTGGGGTGAACTCTGAAGGCTCACTGAGTGGGAAGTGTCAGTGGTGTCAGCTGGGGTGCTGGAGAAGACCCCTTCTGAGGGGCCCTGGGAGAGAGCCAGTGGGGTCCGTCCAAGGCACAAAGAAACCGTTTATTTCACTCTAATACTCTATGCTTTCTTTCTAGACACCTGGTCATTCTCTACTTTATAAACATGTTTAATCACAGGAAGTGGGCCAAAAAAATCTTTTCTGGAGATCTCTTAATTTTAGTGGAAAAGAATCATGCCTTGCTGTTTAAATTTTGGATTATTTTGTTTTGTTTTAGGGCTTCTGGGGACTAAGTATCAATGTACAAATTTTACTTCCAACATTAAACCAACTCTAGACACTACTACATAATCAAAGCTTATAGCCGTAAGTACATGAATTGGCTTACCTCCTCTTACTACTCCATTTGTGCAAATAGCGGACATAGAAATACCTGTGAGTGTTGTCACTACCACACTCAGGCCAATGATGATGACTCCAAGACCTGAAAAATCCCCCAAGAAAGGTGTTTGGCTCCAGTACTTCAAGAAGTCACCAGTACTTCAGGAGGCAGCCGTCTGAATCTTGTCAAGGAAGGAACATCTCCCTATGAAAAACCTGAAACGTTCTAAAAGATCCCATTCCGTCTAGGTCTAGGAAGGTCTAGGAAGCACCTGAAATGTACTAAACTTTAAAACTGAAGCTGTGTCGAGAAGTCATTTCCCAAGAAACACCGGCAAGAGGTGTGCAGTAGCCTGAGAAATAAAGCATTTACCCAAGGAATTTGAGCGTCTGGAAATCAGGACCTGCAACGTGCCAGAGAGGACCATTAGAAAAGAGACCACAGCTGACGAGAGTAGGCCAGGACTATACGCACAGTACCTTGTGTTTCCTTCTGTGTCCAGCTCATCCACATAGTTAGCCAGGCTTCAAGAACATTGGGCTGCTTTCTTGTTCCCACCAAAAAGAAGTATAATAAAAAGGTTTTGCCTACCCGTAGCAAGTGATGAGAGCATTTAGATATCTTAGAAATTTTACCTCCACGAACAAACCCGTTAGTTGCTATTGCAGAAGTTGACAACCCAGTAATAGAAGTTACCATGGTGGAAAGAAGAATTATGAGAACTCCAAGACCTGTTAGCAATGAAAGACAGAAGATATTACATTTTACTTTTCTTCCTTGGATTCCCTACTGCTGCAAACTATACTGCTTTGAATTTAAGTGTTCACATCCAAGCCTTGGGCCCCAGTGGAGTTCCTTCGTGCTAAGGAGAAACGGGTTTGCCTGGCGTAAAGACCAAGTTGGAGAACTGCTCATTATGATGAAGGATGGTTTCCAAAAGCAAACACAATCTAAAATGCAGCCCTGGAAAGGAAAAGCTGACTGACGCTGGTGTCCTGGGAGAGAAACCACCCTGGCTGCGAAAAGAGAAAACATAACATTTGACCTTCTCTCTTGCTGGAGAGGAACCTGAATGAGAAAGTTGGGAGTTTGACAAAGGTTAAATCCTTCTCCATTTTTCTTGCATCTCTTTTGCCTGGCAGGGGGTAAAAAAAATGAACCAACTTGGATTACCTTTGAAAACACTCCAGAAAGGTCAGTGGTGAACTATTTGAGCCTGTGTTGCCTTTACCTTACAAATGATCATGCGGGTCACAGGTTTAATTACCTCCTCTGACATATCCATTTGTAGCAATAGCAGAGGTGGATAAACCAGTGATAGCAGTCACTGTCACGGCTAAGCCGATGATAATCACACCAAGACCTCAGTTGAGAGAGGAAAAATAAAGGCGATTAAATGGTGGAATAATCCATTAGATCATTTACATAAAAGCCAGCAAGTCTAGAGTAATCACCAAAGGACCACATTTGAGTTTAACAAGTTGGTCTGGAAATCACCACAGAGGAAATGCCCAGCATTGAAGTTTTCTGCCTGAAGTAGCACAGATCCAAGAAACTCAAGACCTAAGCTGTGCAGTGCAAAGTTTCACATAACCGAACAGCTATGGCTGGTCAAAATTCAACATGAACCTCACTGTTTATGAAGTTCCAGACACCCATAAACATAATAATTGGTCTGAACAATCCCAAACTGTTAATATTACGAGAGTGTAGATGTTCATCCTTCCAGGGAAGTATCTTTTTATGTATATTCGATTGTGTAGGAGTGGGAAATTACATATAGTATAGAAAATTGTTCATCTGGCAGATGAGTAAAGTAGAAAGAATCAAATCAAACTACATTTACTTATTGGCTATGTGAACTCTGGCAAGTTACCTATTTTCTGAGCCAAAAATGACAATGAAATTAGAAAGAATGCGCGTGTAAAGTGGCCGTGTATAAAGAAAGTAGTGGCGTGTATAAAGACAGAATGCATGTGTAAAGTAAAGTAGCATAGTGCATAGAACACAGCACATAATCAATGGCACTGCTTTTTGATCAAATCCACAATAGTCATAACAGCTATTGTTTATTAAAAGCCAGCTATATATCCAGCTGTGCTAGGCGGTATGTGAAATGCAAGGAAAAATAAAAATGAAAAAAGCTGCCCTCAAAGATCTTATGGTTCAGAATCATTTATTATGAGAGGGAGAAAGTAGACCAGAATTCAGAGGAAAGCAAGGCTGCTTTCAGTTTCAGGAAATACACAGCTAGGAGGACACTGAAGGGTAGCAGAATATGCTGTCCCAAAATTTGCCACTTTAGCATAAGGATTATTTTGAGCTAAAGACAGTTGAAAAGAAGAAGATACCGCTTATTTGCCTAAAGGCAGGACATAGATTTGTAATGGCGTCTCCTCTTTCCTCTATACTGGGGACAGTTATCAGCTAGAGACTGGAGACAGCTGGAGATGGTACTAGAGGAATCCATATAGACTTTACTAACTAGCCCTTATCTTCCATTAGTTCCCCCATGTATTTGCCTTCCCACAATGTGCCACTCTAGAAACTCAGTCTTTTCCTTTGTCTTGTTACTTCTCTAAAAATGTGTTTTTCTGTTAAGATGCTTGTATAAGCCCAAGTTCTAACCACCCCTTTGAGTTACTCAGTGCTAAAGATTCCCGTGTGCATGCACGATGCACATATTAATAAACTTCTGATTGTTTTTCTCTTGTTAATCTGTGTGTTGTCAGTCTACTTTACAGGGCCCTAGGCAATGAGCCTAAGATGAGTAGAGGGAAAACAGTTTTTCCTCCCCTACATTACCCTCCTCAGTGGAGATCAACCTTAAATTCAGGGAGAACTTGTAGGCACTGAAATCACCCTGGCTCCAGCCAGAATGTGCTTGCCTAGGTCTGTTTGGTGTGTTCCTTGACATAAAGTGAATGCTTCATAATTGTTGTTGATAGCCTCGCTTGTTCCAAGGATGATAAAAAGGGCAGTTAGCCAGGAGAGGCTGCGCTCTCTCTGGCCATGCCCTAGAAAAAGGGGAAGTGGAAGGATGTTAAGGACAGAAATGGGAATGAGGTATCGGAAGCTGGCTCTTTTGATGCCTCCAGTTATATCCTGGCTCTAGCAGAAGTTTCTAGGCTATTTTACAGTTAAAGTGCAGAGGAAGAGGCTAACCATGGGTATGAGATGCAAACTTAGACTATATTGGTTTGGCCCCTATAGATTCCTGCACATTTGGTGTTATAAGAAATGCTTGCACTAAATTCTTTGTATCTTTTGCAGGGATCCTGGGGTGAGTGTCGCCTCTACATCACTGTGCAACTTCAAGTCTGTGTGCCAGTAAAGGTGACTTCTTTTTTTTTTGCACTTTATTTTAACTCAACTTTATTTTGAGGAAGTTTGATACCAAATGTTTAGCTCACCCCAGCAACAGTAGAGAGCCAAATAGTTTGCATTTCATGACATTAAACCTACTCTGACTTTTATTATTTCCCTACCCCTTATATTCCCTTTGCCTTTATTTTCCACACAATTCTTAATTTATCCTTTGGCATCATATATATTTCTGTAAACTGTCTAAAATCCTGGAACAAAGTTGTATGCATTTAAACAGCAAGGGATTTGCTTCCCTCTCACAATCAAACATAAAATCCCAGGGCAAAAGCAGCTTAGAAAACATTCAGTTCATAGTTTTCTCAAACTTCAGTCCTTGAACCACCTGCTTCAGGAAATGCCTGGGGTGCTTATTAAAAATGCCCAGACTTACTGACTTTGGATCTTTCCAAGTGAATCCCAGGATTCTGCAGTTTTGTAACTATCTTCCCAGGTGATGGTTATGCACCCCATGGTCTGAAGATTATTGTTGAGCTACCCTCAGCCAATCGCAATTTGTGTCTGCCTGTTCAGCAACGTTCTTCAAAGAATTGATTGGGAAACAATTAATCCAGCTCCCTAATTTTCAGATGAGACAGTGAAACACACCAAATATAAATGACTTGCTTTTCATGCCCTTCTTCCTTGCTTGATGTTTAAGTTTATTGGATACCATCATGCCCCAGCCAAGATGGTCAAGACAGAGAACAACTAGATGGCATTATCAGCTCATTCTACCAATTGCTTTTGGGGACAAGGCAGCCAGAACTTATAGCCCCAGATGGTTACCCAAGGACTGTAGCTACCATTACTCCTGGCTACAGCTTCCTTCTGGCTTTTTCCCCAGGGTCTGAGCTTGAAAGTATATTCAGGTTTCTTCCCCAGGCTACCCCCAAAGCCAGAAGGGGGTACTGCTTGTACGTGTTTGTCTTCTTTCCCAGTAAAGGGGACCCAGTTTGGACCCAGATGGTGACTTAATCAACTCCTTCAGCTTTAAGTTCATGACAAAGTCCAGTAAAACGGAGTAAGGGTGATAGTAAGTTTCTACTACTCACTAAAGTCTATTTTCTCGGAATAAAAAAAAAAACAAAAAACCTCCATTCAAAGGAAAACCCACTGGACACCCATTTAGGTAGAACTCTACTCTCTTCTGAAGTTGGATTTGACTACTTAAATAAAAGATCCTTATTAAAACAATACTGATGTCTGAAAGTATAATAAACAGTTTAGCAGAAGATAGAATTCTTCATATTCTACAATTTTGCAATAAACATGAAACTGGGTTGACTGTGAAGAATAATGTAAGATCTGATTAAATTTCAGATTTTTACCCAAACATACGGATTTTAAATAAGTTGCATTAAAAAGAATCACTCCTGCCCTGGGCTACACTCACACCTCCAAACAAAGTAATGTTTCCTGATGATCTCAATAAGTTACTAAACTGCCCTTAAAAAACTAATTTTGCATGAAACCCTGGAGCAACAGTTTGGCAATATTAAGATGCAGATTTTCCATGGAATAGCATATACTTATTTTGGACCCTGAGGCTGTAAGTGTTCATTTGATATGCATCATAAAGCCAGCAAGAAGCCCTTTGTCAGGAGCCCAGCAGTTGCCAAACACACAAAGAGGAAAAACTATGGGAACTGGTTCCAGCTCTTTTTCGCATTAAGTCTTCTGGTGATTCTGAATCTGTTTTGAGGAGCGAAGGCAATAAATAATGACCAAGTACCTTTTAAATGTGAATTGAGACACATTTTGGAGTAGAATCTGAAAGCACATCTGAACTTCTGTGTTCTTGATACTAATGATTTATAGGTGTGCCCCCCACAAAGTGAACCTATAATGTGTTTTCCATATAGAGAGTAGAACATCATTAATTTTTATCACATTGAATCAGAAACTTTTATATAATTCAAATAAATTTTTATATAAATTTTAGTGGTATACTCACAATAAAAATATTTGCCACAGGAAACAATACTTTAAATAAAATACAATATTTAAAAACATTAAATAAGCACTCAAAATAATTTCAACATCATCTATTTCCATTTAGCAAAATTACCAACAGTTATATACATTATCTTGGTCTTTTTGCCTATCTTTTTAAGCTTCTATCTGGCAATAGTTTATTAACCTTTGTTTTCTTACTACTTGTACCTGCAAGTAACACTGTTTTCCCTGGAAAATGTTCAACAATTCAGCATTTTTATTAGTCAAGTCACAGTTTCACCAATTTTCCCACAAGTTATTTTTGTTCAGTGTTGTTTTGCTAATAATCGTAAGGGGGATATTCTGATGAATGTCAGTATGCCCCAAAATATGAATACTATTATTTAAGATGAATGTATCTCTGTATACTTGTACACCTAAAACTCTATGAAACGATGAAATATTTACTTGAGCATTTATCTGGTTGGCAGGCTGGAAAATTCCAGTCTCCCAGGAGTTAACACTTTACCTGTCTACTCTGACAGACATTGTCAAAGAGGCAAAGTAAAAGAGCCCAAGTGCAGATTAATTCTGCGATCTTCATTTCACATTCAGTGTTAATGGTGAAAACAAGTTGCTTATTGAGTTTTTAATTTACACTGAAAACTACATAGGAGGGGAAAAGTGCTTACCGATCCCAGCTTCTCCAACAATCCAGGAGAGGCGAATGAAGAGCATGACACCCCAGATATTCAGCATACATCTTACCTGTGGGTTGAGGGAGCATGGAAAATGACATGAGAAGTGACAGTGGGGCAGCACCCAGCCGTCTTTGTAACTCTAGTGTTCAGGCCTTATTAACACTTAGTCCACTAGGACATTGAACAGATAGTTTTCATTTGTAAACACAGAAGCTTTCTCACCAGCACACCTTTCACCCATCCAAACTTCACGACACCGGCTTGGTCTTCTTCCTTGTTTTCAGCTTGTTCATCGCCAGGCATCCCATCCCCGTTGGCAACCACGTCAGCTGAACCCGGGGCCACTGACACATTCTGCATTTTTACAGAGAGCAAAACATGGTATTTGGTCAACACATGGTTCCATAAAACTTCCAGAGGCAAATAAAAACAATTGACGTGAAACTTGAGGAAAAAAACAAACGTATTTCAGTCATTTTAATAAGACGATTATTTTTTGCCCTGGGAGTTTATGCGTTCATTTTGTGGGTGATTTTAGGCACTACTGAGTCTGCAAGGGTGGTAAAGGAAACGGGACGGTTCTTCTACTGGTGAGAATATTACCTTAGGGAAAAACGATGGAATTTGGATAAATTTAGAATACAAAAAGATCAAAAGAGAGAAGGGGGAATGCAAGGTGGGGAGGAAAGCTTATCAAGAGTGAATGAGGGTCTTTTAGAAAGCAAGGTACGAGGGCCAGAAAGTTAACCTTCCTCACTAATGCAGTGTTTGGCCTTCTTTCCATTCACCTCCCTGGGCTTCATTTTATCCATCTAGAAAAAAATGGTAACCAAACTTCTCCACTCACATCAGAGTATCTTTAAGAAGATTCAATAGAAGTAACACATAGAAGTTTTCTTTAAAAAAAAAATAGTTTAGAGTATTCTTAAAATACTCTAAAGTTGTAAAGGCTCTGTATGGCTACAAGAATGATACTCCAGTAGGGGAATTTTCTTTCAGATTTGATATACGTTGCCTGAGAATTGTTGGATGTGCAATAGTGTTGTACGGAAGGTAAGAAGCCTCCACACTGACGACTAGAAAGGTAAGCTGAGTAGAAATAAGAAGTAAGTACTCTAGAAAAGGTCGAAACCTTTACTGAGGTTGTTTTTCTTTTTCCTGTGGCCTTATTTTGAAAACGATCTTCCTTGTCAGTAGGATAGTCTCTGAATTTAATGGGGAAGGAAATAGCTATGTTTCTCTCAAGTTAAGAACAAACAACTCTCTAGCTTTTCTTTTAGGTTTGACTGAATAATTTCAGATGCCGTCGACTTAGTTTAGCCTATCTAGCACTTACCTGACTCTTTAATGGTTAGACCACACTCTGTTAAGCTCCCCGAAAGCCACCTTCTCCAGTAAGGATTTTGAAATTATTAGGAAATTTTTTTAGATGCAGCAGTTGATTACCATTATTAAAGAACAACTTTATCTTGTTTAAGTGGTCTAAACTGGTGTAAGTCTAGGATGACGTGTTCTGACATGACTAGCTAAGAGGCCTTAGACACGGGCATATTTTCCCTCTAAAATGGGACTGGTATGATGTAAATATTCAGTGTTTATTATAAGGACTTTATTTGGGGACGACTGAAGTTCTCGCTCTTGCCATGATCAAGAGTTCTTGCTTCTTTGGGCTTTGATGTACCACTAGCCTACCCACTGTAAGATGACCCTAATCTGGGCTGTTTACTCCAAGGTGATTTTGATTCCTTGTCTCCTTCTTCCAGCAAGTCCTCTAAGCAAGGATTTCTCCCAGTTTTGTTCTCCCATAAGACTTTTTTCATGATACTAGTGTGACACTTGGGTAACCAATGTAATATAATGTGATGAGAGTTATTGTATGTGAACTGAATTGGAGGAAGATGGTGGTATGGGTTACTTCTCAATACCAACCAAGGGCCTGCCATTCAGCAGGCCATCGATAAACAGTATTGAATTGAAGGCCACGCGATCTCTACCACCTCAAAGCAGATGACCTAGCTTCTTTTTATCCATTCTTGCCTCCTATTTCTTTTTCTTCCTTCCCTCTTGGGTATGCCATTTCTCACTGTTTCCTCTGTGCAGGCCACATTAAATAAGAGACAGAAAGTGAATGAATCCCAAGTCAGATCATCTTACTAGTTTCTGACGGCATTAGGAAAAACTTGAATGGCATGGGAAACTGAAATTAAAGGTTAAAATTTAGTCTTGAATTACCTGAGAAATATCTTAATCAAGCATCCTCAGTCCCTATTTACACAGGTAGTTGAAAGCTGACCTCATATAGTCACACCAATGTAAGACATGGATAAACAAAGTCCATAGAAACTGAGGCTGAACTGGGCAGAAACTGGTGATTTATAGCAGCCACAAATGCAAGTCACGCATGTAATTCAAAATTTTTCAGTAGGTACTTCAAAAACAGTGAAAAGAAATTAGTGAAATAACTTGGGGTCAGGTATGGATCCTTACATTAAAAAATACATTTCATTTTTGCAGACTATCGTATTTCCCATATTTGTAATATAAATATTCATTAGCAGTAGGGGCACCTACTGTACAGGGACCGGAATTACAGACTATTTTAATAATATACTTTACTTAATAGATCTGTATAAAATATTATGTCAGCATATGGTCATTATAAAAATATCGATGAGATATTGTACATTCTTTTTTTCCATACTATGTCTTTGGAATCCAGTGTGTGTTTTACACTGATAGTACATCTCAATTTGTACTGACCATATTTCAAGCGCTCAATAGCCACATGTGGCTAGAGTTATCATATTGGATCCTCACGAGTCTATACAATACAGTCGATTACAGATGGATGAAATATTTGAGGTTGTTCTCCAGTCAATTAAAAATTATATTTTTCTCTGACAGGATTCTGTATTCATAAGGCAGCTGAGTAGTTCAAATGTAACTTTTATTTTGCATAACTGGAAAAATCAATGGGAGCAAGGAATTGAGGAATGTGTTAAAATACTCATGAATGTTAAAGAGATTACTTGGTCAGGAGATTCATTTATTTGATTTGATTTGAGAAAAACTTTTTAAATTGTCAATATTCTAGTTAGTCAAGATCCCATGGCCAGGGCTTCCGTGGTGGCGTAGTGGTTAAGAATCCGCCTGCCAGTCCAGAGGACACGGGTTCGAGCCCTGGTCCGGGAAGATCCCACATGTCGCGGAGCAACTAAGCCCATGCACCACAACTACTGAAACCTGCGTGCCTAGAGCCCGTGCTCTGTAACAAGAGAAGCCACTGCGATGAGAATCCCACGCACCACAACCAAGAGTAGGCCCCGCTCGCCGCAACTACAGAAAGCCCGCGTGCAGCAACGAAGACCCAACACAGCCAAAAATAAATAAATTAAATAAATTAAAAAAAAAAAAAAATAGATCCCATGGCCAGACCATCAGCGGTTACTCAGTCAAGGAGAAGGCAATTTCCTCTTTCTGGGTTAATTGGGGAGTCCATGAGACAGAACTTTAGTCACTCACTTTTTAAAGGCAATCTTGGCAATAAAACCCATGTTTCCTGATTAAACCTGAACTTGAGGGTTTGGTTCAGGAAACTGCTCTGCTCTCTGATGAATTCTGATGGTAACTTTGACCCTTAGATCTGGATTGATGAGAATACCAATGATTGTAAAAAAAAACAAAAAACAAACAAACAAAACAATATCTTACAATGTAGGCTAAAGAATAAATGGGATATTTTAAATTTCTCCTTAAGTGAACATTTCTATCTGATGGATACCCTTCTGGTTACAGTTTAACAGTTCTTCAGTTTATCACTGGGACATCACAATGTGAAGCAAAAATAATATTCTATGAGGGCGTGTCAAGGAAATCATTATATATAGAAATTAGTAAGGCAATAATTTTCTAAATTATTAAAAAACAGAGTCACTGTAGGATCTTCAACTCTCTCGTAGGTAAGTATGTTCAACCTGCTAGAGTTTCAAAGTTTTAAATATATTTATAACACAGAGGGGAATAATCCCTCGAATGTATATTTCTTCCATTGACAATAAAGGTCTGATGGTAAATTTATAAGTACAGAATCCATTCCCATTCCTTGCTCTCATGTGGGAGCTGAAAAATCCCTGCACCATATAGACTAGGAGACTTGGAATCTAGTTTTGGCAATGTGATTAATTCAGTGCTTGTCCTCCAGAAGTTACTTCACCTTTCCTGGATACTGCCAGTGAGGATAAATCCAGTGGGTTTTCTGAAAATCTTACTTTGAAGTAGTTTACTCTAAGGCAAAATCATTTCTCTATGCTTGCCATCTCCCTCTTCTAACATGTCGAAGCAAAACTTGGTTTCACTCTTTAATAAATGTCTCCTTTGTAAACCCAAACAGCAATTATAAAGTTAACTTATCATCGAAGTACGGAGGGAGACTTCAGGTCGAGGGTTTGTGGGGACTTCATGGCTGTGAGCTGTAACCGGTGGCTGGCAGACTCCTGGCTGGTGCATGTTCTTGGGACCAAAGTCATAAAGACTAAAAGTTTTATGACTGTTACCTGAAACCAGTTCTTTTCCTTCATACTTTGAATTAATTTGTTTGTTCACACTCCATTACCATATATGATGACCCACAACCTTTCATAAATGCATTTTAAATTGCATAGCTGTAGGGACTGATTATTTATTTACCAAGAGTTTTACCTGTGCATTAAGTATTCAGAGAAAGTAAAATAAAGTATGTTAGAAAGAAAGAAAAGTTTGATAAAGGGCTTTCCCCCCTCCAGTATTGTTAAACTATCACGTGCAGTTTAAGTAAATTCCTGATGGATTTTTCTAGAAGATGAAAGATTAAATTATTTTATTTAGTATAAAATATGTGATTTTTCAGACCCCAGAAAAATAACAAATGCCTTTCTAGCTATCATCAAAGAAGAAAAAAATACATATCTTTTTCTTTAAGTTCTAAAGAGATAATATTTGCTATGATATATGTTTTCAACTTTTCAGCCTTTAATCTCAGGATGGTGGAAATCTTAGACCATCAAAGAGGAATAGTTCCATAAATGTTTAGGCCTAGGTGATTCCCTCCCCATTGTTTTAAAGTTTCTTTTACTATTGAAATATTTAAACATATGCAATAGTAGGGAGAATAATATATCTCATGTATCCATCATTCAGCTTCAACAATTATTGACATATTGCCAATATTATTCCACTTAAACTTCTCACACCCCTGCCACTGAATAATTTTAAAACCAATCCCAGTAAGGACCAGATAATTCCTAAGGTTCATTTCAGAATGAAAAATATGTAATTCTAATCATATTTCTATATCGTATTGATCAATATTATTATGTTTATACATTGCTATCCCTTTGTGGTAAAGGGGAGTATTTTAAATTATGAAAATGAGAGGGATTTTTTTTTCTTGTTTTTAAAGTTACTATACACCATGCCACCAGTGGTCACACTTTATAATCACAGTATTTTTATTATATCTGAAAACACATAGCTCACACACAAATTGACTTGTATTTTTGAAAACTTAAGCCAAAAGGTAGCTATGTATAATAAACCAGCATGAGAAAGTAAAATTAAAATATTCTTAACATTTTCCAAGTGTACCTTTAAGGGAACTCCCATTCTATTCACCACCTATCACTGAACTAGTTATAATGTGAAATTAATCATTTTTTGTTTTTTGTTTTGTTTCCACAGATTAGTTTAATAGTGCAAGCTCCCAGGGAAGCTGGTCTTGGGTACTAAGAAACTCTAACAAGTATTAAAATGAATCTTTAGTTGCAGAGTTTCATTCTAACAAATATTTTAAGGGTGCCTTCTGGTCTTCACTGGCCTTCAGAGCATTTATTGCCTATTTTATCTGGCTGTCATTAAATTAGTGATTATTTATAAATTTGGATATCCCCAATTTTAATGCAAAAGTTCCAAATTTGAACTTTGAATCGCTTTAGAAAAGATTATTTTCTAGAGAAAGCATTTGTAGATTTTTGTTTGTTCTTTTACAGAAGATAAGCACTTATACATTGATTTATGTGGTTTAATGTTTGTTAACTTGATTATATGTCCTTTACTTCTATCCATAACTATGGCTTTTGACTTATAAAATTCTAGAGAGTAGAGATGAAATCTCTTTAACTCATTTTATAGAGTAGCTCTTGTAAATAAGTGGCTAGTAAATGCTTTTGATAATGACAATGAAAATGACTGAGACCTACAATCAATTCTGTGAGAGAAGCAGCATGGTCTCTTGCCACAGTGCCTCCAACAGGGAAGAAATTAGGATCTCCTGCCCAGCCCATCATGACTGAGTTGAGATTTCTTCCTTGTGCATGAGTTCCACCATTTTCTATAGCTGTCGAATGAGCTGAGGCAAAGTGCTGTGGGAGAGTAGGCTGGGGATGGAAAATAGTGACAAAAAGCTTGGACTCTGGAGTCATGCAACCATGGGTTCACCTTATTACCCATGTGACCTTGGCTTCCTGACCTTGGAAATTTACTGACTTCTTTAAGTCTTTATTTTCTCTTCTTAAAGATCCTTAGGATTTTATAAAACCTTCCCCAACTTTAAAATAGCAATAATAATAGTACCTACCTTGAAGGGTTGTCATGGGATTGAGTGAGAATTCGTCGAGTACAATGTCTGACACATAAAAATTTCTCAATAAAATTTTTGTTATTATTATACCGAGTCACTCTTTTTTTTTGGCCTCACAGATTGTGGGTTATTAGTTCCGCAACCAGGGATTGAACCGGAGGCAGTGAAACTGCTGAGTCCTAACCACTGGACCACCAGGGAATTCCCCGAGTCACTCTTAATGCTTTTATTTACAAATTATTTTTAGTTGCTAATGGCCTAAAGACCCAAATGTGAAGTCATTCCTTTGTTTTTGTTTTAATTCAGTTTCTATGCAATTGGCTTGTTAAAAATAATAATATTTACATCTTAATTTTCATAGTATTTTATACTTTTCATAGACAGTTTATTTCAGTGACATGAGAACAATGACTTTAATTGAAAGGCTTTATATTTTCCTCAATCCTTTATAATTGTATTTTTCTGAAATGCCAACAACAATGGTGGTAGTAAGGCTTAAAAACAGTTCCCTTTTGGTTAGCCCTGTAGTTAGGAATTGTGTATAAAAAGGTAGGCACAAGAATTAGGTTGGATACTAAAAGAATTATTTTTACAAAGTAGAAATACTAGATTTTTTTTTGCCAGATGTCTAATAATCTTTATGCATGTTTTGATGTGGAACGATCTCCAAAGTCTGTGGTATAATGAAAACAGCAGAGTGCAGGACAATATTGTAAAATATGTCCCAATACTTGTTTGAAAAAAATACAGACAGAAAGTTAGACAGATAGGCCTATACGCTTGTATAGGCATAGAAAATTTCTGGAAGGATTTATAAGAAACTCTCAGTAATAATTGCCTTTGAGAGAAGGTTTACTTTAGATAAGAGACATTTCAGTATATATTTTTTAGTACTTGTTAAATATTTTTTCAGTGTGTATTTTCCTTTATAAATAAAATTTAAAATAAAAGTTATCTGGTATAAAAATTACCATGACCATCATCAATAATCATTTCTTGAGTTTCTACCCATTATAGGCAACGTGCTAGACTTCGTCTGCATATAAACTAATATTCACAAGCATCCTGCAAGATCAGTTAAAGTTATGTAGCTTGTACAGTACTGCAAGTAAGGGATGGAGTCATTTTTTTCTGATTTTAACCAGTCTCCAGAAATCTGTAATTCATGGCCACCAGTATAGGCATTTAGCTCTTTACTACATAGAAAATGAAAAGGATTTCTCCACTATGATCTCAAATCATTGAGATTACAAATTCTGTCAGTATCTATCACTCCTAGAGTTTTATTTAAGGTAGAGACTTAAAATAATGTCTTTCAAACTGAGTTTTCATTTTACCTATTAGGACAAACTTATCATATAATTTTTTTCCAACTTGGAAGCTATAACCAGGATTTTCACAAAATTCAACTGATTTCTGACTAAATTTGTTCTGCCATTTAGTATGAATGTACCATTCCTACATGGCTTTTAAAGCATTATAATTAGGGATACAAAAAAATATCTCCTAACTTATACTATGTCCATTTTTTCCTACTCTTACATTATTTAAGTAAACACTATCATGTTTTTGTATACAAAATCAGTGACATGTCTGAGTATTATTGTACAATGTTTGTTCTATTGATCATTTCCAGTTGTGTTTTGAGAAACTACCATAAAATTGTCAAGGGCCACAAGGAGGTGGCAGCATAGCTACATTATACTGCAGGTCTTCATCTTTTATTTGGGAGATGGGGGGAAAGCAGGGAGAATAGCAGAATCAAATTCACTAGCAAGGAAGAAATGAATTGAAGAAGGCCCAGACTGTTAATGTCTGAAGGAGAGTGCAGAAGTAGAACATGTGGAATAAGTGCTCACAGGCTCAGCGACACTAGAATGGTCCTGGCTGTGGGAATGTACCCATTGCAGATTCCATGGTTATATACTGATTCTGCTCCCAATTTGGTTATGTGGATAGTTCTGCATGATTTAACCAAGGTGAACTACACAGAAAGAATAACTATACTTGTTCAGAATTACTTGTTCAGAATAACTATACTTGTTCAAACTATACTTGTTCTCAGTTCAGGGCATTGAGACTAAACCTAATCTTTAATGTATTTAATTTGCCATTCCTTCATATCTGAGAGAAAAGAAAATACTGTAAGTTAGTGTTAAGTCCTTGGTCTCATTTTATCTTTTCAAAAATAATATGATATCCCAAACAGCCATCAAAACTGTCAAACGCAGCTATTGCATTCCTCCCGTTTAGTCATTCAGATGGTTTTCTAACAGCAGTGTCCTCAGAGATTTTCTCCCCTTATATAAAGATTTACATACACTGTGGCTTTAGAAATTATAAATCAGCTACTTTCCTCTCTCTAGAATATCAGTCCTAACAACAATGTGAGTTGACACCATTTCCTTTTTAATAGAATTAAAATTTTACTTTCTTTTGTTGTAAATTGGGGAAGGAAGTGAGAATATTTAAATTTTGATTGCAATTTTAACAAACGATGCAGATTTAAAAATTAATGAGGTAGGGTACAGTGGAATAAAATTTCAGGTCTATGAAGACTTTGGCTCATTTCACTTCTTCAGAATAAATTGAAGTCTCTTCATAATGTAAATTTCTCTTTCTGCCCTTCCCATATCTTGATATCTTGGAAACTCCTTGTGCCTTCTCTTAACCTTCTTTTCCCTCTTTTCCTCCTCCCTTCCCCTTTTCTCATGTAGAAAAAGAAAGTGACACTTTAACTCCAGGAACTTCAAATTGCCCCAGTCTTCCTGGGGGCTGGCCTTTTTGTCTGAAATCACTACATTGCTAACTTCTTTTGATTAAAGCAGCAGGTATCCCAGATAAAATCTAAATCTTACGTCTATAAAGAAAGCAGCCATTTGGCAGAGCGCTGCTAATACAGCACACGGCACAAATAAGGCTTGGTGTAGAGAGGGGTAAAGAAACAGGGCATGGCTCCCTCTCTGGAAGTCGATTAGTCTTCAGTGGTAGGACCCAGAGTCAGGGACCCTGAGCAGCCAAGGGGAACAGGTTATGGAGAGAAGTTTTCTTGTGGAAAGAAGGATGAGCAGAAACTAAAGGGAGCTTTTCACCTTGATTAGCATCTTTCATGAGAGGAGTATTCTGAGAATTCCCAGAGTGGGCAAGCATTTAATTAAAAAATTGTTGAATGAATGAATAAATATGAAAGGAATTGTTCCACTCATTTTTTTTTTCCTTACCTTAAAACCTGGCCAAGAGTAGACTGCATTTAGATATGAGACAACTAATTATTCTTCTTAGCAAGTAATTATGTTCCATAAAGAATGCTATTCATTCCAAAGTGCGGTCCAGAAGAGCAGGAAAATAAAGTGCATCAACATATTTTAGAGCAAGTAACCGAAGAAGAAATCTACTAAGCTTATAAATGATTTGCTACAAGATTAGAGAAAGTACTGCCTCATGCTTCTAGCAGGTTGGGAACCCTGGCTCTATTCCTTAAACAATGAAAAGTTTAGCCACTTCTGCTGCTTCTGTACTTTAATTTAGTTACTTTTATATGCTTAAGTGCCTTCAGGAGCCTCAGGCAAGGTTTTGAAGAAGAAGGGATAAAATGCTGAATCTTACAAATCTCTTCTCTCTCTTTAAAGAGTATAAAAAAATACCCACGTGCACTAAAGGCTGGTACAACAGTGTTAACTACAGCAAACACTAGTGACTTTTTTTTTTTTTTAACAACTGTTGTGGAGGCATTAAGACTAAGGTGAAACCAGCTTAGTATATCTTCTGTTTATTGGGAACTAGGGACAGCTGTGTAACTAAGATGGATGGTTTGCAATAGACCTCTTCACTGGACACTTTTATATCTATAGTGTTCGTAAGAAGCAGGAGATCACCTGAAGGAGTAAGGAGGATACTTTCCCGTACCTTTAAGCTTACCTTTGCCAGTTGCTCGTGAATCTCAAGCAGGCTGGGTCGGTTGACCTTGGGCCCGCTAATGCTGCCAGTGTTGCGATAGTACTCGATCTTGGGAACAGCATCCATGGTGTTGTGGCCAAAGGTTTGTAGGTAGTATGTGTTTGTGTGAGAATCATAAGCATGAAAACTGGCATCTGTTTTCGCAGTTTCTCCAGTTTGGAGGAAGTTGTCATAGCGGTCCTGATTCCCAGGTCTAAAGCTGATTCTGAATCTGTTCTGGCCTTCATCCCCAAAAGAGGTTTCCTCATAATGTGGAGGGTCGGTGTTGTCGTTCACAGCCACACTGCTCTCATGGCTCTCATTTATGACATTCACTTGAAAGCGATTGGCATTACTGGGTGTGGAATCCAGAAATACATTGGAAGAGTTGTTCAGTGACATCTTCCGAAACGGATTTTTTGAACTAAGCTGTCTGCTTTATGGTTGCTTAAAAAAAGTCTATAGATTTCCTCCTCAAAACAAACACTAATGTGTTTACATTAGGGAGCTCCTGGCTTTTGTTCTAGAAGAACTCAATAAATAGATTCTTGATATATTGTCTCCTATACGAGCTTCAGAATGTTCTTCAAAGCTGTCAATTGGAAAAGAAAATTAGACTTGTTCCAGATAATATAAATATGTTTAAGTAGGGTTGGAGGTATGAGGGAACAGTTTTCTTTCATAAGACATACGATTTTAAATTCATTTCCTTAAAAATTACCTGTCCAGGGACCTCAGTTACCTGGGCAATTAAATCCCATAATAAATAACTGGGGACCTGCTTCGGCAAACAGAATTTCCAATGGAGTCATTAAAATGTTACCTGCGTTTGTAGTATTTGTTTGTACTCAGTGCGATTGGATTCAATATGACTTTAGAAAAGATATAACTCTACCAACTGAATAGAGTAAGAGCTGATGAGAGTATTCTCAGCCTGAAACAGAGTTCATTGACAGTACTAAATGTGGAAACCACCAAGTATTTTGTGATTGATATTAATATATATTATATAATGAATACATTTTAAAAATATTTTTAAAACTTCTAAAAAATACATTCTTGTCAGGTTATAAATATACATCCTGTCAAGATGTCTCTGAATTCTTGGGTCTTTTACTAGCCTTCAGAATGTTTCATTTGTTCATACATTTGTTTGTTTAACAAATGCTATTATGGAACCTTTAAAAAAGGAGTATTCAGGGTGAGGAAATAAATCTCAGTCCTTAATGAAGTTGTATGCTATATTTAGGTAGAATAATTATGTTCTACTGATTCCCTTTAAAGAAATATTCTAGTCTTCAAGAGGTTTTTATTTGACTGTGAGATAGACTACATAATCATTTTCACAATCCACGATATAAGCCCATCTTAGAACATTCTTTCATCAGAATAATATCTCTTTATTGATACCTTAAAATTTGGCTTTTCAAAGAAAGTTCTACAAAGATAGATAAATACAAAAAATTAACAAAAAACCCCAGAAAACCTTGCTTCTCACCAGCAGTTATTAAAGCTATTTCTTTGAATTAAAAACAAAAAAATCTCAACTTCAACTCTCAAATAATCATTCCTGGAGAAATTATAAGTGAAACTATTACCTCTTTAGTTTTTATGGAACCTCTCACTTCTCTTCATAACCCTTGACATCCTCACCTTTACTCCACTCCTCAGAATCTACTTTATGACATAATGTTAAGTATGATTTTTACCCTGCCCGGAAATGTTTAACTTACCACCCAGGAGCCTTCTCAGGAAGCATAACCTACTTCAGCATCACCCAGGCATATATGCAGCACTTAGCTTTCACCCCCAAACCTTAGGCTTCTTCTTATTGGTTAAAATCTTCCTTGAAAAAGATGACAAGAAATGATTGGCCTGGATTAATGCTGTAGGCCCCACCCAGCCATTAGCGCAGAAGAACTTTAAGTACTACATCAGCTAGTAACCAGGAGTAAACCATTAATCCTTTTAGACAGGAAGACAAAGTTTCTTTAATGCATGCGGGGAGTTGGATTGCTCAACAGCCATCATCCAAGAAAGTGTGAGCAGTGCTTCAGTCTGAGGCTAAATAAATCGAATCTTGCCATCTCATTGCACACGATTCCTAGTGACCTCCTATTGTTCAGGGTATGCAGCAAAATATAGGCCTCCAGAGAAAATTTCTATACTTTGTAACTAGACAGTGGTATTTGAGATTTTATCTTGCTTATAGCAGATATTATCTTGATTCTTCTCTGCACAGGAAGTGAGCAGATGGAGAGTATGATCAATGATGTATTGGAAATATTTCTACTTAATGGGAAAACTCTTTCAAGCAGAAATCAAACTATGGGTAACTTTTCCAGCGGCACTGCTAAATGACCTTTTTGCCTCCACCCGGCAAAACGTTTTCATCAAAACTGGTTTTTGAGTTTTGTTGAGGGTAAGGTTTGGCTCACATCTGTGAGGTGGTGATTATTAAGACAGCGCAAACAATTCCTCTGTGCAGGTTCTGTCATTGGTTTTCTATCAGGATGACTGAAAGAGTCCTCCTCGTGTTTTATTAGAAACTATTCAAGTGACTTCCAGTTGCCCGAGCAGCAGAGTTGTGGTGTAACACAGAGATGAGGAGCAAGTCTCTGGGGTCGGCACGCTTGATTCACATCCTGGCCCTGCCACTTCCTATCTGTGTGAACACTGGTAAGTTACTCAGTCTCTTTGTGCCTTTAACTTGCTCATCTGTAAAATCAGTTGTGAATAACGCTGTGCTGTAGACTCACTGTGAGGGTTAAATGAGTTCATTTGTATAAAGGGTTAATGTGCTAATTTTAGAAAGCACTAGTGTGTACTTAGTGCTTGCTTTGACTATATCGGCAATATTGACAAGTTACTGATAACTTTTGCATCCAAGATTCTGGGGTGAATCATTAGCGATTGGGATAGGTACTATGCCTATTAAAACAGAGGGAAAGGTAGGTTGGTGAACAGATAGCAGATTATAGAAAGGAGTCTGGAGATACCTCAGTAAAACCCCTTAGAGGCTCTTAGGTAACTGTCATGCTAATCAGTCAGACTAATGTCATGAGGCTGTATCAGAAATTGAGACAGAATTACAGGTACCTATAACTCATTTTGCTCTTAAAGGCCACTGGTGCAAGGCATTTATCTGTTCAACAAAGGGTTCTGCCTTTCCATATGGTAGGTGTAGGGAGTAGTCTCATTTCAGACTCAGCTGGGTGGTGCTGGTTATTTAGATCAGCTAAGATGAGGCTGGGACTCAAAACAAGTCTTATTCACCGGACTTGTAGAGGAACTGTGAACTTACTTGCAGTTATTTCTGCCACTTCTGGTCTCCCTTTCCTTCAACTGTTCCCTCAACTCTGGTCCTCTTTCAGGAGCCCATCTATTTATTCCTCAACCTTTTCCCTCTCCCAAAGACTATGAATGCCTCTGATAGCCATCAATTTCCTCTTTCCTTGCTGACTGACTGCTTGACTACAAAGTAGGGTGAATTGGTTTTGGTCTTAGTCTTATATCAACTAGACATTTTCTCTCTAAGCTTTTTATCTCTAACTGTGAAGTGAAAGTCTTTGTTCTCTATTAAGGGGATTCAGACATTCTGGAGCAGATGGGAGGTGGTTTGGGGTATATGGATGAAATTACACTATCCATAAACCAACCCTGAAAGGCCTTTCAGACAGGTGGGTAAGGTAACAGGGGGAAACTGTCTGGAGGTACTGTCTACCTTTTCTCTTGTCCTCCTTGACAGGGCTCTTGGGAAAAGGCAGCTAGGGGATAATCTGGCTATGACATTGGACATCTGTTCCTAGAAAGGGTTAGTTCGCATTTCATGAAATTTCCATGTTCTCCATGCTATAACTATCCTTTATATCTCACATTTTTTCTAGCTCTAAAAATACCGATTCTAACCTCTCTGTCCCCTCCCCTTTCCCCCAGAAAGTCTAAGGTACACAATAGGCCATGAATAAATGCCATGAATGGAGACACCTTTGGTTAAAAGAATTTCTCTTCAGTAGGATTAGAAATAATACTAAGGTGGAGTTGATGATATCTGAAAAGCTTATGGGTGTTGAACTTTCAGAAACAATGCTCATACTTCACAAAGTTTTCTTATCTTTGGTTTTTGGGGTCTTTTTTTCTTTTTGAGATAAAGATGGGGCCTTGTTAACATCACAGGTCTACTCACCAAAATGGAAGGTCTTGTTGGCTGTCTTCCTTGGGAGACAAATGGGAGCATCTGGTACCTGGGCATATATCTTAGTGAGTACTTCAAAAGCCTGGGTCACAAAGGAGATGACTAGCATCATGGACATTTACAGCTTTCAGTGTGTCCCGTTGACTTGGTTCAATGAGCTGTTCTTGGACCAAATTACGAACTGGCTACAAGGTATCCCAGGCTGACACTCCAGTACCTACTGGGGCTCAAAGAGTCTCCTTAAGGTGTGAGTTTGGTCCAGAAGATCCATAGCCAACACAGATGTGTTCTAAATCTACTACGAGATGAAAAGTGTCAGGGACTCTCACTGAGACAGCTGGCTGTGGAGTGCCTTAGACCTGAGCAATAATCATATTTGTAAGATATGTAGAAATGTTGTGGACAGTGTGTGGGAGTATAGCATGATATTTACAAACAATGACTATGATTTTGATGAGAGTGTAATTTCTAATACAATCACGCCCTAATTTGGTGACCTTGGGAAGTTACTTAATCTCTCTCAGCTTCAGTTCCTTATCTGTGAAATTGAGCTAATAGAATGGAAATAGTACCAAACTCAAAGGATTGATAAGAGTATCAAATTTCATAATAAATGGAAAGCACCTCATTTAGTGCTAACTCTCAGTACATTTTAATCCTTTTTTTTTTTTTTTTGGTGTGTTAGGCAGTTCTGTGTTCTCAAGTGACACAAATATTTTTGTATTTATTTATCTCCTGGTATATTCCTCCATTCAGTTACAGAGAGTCAGAATTTTGTAGTTGGAAAAAATTTTTAAATTATGTAATTCTATTTTTTTTAATTTATCAAATGGAAAGAATGAACACTGGAGAGGCTGAATAACTTACATTGAGCCATTACTTCTTAGGGTTTGATAATCTCTTTAACAATTACCAACAAGGATAATAAATAATGATAGCAAGTTATGTTTAAGCAGTGTTTTCTTTTTTTTAATATATATTTATTTATTTTTGGCTACATTGGGTCTTCGTTGCTGCGTGTGGGCTTTCTCTAGTTGCAGCGAGCGGGGGCTACTCTTGGTTGCGGTGCACAGTATTCTCATTGCGGTGGCTTCTCCTGTTGTGGAGCACAGGCTGTAGGTGCATGGGCTTCAGTAGTTGTGGCGCACAGGCTTAGCTGCTCCGTGGCATGTGGGATCTTCCCAGACCAGGGCTCGAACCCGTGTCCCCCGCATCGGCAGGCAGATTCCCAACCACTGCGCCACCAGGGAAATCCCTAAACAGTGTTTTCTGGTTTTCAAATTACTTTCCCACTCATTATATGTAACTTGGTCCTCCCAACATTTTTGTAAAACATGTAGGATAGGTTTCTTTATCCTTGTTTTGCAGATATGGAACTTAAGTTCCCATTAGGTAACTTTCTAGGTCATATTGCTTGTTCTTAGCTAGGCAACATTAGAATTCAAATCTCAGAGTTTAGGCTCCTAAACTGAAAAACTTTTCATGACGTCTTAAAAATCCTCATTCATCTCAGATCCCTGGGTTTCCAGGTATATTTGTAGAGCTCATAGGGCACTAGAATTAAAAGGGGTGTTGTTAAAAATCCTCTGGTTAGCTTCCTCAATGAAGTCTACAGAGATAAGATGACTTGGCCAAGGTTGATAGCTCTATTGGTGGCAGAGCGGAGACTGGACTTCTTGTTTCTTGTTTCCACCAGGTCATGATGAAAACTCCCTTTTTAATGCTATTTATAAAAGGGGAAGAGGAGGGAGTATCAGTATGATCCCAAGCTAGGGGATTTTATTGCAAGAGATCCTAGAAGGAGAAGAAATAGAAGGGTCAAATTGTGACATGTGGGGAACTTTATGGCCTATGGTTGCTTGTAGGGTTTGTATGAACATTGTAGACCTATGGCTCTTATTAGGAAAATCATATTCTATTTATTCTTTGGACTGAGGGGTCCTTATCTTTGACACCTAATTCTCTAGAGCAAGGGGGGCAGAGTCAGGAATATGGAGAGAGTGTCTGGGTATTGCATAGGGGCAGATGCAGGAAGAATAAAGATATTATATGTGGCTGGAGTTATCCTTATGCTCTATTCATTAGAAACCTCAATGTGAGGACAGAGGAAAGTGAGGAACCCCAACAATGGTTTATCACTTACACAGCATGGTGGATAAATTAACCATACACCTTTATTGAATTCAGTGAATGAAATGATCTTCCTCCAGCACACTGAAGGAAATTACAGTTGTGTCCACCATGTGCCCCAGTGTTATAACCCTAAAAACTATAAAGCTGAAACACTCAGGCAAGTGCATATTCAAATGTCCCTTTATCAAACTCTTCAATTTCACCTTCCCATGTAGAGGAAGGCATGCTACTATATGGGTCTAACAGGATTTTGAAGCATCTGATGATAAGAATTCCCAAGAAGATACACAAAATCCCAACAAAAGCGAAGCCAGTTTTTTGCTCCAGAGTCAACGAGAAAGCTGACACTTCGTTGACACTCATCTTAGCTGAAGAGTTGCCACAGTAGGTACTACTCATTATTCACTGTCACATCATTTTGGCTCTTCAGAATTCCTGCTGGAGTCACCTCTTGGCCTAGATACAAAATTGGACTCAGTTTAGTTTTATCCATACATGGTATTAGGTAGGTAATTGTTTTGTAAAATCTGGCATTTTTCAAACTCTCTTGACTTAACTCACAAAAGATAGATGAAAACATTATCAGATATGGATCAGGATCAAATTAGTATTGGAGATGCTACTTCTATTGTAGTAATTACAGAATTGCCTTTGTGAACACACAAACTATACCTCTGTACACTAAATATAAAATCAAGTATGAAGGGGAATAGTCAAATAATTAACCCTAAAAGCATTTGATTCATTAAGTTAGGTCATTGAGTTGATTCATTAAGTTAAGTGATTCATTTGATTCATTAAGTCATTGCTTCTTTGACCCAAGTTGTCATCTAATTTTCATTTCATTTTTGCATGTATCAAAAAAACCATAAATTATTATAGGGTGTAAGCTGGTCAAGCTCTCTAAAGTCTATGTTTTAAGGTCTATCTCCAATGCCATTTTGTCTGATAGGTTCTGATCCTTTTAAATAGGTGTAATACCTTCTTTCTTTTTCACCCCCCTCCTTAGCTTTTAGACTTATGTTCTTGTATTTTCTTTTCCACTACCACTTCATACACTAAATGCTAATTTCTTAAAAAGAGAAACTGTGTTTTAAAAATTATGTTAAAAAGAGCAGTACCCAACATAGTAGCTTGCAAGTAACAAGCCGCGGTAGTTGTGGACCATTAACCATCTCACCACCGTCTCCACTGGCTCTCACACCCTAAACAGACATAAAATCCAAGTTAAACAGCATGTTTTCTATGAAATTCAGCTGCAAGTCAAGCTCCCCAGACCCCTTGCCAACCAGATTCCCACTATCTCTAAGCTCCTACTATGTTGAGAGTCTAAAACTACAGCAAAAGTGTTCAAAAAGTGTGTGTTGAATTGAAGCAAAATAGATTTTTCCACTTGCTGTCTTAAAGTTAATTAAATTAACTAATGAAAAATCAAGATTAGTTAATTAAATCAAATGGTTACTAACCCACAGCTGCCCTTCTTGAGAGGACTGTCACCAAAAAGCTTCTCATCTAATAACTGAGAATAATAGACTGCTGGTGTTTTTGTCTTTGTTGTTGCTTCTTTTGATAATTTTAAGAATTGTGTTTATTAAAATGACTGACCCTTCAGGTTCTTTGGGGTTCAATTTTCAGAAAACAACTGAGACAGAACAAGGAATGGGAGGTAAGGAGTGGAGAAAGGGAGTGATTAATAAGAACAAGCCTTGTAGCTTTCAAAATTGTTCACCAACTTATACACGAGTTAATATCAAACAATATTTATTTTATACTGGCTTGGATTACAAAAGAGCTCTGTCTTCAAACCTTAAGTGTTAGAAATATTCAATACATTGTGGGATATGCTGGTTATTTGACTTTTTTGTTTAATAGAAGGAAAAAATGTTGTTTCAACCCCATTTGTTGAATTTCTTTACACCAAATCATTTTTCTACTGTAATAAGTATGGTATACTGAATATATTTTAATTTTTAAAAATGTCAGATCACTTAAGTGTTTCAGAGTGATTTTTCTGAAGATTGAGCTCTTGTTGTACAATTTATCCTGTAGAAAGTAGGGGAGACTGGACTGAATAATGACCTTGGGACTTAACTAGAACTTTTTTTTCTGACCAAATCTTTAATTTTATTGCTTTGTCATTTAAAGGTCTTTTGTTGAGATTCATACACCCTCTGGTTCATTTTTTTAATGGGTGGACAAACTGAAAAGAAGGATGTTTCTACATGGAGATGCTGGATCAACCATTTGACTGATTCAGCCAAGTAACTTGTTGAATTTTTTTTTTCACAAGAGCCATGACCTTGCTAGGCTATACCATTTGACTATTTCCTCGGACATGTAGGTAAGAAGAGGCAATAAGCCTGGTTTACTGGTGGACACAGTAAACAAACTCCCTTCAGTGAAGGACTTGTTGCCCAGCACATGGGAGGGCTACCAGCAGATAATCTTCAGCTGCTAGCTCCTTCCATGGATTGCCTCAATAGCAGAGAGCTGCCTCTCTGTAACCCAAGGTTACTTCGTTTCCAACAGCAGACAGTTTTCAATGACTGATTAATGTGAAAATAAAAAGGCCTGGCCATCTTGAACTCTGAAGAACCATTCTAGGGAGGGAGATGCAAGAGGGAGGAGATATGGGGATATATGTATAGGTATAACTGATTCACTTTGTTATAAAGCAGAAACTAACACACCATTGTAAAGAAATTATACTCCAATAAAGATGTTAAAAATAAATAAATATGTAAAAAAAAAAAAAAAAAAGAACTACTCTAGCTCTAGAGTTCATCACGGGGAAAACCAAGGCTGTTCTTTCATCACAGTTCAAATTCTGCCCACTCCTGCTTAACTCCCCACTCTTCCACAGGTGTTGAGCCCAAGGGCACTACTCAGTAAACATCCTGCACACTACTCTCTGTCTCAGAGTCTGGTTTCTGAGGAACCTAACCTGCAACAATTGGTATCACTATAATTAAAACATCTGGGCAGTTTTAATGATCTGTGCATTTTTCAGCTAGTTCATTTTGCCACCATGCAGAAATAGCCTAAACTGAGTATAGTTATGATGTTAGCTAAATTTATTTACATGTTTTTAAAAATCATGAAGTAGACATGTACACAGGGTCATAACTGATCATTAGAAGACTTAAGTCAGTTGGCTCTTAGCTTGTGATTAATCCACTAGACTCTGTTATTCTTATAAAAACCCACCAACTGACCAAACAAACCAAAAGAGACATTTTCTAGCTGTGGCAATAAAACACGCAACTCATTTTTCACCATTAAATTCAAACAAGGTATTTTCCTAGTTAGAGTTACAAAATCCCTTAAATTTTTTATTACTATTTGTCTAACGTATGGCAGACATACGTTATATGTCTGTCATATGTTAAAACACAGCATAATGTTTTGTTCTTAGAGTCTTAGGCAATCTGTGAATTGAATTACTTATTTTAATGGAAAAATAACTACTTCTCAAGCAGTTACCACCGTTTCTGGCATGTTGTAGGTATTTAATAAATATTTGAATTGAATTAAACTAAATGTATTGAAAAATATAATTTTTGATGAATAAAGTTCTCGTTTTAAAAAATCTAATTTTTAAATTCAGAAAACATATTTTAAAGAAATGAACAAGAAAACTTTGATTTAAAAAATATCAGCTTTGGGCTTCCCTGGTGGCGCAGAGGTTGAGTCCGCCTGCTAATGCACAGGACACGGGTTCGTGCCCCGGTCCGGGAAGATCCCACATGCCGCGGAGCGGCTAGGCCCGTGAGCCATGGCCGCTGAGCTTGTGCGTCCGGAGCCTGTGCCCCGCAATGGGAGAGGCCACAGCAGTGAAAGGCCCGCGTACTGCCAAAAAAAAAAAAAAAAAAAAAAAAAAAAAAGATACACATTAAAATTCAGCAGCTCACTCAGAGTTCAATGTTTCTGGTTTTTTAAAATAATTGATTAATATAGCATTCCCAGAAATACTCACATGATTTGTAATATTCAAAGGTAGGGAAAGTAGATCTTTTCTATCAGCCTTGTTAGTTCCCTGTCATTATCTATGGAAAAGTATGTAGCCATCATATTACTTTGGCGTTAACTACCAGGAAGTAGATAGTTAAATTTTGTACTCAGTCAGAATGCCTTTGTTAGCTTAAGACTTCCGGTATAATTACCCCTTCTTCCCCTGACTTTGCCTTCTTTACTACTTGGCTGCTCTGGTTACCCTTAGCTAAGAAGGGTAAGATACTTCAAGGATACTTAGCTAAGATACATCAAGAGCTTTTGGAATTGGGTAGGAGTACAAACAATGAATGGATATATAGAGCCACTGTTAGTAAATGAATACAGTCACCATGTTTTATACTGTCTTGGAAGAACAGATAAATGGTTGTCTCATGGCTTTATACATAGTTTATAAGCCCTCTTTGGCTATCTATTGTTGGTACCAATGTAAATGAAATGCAGGACAAAAACTGGGAGCTGAATGAGGTTAAGGTATTATATAATAATGAATATGGCAATTACATTTTAGTTATTCATTCAACCAGTATATATATTGAATATCTGCTCCATGCCAGCACTGTTTTTGGTCCTGGATTATAATGATGAACTACAGAACAATGTGTGCCTGCTATGAGTGGAGGAGGAGACAGACTCAGTTATTTTTAAAATTGTCTATCTATCTGTCTATCTATTATATATCAGGTAGTCATAAATGCTACAAAAGAAAGCAAGCAAGTTAAGAGGAAAGAGAATGATAATGAATAAAGGGCACTTCTTTAATTGAAGAAATCAGCAAAGGCTTTCCTAGGGAGATGACATTTGACCTGAAGTCTGAATGATGTCAAGAAGGGAGCTGTGAAAATATCTGGAGGAAGAGCATTGAAGTTTGAGGAAACAGTCATTGCAAAGGCTTTGAGGTGAGAGGATTTCATACACAATATGTTCAGATAAAGAAATTGACCAATAACACATTAAACTCCCTACTTGTACAAGATGGTTTAATGGTTATCAGTTGACAAAGAAAAGGCAGAAGTACTTTATATACTTCTGTCTTTTTAACCCATGTAGAATGCTCTTTAGAAATGACCCCAAAATCAAACAATAAAAGGAGACAAGAAAGTAGTAGAGTAATGTTTAGCTGCATTAGATGAGTTAAAACTCCCAGGATAAGATGATTTATAACTTGATGAGCAAAAACCTTTGAGAAATACCTGACCATGAGAGTGCTGCCAGAAGTATGGACTTGGACAGACAAATGTCTCAATTTTCAGAAAGAGCAATGGGAAATTGTGAAAATTATATATTGGTAACTTGGAATTAATCTTTGTTACAAATCCGTAATTAATTATTTTAATTAATTAAAATTAATTTAAATGCTAATTTGTTAGCACTCACTAAAAGTTAAGATTAGGTTAATAAGAAGTAATGCCAAATTCACTTCTTTGTTGGAAAGTTTACTACTAACATGGAATATCAGGGAAATAACATCGACATGGTTTAGTCGATGCAAATAGCACAGCAATGCATTTAACCATCTCCCATGATATCTTTTTTGGGGAAGATGGTAAGATATGCCTGGATAATATTATTTTTATGTAGAGTCATAGTTCACTGAAGTATCCTAATAAAAATTGGGCTCTGTAATCATAGAGACAGCTCTCTAATGTAGTATCACAAAGGTCTAACTCTATCTACATCCTCTTCAGTGTTTTTGAACAGTAACTAGGTTGAAGACATTGAAGTGATGATTATTAAATTTGACACAAGGCGGGGCTGAAAACTATAAGTTAGCTCACAGAATCAAGATTCAAGACAATTCTTATGACTGGAATTCTGGATTGAAACCTGAACATAAAATTTAATTAAAAAAAATTTAATAGAAACACTTCTCGAGTCCCATATTTAAGGGGGAGGGAGGGAGATACACCAAACTTGGATGGGGGACACTTGACCTGGAAGTTCATGTGAACAGATGTTTTATTAATATCTTAAAAGGAAGAACTTTGACTTTTATATTCATCTTAAAATTCTACCTTACACCAAAGATGAAAACAAAATACAAGCCAAGGAGAACACCTGAAAGGGTCGTACTCAAATGTTGAAAAAAAAAAAGTTTGGCCATTGCTGCAGGCATTGTGTCCACACAAGCAAATAAGTGAAAAGCTAAGCAATTGCCTACCAACATGTTCAGAAAATAGATACCCTTGGGAATTTAAGCCATATATGCAGTGGTTAAAATACCAGTATTTTCAGGCCTAAATTTTTCAAAGATTTGCTCAAACTTTCCATTTTGCTTGCTCTATTAAATGAACGTGTCTCATTTCAACCCCAAGTCTAATGTTTTTGAGAATATACTGCTAAGTGTGCTGAGCTCTGTACCTTTCAATTAATATAGAGCATAATATGATATAAGAGTAATAACAAAATATTAAGAATCAATAGAGGTCTTCAGAGGCAACACTGATTTCTTCATTAATTAATAAGGTATCCAAAATTACTGGACAACTGTGGATAAAAGATACATTTCTTTCACTTTCTCTAGTCTCTGGAACAGAAGCAAAAAAAAAAAATTAGCAGTTTGTGCAAAACAGACATTTTAATGCCTACCTCAAAGGGAAAATATCTTAATATCCTCTTTATAGGGAAATAGAAAATGAAAGAAATATGTGAGAATTTAGACCATGAAGTTACAAAACTAAATAAATAAACCCTTATGAGAAAAAAAATTGAGAATAAAGAAATGTATTTTCAAAATAAGAGTAGAGTGTAAAATTATGTGGTAAAAGTTATTTTTAATATGCGCTGCCACAAAAAATGGCTAAAATTATCAACATTGTACAGTTTAAATATCAGTCTCTATGTGTTTTATGATTAAAGTATTTAAGTATATTTCTGTAGTACTACTGCAAATGATAAAATATTGCCTCAAGCCACGTTAACTGGAATCAATGTTTAAGTATTCTAGAAATGAGAAAATGAGTTGAAAGCCCATTATTTCTTTCATGGCAATTGTCAGGAACTGGGATTTCTAAGTTCTGATGAGTCATAGGATTGGGCCAAGGGTATACCTGTAGACACCAGTAGGCCCAGATCTCATGGAGCTGCTTTGTAGTTAGTAACCAATAAATAAGCAAACACAGTCTTTCTATGACCAGTCATACAAATCATACTATTGTAAGTAGTCAAGCAAAGATAACAGTATTTTTACACCTGATTTATAGACTTTCATATACATGAATGTTATGTGCGATTTTTTTTTCTGTGAAATAAGTTCATTGATTGGAGATATAAAAATTCAGTTTTGAGAAACATATAGTCATTTAATCATGCAACAATGTGTAACTGCAGAAACCAATATTGAAAAGTATGTGCCTATTAAAAAAGAAATTCCTGTATTTTATTTTAATCAACAGGTTTTTGTCTCCTGTTTATTCATCTATTAATAATATTCCAAACAATATATCTAAAATAACTATTATAGTGGAATATGGTGTTCTAGATGAAAACTATTATGATACTTGTCATTAGATATAATAATCTCTAATGCTAATGATATGAACATTCATAATTTAATGAAATGAGACATATAGGAAAATCCAAGCTTAAAAAATAATGAATTCTCCCATATACACACCCTTTGAAATATCAAGATTATTAAATCCCATTAAAAGAGGGAAAAGAAGCATTATTGAGGCCACATCTGCACAGAGCTAGTTAGTAATTTGGAATGGAATATGTTGTAATCAAAGGAAAACCTTAAATAACAAACCCAGATGTCTTCATCATGATGAAGTGCATAAATTTCAGGCCTCCCCAGGAATCCAAAACCTTGAGATATGCCAAAATCAACCTCCCCCCCAACCTTTCAGATTTCAACCTTTAGAGAATTTCCCTCTTAAGAGAATCTTTGAATGGCTCCTCAAGGACTCTGACATTCCTTTTTTTTTTTCCAGAAGCACTGGAAACCTGGTCTGAAAATTCTCAAAATGTCTCACTAGTGAAACCTGGACTGTCATTATCATTCTGCCTTGTTTGTCTCCAGTTCTCTTTGGACATATTAAACTTAAGAAGCATAGAAATCACCTACCAAACATTATGGAAGAAACATCAGCAAGCACACAACAAATCCACTTTTTTTTTCCCTTTTGTCAGCAGCATCAGCAGAAACATTAGGGCTCTTTCTTCTTTAGAATTTGAACTCAGCAGCCCTACAGACTCCTTCCCCCTCTCCTCCCTCCCCACCTCCTTTCCAGCTCCCTAGCTTCAGAAATACCAGAAAAGGAGACATGCTTTTCATCTGGACCTGCATTAGAATCCTGTCAGTTAATGCGAAGGGTAGGGGGAGAAAGTTACTCCGCAGGGAGAGACGTCTCACCTTCCATGCTTGTTGCCATGGAGATGAAATCCAGCCAGTAGATTTAAGTGTTGGCAGGTTTGTCTGTGTTCGCTGATCGGTTCGGTAGCAATGTAAAAGACGTGTCCTGGGAACCTGCGTGGAGTCCCAGTACTGCGGTTATCGCTTTACTGGCCTACGTGTGTAAATGTCTGTATCTGTCGGTGAGGGGCAGAAGACGTGTGCGCGCGCGAGTATATTTGCAGGAAAATGTGCACGGATTTCTTCCATGTGGCAGTGTGTAAATATTTGCGCGCGCGTGTGCGTATGTGAGGGCGTCTGACCGTGTGTGTCTGTGAGAGAAAAGCGGTGGGCAGTGAGAGGGGGTAGGGAATCGGCCACGGCAGCAACAGGCTTCATATAGTCCTCAGCTCTGCAAAAAAAAATAAGAAGGCTCATTTTCACTCATATCACACTTGGAGGTTAGCAATCGGAGTTCATCACCAATTTGTCTTTCTAAGGCAGTGGAGGTGTTAATTAATGTATTGTTAAAATACTTGTTTTCCTCTTCTGTCTGCATCAGTAGCTGTGCCGCGGGCATTTTGTTGTGCTCGGTGACTGCAGTCTCAGTCGAGGAGTAGGCAATCAATTCCTATGTCTTCTCATCCTGTAAAGGAAAGACGTGGGTGACGGGTGTATTGGTTAAACTGGGGACCGCATGCGTCATTTGGAGTTATTTTTCCCTACCCTTCGCCTTGCCTATGCAAACCCAACAGGATCCCCTCCTCTTCTTAGGAGTAGGTGCCTAGGCGCTGTCCGTAGTGCTGAAAAGTTGCGTAGTATGACCTACCTCCCACAGACGAGCTACAAGACAGCAAGCGAGGAACGCTCCGATAAAGCCTACAGGAAGTTGTGAGACACGTTTTCTGAACGGTGTTGAATATATAGAAACCAAACCTAAACTGCATTGAAAGCAAAACAAAACAAAACAGACAGGCAAACAAACTCAGGTGTAAGGTTCCAGTTCTACTCATCTTTGGATACTATATACAGAACCTATGAGTTGCAAACACTTGTAGATTCCTTTCAAACTTAATTATTGACTTTATGAATTATTAACTATTCAGAGATTGGGAAAAGTGTAGATGTGGAATTAGGTCATTATTCATGTAAAAAAATGCTGAAAACAAGTAAAAGTGTGTTATAGTTCAATAATAAAGTGAAGACAAACTTTATGTTCATTTAGAGTATTTACTAAATTAGGAAATTTCATGGTCTTACAAAAAATGAGCAATGTATGACTGTGAGTTCATACAAGACTATACTCAAAAACAGTTATTCTTTTTCATTTAAAACTATTAAACACCCTATAATATAGGCCCACCAAAGAGAGTGGAAGAAGTGTCTTCTTCTGGGAACATGTTCATTGCCATGGTTTTATTGACTCTTTTTTAAGCTTGCTAAGGGCCACATCCATTTTTGGTACTATATACTAGGGCAGTGCTTCTTGAAATTGAATGTGAATCCCCTGGGGATCTTGTTAACATGCAGGTTCTCATTCAGTAAGTGTGCGATTGGGTCTCAGATTCTGAATTTCTAACAACATCCCAGGTGATTCCAGAGGTTGCTAGTCTCAGGACTAAACTTAAAATAACAAGGTTCTAGAGATACTGTGTTCTGGCCATGCAGTCACCCACAGAGTATGCAAAAGGCAGTCATTATCTTTCATCTATTCTCTGTATGTTTCTAGACTGTTGCAAAAATATTCTATTCAAATAAGTTCAGAGATTAACCATTTTATTTGCACAATATTAACAAACTGTTTATGAATTTATCGTTTGATTGATTTTGACATTGTCTAGACACATGCTACAGTCTGCTTCACTCTATATTTCCATACTATGATCTGCAATCACCCATTCTCTTTGCAAGCCAAGCTTAAGAAAGCAGAACCAAGTTACGTGATTCTACTACTGGTATATGGGCCCCACTCCAAGAATTTGTTATCATGATTGAAGACTTAAACTTGTCATTTTATGACTTTAAATATGGTTCTGTAGTAAATGCTCATGATACTGATTTTTAAAATTTAGACATTATAGATCTAATTCTCACCCAGTTTAGAAAGTGGAAGATGACCATTGTTTCACAGACCTTTTGAATGAAATCTGATCTGTCATATCATTGACATAATACATTTTTACTTAGATTTTGAAGAAATCATCCTCTGGATGATTTTCTGATTTTTAAAAAAATCCATACCTACATCAGTTGTACAGTGCTTTCAGTTAATGCTTTTGAGCTGATGCCAAAGGAAAGTTTTGACTATAAATTAGGTTCCTTGGTGTTAGTTGGTGCATGACCTTGACCTTTTTCAAGCTATATGAACAGTGGTGATGTTCTGAAAAGTCTGCAAAGTGGTTCATTCAAGAAAGTGTAATGGATTAAACATCAATTATGTTCCACTTCCTTTGTTATATGCTGGGATACAAAGATGAATGAGATTTGGTCTCTGCCCTTGATGAGGTATTTTGCAAAACAGCATGGCAGATTCTACAAAGTTCTATAGAAGCACAGAGATTAATAATGTATGTTTTATTCTCCATTGCCAAAGAAGTGATGAAGAATAGCAAAATAGAAAAACCCAGGTGTATTTAAAATACAGGTGTATTTCCGGTCATTGCCAATGTCTGCTGCCCAACTTTTGATTACAAATTGTTGAAAGATATGAAATATATGAACGCTTTTCTAAAGCACACATGGTTAACCTGTACTTCTGGATTGTCTATGATTTATTTTCAGAGGAATCCAAATTATTAGAAAGGTAAATATATGGGTGGCATTGTTTAGACCTCCTCCAAATTAATTGCCTTTACTATGCATTGACTTTACACTTTCAGCTTATATGCAAGTATTTTATATAAAGCAATCCTTAACTTACACAGCCTGCTCTATGTCTGCTACGGGATTGTTACTAAAGACTTGCCCAACACATCCTTTACTATTCCTAATATGACATCCCTCAAAAAACATTTTTTTCCATACCAATTTCATGAAATGAACTTTCATACCCCTCCTCTTCACTTAAATCATCCCAAGGTAAGTGGTGTGTTCTCCTCTTATATACAATATATATCCTGTAGCTGATCACATGTGCCTTTTCTTTTAGTTACCAGGGATGTCAGGGTCAAATTAACAGCTAAAAATTAGTAACTATATAAGATCTTCAGGCCTCTATATGTGTGTTCTTTCTTTATTGCCTTGAATACTGCCATTTTGTTTGCTCAGGTATTGGTGTATTATTTTCTTTTAATTATCTGTTTTAATGTGTGTCCTCATATAAATGTCCTCATGGAATCAGAAATGGAGTAAAAAAATAAAAAATAAGTAAATAAGTAAATTTTTTCTCCACTTTTTGGCAAAAAAAATGTTGACTACTGGGGGAATATATATGGTTGTTTTATAAATTTGTTTTTAACAAGATATTAAGTATAGAAGAAATGATTAGTTAGCTATGAAGATAAAAATCTAACTTATTGTGACTAAATAATAAATGTTAAGCTAGTAGAAGAAAAGTTCACTTTATATAACTACAGATCAACTTTATTTCAAAACACATCGTTTCCCTGTTTCTCCTTCTATACACTAAATAGTGTCCCTTGTATGACTAGGACTTTTTCTTATGTCAGCGAGCAGAAGTATTACTTATCTACCTTGTTAGAAGATGTGGTAACTATAGAAATTTAAAGAACATGACATCCCCATTCTAATGAATATACTATAGTATAAGGGTGTCACAAAGGAACCGAAAGCAAGAATTTCCTCCAAGTCAGCTCAGGATTCTTTTCAGAGGAAAATTTTGCTTGCTATGAATTCTACTCACCTTGATTCCAGCTGACTTCTTGCTCTCAAGTTTTCTACAGTGGGATCCTCTCTTGAACTTATTAGGCCAACATGTTACCTCCAGCTTTTCATGGAAATCTACATCTTGTCTGGCTTAAGTTTGTTTATTCTTTCTGAGCTAAAATGTTTGAGAGTAGCTCTGCTTTTCTATTTGAAAAATATTGTTATTTACTCAAATATTGGATACTACAACTTTCAAATGCACAACTTAAAAAATATATTAAAGACAAATTTGAATTACTTTTGTTATAAACATTAAAAAATTAATCCAATGTTTATTTAGCTTTAAGTGGTATTAGAAAGTCACCTGTTTGCTTTCTAAAAATACATTCCTGTTTTGGAATTTTTAGGTACTTATGCCTTATTTTCTACATAAATGGTTTTAATCGTTTTGGAGGATTAAGAATGATTTTGAAATTTCAATAGGAAATATATGCCCTCTCCCTAAAAATATACACATGCAGATAATTTCACTCACAATTCAGAGCATTCATGGCCACTTGGATGTCCATTTTTGTAATCCCAGAGTAATCCAAGGAATGCTTTAAAAATTTCTGCTGTAAATGAATGGTCCATGGTCTCATTCTGTTTCACAACTAAGTATTGACTGTCTTAAAGTCCTGTATTTTTTTTTAACATCTTTATTGGAGTATAATTGCTTTACAATGGTGTGTTAGTTTCTGCTTTACAACAAAGTGAATCAGTTATACATATACAAATGTTTCCATATCTCTTCCCTCTTGCATCTCCCTCCCTCCCACCCTCCCTATCCCACCCCTCTAGGTGGTCACAAAGCACCGAGCTGATCTCCCTGTGCTATGCGGCTGCTTCCCACTAGCTATCCACCCTACATTTCGTAGTGTATATATGTCCATGCCACTCTCTCACTTTGTCACAGCTTACCCTTCCCCTTCCCCATATCCTCAAGTCCATTCTCTAGTAGGTCTGTGTCTTTATTCCCATCCTACCCCTAGGCTCTTCATGACATTTTTTTTTCTTAGATTCCATATATATGTGTTAGCATACGGTATTTGTTTTTCTCTTTCTGACTTACTTCACTCTGTATGACAGACGCCAGGTCCATCCATCTCACTACAAATAACTCAATTTCATTTATTTTTATGGCTGGGTAATATTCCATTGTATATATGTGCCACATCTTTATCCATTCATCTGTTGATGGACACTTAGGTTGCTTCCATGTCCTGGCTATTGTAAACAGAGCTGCAATAAGCATTTTGGTACATGACTTTTTTTTTTTTTACATCTTTATTAGAGTTTAATTGCTTTACAATTGTGTGTTAGTTTCTGCTGTATAACAAAGTGAATCAGTTATACATATACATATGTTGCCATATCTCTTCCCTCTTGTGTCTCCCTCCCTCCCACCCTCCCTATCCCACCCCTCCAGGCGGTCACAAAGCACCGAGCTGATCTCCCTGTGCTATGCAGCTGCTTCCCACTAGCTATCTACCTTACATTTGGTAGTGTATATATGTCCATGCCTCTCTCTCGCTTTGTCACAGCTTACCCTTCCCCCTCCCCATATCCTCAAGTCCATTCTCTAGTAGGTCTGTGTCTTTATTCCTGTCTTACCCCTAGGTTCTTCATGACATTTTTTTTTCTTAAATTCCACATATATGTGTTAGCATACAGTATTTGTCTTTCTCTTTCTGACTTACTTCACTCTGTATGACAGAATCTAGGTCTGCCCACCTCATTACAAATAGCTCAATTTCGTTTCTTTTTATGGCTCAGTAATATTCCATTGTATATATGTGCCACATCTTCTTTATCCATTCATCCGATGATGGACACTTAGGTTGTTTCCATCTCTGGGCTATTGTAAATAGAGCTGCAATGAACATTTTGGTACATGACTCTTTTTGAATTATGGTTTTCTCAGGGTATATGCCCAGTAGTGGGATTGCTGGGTCATATGGTAGTTCTATTTGTAGTTTTTTAAGGAACCTCCATACTGTTCTCCATAGTGGCTGTGCCAATTCACATTCCCACCAGCAGTGCAAGAGGGTTCCCTTTTCTCCACACCCTCTCCAGCATTTATTGTTTCTAGGTTTTTTGATGATGGCCATTCTGACCGGTGTGAGATGATATCTCATTGTAGTTTTGATTTGCATTTCTCTAATGATTAGTGATGTTGAGCATTCTTTCATGTGTTTCTCGGCAGTCTGTATATCTTCTTTGGAGAAATGCCTATTTACGTCTTCTGCCCATTTTTGTATTGGGTTGTTTGTTTTTTTGTTATTGAGCTGCATGAGCTGCTTATAAATTTTGGAGATTAATCCTTTGTCAGCTGCTTCATTTGCAAATATTTTGTCCCATTCTGAGGGTTGTCTTTTGGTCTTGTTTATGGTTTCCTTTGCTGTGCAAAAGCTTTGAAGTTTCATTAGGTCCCATTTGTTTATTTTTGTTTTTATTTCCATTTCTCTAGGAGGTGGGTCAAAAAGGATCTTGCTGTGATTTATGTCATAGAGTGTTCTGCCTATGTCTTCCTCTAAGAGTTTTATAGTGTCAGGCCTTACATTTAGGTCTTGAATCCATTTTGAGCTTATTTTTGTGTATGGTGTTAGGGAGTGTTCTAATTTCATACTTTTACATGTACCTGTCCAGTTTTCCCAGCACTACTTATTGAAGAGGCTGTCTTTTCTCCACTGTATATTCTTGCCTCCTTTATCAAAGATAAGGTGACCATATGTGCGTGGGTTTATCTCTGGGCTTTCTATCCTGTTCCATTGATCTATATTTCTGTTTTTGTGCCAGCACCATACTGTCTTGATTACTGTAACTTTGTAGTATAGTCTGAAGTCAAGGAGCCTGATTCCTCCAGCTCCATTTTTCGTTCTCAAGATTGCTTTGGCTATTTGGGGTCTTTGTGTTTCCATACAAATTGTGAAATTTTTTGTTCTAGTTCTGTAAAAAATGCCAGTGGTAGTTTGATAGGGATTGCATTGAATCTGTAGATTGCTTTGAGTAGTAGAGTCATTTTCACAATGTTGATTCTTGGATTGGAAGAAAGTTCTGTATTTTTTAAACCACCCTATTAGTTTTCTATTTTCTTTCCTTGGATTTCTTCCTCTAGGTTACTTTACCATCTCTAGAGAGTAGCCAATGCTGAATATGCTGAAATAGGATTAGGGAGTACTGTAATAAGATGATCAAATTTGATTATGAAATAATGGTGGGATTTTTGTCAACAGTGAAGAAATTATCTAAGGGGATTCATAAGTGAATTGAGCATATGACACTTCAGTGTAGATAATGATCTAATGCAAGTCTATTTGATGAGTCCCATTGAAAATGAGATGTTATGTTTTGGTGGTAAACTTTTCTGCAAAGAAAAATGCACTAAATATGTCAGTTCAGAGTGAACTATTTAAATGAAGTTTCATTTAATTGATTTTAATTTTACTGCCCATAATCCTTTCAATTAGACTGTACTTTAAGTCCTCTCTATATTTACTGTTGAGTATAATGAGTATGATAGGGTACTGTGGGCACAATCTCCATGAATGTGTGAGCCATAACCACAGTATAATATTTAATTGGCGTAAGTTATTTTGCTGGGTTAAAGAAACAGAGAAATAGAATCAGTTTATTCTGCTACAGTGTATGTTTCTGTAATATGAATCAGTTAATATGTAATTGACAAAAGAATGGGGATGTCAAAAGAATGTGAAAATTGGTTGGTTTATATACGACTTTCCCCAATACATTAGTGTTTTGACTACCAAATGAAAGCAGTTTAACTCTAAGTTCACTAACAAAGCTGAATGCAGCAAGTTGTGGAGGAAAGCAGTCCTATACACACTGCTCGTTCACTCCTCCTTCTTCCTCTTGGCTCAATTTGGCCATATGCTCTGTCTTGAAAATGCATATTGAGTAATTGTTCCTGATCTTTGTGCATTTACCCTTGTTTTCATAATTCACCCTTTACTTACACTTTTTCATCATTCTCTCTTAATTAAAAAAAATTTTGTGGAGTTTTAGATATATTGTAATGTATATTTTAACTTGTATTTTCATTAGGTTTATAAATATTTTTGTAGTGTTTTTGTGAAGTTTCATGGGTTTTACATTGGTTTTTCCCCAACATGAATTTTTCCCTAAATATTGCCAGTTGTTTTTTAAATTGAATGAACTTTATTTTTTAGATAGTTTTAGGATTATATAAAAATCAAGCAGAAAGTACAGAAAGTCCGGTAACTTTCCTTCACCATTGGTGGGAATGTAAATTGGTACAGCCACTATGGAGAACAATATGGAGGTTCCTTAAAAAACTAAAAACAGAGCTACCCTATGACCCAGCAATCCCACCCCTGGGCAGAGATCCAGAGAAAACCATAATTCGAAAGGATGCATGTACACCAATGTTCACTGCAGCACTATTTACAATAGCCAGGACATGGAAGCAACCTAAATGTCCATCAACAAAGGAATGGATAAAGAAGATGTAGTACATATATACAATGGAATATTATTCAGCCATAAAAAGGAATGAAATAATGCCATTTGCAGCAAGATGGATGGACCTGGAGATTGTCATGCAGAGTGAAGTAAGTCAGAAAGAGAAAGACAAATATCATATAATATTGCTTATATGTGGGATCTAGAAAAATTGTTCAGATGAACTTATTTGCAAAGCAAAAATAGAGTCACAGATTAGAAAACAAACTTATGGTTACTGGGGGGTGGGAGGCGGAATTGGGAGATTGGGATTGACATATATATACTATATATAAAATAGATAACTAGTGAGAACCTACTGTATAGCACAGAGAACTCTACTCAGTGCTCTGTGGTTGCCTAAATGGGAAGGAAATCTAAAAAGTAGTGTATATATGTATATATATAACTGATTACATTGCTGTACAGCAGAAACGAACACAGCATTGTAAAGCAACTATACTCCAATAAAAAAATAAGTTAAAAAAAATCATCTGACATACCATAAGTAAAAAAAAAAAGAAAGTACAGAAAGTTCCCATGTATCTCTTTCCCCCTTACCCAACAGTTTCATCTGTTATTAACATCTTGCATTAGTGCGGTACATTTGTTACAATTGATGAGCCAATATTGATATATTATTACTAACTAAGGTCCACAGTTTACATTAGGGTTAACTCTTTGTGTTTTACAGTTCTATATGTTTTGCCAAATGTATGTCATGTATCCAGCATTATAGTATAGTTTCACTTCTCTAAGTATTCCTTGTGCTCTACTTACTCATTCCTCCCCTTCCCCCTAACCCACCATGTTAACCCCTGGAAGCCATTGTCTCTATTATTTGTCTTTTCCAGAATGTATGGAGTCATACAGACTCTTACCTTTTTCAGACTGGCTTTTTTTCATTTAACAATAAGCATTTAAGTTTCCTCCATGATGTTTCATGGCTTGATAGCTCATTTCTTTTTATCACTTAATAACATTCCATTGCATGGATATACCATAGTTCGTTTAGCCCTTCACCTATTGAAGGACATCTTAGTTGCTTTGAATTTGGGGGAATTAAAAATAAAGATGTTATAAACATCACATGCAGGTTTTTGTATGAACATAAGTTTTCAACTCATTTTGGTAAATAAGTAAGGGTATATTTGTCTTTGTAAGAAGCTACCATGCTGACTTTCAAAGTAGCTATACCATTTTGTATTACCACCAGCAATAAATTAGAGTTCCTGTTGCTTCACATTCTTCATCAGCATTTGGTGTTGTCAGTGTTTCGGATTTCAGCCATTTGAATAGGTATGCAATGGTATCTAACTGCCATTTTCATTTTCGATTCTCTCATGGCAAAAGATGTTGAATATCTCATGCTGATTTTTCATCTGTATATCTTCTCTGATGAGGTGTCTGTTCAGATGGTTTCCCACTTTTTAATTGGGTGGCTTGTTTTCTTATCGTTGAGTTTTAAGAGTTCTTTGTATAGTTTGGAAATATGGCCTTTATCAGATACATGTTTCGCAAAGATTTTATCCCAGTCTGAGTTTGTCTATTCATTTTCTTAAGTTGCCAGATATTTTTAGGGAATGGTTTTGTAGGACATGAGTTTTTGTTTTTGTTTTCAGAAATGCATGCATTGTTAAAGAAGAAACACTTGTATACTTGATATCAGATTTCTAAAACTAAACCAGCTAAACTGAGCTCACACCTCTCATAAGCAAAGCTAAGATGAGTGAGTATTCAGTGAGACTGGAAAGAGTCTACAAAGGGACCTTATCTCAATACTACATAAAAGTTGGTATAAAATAAGTTGAAGCTAGTGGCTATTGTATAAAACAGTACTTAAAACTATGAAGATTTTAAGGACAGATTATAAACCTGATATTTTGAGGACTGATTAATTTCAATATTTTTTACATAGTTTTCTGTATACACAGTAATTCTTATATGACTGCCCCTAAGACTTTAGATGATGCTCAAAGCAATAAACAGTTGGGAAGAGTAAGATATGATTTTTCAGAAATGTTTTTGGCACTAGTTTCCAGAAATACTAGGAGTCCAGATGCAGAAATCAAGGTTGAAGTAAATGGACACTTATGCAAGCCTATATTTCCTTAATGACTTTGGGACTGTCTGACAGAAATACCATGCATAATCTGAAGGATACTTTGGGAAATTCACAATTGAGATTTGTTAATGGACTCAAAAGAATAATATAAATTACAAATGTTTTTACATATTTAACCTTACTTAGAGATGCAGGGATTCCTGCGTCTAACAGACACAATAAATGAATGGACGGATGAACAAATAAATATAGTTATTCTCTCCTTTGTTTTGGGATACCTCCCTCAGAATATATACCAAATGGCTTAGACACTGTACCAAATATTACTTACTGATACTCAGCATCATCCTCACGCTTCTAATCTCTCCCTTGTATGACATTTCTCAGACTCTGTTGCCAGCAGTATTCCAACCTAAATTCTACTAATGAGAGGCACTGGTATAAAATTTAAGGGGAGGGAGAGGAGAAACCACCAATCTCAGCAGAAGCAACCTTGTACGCATCAGCAAATGGCAGATGAGATTTATGCCAGCAGCTTCTGGGCATAAGGAAGTTCTGAAACTTATCTGCTGCCACATGAAACAAAGATAATTGGTGATGGTTCCCATGATTCCTTCCCTTCCTAATTTTTCAAACCCTAGCAATAGCTCCTAGACCTTTGCTCCATCAATCCTACTAATTATTGTGTAAACCTCTGTCTTTGTGCACTAGCTCCTACATGAAATATCTATGGCTGGATCAAAAGCTTTAATTCTTCTCCTAACTGACTACCAAATAAAGCAAGAAATGAAAATCAGGAAAATATACCTAGTCAACTTTGTTTATATACATCTGTATGTTTATAGTTGTGTGTATATACGTATATATTTTTAGCATGTTTAAACAGTTTGTGAATTGAAATATAATGACATGAAATCACTTCAGCCTACCATTCTATAATACACCATGAAAAAAATATATCACATTTGTATACTACTGAAAAAATATTGTTTCCAACAAAGTAGGCTCATACGCAGCCATCAGGAATGGTGTAACCCTTGTTTTAAAGGGTTGCAAAAGGGTAGAATTTTTGGATTCTGTTCAGTTTCATGAAGCTGAGGTAACAGAAATCAAATGCAGTGCCTAAAGGCAATGGAGGTTCTTTCTCTCCTCAAACAAGAAGTTTGGATATAGGCAGTCTAGGGCTTACACAATGGCTCTGTGAGGTCATCAGTGTTTCAGACTCCTATTTTTCTAATTTTGTCATCCTTAGCTTGTGGCTCTTGTCCTCAAACCTGTTACCTCATGGATTCAGAGGGATACTTCACCCTTTAGCCTCACAGGAAACAAGGAATGCAAAGAACTTATTAGGAAAGATCCTTCTAGAATCCAAGTGTATTTATCCTTACAACTTCTTAGATAGAGTTGTGTCCTATGGCCACTTCCAGTATTTTAGCTGGGCATATTGCTACTAGACAAAATTGTGATTCTGTCAGTAAGAAAAAAAAGGGAGAATGGATACCAGGCAGGAAACTTGTAGTGTTCTACAGCATACAGGAAAGGAACAAATAAAAACAAATGTAAATGATGTCCTCAGAGAAAATAAATTTAAAGCAGTATTTGTGTGACCACACTGTAGAGGAAACTATTCAAGCAAATTGGTTATTACAATAAAAAATTATGACCGTCAGGATTAAGTTCAACTGTGCATAATAGAAAGACTCCAAATAATAGCAAATTAATCAGAATAGAAATTTTCCTCCTATTGGAAACAAGTTTGAGGTAGGAATGTGAGAGTTGCTACTGTGGCTTCAAGGTGTCATCGGAGACCCTAATTCTATTTTCCTGTTCTGCCATCCTCAGTACTTAGCTTTCAGTCATAAGGTCACTTCATGGTCCATCACGGTTGCTATTGGTGCAGACATCATTTCTCCATTCCAAGCCAGCAGCAGAAGGAAGCAAGAGAGGACAAAGAGGCCATTCTTCCAGTTAAGTCAGTTCCTTCTAAGGAACCTCCTCCTCAGTCCTCACAACATTTCTGCTCATACCTTAATGGCCAGAACATAGTCACGTGGCCATGCACAGTGGCAAGTGAGGCTAGGAAATGTGGACTTTTGGCAGTATTCACAGTCATCTAAAATAAATTTCTATTATCAAATAAAAAGAGGAATTGGATTATGTTAGTTATGAAGTCTGTCATCACCATTTATAGGATTATATTCAAATATGCAGGACAGTGTGTGGATTGAACTTTATTATTCAACACTCCAAGAAATGTATTTCCCCTTCTAAATGTTGTCATTGAAAATTGAGAATGATATTGCTAAAAGGGGCAATTATTTAAGTTAAAAACAATATTTGCTATAAAGTAACCATTTTCATTAATACTCTTTGAGTTAGGATACCAAATTTGGAATAGTTAAAAATATTACCATACGATATCCATGGCTTTGGGCAGATGAAGCCTAATTCATGGAATTACTCAAGAGGAGGGAGTAACTATGCCTATAGGAAGGGAGGTAGGGCAGAGCTGTTGGAAGTTTGCTCTTCTGATCTTCCTTTTAATGGAGTTACTGGGGTGAGATTGAGGAAAAGGCAGGGTGATTTAAGTTAAGAAATTAGAACGTGAATAAAAATTGAGACTCAAGTAAGTTACCAGGAATTACAGCAGTCTTTAGTCTCCAAAGAAAAAAACTGTCCCAATATTGCTTACAAAAATCAATAGTAAATCTGTTAATGGGCAATGACCCTAGCATTGTAAAGTGGAAAAAAGAAACAATTATCTAAGGAATTCAAGCAAAACTCTTGGTATTATCTGAATTATTTGAATAATTGAGGTGAAAGTGGAATTTCTGCCTAGATTATTCAGATAATTGCTTAATTCTAAACCTCTCTTGGCTAGTAGAGAACTTTCTTCAGTATGTAATTTTCGTATGGTAAATGCTAAAAAATAGACTCCTAAGTTAAGCAGAGTAATAGAAGGAGGGAGAAGGAGAGAGAGAGAAAGGAAGAGAGAGACAATAAGTAGTTAATTGTCAGGTTAAACCTGTTCTTTCCAGTGACAATAACCAACATCCACTTTTTCACCATAGAATTCTATGGTGAAAAAGTAAACTATATATGGATTTCAGTATAACCTGTTGTATTTTTTAAAGTTATAAATTCCTTTCTAAGTTCCAATTCTCTAAAGTTTGGAAACAGTGGCTTCAAATCCAGCCATTTCATTTTGTAAAGCCAAGTAAACTGACTTAAAAATCATAGCATACTTTTTCTTTGACTTCATATTATTGGTCTTTGCCTTCAGTTCTTTAAGGCAAATTAAAAGGATGCTAGTTGCTACTCTATTCTCTTCTTTGGTAGCAGAACCCTAGGCAGTGAGCCCAGCTGAAAAATTATTTGCCCACCTCCCTTACAGCTGGGTGTGTCGTGTCACCAAGTTCTAACCCGTGAGTCGAAGTGTTGGGTGAGATTTCTGGATAGAATTCTTCCTTTCTGAACTGCTTCTGGTCTCCAATGTGACAAGATGCCTAGATCTCCTGTAGCCATCTTGGGCCATAGGGTGACCTTAAAAATGTTAGCCACACACTAGGATGGTGAAAGGTTAAGATATAAGAAACCTGAGTTCATGGTCATTGTGGAGCTACTGTATCTGCTCTGGAATGCCTCCCTCTGCACTGTTTTTACTTAAAAGGGTAATAAGTTCTATCTTGTTTAAGACACTTATTTCTAGGCTCTGTTACCAGCAGGGGAACACAATTCCTAAATGATACACATATTAAAGTATTATTTGAAAATATTTTGGAATTTTAGGGTTAAGTTTCCAGATATGTATAATGGTTCTCCCTCTCTCTCCTTTCCGTCTTCCTTCTGCTACTCTATTACAAACAACTGTAAACACACACATTTCAATTTGTGAGATAAAACTATGTGAGGTTGTATCGGTAATACATTTTGTGCAATTGCAAAGGAAAGATTTTGCAGTAGGAATTGTGAGAAGATAAAAGCTAAAGCATTAACTCGAGGATTTTTCAGTATGTGTATATGGACTAAAAAAAAGTAAATAAGGAAGGAAGGAAAATATAGAAATGGAATGTAGCAATAGGATGTTAGTAAATTTTTTATTTTTTTATTTTTTTCAGGTTTAGGGTAAGTACAATATTAATAGCAAGCGAGGGAGGTGAGATCAATCTACAGAGCACTCAGACGGAATAGTAGGTATTAATCATTTTCTCTTCAGAAGCTGCCCCAATTCTCTCCATCTTTTGAGATTCAGCTCTTCTATGAAGTTCTCACGGCCCGCCTATAGAAATTAACCTCTGCTGTTTATGCATTTATCAGGACTAGGGCTAAAGTACAGTGAGGGAGGTGTTTGTCTTAGGCACACCATTTAAGGGGTGCCAGAAAGCTCAGTAATCAAGATAAATATTTTAATGAAATATTTTAATTACCACACTACAGCATGCAAGCCAGTTTCCTCTTTTTCTAAATAAAATTTTAATTACACTTCACATTTATCTCTATTACAGCACTCAAACAGTGCTTTTTATAAATGTTCTCTCCCAACAGAATAGGCTGTACTCATTTTTGTATTCCTCATGTGCCTACTACTCTACTTTAAGCATAAAGACCTCCTAAAAATATTAAATTGAACCTACTGAAGGATTTTGCAAGAATATACTATATTAGAGACTACAGGGTTAAGTTTTTATCTTAATTCAACAATAGCCAAAGAAGGACGAGTGATGAATGTTTTCAAAGTACCTACAATTCAGTTCTATGAATATCACCTGACTTCTCTTTGACTAAAACCCTGCTCAGCCTGGAGAAAGGGAATTGTAATACTACTTTATATTCATATAGCACTCTGCCCTACATAAAGTGTTTTCTTTTAATCCTCATCTTAATCTTGCTAAGTAGGTATTATAATCCTTATTTATTATGGAAAGATTGAGAAGTTAAGTGATTTGCCCAAGGAGTTACAGGCAAAAAGTGTCAGAGCTGGGGTTCTAACCCAGGTTTTTTGTGTCAAAATCCAATGCCCTTTCTGTACTCGGAATGCTAAATCTTAGGGGATTGACTGAGGAGAAACAGTTCATTCAGCAACTATAATAGCCTGTGTTGTATGTATGAAACAATGTCAGTAGCACCCTAAACAGCAGTATTTTACCAATTGTACTCATCATGATTAAAATTGTCCTGATTCTTACGTGTGTGTGTTTGATGAAGTAGCTCAACTCTTCTGGCATAGTGTTGGATGTTTTATGGCATTTTTTTGTCCAGGGAAAAAACCTACACATTGAAATGTCAAAGAATGGGGGAAAGTGAAGAAATTATGTATTACCTGAGTGTTAGTTTCTAATACAGCTTTACTGCTAATGTGTGCATGATATTCTGCAAAGCATGTAAATCATACATGTTTGTCTCTTTATGAAAAGAAAGATTTGGTAAAGTCTTTGAACTTTTCAGCTGAAAACGTTTATTTCAACATGAAATATTATTATAGTACTCCCAAGTTAGGAATTAAGTTTAATGGGTTTCTTTTTCATACTTAGAGGAAAAACTCTATGACTATATTTTAAAATTCCATACGGTAATTAAATTTGTTTGAGAACCTATAACTGCTTCAAATATAATTTCCATCAGTATATAATAAACACAACCCAAAACCAAAATGTCCATTATTGGCCAATCTAGTAGAAGATTTCTTATGAAAAGTATAGTTTCTCCTCATTGATTGCTACTTGGAGAATTAAAAACTTTAGTCTTTTTGTAAGCTCATGGCGTCATTCTCAAGAACAACCAGAACTCAAAGAAATCCAAAGCCATTCATCTGGTGAATTGCAACCTGTCATCAATAACTATTTATTGAATGTCCACAGGGTGCATAGGCATTGAAGTGGCAAGTGATTTATTTTCATGATTAAAAGGATTTCTAAGGGAAGTCCGAAGATTTGAAGACGTTTTTAAAGATGCAAAGCTGTGTGTGCTACTCTAATTTAAACTGCCCCTACACGGAATGGTTAGAATAGTCTGGGTTTGAGAACTCTAGGGATTTCAAACACCCAGAGCCGACTTTTTTAAGCGAAGACCCCATTGGGTGCCAAACGACAGATGGGGCTGGTGGTGAGAACACGGCCCCACCAGGGGCTTCTGGACAAATCAAGCCCTCCCCGGGCTGAAGCAGGGCCGATTGAGGCCGCGTCGGTCATGACCCGCCACCCCAACCCATCCCTCCCCTCCCCTCCCTTCCCCTCCCCTCCCCTCCCTTCCCCTCCCCTCCCCTCCCTTCCCCTCCCCCCCATCAGCTCACACCATCTCCCAGTCTCCAAGCCCCGACCGGTTCTCGCGAGATCCGGGCAACTGAGCGCTCGGGGCCTTTTCAAATCGGGATCCGTTACCGCTTTCCCAGACGCCGCCATTGTGGCGCTCGGAGCCCCTCAACGCAGGCGGCGCAGGCGGAGGCCGTGGCGGCGGGATGGCCGACGCCGACAAGCCCGAGGTGCTTAGGGCAGCTGGCGACGACAGCCCGCATCGGCAGCCCGCGGAGCCGCCGGGCGAGCCCCGGCGAGAACCTCACCCGCCCGAGCAGGAGAAGCAGCCGCCGCCGCAGCACAGCAGCAGCTCCAATGGCGTTAAAATGTATTGTCTTTTCCTCCGGGGACTGGGACGAGGTGGGGGGGGGGCGGGAAGTCGACCGGGGGGGCCCCACGCAGGGCTGAGCCTTGGGCCGTGGGCGGCGGGAGGTGCAGGTGCAGCCGGCCCTCCCCGTCCGCCCCGAAGCGGGGGATCCCGGGTGTGGGCCTGGGGTCTGGCGCCCCTCCCCTGCTTCTGGCCCAAGACCGTGAGTCACCCCTTCTTCCCTGACTTCGGCTCGAAAACCTTTCAGCAGAGCTCGGCGGCCGCCACAGTTTGCAGAAAAATGGTCCCCCTTTTAAAGGCCAGTAGTTAGTGTTCATCACTAGGGAGTAACTAGGGATGACATCATCGGACATTTTCTCTTAACCACCGAAGACGTTTGTAAAAGGAATATCCCCGCATCTCCCCGTCCTCATTCTGAGCTTTATAAGTTCACTGTTGTTTTCTAAAGTATGAATTCATTTCTTAACTGATATATAGCAAGAGGAAGTTTAGTAATATGCTGTGAGACTGAATCCATTGTTACCCTTGAATTGGTAAGAGGTACTTTAAAAAGGGAACTGTGCGTGGTGCCTTGCTCCGCCCCCCCTCAACTCCCTCCCCCTGTTTGTCAGCCACGCAGGCTATTTAAAAAAAAAAACTCAGTGCGGGATGGTAGGATATTAATTTTGGTAAAATGGTAAAAATAAGATCTTTTTTAGTTGAAAAAAACCCACTACTTTTAAGATTGCAGGTGTCATCAGTACCGATAAAGAATGTAGTCGATTCGAATCCATAATAATACTGTGCTCCCCTTTGTTCTTGTTATATAGGGGGAATATGAAGTCAGCCATTTGATTTGCACATGCCCAGCTCTTTAAACCTGAAGTTGAAAGTATGTTAATAATTTAGTGAAAACACTAAATTTAGTAGAAAGTGAAAGTGAACATAAGGTTCACACAAAAATAGGAAAGGTAAATGTTCTTACTTTTCTTTTGTATAAGAACCTGTGTAAGAACAGACCTGGACCAGTCTGTTTAAGGGTTGACTGCAGATAGATAAGGTAGGTCTCCCAGCTCTGTTATGTACTCTTGCTCTCAACTGGATTTGAATAGGATAGGCAGTATCTTCTAGGCAAAATAGAGGTGGAACCTGGTGCACTTAGTAACTGAAGACCCAGAAAGTGAATGAAGCACTTTCTACCCTGCCTGCCAAAATGTGGGCTTTCAGGGATTTGGCATCATAAATACAAATGAAAACTAGTAGAATGATAAAAGCATTTTGTTTATACCTAAATATGGGCCTGCCACCTCCTGAACAAAAAGTACAGCCTTGAATTATGGAGAGAAGCCGTGCTATACTTGGGTATGATTAGTTTAATAGTCTTGGTACAGATAAAGCTGGTATCTAAACCTCCATTAGATCTAAAAGGCTCTAATCCCTTTTAAAGTCTCACTGGGGTTTAGCTAGACAAGAGGACAGAGGTGGGAAAAGAATCCCTTTCACTTCTGATTGAGGAAGAGGAAAACATAAGGTGAAGCAATGTTACCAGTAAATACAAATGCAGATTCTTTTCATATTGCTTATAATTCATCTCTCTCCCTCTTTTCCCAGTTGAGTAAAGAAGCCAATTTACTATCAGAGGTTTCTTGTACTGCTTATTCCTTAACATATAATGGTCTATCATGGGTCACTCACACTGAATAACTAGGGACATTTACCTGCATCAGTCTAACAGCCTTTTTTTTTTGACCCTGGGCACCAACTGGAGTAGTTTACAACCCAACACATAAACCTTGAGTTGATTCACCATATATTTTTAATGATAAGAATTCATAGAGGTGATTAAAAATTACCAAATATTGCCTTAAAATATATGTTGCTTAGAAGTGGACAGAATGCTGTTTGTCATTAAGACTGAAATGATTTTTACTGAGGTTAATTCGTAGTAATTAAGGATGGAGGCAGCTATGTCAGAGACAGCTATGTCTTACTCCTGTTTGTATTTCCCAAGTCCTTATATTTAAAAAGGTGCAATAAACATTTAAGAAATGCAGAAGTGAACTTATATGATCATGAAACTCATGTACAGAGGATTTATTTGGCATGTTCACATCTTTTGACAAGAAATTAAAGATGTTTCCCTAGGTCTCGTCTTTTTCTTTATGCCAAAATGGTATACTAGCTCTCCTTAAGTGAATGGAAAGAAAAATAGCAGTATTGTTATAACTCTTTATTATTCATGTGTGACTAAGTAACACCTTGGAGCATATGGAGATTCAGAGTTACATTACAGTGGTTGTATAAAATATTAAGTATTGGTGCAAGGTGTAGTGTTTGAAGTAGAGTAGTATTTTTTATTATATTAGGAGTAAAGAATGGAACCGGGCTTGATTTTGGATCTCATAGCATTATGCTTTTTAAGTCACATATTGAAACTGTGTGTCCTCATTTGATGTTGGATACTGATTTTTCAGAAATTGATGTTAATTCGGGTAGACATAATTTAGTCTTAAGAGTAGATAATGTTTTTGTGACTTAGAATCATCACAGTCTTTATTTCATCACAGTCTTTATTTCAAGTACATTACAAGGGAGGTTGTGTAGATGAATAGTTCTGGAATTACATGGAATTCTGGATATAGTGCCAATATTTTGATACTGTGTAGTATCATTTTCCTACGAGTTTTCACATATATCTTTACTGTCTTTCCCATAGTGTATTTATGACTTAGAAATGAGTTCAGAAATTGAGTAATTACAGTTCACTTTCTTAATAATCAGACTACACCTCTAGCAACTAAACTGATCTACCTTCCATAGTAATCTTAATTTATGCATTGTAGATGAGCAGTTTAACAGTATCTTTAAGATGCCACTAATTGGGGAAAGCTTGAAGAAATCTCTCCCTCTGGTCATCCCTTGAGTAATAAAGAACATATCCTATATAATAACTTTACCGCTTAATGGAATTGTTAGATTGTTGTAAGCTTACAACATCCATGTAAGAATAAAAGAACATAGCGAGTGATTCAGAACTTTGTTCAGTTTTCACAGTTGGTTGCATCTAGGAATAAAATAGGCAGGGGAAGGTGTATTTGGATAGGGACTGTATAGCTGTCTGCTTACCTGAACAGAGACTTAGTTTATTTTAAAAAACCTTCGTTGAATTCAGCCTGTTATGTAAATAGGTTCTTTGGGGGATTAAAAATAAGGGTTTGTTCTTGTATCCACTGTACTCAGAAACCAGAGAAAAGTGCTCTGTGGCTTTTTGACTACTTGCTGCCATTTATAGGAGTGCCACTCTGTTCAGACAGGTAGGTACTTGCTAGAGTTGGACAGTTGAGAAGACTGCTTCCAGGCATGCTGTTTCTGATGAGGGAAGATGTTTGATAGTGAAGGTGTCCCTGTCAAGGTCTAAAGCGGTAGCAAAGCATGTTTGGCCCTAATGTGTCTTCCTTGATTTTAGCAGTTTTTCTGGCAGACAGTAGCATCATCTATGGGTTCTTAATTGACTATTCATTCAAAATTTAATATTTATCAAACACATGTTACCACGCTAGATGCTGCTGACACCAATGCAGATAGTTTTTGTTCTCATAGAGTTTTACATACTATATTTATGGCGGCGTTGTTACCTGCTCAGAAAAAGTGTCTGAAAACTTCACTATATTGTGGAACAAATGACTACAGTAAGAGGTGTGTGTGGAGCACTGCAATGTATAGATTCCCACAGTCGCTTGGCTTAGAAAATAATATAGAGCCTGGATTATGAAACCTGATTGGTGGTCAGAATAATCCAGAAAGCTTTAAAAGATTTAGATTCCTGGATGTCATTCCCAGAGATTTTTCTTAGTATATGTTTGTGAAAAATTGCTTTAAAATGGAAGTTTTAATTAAATAGTTTTAAATTCACTAGGGTAATTAGTGACTTAGAAGAAATATATTGTTTCTTCTGTAAAAAAAAAAAAATTACTTTTGAGAAGTAAATTGCATTTTTTAAATGTATCTCCAGATTTTTATCTTTAGGGTTTGCTTTAAGTGTATACTTAACATGTTATAGGTGCTTGGTGGATAGCATCATACAGTTGTAATGTGATTGCAATCTTATAGATTAAATATTTTTCCAGTTAGGACCTCATTAAAAAGTAGATTTGTAGGGCTTGCCTGGTGGCGCAGTGGTTGAGAGTCCTCCTGCCGATGCAGGGGACACGGGTTCGTGCCCGGTCCGGGAAGATCCCACATGACGCGGAGCGGCTGGGCCCGTGAGCCATGGCTGCTGGGCCTGCGCGTCCGGAGCCTGTGCTCCGCAACACAAGAGGCCGCAACAGTGAGAGACCCGCGTACTGCTAAAAAAAAAAAAAAAAAAAGTAGATTTATAAAATTCTGGTTCATGTTGCATTTAAGTACTGCTTCCCTTCTCCATCCCATCCCACCATTTTAGGTGATACTACTAATAAAAATGGCATGATTCTATGAAGTACGCTATCCTAGTTTATAGGTTAAAACAGAAAATATTGGGCATGAAAATAGGATACCTTATCATTTTTCTATGTTGACCAATTTGGGAAGAGACAAAAATTATGAGAGTCGTATGGGAGTATATAGATAAAATTATGTTTTAATTATGTTCTTAAAGCAGTGGAAGAGGAAAGTTCTGGGAGGAAACCATTAACCTTTAAGAGAGAAACTTTTTCTGGGTCTCATTTTGTAAATTAATTTTTGTAGAGTTCTGAATGAGGCCCAGAAAGTTAATTCTCCATTAAAGGTGGAAGTTTTAATATACTCTAGGAATAAAATCACCCATTTTACCCTCTTGTTAGGTTCTAACAACGTTTATTAAGTAGTATGATGGGAAAAACTAGGTTTGTTTGAATGCTGCAGCTATTTAATACAGAATAAAAGGAGGGTTGTTAAATGAGAACTTTGGTAATATGCCCAAATCATTGCTTTGAAAAGACATTGAGTAATTTCAAAGCCAGTAGGCTGAGTCTCCAGCTGCTTTGCTGAGGTCTAACTTAGGGGAGAATTTTGTGAAGTGAAGTGATAAATATGAAATATTTATTTAACGTAGACTTACATTATGGAAGCCCCGCTGAGGTTTTCTTTTTGTTGTTCTGTTTTTTGTTTTATTTTTAATTCACAGGGAGAATGATGAATCGGTCAAAGAAGAGAAATCTGAATTAAAAGAAAAATCTACAGGAAATAAGAAAGCCAACAGATTTCATCCTTATTCAAAAGATAAGAACTCAGGCACTGGAGAAAAGAAGGGTCCAAATCGTAACAGAGTTTTTATTAGCAACATCCCATATGACATGAAATGGCAAGCCATTAAAGATCTAATGAGAGAAAAAGGTAACTATTTTTGAGAAACCCATTGTTGGATAATTTTCATATAGAATGAGAGGGAGCTAAGCAAACTTTTTTTTATTCCTCTTAGCCACACAGACTCAAAAAATTGATTTTTTTGACACATAAATTAATCTTTTCCTCTTCTTTCACTTGACACAATTTCATTACAAGGTAGTACGGATAAATGAAGTTTTTGTTTTGTTTTGTTTTTTTTGCCATTTTAGTGGGGTAGTAGCGAACCAGCATATGCATGCCACCAAGAATTTTGTTAAAGTGATTGCTTTGTCTAGTTGAAGTTTTTATAGATTTTTAAAGGCCTATTGCATTAGGTAAGCAATATATTTAGCGTGTTAACGTATGAATAATAAGGTCTGATTATTTTTTTTCCAAAAGCTGTTTTGTTATTATCTTGGTGGAGTCTGGAATCTGGCTGTGGAATTCATTTTGTTTGCATTGTCATGAATGCCATGATGCTGTCTCTGCAGTTCTATATTAAAATCGTGTTACTGCTGTTGCAGTTTTGTTTTCAGAATAACCTGAAAACCTTCATTTTATATACACGGTTGATTTTGGGGAAAAATATTTTTAATACTTGATCTTGTAAAAGTTAGTTCTGTTATCTCTTGAAAAATTGAGTTTCAACAGTCCTGCAAACTACTTACTTGGTTTTGAGGCTGATCTCTTCTAATAAATAAAAAACAATTTGCATTGGTGTATCTGTTGTAAGGTGACAACTATTTGATTGGTTTTATTCATTGACTTTATTTAGAAAGTGTGTGGCTTGCTGTGAAGCATGACTTGTAAATTTAGTTTACTGACGGCAAACAAGATTGAAGACATTCAGGTAGAAAGTCACCTTAAAACAGCTGTTGTGTGTAGGCGACCAAAGTTATTTGAAAAGTGCTAATGTTGATGTTTTTAATATGACAGGCTAAGGGACCATTTGTATGTATATGTGCATTTGTTCACCAACTATATCATGCTGGCCAAAATATGATCTGTAGCATGAATTAGGTTAATATGGTTGTTAGCTTTTTTAGAGAATGTGGATGATGTACATTTCTGAAAATTAGTTAAATTTACATAGCCATTGACAGGAGGTATGTTGGTCTGGTTTTGATTGTTGGTGAATAATAGGTGCTTTTCTGTAGAGTTGTGCACAGGTGTGCAGTAAAGCAAGATATTGGTGTTTAAATGTATTGTTTCTTGGTATCTTCCTTTTGTATGTCTTATGTAGTTGGTGAGGTTACATACGTGGAGCTCTTTAAGGATGCGGAAGGAAAATCAAGGGTAAGTGCTGTGGGCAATCATCTGCTTGAGGTTTAAAAGTTCCTCAGCAGTTTACTTTTTGTATAATACTTGTACCAGTTTTTGGAAACTTAAGTTTCATTTTGTTTTACTTTATTATGAAAGATTTGAGGCTTTATACTAGCAAGTCTGACACTTATACAAACCAAACTAGCTGCCTTGAAGGGATGGGTTTTGTAAATGCTCATAAAGGGCGTTCACTTTTCTAATGCTCTAAGGTAATGCTTCTTAGCCAATAGATTTTAATATAGGATATTTTTTGTTGTGTTTTGATGTCTTTAAGGATATTTTAAAAATCACTGAATTGATAATATTTCCTAAGAGTTCTATGAGAGGCCTATAGCTTAAAGGTGTTAATTCAGAATGTACATTTGAAACTTGCACTGAAGAGCCTAATTTGGTAGCCTGCAGGACCACGTAAAAGGCAGTGCTCTGACCAATTGGTATGAATAACATTGATGATTAAATTGACAGAGAAGGAATTGGTTGATAGTAGATTTTGAATTTTAGCAAGAAAGCAATATATTGAAGAATATAATGGAAAGCTTTTTAACAATGTTTAATTATACTAGCAAAAACCAGTTGGGTGCATGAGAAATAAAAACTTTGTCATCACATTCAAATGGCATTTTGAACAGTAATATTGACAAGGAATTATATAAAAAATGATTCTAATTTTTTCTTTAGCATAGTTTTTTTTTTAATATACTTAAAACTGGATGCTATTAAGTTGTGTGCAGCCAGTTTTGAGAACTTTAACATTAGATTAATATTTCCTATTTTGATTTTAATAAAATTGAAAAATTTACACTAAAAATTATTTGTGTACCATATATCTTTCAAAAATATTCATAACAATGTAAAGATAGGTATTTGAGAGCCTTCAGTTACTTCCTTGAGTTACTTTTGATTGAATTTGTGGGATGACATTACTTTAGTTTTAAAGAAGAATCATCTAAAAGTAAAAATGTGCTCCAAACTTGTTAGATGCTAGATTCTACAATCTTAAATAGATAGATCTGAAAATTTACAGAAAATTTGTGGTCACGTTCCTGTTACATTCTGGAGGTCTAAAAGACAAAGAATGATTGTATTATTGATTTTTAATGATTTAAATGTTAGAATCTGCCATTAACTTCGTCTACTGATCCAGAACTTTTTTTCTTTTGCATATATTGACAAATCTACCTGGATATAGGGTTGTGGGTAAGAATTTTCTTTTTTTAAGTATCTTAAGTCAAATTTAAACTTATGATTGGAAAAAAATCTTAGTACATAAACATTTCCTATAAATTTTTTCCCCATTAAGTGTGGTTGAATTCAAAGATGAAGAATTTGTCAAGAAAGCACTAGAAACTATGAACAAATATGATCTTAGCGGAAGACCCTTGAATATCAAAGAGGTAAGATTTCTTATATTTGGAATAATTTAAACATTTGAATTATAAGGGCATGTCTTGTTTGGATTTTCATCTAGTAAGGTTATTTATCTGATTACAGCATTTTTTTTAAAGAGTAGATGCTTACTAAAGCATTGTATAATTGATGATAGTTTTGCTTGTACATGATTTTCCTATTTGCCCTTAAGCAGTATCCTATGTATATGATTTGTTCCAAGTTATTATAAGCAAGGGTGTATGATTTTAAAAAACTACAGGACACAGAAATTTAAAGATGACAGACTTAAGGTGCTGACTTTTTTATACCAAGTTTATACTTGGTATAAACATATTCAGTTTTTAGACTGTGTTATTAGATTTAAGAAATATTGTAGATATCCTAGTTGATAATTAAAGTTTGCTTAATAATGCAAATACCTTATGGATTTGAATAAAATTGATATTCACTTTTAATAAAATTAACCTGAAACTATGCCAGATTAAAATTTAAGAAAAGTTATAAATCGGTTAGTGAAATTTATAACTGGAACTTGGAAACCCCTGAAGTGGAGATGTTCCCGTTGTATGAAACAGTGTATAAATATGTTGACAAAAGAATGATTGGAAGATACATGAAAAACTGTTTACAGTTAGGTGTAATTTACCTTGGAAATGATTAGCTTGAATAGAAGTCATTTTCATGTCTTTCTTTAGTTCATATTGTTGATCTTACTGAATAGTTGATCACAGACCACATATGTATATATCCTTGCTAAAGTCTATAGTAAAAAATGATAGAGGATGTAACTTTGGGTCCCTGAAGAGTTTCCACCAACATGGATGCAAATCATTGTAGAGCAGTACTGTCAGTCACAATTTAATTTAGTATGGTATTGGTTTGAGTCCCAACTCTATCACTTTCTAGCTGTGTACTTAGTTGAGTTATTCTCTAAACCTTAGTAATTATAATAGTATACAGATAATACTTACCTAGTTAGGGTTTTTATGAGGATTAAATGGAGATACATTTATGAGGATTAAAAAAACTCAGGCTCTGGCATCAGAGACTCTGACCCAGGGCAAATTACTTAACTTCTCTGTTTTCTTATCACTAAAATGGGTATGATACTAGAATCTATCTGATAGTGTTATGAGGACTCAAAGAGTTAATATATGTAAAACAATAAATGTTACATATTTGTTATAATTATATAAAGCACTTAGCACAGTGCTGAAAATATTGTAACTACATAATAAATGTTAGCTGTAATAATAATTTTTTTTAACTTAAAAAAATTTATTTTGGCTGCATTGGGTTTTTGTTGCTTTGCGTGGGCTTTCTCTAGTTGCGGCTAGCGGGGGGTTCTCTTCATTGCAGTGCACGGGCTTCTTATTGCAGAGGCTTCTCTTGTGGAGCACAGGCTCTAGGTGCATGGGCTTCAGTTGTTGTGGCACTTGGGCTCAGTAGCTGTGGCTCGCGGGCTCTAGTGCACAGGCTCAGTAGTTGTGGCGCACCGGCTTAGTTGCTCTGCGGCATGTGGGATCTTCCTGGACCAGGGCTCAAACCTGTGTCCCCTGCATTAGCAGATGGATTCTTAACCACTGTGCCACCAGGGAAGTCCCTGTAATAATAATTTTGATTGTTGTTATTCCTGCCCAAGGTGGGAGTGTTACTGGTCCTTGGTCTCTTGTTCCTGGATATGAGGTGATAATAGCTTAAAATTAAAGGCCATGCTGCCAGCAAATACAGGTATCCCATATCCCTTTATTGGAGTCAGCTTCTGAATTTCTCTAATTCTATTTGAGCCTAGGGGCTTATTCTTTCCTTTCTTTTTTTTTTTCTTTTTAAATATTTTGACTGAGATGTAGAAAATTGGTAGAGAAAGTTTAGACTGTTGTAATCTGTGCCAGCCATTTGGTAATTTTTATGCGTAAGCCAGGACCAGTTTTCCAGAAATGTGCTGATACCCTAATAATTTCCCATAACAGTGACATTTATAGAATAGCCACCATTTGGGAAATTATTATTTTGAGAATTATGACTTGCTTTTTTATGATGTTTCCTATTCCTCTTCAAATGACCAGTGTTATATGGAATTTCCTGGCAGTCCAGTGGTTAGGACTCTGTGGTCTCACTGCCGAGGGCTGGGGTTCAGTTCCTAGTCGGGGAACTAAGATCCCACGAGGCTCACAGTGTGGCAAAAAAAAAAAAAAAAAAAAAAGACAAGTATTATAGATTCTGTGTCTTTTTTTAACTGGAAAAAAAGTTTATTGGCTGCTAAAGGCCAAGCCCGTATTGTTTGTGTTCTTTTAAGTTTTAACACATTGTAGATCCTCAGTAATATTTCAGAGACCCTATAATAGAGTTATATGATCCAAGTTGATTTAGGATACTCCCAGTTTTTACTTCCTAAAGAGAAAAATGGTTGAGTTTGGCCTGGCTAAATGATGAGGTGTTCTTTATTCAGTTAACTTTTTTGGATTAATATCTCTAAAGGTCCCTTTCTTGGAATTATCTGATTTTCACGTGGGTGGCTGGGGTCAGTGCTGAGAAATACTAGTCCGAGTCTAGGGAAAAGTATATTTCCGATGTTCATTAACAGATATTAGAATTGCATTTTTAAATTTAATTAAGTGAGGTTTAGTAGCAGTTGTAAACTTATTAGAGGCCCTCTCATAGCAGTAGCAGGCAGTGACTGGGGCAGGCTGACATCTAAGGAGAAAAGAGGAATGAAAATCATGCTACATAGTAGGTGGTTTTACGTAATTTGTATTTTATATATGTTTTATATGTGTGTTTATATTTTTGTGTGTATATATGTTTATATCATACCTAAAAAATCAAAATATAACAATGTTTTATTAATGTTAAGATGTGAAGGACAATCTGACTATCTTAATGGTTCATGAAGCATCTTCCCTGCTATGTCCTCCTCCTTCCCCCATAGGTAACCACTATTCTAAGTTTTGTATTTGTGCAAGATTTTGAAACCTTAGACCTGAAGCATTTATTTATTAACTTAAAAGAGTTTTATAGCATTTTTCAAAACATAAATTTCTTTGCTTTTGTATTTCTTTTTATTTCTTCATGGTGATGGAATACATTGGATGCCAGAATACCTTTATCCTTACATTCACTTCACCTTCTATTTTCCAGCCTTCCTAGAAAATTTATTAAAGTCATCCAACTTTCTTTTTATTAGTATTCCCAGATGGAGGCCAGCAGAGTAGAGTTGATGGTTACATATATCATAATCATTTGGTATTGCAGATGATAATCTATCTGTGTGTTTATTTGGTTTTTGTTTGTTTTTTGTACTCTACTTACTGAGATGAGTGAGAAGTATGTTTAGGCTTGCCTTTTTTGCTTTGTTTAAAGGCAGCATATTTCTCTTAAAAGTCAACGAACTTAAGAAAACAAAAACCAAACAATGTTTAGTACCATTCTTCATGCCTTTCTTTATGTCCCTTCTCCATCCATCTCAGATCATAATCATTGTTGAGGATGGAAAGAGGTTGGAAAGTGGATAATTGTATTTTGTTCGGGAATGAAATTTCCACATTATAACAGTTCCCCTCTACCCCAGTATTCCTGGGTTTTATAACAGGCTGTTCTTCTGTTGAAAGCTTTGAGTTAGTATGAATTTGTCATTACATTGGGCATATAGTGGTGGGAATAAGAGTCACAGTAAGTATTTTGTTCCTCTTTGAGTTATGTGGATTTATGTGTGTGTGCGCCATATACTTGTATACCTGTATGAGGGCAAAATTAAACTAATTTCAAGTTCTTAAGTGACTTTAGTGATTGGAAAGAGGTATTTAATTGACATCCCTGGAGACTGAAATCTCTTGTCTATCCACAGGTTTTTATGGGACTGAATTCTCTGGATGAGAAAAAAGCTCACTCTTCAAGAGGGCCACTAATTTGAGCCAGTTGGGATAGCTGCTGTAGAATTTGAAGTTGTTATTTTAGTGATATAGACTTACTGATGTATCTGGTGGCATTTAACATTCACTGTGTGTTATAGGATCCTGATGGAGAAAATGCTCGTAGGGCACTGCAACGAACAGGAGGATCATTTCCAGGAGGACATGTACCCGACATGGGATCGGGATTGATGAATTTACCACCTTCCATTCTCAATAATCCAAACATTCCTCCTGAGGTTATCAGTAATTTGCAGGCTGGTAGACTTGGTTCCACAATTTTTGTTGCTAATGTAAGTTTAAGCTTTACTCTAAAAATTTGCCATTCAGATATTTAGTTCTAATCATGAGATTATTTAATTAGATGAATGGGTCATAGGTTTATAGAACATTTTGCTTGTTTTTAACTAAGCAAAACAGTAATTATTGTAAACTCAAGCCCAATTTAAGTCCATAAATATAAGGTCAGAGTGTAAATACAAGTATTTAGGATTTTTTAAAACGGAACTGTGGAATTTATAAACACTTAAGCAGTTCTTGAAATTATGTACTTACATTATATGTGATTTTTGTTCATATTGGTAAATGGATTTCTTTCTTTAGCTTTGATACTTGATATTTGTGAATGTGCATGTTGTAGTTGGTTTGTCATTTGTTCTAAGCTTTTGGAAGTCAGTGATATCAACCATACTTTCCAAAATCTGAATTTCTGTCCGTAAAAATAGCTATGAAAGTTTCAAATGTACAAAACAGGATTGAGCAGCTCTGAGAGACTGTTTTGGGAATTAAAAAAAATAAGGGTAAGGAACAATGTAGATGTAGCTTAACCGATCTTTAATAATTTAAGATGTTTCTACGTGAATACTATTGATATACTGTTTAACAAGAATTATAGTTCTTTATATTTTTGAGAGTTTAGAAAAGACTTGTATTATTTATAAGTGGGGAGAGGAGTTAATAGGTGTGTAACTTTATATAATTTTATATTAAGCTTGACTTCAAAGTTGGTTGGAAGAAGCTAAAGGAAGTGTTCAGCATAGCTGGAACTGTAAAGCGGGCAGATATTAAAGAAGACAAAGATGGCAAGAGCAGAGGAATGGGCACAGTCACTTTTGAACAAGCAATTGAAGCAGTTCAAGCAATTTGTATCCTGATTTACACTTTAGCATTATTTAATAAGGTTGAAGAAGTTTGATACCGTTTTGTGGGGATTATGGAATTTAAGGTTGCCTGGCTTAGAAATATGTATTAGAATTTGGTCTCCAGCACATAAAACCTTTACTATGTCCAAGTACTAAAGTCACTCTTAAAACTTGAATTAGCCATATTGTATAGGCCTGGTATGAACTTTTTTCTACTTTCTCTTCCTACCACAACTAATTGTATACATGCTGTTGACAGTAATGTAATTCATTGTACGTTAATACAGTTGCTTTAAATGAAGCCTTGTTAATTTTCTTTTTGCAGTGGTTGAATTAAAGATATTTATAAAATAAAACTATAAAGCAAAGAACTGAAGATTTTTGAGTATGCGGAAGAGACTAATACAAATAAGTAAAATACTAAGGATGTTTTTTAAAATATTAGAGATAGTCTGATGCTAAATATGATTATTAAAAATGTGTTTGTGTTCAAGTATAATTTCATAGTTGCCTAACTGGCTTTCCTTGACTGAACCAACAGCTATGTTCAATGGGCAGTTTTTGTTTGATAGACCTATGCATGTGAAAATGGTGAGTTCCTGTATATCACTTCAACTCTCCAACCTCTTATCTACTCTCTTCTATGTTAAAGATCTTTTTAATTATATATTAACCATATAATAAACTTTTTTGCAATTAGGATGACAAGTCTGTCCCTCATGAAGACTACCGTTCACATGATAGTAAAACACCACAATTACCACGTAAGTAAAAGCTATTATTAGAAGTAATACAGACTATTCTTTTTCAATTTCATGATATGCTAAGCAAAACTTTATTTTTGTGCCTACTTCCCAAGTTGCCCACAGTTTGGTGTTTGGAGTTATGGAGCTAGTTTGGCATAATTGATTATATGTGACAGACACTTTTCTTTCTTTTTGTAGTTTTTCCTGATTATAAAAGCAATATATACTAAAAAATTTGTTAAGGTCATATGTAAGGGGGGAAAAAAATCGTTGTGATTTTACCACCCATAAGTAACCTCCATTATAACATTTTTGTGCATTTCCTTCCAGTCTTTCCTTCTAGGTGTATTTTTTTACACAGTTGAGAACTACCATATAAATAATTTTCTATTTTTTTGTTTAACAAAAACATTATTCTATGTTAAAATTTCTTTCCAAAATTTATTGGCTATTGATAATCTATCATATGGATGCTCCATAACTATTCCACGGTTATGTATATTGTAGGTATTTTAACATTTTCCCTTTAATCACCAATAGAGTTTTTTCTTTTTCTTTCTTTTTGTATACAAATCTTTGGTATGTTTTTGGTTATTTCCTTAAGATAGATATCTTGATATAGATTTACAGGTTTTCAGGTATGTTTATTGATCAGTATTATCAAATTGTTTTCCAAAGGATTATAAAACAGCAATATGATGTACTTAACATCTGTGTCTCAATACCCCATGTTCAAAATGAGGATGCTTGATAGTACCTACTTCATGGGGTTGGCATGAGTATTACATGAATTAATATATAGTATATGTAAAGCACTTAGAACAGTTCTGGCATAATGTAAGCACTCAGTAAATACTACCTCGTGTTCTTACTTTTTGTTGTATTTTCTCTGGCTATTATTAAAGTTTTTTTCCATAAAATATTTAAAATATACAGACAAATATAAAATCATTCGTGTAGCTGTGTAGACCATATTTGTTTTAGGTGATTTTTCTTTAAAATTTTATAGATAAAGATTCTTCTCCCCTACCACCTCCCACTAGATGCCTTACCTAGAGGAAACAACTTATGAATACAGTGTTTATCATTTAGGTTTTAATAATTTGATCGTACATTTATACATCCATAAACATTATATGAAATTGTTTTGCTGGATATAAAATTTGGTGTGAGTGAAATTATATTGTGCCTATTATTCTGCAACTTGCTGGTTTTGGTTTAACATTGTTTCTGAGATTCATTTATGTTTGATAGATTGTAGCTCTAGTTCCTTTATTTTAACTGCTAATACCACATTTTACATATATATTTTTTAGGTTATTCTAATTTTCTGTTATTAGAAACAATACTAAGTTGAGGAGTGTTTTGTTCTTTTTCTCTTAGAATAATACGTTCTCAATGTTTGCTAGGAATTATTTGTAAAACTGTCTGGCCTTGTTTTATTGTTTGTGGGAAGATTTTTAACTGTTTATTGTTCATATTTCCTATTGCTTCTTGACTCAATTGTGGTAATTTCTACTTTTCTGAGAATTTTACCGTTTTTCCTCATCTTCAGATTTATTGGCATAAAATAGTCTCTCTAAATTTTTGCCACATCCATAGTTCTTTTTTAAATTCCAGTGGTTTGCAATTTCTCTCTTTTTCTTTTTTTTTTAAATTTATTTTATTCATTTATTTTTTTTTTGCTGCGTTGGGTCTTCACTGCTGCGCATGGGCTTTCTCTAGTTGCGGTGAGCGGGGGGGCTACTCTTTGTTGCAGTGCGTGGGCTTCTCGTTGCTGTGTCTTCTCTTGTTGCAGAGCACAGGCTATAGGCACGCAGACTTCAGTAGTTGTGGTGCGTGGGCTCAGTAGTTGTGGCTCGCAGGCTCTAGAGCACAGGCCCAGTAGTTGTGGTGCACGGACTTCGTTGCTCCGCAGCACGTGGGATCTTCCTGGACCAGAGCTTGAGGCCGTGTCCCCTACATTGGCAGGCGGATTCTTAACCACTGTGCCACCAGGGAAGCCCCCTTAGTCAGTTTTTCTTAGAGATTTGTCAGTTTTATTAGTGCTTTCAAAGAAGTGAATTCCATTTTTTATATTTTAATTTATTCTCTTAGTTTTATTTCCTTCTCTATTTCTTTGGGTTTAGTCTCTTATTTTTGTCCTAACTCCTTAAGTTGAATGTGTACTTCACTAATTTGCAGCCTCTTTTTTAATACAAGTAGTTATGACTATAAATTTGGCCACTATATACAAGTTTTGCTATAGAGTGTCTTTATTGTGATTTAATTTTTATTAAATTGCCATTATGATTTCTTCCTAAGTCATATATTTTTGAATTTCCAAATGTATACTTTTTTTCTTAGTAACTTCTAACTTAACAGTGTGGTCATAGAAGATGGTCTCTGTGATTCCTTGGAATCAATTAATTAATTTGGACTTTGCGTTGTGGCCTAATATATGATACATTTTAATAAATACTTCAGGTGTGCAGTATACTGTTCTGTATATGTCCATTAAATCAAGTTTGTTAATCATTTAAATTATATCTCTGCTAGTGATTTTGTCTGCTTGTGCTGTCAATTACTGAGATAAGTTTATGTAAAATCCCCTGCTATAATGGTGAATTTGCATATTTTTTCTTGTTTTTACTTGAACTATTTTGAAACTAATTCAGTAGGTGCATGCAGGTTTAGAACTGATATATTTTCTTAGTGAATCAAGATTTTATCATTATAGAGTGATTTCATACTTAGTAACTACCTTTAAGTCATTTGTCTAATAGTAATGGAGATGAAACAGCTTTGTTTTGTTTATTCACATTTGTAGATTTATTTGGATTAATTCCCATTATCTTATTATGTGTTTTATTTTTCTGTGTTTTACAAATGTTTATATTTATTTTTCTCCTATCTTTCTCTTTTGGTGGTTATCCTGGATATTTTAATATGCCTATATAAAGTCTGAAGTTAATATAGTTATTCTCAATAGTAGAATGACCTTTGAATGCTCTAATTCTAATCACTTTCCTACCGAATTATATGCTATTATTGCTCAGTGTTTTAGTTATATATTGCTTTGCTTCCAGTCCCACAAATTAGGCATTATTATTACTTATCATCTGCTTTCACAGACCCTGGCACTATTTTTTCCCCCTGAAGCATATATTTTAAAAGCTCTTTCAATGAGTATCTGTTGTTAGTAAATTCTCTTAATTTTGGTTTGTCTATAAATGTCTTCAAAGATAGTTTCACTGGTTATATAGTTTAAGGTACTTATTTTCTCTCAACACTTTAAAAATATTCCAGTCTACTGGCTTCTATATTTGCTATTGAGTCAGCTATCAGTTGAACTGTCCTTTCTTTATAGATAAGCTGTGCTCTTCATGTAGCTGATCTTAAGATCTTTATCTTTGGCATGCAGTTTTACTACAGTGTGGATGTGGATTACTGTTTTATTGGGCTTTCACAATTGAGAATTCAGTTTTTTAAAATAAATTCTCAGCTTACATGTCTTTGAATATTACCTGTTCTCCCTTTGTAGGGCAGTCCTTTCCTGCCCTTCCTTATCACTCAGGGTGTCATGTTTTAATATCCTGGTTTTATAAAGTAGGGGCTTTCGATTTATTTTCCACTGTTAGTACTTTTCAATTTATTTAGATTTAAAAATTACATTCATACTTTTATATCTGTTCTTTTTAAGATTTATGGTTTTATGTACTCTTTTCTATTGAGATGTAATATGAACTCATAGACTTTAACAGAATCAGTTTGTTGTTTTAGTTAAGTTAATCATTATTAACCTCCCTATTTTTTTCCTTTCTCCCCAACCCCCACCCCCAGTTCTTTTTCTCAAATTATTATAACTTGGCAAGAGGGGACCCCTCATTTCCTATCCCTCTGCTATTACTTTCTGGTGAGAATGGGATTTCCCAGATCCATGAAGATTTTTCTTGTTCAAAGACATGAGATTGGCCTACTTTCAAAGAGGCCTGGTTCCTTTTAGTGAAGAATGATATCAGAGAAGAAAATAAGAGTTTTAGGTGTAAACATGAGCATTGTTGATAGTGAAGTGTGCTGTTGCTTTGAACCATTTTTAGGGACTGAGCTAAAAAGATATTTCTTTTACCAGGTCACATTGATCTTTCTCCAATTTAACACGACATGCTTCTGTACTCTTTTTAAAAATATATATATGTAGTATATGGTTTTCTCAGCCCTTACCACTTACTAATTGCTACATTGACTAGCAAGAACTTTTAAGTCAAACTCAGATTTAGTAGAATAAAACAGTTCCCACTGTCTTTAAGTCATCAGATTGTCTTCTTACAGTCTCTTTTCAGTGAACTTAGTTTAAGAGAGAAAGTAAAAAGAATACTGGATTTAGAGACAGAAAACTTGAATTCTAGTCTTAGCTTAATCACGTAGTTAAATGGCATTGTACAAGTAACTTAATGGTCTCAGAAATTACCTCATCTGTGGATAATAGATGTGAAAACACTGTATACCATAGTATATAAATAAATTAAAATACCATATAAATAAATATATTTGTTTATATAAATATTTATGTCAGTGATAAAACTAGGTAATGTTTGCTTTATTCAATGTTTTCATGTTTGTTGACTTTTTAGTTTGATTTGAACCATCTGAAAAGTAATTCCTAGGTTTTAAGAGGGTCTACAGATTCAAGCAAGATTCTTATTTTCAGATATGTATGTCATTTATAAGGTGGTTCAAAATCCTCTTGGTATTTCATTACTCTTTTTCAGTATGCCTTTTACTGGGATATAAGATGGATCTGCTTCATAAAACACTTCTCATTAGTAAATGATATTATAGTGAGGCTTCAATGTGCTGCATTCCAATGAAAACAAGAACTGTGGTGCTCTTATTTACAAATTTGCAAAATTTTAGAAATACTACTACAAGCATATAGCTTTAAAATTTTTTTCAGTGCCAGTTAGTTGATCATATATGAGTTGGTAATAATATTCTTATTTGTGTTTTAGGTGGTCTTGGAGGCATTGGAATGGGACTTGGTCCAGGTGGACAACCTATTAGTGCCAGCCAGTTGAACATAGGTGGTGTAATGGGAAATTTAGGTCCAAGTGGTGAGTATTCTAACTTTATTGTTTCTTTTTAAATGATACATTTGCTACATTGTAAAGCTTATATTTACTAGTTTGTAATAATATTTAAAGGACTGTAGTTTATAGTTGAATATTTAAGATGTTACTTTAGTCTGAAAAAGGAATGAAACCTTTGAGAGCAGAGAACGTGAAAGAGGTTGAACAGAAGGTCAGGAGGGTTCCTCTGAGGGCAGCCACATTGCAGCTAGCCTTTTAGCACTTTTAGCTAGCCTTTAGCCTTTTAGATTTTGAATTGTCTTTAAGGTAGAAGGAGAATATTCAACATAGTCTATGCCTTGTGTATCATGGATATACAGTATTTGGGGAATGGCTAAAATACTACCATATAAGCAATTTAAATTTGAATATCTAGTTGGGAGGGTAGCTTTTCAGATAGCTGTTTGGCTATTCACATAGACTAACCTACAGTTTATGTTTGAAGATTGATTTTTAAACTTTTTTGTTTCAGAACCCTTTTATACTCTTAAAATTTGTTGAGGACCCCAAAGTGCTTTTGTTTATGGGGTTATATTTGTCAATATTTACTGTATTTGAAATTAAAACTTAGAAATTAAAAAAAAAATTACATATTTATTTAAGATAACAATGATAAACACATTATGTGTTAAAATAAATGTAATTTTTAAGAAAATAAATTGTATTTTCCAATACAAAAATTAGTGAGAAGAGTGATATTAGTTCACCTTTTTGTACATCTCTTTAATGTTTGGCTTAATGCAAGACAGTCATGCTTTTGTATCTGCTTTTGCACTCAATTTGTTACAGTGTCATCTATCATGTAGTTTCTGGAAAATTCCACCTTATACTCATGAGAAAATGAGAGTAAAACAGTCAATATCTTAGTGTTATTTGGATAATGAAGGAGTTTTGACCTATTGAACCCTCAAAGGTCCTTAGACCATATTTTGAGAATTGCTGTTTTAATTGATGGACTAATTAATGCTATCTGGTTTCTATTTTTGTTGAGATGCTATAGTTACGTTTTAAATTGTGAGGGTAGTTATGGTAATCATTATGGTCTAAACAGATGGAAATCTTCTCCCTTACTCTTAGGCCCTCTACCCTCCTAAACACATACTATTTTTATTCTTTCATTTTTTACTGCTCCCTTAGCTGCCATGTTTAAAGGAGTCCTTACTTTCTGACCTGATCTCTCAATCTGCTGTAGTGATATTTGTGTGTCTGAGCTGAAAAAAAAAAATGAGCGATTACCTAGTCCTAGATATTCTCTAACTGAATGTGAGTATGACCAGTGAATTTTGTTTTCTTGTCTAATAAATATTCAAAGAGGCCTTTCTGAAGACTCATGATTAGACACCTGCTGTGGCATAGCACTTTAAACCGTCCCATCTGTGCCCTGCTGCTTCTCTAGTATTCCACTGTGACTAGACCATTGGTATCTATTTTGCTGTGTTGCATTATGTCATTCTTTAGTCATTAAAATAAGATTTACTGAAAGTACATACTGTGTATTTTATTTGAGGTATGGGAATGGATGGTCCAGGTTTTGGAGGAATGAATAGAATTGGAGGAGGTATGTATAAGCATTTGTTTTCTTGTATGTACCCATCACCATGTTTAGTAAGTTAGAAACTATGTTGAGAATTCCAAGGGAAACAGAAGTCATGGTTTATTGTTGGCTCACGTCCTAAAGGCTGCTAGCAGAAATTGAGCCTGGTACATACTTAAGGGATATGGAAGGTGATGTGTTAAGAAGCAGTTGCACAAGGTAGGGTGGATGAAGAGCTTACTGATGAGACTTAATATTTACAAAATATACCTTTCAGCTATATAACTGACAGATCTCAAACTTAACCTTTATTCCGTAGGAATTGGGTTTGGTGGTCTGGAAGCAATGAGTAGCATGGGAGGATTTGGAGGAGTTGGTCGAATGGGAGGTAGGTAAATGTATATAGTGGGATGTGTATACTACATTTCATTTTCTCCATTATTAAAAATGTCCCCCCTTTACTTAGGAATGGATACTGTAGATGTTTTCAGAGGAAGTATGGGCACCAGGGGTAGGGACAGGCAGAGCAGAACTGGGATATCTCTGGCATGTGAAGTAGGTTGGGTAAATCATGGACTTCTTGTATTGTGGCTTTTGCTGTCATTACAGTTTAGTTTCAATAAGTTCCTAAATGGATTACTGTTTATTGATAATACTTGAAAAAGGGTTAATTTGTTGCATAATCTTTTCAGAGCTATACCGTGGTGCGATGACTAGTAGCATGGAGAGAGATTTTGGACGTGGTGATATTGGAATAAATCGAGGCTTTGGAGATTCCTTTGGTAGACTTGGTAGGGCTGGCTGTTTACTTCTTTTCTTTTTGCAGGTTGTATTTTTTCAAAGTTTGGCTGTCTTTTTTTTGTATGAAAAATAAGAAATGTATAATGTTTCGTGCAATTTATTACTTGAAGAAAAATACTTCAGAGGTTTTAATGTACTAGCTCTCTTTTTCAGTGTCTTACATATTTGAACCCTATTTGTAGAAGACTTTATACTTTTCAGTTATTGTACATCTTCTGAGAGCATAATACCTTGGGAATTTTAAAGTATGATTATTTAAATTAATTAGTATATTATCTTTCCATCCTTGTTTAGGCAGTGCAATGATTGGAGGGTTTGCAGGAAGAATAGGAGCTTCTAACATGGGTCCAGTAGGATCTGGAATAAGTAGGTTTAAATTTTACTAGAATTTTACAGTAATATTTGAATACTTGCAAAAAACTTTGCAAGAGTAGTTACTGTAGTATTGTAATACTTTGTTCTTATATGTTGATATGACTTGTCATAATTTAGAGAAACTTTGATATTTATTGAGCTTTACTGTTTTATTGCTGTTGGAAATTTCTTAACTAACTTTGAATTTTACTTCTTTGACATTTCTAAACTAACACCAGAATGTGTGTTAACTGTCACCCAATTCAAGAACCTTTATTCCAACTAAAGAATCTGGGGCTTTTTCTGATCATATGTCACGAACAACATTAGCTTTATCACCAACTCTGTTTCTTTGCTTATTCTCTATAACTGCTGTTGGAGACTAGCTTATTTCATCTGTGAAAAAAAATTGTGTCTTTTGGTAAACGCAGGTGAACCGCCTCAGATCTAACACTTCTGGAGACGTCCTGAGGTTGAGGGCAAGGTTAAAAGAAATGCTTATTTCCTTGCTTCTTAAACCTTTTCTTTGATAGAATCAAGAGTACTACTGTTGCAAAACTGGGGAATGCCAAATTTCTTCCCTCTGTTTCCACTAGTACATTTTAGGCCTTATATTAACCCTTAACACAAGGCTTAGTTTTTGACCCATGTTGCTTACTGAACCATGTCTATGTGAGCTCTCCATAGTTACCGACTTCCTTTAATTGATTGAAATCTCACAAATAGGAAACAAAGTCTACTTGAACTCTTCTAAGAGTGAGTTAAAAAAATCTTGTCAGCTGAAGATACTTACTTCCATTGTACCTTGCTTCTCATTTTATTCCTTCTTTTCATCATCTTTTCAGCCTTGGCCATTTTCCTGTTAATCATAACTTCCCTACCTTCCTTTTTCACCTCAGTGTTTATACTTCTGTTCCCCTAATTTTATATTTGTTATTCACAGAAAGCCAATTTGAGGGTGATGTTAATCTTTAGAGTGGGGATATTAGGTACGAGAAAAAAGGATACGATTGAGAAAGAGTAGGATTGGAATAGTTAAAGGGGACTCAATGTATAAGAATCAAGTGGGTACGAGCTACAAGCTAGATTTTTAAGCTCTGGCTAAAGGAGTGTGATTCCAGTTTTTGTTGTTATCTCCACAAGTTCTGTATAACATAGAGACTAAAAGTTAGCTTTTTCTGTGGTTATTGAAAGTTGAATTGATATGAAAAGAGCAATTGTATACAAAACAAGATACTGAGGTGAAAGGTAAGCTAGGAAAAGAATATTATGTAGGACAGTATGAGAGCAACAGTTGATCTGTTGTAGTTGTAATTATTTGAATTTACCCCATATGTCTTTGTTCTAACAATTAATAAGCTTGGTATTATTAAAAGATAAAAGTGAGGATACAAACTACTATAACATTAATGAATAAAGTCATTGATAAAAAATTTATATAACTTATGTTTTATGATCAGAATATAATTTTTTAGAAATGTATATGTATAATAGTATGAACAGATTCAGTTAGCCATTAACATTCAACTAACTAAATATATACAAAATTAAAATCTGTTCCTTGGAAGATTGTTATATTGTGTGTATAAAAATAATTTTATTTATATATTTTCTAATTACATAAATGAATTAATTTTTCTCTCTTTCTTTCTCAAAAATGATTCTCTCCCTCCTCTTTCTCTCCTTCTTCCTCTTCCTTCTCCTTTTCCTTCTGTTCTTAAAACAAAAACACCAAACTCCCAAATCCCCCCTTCCCTTCTTGAAAATCCAGGTGGTGGAATGGGTGGCATGAACAGTGTGACTGGAGGAATGGGGATGGGACTGGACCGGATGAGTTCCAGCTTTGATAGAATGGGACCAGGTATAGGAGCTATACTGGAAAGGAGCATCGATATGGATCGAGGATTTTTATCAGGTCCTATGGGAAGCGGAATGAGAGACAGAATAGGCTCCAAAGGCAACCAGATATTTGTCAGAAATGTAAGCAACTAAATGTAAAGTATACTTAAAATTATTTTTTTCCTTGTATATCTGTTACTAATACCTTTTTTCATTCTAGCTGCCTTTTGACTTGACTTGGCAGAAACTAAAAGAGAAATTCAGTCAGTGTGGTAAGTATGCCAATGACTGTAGATATATTGATATTGATTATGGAGGAAAAATTGATTTTAAACTTTTAAATACGGCTTAGACCTTTACCTGTCCAGATGCTTATTCCTGGGTAGTATGACAGGTTTAATTCCACTTCAAAGAAATGAATTATTTTGCTATCCTCTGACATACAGCAGTGCAAATTACTACTAAAATAACAAGATTTAGAGTAGAGTCTCATTGTCTCCTATGGATAAAGAAAGGGCTTATTTTATTACCTGATATTTAAATGGTTACTATATCATCATTGCTTGAATTTAAAAGGATGTTTTTTATGTGGGAAATACTAACGAATGGTATATGTATTTCTTTGTTTATAATGTAGTACAGTGCTTTGTCAACATGACCCAATGAAATGCTGACATCCAAGTGATATGGAGTTAATAGATGAGACCTGTTCTGCACACTCTGTCACCTATACAATAAAGGAAACTTAGCTGATAGCGTAGAACCCACTGCCTAGAATGCCTTAGACAGGTACATTCTGGTGGCCCTTCTGTTCCTTTTATAAACTGTTCTTGGCTATAATGATACTACCTGTACGACCGTAATATGTTCATTAGGTCTGTAGATGTTTAGGTGGTTTATTACTTTTAGAAGAGGGCCTTTTTTTTGTAATGATGAGAGATTTAGTGTGAGTAGAACAAAGTAACAGATTTCCTGCTAGTATTTTTTTGCTATTGCATGGTAACCCAGAGAGTATTAATAGTACAACTATGTCGGTGGGATATAATGATGAAAAATAGCTAAGTAAAAGTGGTATATTCAACCTTTGAGAGTTAATGGAAAGTTAAGAGTATTTGGAATATATCTTTAATTTTTGGAGATCACGAAGGGGATAAGTTTAGTGTTCTCCCACAAAAGTAACCTTTGTAGCCACTGTCACAAGGGATCAAAGTGATCCTTCTGGCAACTGTTCTCTAATGTGTTCTGAGTACTTTATACCTAACTTTTCTTGTGGTAATCTGTTCACATGTTTTCTTCCCTCCCAGATGAAGGCTCTTGAGGGCAAGAACCATCATCTATTTATTCTAGTACATTTCGTTGCCTCTGCACGTATAGTAGGAGTTTATTAAATGTTATGAATGAGTTAAGGATTCTGAAAAGATCTTCATTCATTTATTTGGTTATTTATTAAGTAAATCTACAAATATTGTATTTTTGGTAGTCTGCTCATCATTAGAATTAGAAAGGAGAAGAAAGTAAGATATTACCCCTGTCCTCAAAGAACATACAGTGTGGATCTGTCTACAGTGTTCTAGTGGCTCCTTTTTGTTGATCATCTTTTAATTTATATTTATTTACATTTTATTCAAAGAAGAGAAAGATAATTTTTATTGATAAAAAAGTTGTTGTAAACAAGTCAACTAGTAAATAGTTGCTACTAAGAGAAAGCAGAATTATCAAGTTGTTTTGAGGTGTTGGTAGTCTTTGTAGGAGTAAGTAGATCTACTAGGATGAGTAAGCAGCATCTACCCGTGAATCCCATAGGCTACAGGGGAAATGAGCATGTTACGGCCTTAGTGAGATCCATCAGATGAGGAGCGGTGGCAGCAAGTATAGATAATCCCTGCTATTGTAGTTTCAGTGAAGAAGAATCTCCAGATGACATATGACTTTATTTTAAAAAGTAGAAATGAAACAAGATAAAGAACAAAGTGGGGCAAACAAATGACATTAGTGAAAATGTGACCAAAACTGAGTTGACTGTTTCCTTGTACGTAGGCAGATTTCCTTTCAAGATTAGATATGAGCAAGGCTTGCAGCAAATTTGAGGTCTTTTGGTGGGCTTCTATACTTGTTGCTGCCATTGTTTTGACAGAAGGACATCAACAATTCCTTTTAAAAGGAAAAACTAGTCCCCAAATCTACATTTAAAAAATCTGTACAACATTTTAGCCAATAAAATAAAGTGCTTAACTCTTATTTTAGCTCTATTTTTATGTCCCTTTTTGATCAGTCTGTATTATATCATGAGAGTAATGCTTTTTGGTTTTGTTTTCTCAATTCTAATTGTAAAAGCTTTTGACTTTCAGATTTATATTAAGGTAATACCATAGTAAATAATTTCCTACCATCTTCCTGTTTTTAACCTTGAACTTACATTGATGGAAAGGAAGATAAGTTACAGTAATTATTTGTAGAATTAAGTGTCCAGCTATTGACAACTATGGAAATTATCTGGCTTGTATGAACTGAACCATCTGTTTTTCTGCCACACATCACTTTATTTATTTTCAAATCTTAGCTTTTCTTTCTTAGAATGGAAAGTTTCTTTTTAACCTGCTCCAAGCCAGTAGTGCCCCTTTTCACGGTAGAAGTCAGTTTTTTGCTATTTTTTTAACCCCCTGAGCCCAAGGTGAGTAAGTATATTCTCTTGATTACTTCTTAGTAGGAGTCTAGTGGTACTCCATGCTCTCCTCTAGATAGTAACTGCTAGTAAATGACCCATCAGCAAGCCCTCTGATTATTAGATGTCTAGAGTGGTTAATTGTCCTTGGTGGGGCAATTACAAAGATCGAGAAAATGTTGGAGTATGAGTTAAATAACCCTCAATACAACATTTCCTTAGCGGGTATAATTCAGGAAAAAATGTATTCAGATATCCCCAAATATAGCAGGATGAGAAGGAAGTGAGTATAGTAAAGTAGATCTTCTTTTATTTTGCTATATGTAATTCCTCAATACACATTTTTAAGAAGACTGAGTATAAATAACTAACCCATTCAGAGTTGGACCCCGCATTAGTTCAGGTTGTGTTAATGAAGTCAAATAGGTGTTTTTCAAACTTCCATATTGTTTATACACTTTAACTATACTCTGGCTCAGTGTGTTTTAGAACTGCAGAGCAAGGAAAGCCCATTCTTAATTATTCCTGCTATAAACCATACCAAATATAACGTTGTTCCACAGGTTTCCATTATTTTCATTTTTTACATCAGTATGCTACCTGTTACCTGCATAGAAAATGGAGACTTGTGGTGGATTTTCTTTACTAAAACACATAGTGCTTCAAGCATGGCTAGTGGACTCTAGATAAAAATAACAGTAAAAATAATGCAGTAAGAGTAAAAACAATATATGAAGAATATTCATAGATAGTCACTTTCTTTTGTTTGTAAAGAAACACTCAAACTTTGTTTTTTGTCCTCCATATCATAATTATAGTTTCTTGTAGAATATCTGATTTTGCTTTCTTGTCCTGTGGTTATGTTACAGCTGTACTTTGGAAGTAGGTTTTATTAAACCATTTATTTATTTATTTATGCTTTAATTTGGTCAGTTTTTAGATATGCTTTTACATCATCATTTTCCAGAGTATACCCCACAAGATTACTTAATAGGCTGAGTTAAATAAAGCAGAAAGGTTTCTTTTATTGCAGGAGAGTCATTTTTTGTAGTTAGTATATGTAACAGCAGTATTTTTGATTACTGTAATACTGATTTCTCATTGCATACTCTTTTATACTGTTGCTAAAATAGCAGCCCTATTTTGTTTTTCTTGGAATCACACAAGATCAGTAGATAATTTCATTCATTTAAGAGTCCTCGGAGCATGTACAAAACCAGAGAAGTCTGATTTTAATTAATTAAAACTAAATTTTTTTCTCCTCAATTATTTATCTTTAGAAAAGAATATATCTCAGTTGGTGTTTTTATGGGATTAAGAAGAAAGTTAGAAAACAGAACTTTCTAGTTCTATACCTAGGGGTTTTTTGGGGCAATCTAACCATGAAACAAGTATCTATAAGTTACTTTCTCTATAAACCTGAGTGTCCAAACTGTAAGAAGGTTCAAGTATCTTAGCTGATAGACCTTGTCAGCTAGAAAAGCCTTGAGATCGCTGTGAGGTCAGGAATTTGGGGGTTTGAGTCATGATTCCTAAAAAGAGAGGAAATTTAAGAGAAAAAAAGAGAAACTTGTCCTGGGAGATTAATGGATTTTGCAAGAGATTATTACATATTTTCCTTTGAAGTTTTGAAGATTTCTTGCTTGAGTGAACCTTAGTATTGCTAATAAACCTATGGTGGGATACTTATGTTAAGAAAAACAGATAAATTTAGGATAATGAAGAACATTTAACCTTAAAAGCTCTTGAAAATTCTCCACAGTCCTCTTCAAAATCACTGTAAAGTGCTCCCATTTACCAAGGTATGCTTCTTTAATTAAACTTGCTTTTTTTTCAGGTCCCAGCATTTGAGATACTAAGAGGACTGTGACTCTGGAAATTGCTCTGCATTTGTCTTTAAAGCTTTAAAAATATATATAGTCTCCAGTTTCATTTTATGATGTTAGAAAATGTGATTTCCATATTTTTAAAAAATTTTTTTCTTCCAGTTTCGTTGAGATATAATCGACATATAGCACTGTATAAGTTTAAGGTGTACAGCATAATGATTTGACTTACACATATAAAATGGTTATCACAAGAAGTTCAGTGAACATCCATCATCCCGTAGATACAAAATTAAAGACATGGAAAAAAAGATTTTCCTTGTGATGAGAGCTCTTAGGATTTACTCTCTTAACTTTAATATGTAACACTCAGCACTTATCATGTTGTACATTACATCCCTAGTACTTATTTATCTTATAACTGGAAGTTTGTACCTTTTGACTCCCTTCCTCCAATTTCCCCTCTCCACTCCACCTGCCGCCTCTGGTAACTACAAAATGATCTTTTTTTTTTTCTATGAGTTTGTTTCTTTGCTTTTGAAGTATAATTGACCTACAACCCTATGTTAGTTCCTGTTACACAATATAGTGATTCGATATTTCCGTACTTTTCAAATGATCATCACGATAAGTCCAGTTACAATATATCACCATAAAAAGATATTACATAGTTACTGACTATATTCCTCACATTGTACATTTCATACCCGTGACTCATTTATTTTGCAATTGGAAGTTTGTACCTCTTAATCTTCCTTTACTATTTCTTTCTTCTCTCCAGCCCCCTCCACTCAGACAGCCACCTGTTTGTTCTCTGTATAACTGTTTGTTTTGTTACGTTCATTTCTTTTGGTTTTTAGAGTCCACATATAAGTGAAATTATACAGTATTTATCTTTCTGTAACTTATTTACTTAGCATATAATACCCTCTGGGTTCATCCATGTTGTTGCAAATGGCAAGATTTCATTCTTTTTTATGGCTGAGTAGTGCATGCTTGGGGGGCTTCCATATCTTGGCTGTTGTAAATAGTGCTGCAGTGAACATAGGGGTGCATGTATCTTTTTTTAATTAGTGTTTTTATTTTCTTCGGATAAGTACCCAGGAGGGGAATTGCTGGATCTTATGGTAGTTCTATTTTTAATTTCTTGAGGAATTGCCATACAGTTTTCTATAGTGGCAACACCAGTTTACATTCCCACTAATGGTGCACAGGGGTGTGTTTGGATTTTTACCTGTTGTAGGTTAAAAAGTTTTTGGATCTACTTTAACCATTATAATAATTTCTCTTGGAATTAGTCTGTTTTATAACTTTTAGAACACAGTTAAAGACTGCCTGGCTTGGGTTACAGATCATGGTTTTGGTTCAGTGTGATATTTATTAACTTGAACCATTTAATTAGTATTGAGTAGGTGAGTGATTACCTATCAGTTGGGTTTTTTTTTTTTCTTTTTTTTTCTGTCAGTTGGTTTTTAAAAAACGTGGTAATGGGGCAGGGCGGGGATGGATGAATAAACAAAAGAAGAAAAGTAGCCTAGGATGTTGTAGAAATCATTCAGATCAAAATTTAAACAGGAAAAAAAAATCTTACTCATGCATTGGGATTAAAAGTTCATTCCGGGCTTCCCTGGTGGCACAGTGGTTGAGAGTCCGCCTGCCGATGAAGGGGACGTGGGTTCGTGCCCCGGTCCGGGAAGATCCCACATGCCGCGGAGCGGCTGGGCCCGTGAGCCATGGCCGCTGAGCCTGCGCGTCCGGAGCCTGTGCTCCGCAACGGGAGAGGCCGCAACAGTGAGAGGCCCGTGTAACACAAAAAAAAAAAAAAAAAAAAAAAAGTTCATTCCATCGCCTGGAAAGGGCTTATGCAATTTTTTTATAAGCCCTTTTTAAAATTAATTTATTTATTATTTTGGGTTGCATTGGGTCTTTGTCTGCACGTGGGCTTTCTCTAGTTGCGGCGAGCAGGGGCTACTCTTCGTTGCAGTGCGCAGGCTTCTCATTGCAGTGGCTTCTCTTGTTGCAGAGCACAGGCTCTAGGCGTGCAGGCTTCAGTAGCTGTGGCATGTGGGCTTAGTAGTTGTGGCTCGTGGTCTCTAGAGCGCAGGCTCAGTAGTTGTGGTACACGGGCTTAGTTGCTCCGCGGACTGTGGGATCTTCCTAGACCAGGGCTCGAACCTGTGTCCCCTGTATTAGCAGGCGGGTTCTTAACCACTGCGCCACCAGGGAAGCCCAAGCCTTTTTCTTTTACCTTCCCCCCTTTTCCTTTTTTTGTCCCTTTATAGAACTAAATATGTCTGACTCTTCGATTTTATTGCCAGACTAAAATTAGCCCATAGTGATCTGGCAACTATAATATTCAACGGGAGGGAAACATTATGGCAAGTAGTCACCTCACATCTAAATCTGTGTGAACTGGGTTATCATACATCCTTGTATGCCTGGGGATAGTCTCAATGTTTATATCTGTTATTTGTGTGTAATTATTATTAACTCTCCCTTTTACTCTCAAGTTTCTGGTTTGGATGATGGATTTTTATGGCTACGTATTTTGATAAATGGTATTCATTTATTTCAAATACCAGTCTGTATAGAGTCAGTAATGATATTAACTATAAACAGAACCATTGTCTGGTTTTCCTCCTCCTGGAAGTTTCTCTAAGGTTCTTCTTTGTGCTCTTATCACTGTTTTCTACTTTTATTGATTTAAATCTACAGTATCTCGTCCATGCCTGTTTCTGTAATATACTTGGTGCCACTCTTACATGTGGAGTTCAAATTGTCATATTGAATAAATGACTTTGGCACTGTGGTTGAAAAGCAGAATTAGCGGAGCTCTTTGTGGCCTGGTAAAAATTAAATTTCTGGGCTGTTGCTACTGTTTTCAGGGATAAAAGAGTGAAATGGAGGATAAAAGGGAAGGAAGAGAGATTAGGAGATTGGGCATAAATGAGCAATTGTTTTTCTGAAAATAATTTTGTTTGAATTTTGTTATTAGGCATGGTGACTTGGTGTCATTTTGTGCTAGCTTACCTTATCTTGCTATAAAATTCACTTTAGAAGTAAGGATTTAACATTAAAAATTTTTATTTTAATAAAATATTAAATCCTAAGCAAATTTATTTTGATTTCAATTTTGTATATTATAACCTGTATATATTCATTACTTTATATGAATTGCATTATATTCAGAATATAAAATGATGAGAATAATGCTTATATGATGTGCTGTTTTAAAATCATTGATGTTTTTAGCCAAGTTATCATTTCATTGGCTACGAGAAATTTCAAACCTGTGTAGTGAAATGGAACCTGTTAAACAGACTAGTAATTCTATAATTTTTATTTTATAGGTCATGTAATGTTTGCAGAAATAAAAATGGAGAATGGAAAGTCAAAAGGCTGTGGAACGGTCAGATTTGACTCCCCAGAATCAGCTGAAAAAGCCTGCAGAATAATGAATGGCATAAAAATCAGTGGCAGAGAAATTGATGTTCGCTTGGATCGTAATGCATAATTTGAAACCACGGTTGGAACATTCTTACATCTGTTTTGCTGAATCTCCTAGTAAAAGTCATTTTTTTAAGTAATACTGTATGCTTACAAAAGTTGTAAAGATGAACTTTTAAAACTCCCACCAGCTTTTAACAGTATAGTGTTAATATACTGTGATTTTTGTTAATCTCAAGTTTGGATTTTTAAAGACAGCAAGTCTGGTCATTCAGTTTAAATGAATGGTTATACTATTTTTAATGAAATAAGCCATTTTCTTGTTATTTTCAGTTCTGCATAGTGGGATTTGTTTGTTCAAGTGTCCCCAGCTTTTATCAACTTATTGTAAGGTAAAACATAGATGGTTTTTTCAAAACTTCTGTTTAATATATGTAATTGTCCTTGAAAAGAAAGGGCTCAGACAAATTAGGACATGATTTTAGTTGGTTTTAAATTTTTCTTGGTGATAAAGTATTAAGTAAGTTTTAGATTCTGAAGTTCAGAATATTTTTTATTTGACTTAAATGGAGAAATGGAGTTTTCCTTCTCCGCCCTTCCCCATCATTCACATTTTCCACATAACATTAACCGCCACAGCCCCTTATTTTATTATTTCCAATAATTCCAAGTTCATACAGAACTGATAATGTTGCAAGCCCCAAGTATAATAATAGGCAGACTAGTCCCAACTTTCTGTCTAGTTTCCAGCCATTAAGGTGAACTGCTAAGAGAAGAAAAATAATTGAAATGTTGAGAAAGATGGTTATGTAAGTTAGTCCTCTACTGTTCACTTCTACAGGAGCAGATGCATTTATAAATGCAGTTTTAATAAACCATGGAACTCCTAGGCACAACATATCGAACACGTTGGATCCCACGATGTTAGACATAGCCATATCTCCTTTGCCTGTAAAAAAAAAAAAGCATGTTGTTAAAATATGCACACCAATACTGTATTTTATTAATAAGCTTCATAAGAAAAAACACTGGATACTTTCTCTGTTTGTTTTGGAAAATTGTTGTATTAGAGGAAAAGTCTTAATGAATTTGTATTTTTAAATTTTGGGGGGTTAGTATTTAAAGTCTTAACATTTATTTATCTAATAATAATTATCTTTATTTATTAAACCATTTTTCAATAAGGTATGTAGATTACTTGTTGCTTTTCATTCTAACATGGTTATGATTTAACGCACATTTCAGATGAATATTACTTGGGCGATTAGATTTAGTGAAATTAATCTGCTATTAAATAGTAAATCCTTCCTCTGAGTCACTCCTTTTTTTTTCTTCAAAGTATGTTACTGAGGAAATAAATATTTTAAAGTTACCTTTGCTCAGTGTATTTCAGCCAGGCTTTTAAGAAGGGCACTGCAGCTTGAGGGACCTACTTCTTACCTTTTCTTGCAACCAACACACTTGCAATCGTGTCTGGTATGCTTGTTCCTGCTGCTAATAAAGTAAGGCCCATTACTGTATCTGGAATTTCTAATGTTTCCCCTGAAATAAACATAGATATTACAAGTTACAAATCTTATAGATTCACTAACTGTTCTCTGCAGATATTTCAGATATTTCTTTCCTGAAAAAGAAAATAGGCATATTTAGATTTCAGAACCAATATGTATTTACTTAGATTTTAGCTACCAAAATATTTGAATAATATTGGTGAATTGGTAACCCAGGTAGCACAGATTTTTAATGACAGATATCGATATTTAATACACAAAATTCTACCAAGGAGTAATTTCCTTGCCTGGTATGCTTACAGAAGTTTTGGCTGTCTACTGTTGTCAAGGCTGTTGCTTAAAATATGCTAACGAGATTGGTCATTTTCTCTTTTCCCTTTTAAAAACATTTGCTAAAGAGGTCAGATTTAAGCAAATTATTTGTAGCTGTTTTTAAGCTGTACATGTGTTAACACGGTATGCGTTTTTAAATTCCTACTTTCGTGACAGACCTTAGTTTAGTGTTTTCTTTGGGAAATCATAAATCTGAGGAAAACAAAATAGGATTCAGCTTGAGTCTTTCTAACTTTATGGTCCCAGTTTAATACTTGTGTTAAGTCTGATGTCAGTTCAACATTTTTCATAAATGTATTCATTTTGGGAAGCAGAACTAGAGGGAAGTTTAAAAAAAAAAGTAATTGTAACTGCTCTTACTATTGTAATTGAAAACTTACTTTAGAATTTTTTTTTCTTAAAATGTTAATTAGAAGAACTTCAAGTAGCATATTTATTGCATGCTTATATATTGATACTGGAATTGTAATTGGTTGTTAATTTTGTTACTGGTTTGCCAGAGTTCATATGTACATAAATAACACTAATATTTATCATCTTGGGGACTGTTCTACGATCTAGTACTTCATTTTGTTCTTTTCTTGCTTTCCTAATGTCAAATGTGATCTGTCTGAGAAAATTTAGAGTTTTAATATGCAAGCTATTGGACTTTTTCATCTTACTCTTAAAAAAAAGTAAAAGAAAAAGAAATAGAATAGCATACTATTCTAAGTCATATATTAATTTGAGAAAAGTCAGAGGTCAGCAAATTTTTTTTGAAAGGGTGAGATAGTAATTATTTTAGGCTTTGCAGGCTATATGATCTCCATTGCAGTTATTCAGCTCTGCCAGTGTAATGTGAAAGCATCCATAGATAATATATAAATTGATGGGCATGACTGTGTCCAGTAAAACTTAACTCTCAAAAGGAGACTCAGTGATTTGGGCACACAGGTGGTGGCTTGCTCACCTATGATATAAGTCCATTCAGCTTAACCTTTCTGGGAGAAATTCCTGATTTTTTTGTTCATTGTTGATACTCAGTTTTTCCTTCTGGACTAGGAGTTCTGTGGGACTAGAGCTGCTTATGACCAAGCAGTAATAGTTAAATCTTAATCATGAAGGTAGTAGAAACCTAAAATGAAACTTTATTTTGTACCCTTTTTATTCATTTCATACTACGTTTATATTCCCATATTAAAAAGCAAAATAAAATGTAATCCAGTTAAACAGTGAGTACCCATCGTTTTCTCAAAACACTGGCACCTTGCTATATTTTTTATTATGGAATGGAATTCAATATAAAGACTATATTGTGCACCCATGCAATGTGATTTAATTATTAGCATAATAGAAAGACTTTCTGTGAATTTGATTTCATTTATAACATGTACATTCCTTTGACTTGTACCCCTGGGCTGTATATAACAGTGAGAATATAGTTGACATGTGATATACAACTCACAAAACCTGAATGAGCTTGTTGGTGTATTAATATTTAATCTTTCTGTAAATAGCACTAATCTTTAGTCTTTACTGAAAAAAAAGTTGCTCTTTAACTAGACTACACTTAGTGAATATATTCTTTGTTCTTATATAAAACTGATTATTTTAAAATTGTGCTCTTATACTTAAGATACATACCAGTTATTGTGACCATCCAAACCAGGATATATGTAAATGCAGAGATCCACAGTGCTGACATGAAAAAGGTTATCACAAAGTAATTTTTCCAAAACTTTCTTCTACAATCTGGTGTGGTTAGAAAAAGTAGTATAATAATGGGAAGGGATAGTACCCAAAAAATTCTTTTCAAGTCTGCTTCAGGCATGTTGAAAACACTTGGTGGATCTGTTAAGGAAAAATTAAACGATTTTGAGTTTTCTCAAGTGGCCAATTAAGTTAGAAATGTTCATTTAGAGAGCTGTATTGAAATAAATTAGCTGTATCAGTTTTTAAGAGGCTATTTAAAACATTCGAATACCTCATTACTGATATTGCTGGCAAAGAAACTAATTGAGACTTCAGGGCTGACGGTGTAAAATGTGATACTCAGCGTTTCTTGATTTGGGGCCTTAAATCCATCAAAATGTCTTGGATCATTCACTAAGTATGTTAGAGACATAATGTTTATGAAGTGTCAGAAGTACAGATGCTCAGACCTACCCCCGGACTTACCAGATCAGACCCTTCATTTTACCACGATTCCCAAGAGATTCATAAGCACATGACAGTCTGTGAAGTCCTGTCCTGGGGGACAGTGGGGCCGCTACACAGAAGGAGCCTGTGTTTCTGAACGGCCACACAGCACGGAGCCCTCCCACTGGCTGGCCTCAGACAATGACTTCACTGTGAGAATTTGGGGTTGTCTGTCTTAGGCATTAGGCTTCTCTAATCTGTACACTGGCCCAACTTGAGAATTTCCCTGGCCCACTTTGTGGATTCATTTGCTACTTAGTTGTAATCATTTTCTTCAAAGACACCACATTTCATCTAAGATCCTCTCTTGTGCTTTTAATCTCCATTAGTCACTACCCCAGACACAGGCTCCTGGGGGAATTCCTTTAAAATTGTTTAAAATTTGTATGGCATTTATAAAATACTATACACATATATTAGGTCACATTACAACGAATGCTAGTAAAATAACTCATAAAAAATTTTTTGCCAAGCCTCAGCCAATGGGCCAGAAAGTAACAGATATAATTTTAGTGTAATAAGAAATGTTTGGACTGGTTCTTTTGAGTTTCTTGTTACAAAATTTAACTTAGATGTGTGTACCTCTTGCGCCTGAAAGACTAGAAACTATAATTTTTGTAAGAAGGGGAAAAGTCATACTTTAACTTTTTAAGGTAATAAATTAGAATAAGTTCCCTGTCTACTAAATAAATTTAGAATCTCTTTCTTACAACCACTTTATTAAAAAAATAACCACCAAATTTGTATTTCTGGCCATAGCTGAATTCGACTTCCTACTAAATATATTTACTTAAGTGTTTTGCTACTGCTTCAAATGACATGTTTAAAATTGGACTGTTTCCTTCCTACTTTCTTTTTTCCCACACCAGCTTTTCTTCCTTAATTCCTAGTTTTTGTAAGTGGTGTTCTCATCTTCTTAATCAGTCATGATCAAAAGCCTCAGAATTATCACTGCTCCCAAGTAGCCCTTCAGTGGCCTGGTCTTGGTGATGCTCCCTTTGCAATGTCTCACATCTGTTCTCTTGTATCCGCCCTGCCTTCACTTTGTCTAGACATCTGCTAAACACATCAGTTGGTTTTGTAGCCTCTTAAAGACCTCCATGTCTGTTATCCCATATTTCAGTTCTGATAATTTCTCTGCTCACAAACCTGCAAACACTCTTAATTTAGCATTTAAGACTCTATCCTCTTCCTTTCTATCCACCTTTCTTCTGCTTCCATTCTGCACATGCAGTGCTCCAGTTATGTTAGTACTTGAGCAGGCCTTTTGCTCATGTTATTTCCTTGTCAGTCCATGGAATACTCTTTACTCTTATCTCTGCATCATTTACTTATGACTAATAAGTAACAGCTATTGAAGTCTAGACTTCAATAGCTGTTACTTATTATTCATAAATCAGGTTGTTAGTTAAAATCTTACTATTCTACAAGGCTTAGTTTTAATGCTCCCTTCTCCGTGATAATCTTTCCTATCTAACCATCCTCATCAAATTTTATACCATCTGTCCCGTTTAGGAACCACAGTTATGCGTTATTTGTTTCTCTTTACAGTACTTAAATGTTCACATTTTAGCTATTTGGGTTTCCGCCCCCACCCCCCCCACTGTAGTATTGGAAGCTTCTTTAGGGATAGGTCTGCCTCTTGATCATCCCTTAATCCCCATAGTGTTTTTTACATAGTAAGTATATAGTACTTAATGAATTGAAATGAAATTAAGTTTTGCTAGTGAATAGACTTAATAGTGGCCAGGATGTGGTTATTACCTTCAGAAACCTGACTAAGACCATGTAAACTTATAGAAAGCTGAGAGTAGCCAGAATCTTCATGAAATACTCCACTGTCAGTTCTTGATTGCCTACGGATGAATGGTTGATCCTCATCTTCCCATCCCGTCAGTGGCTGTTGTTCACTTCTCTCTTCCATTGCTTTGGCAAGGCAGGTGCAGCAAGGACTGCATTTCTTTATAATATATTGGTTAATTTTAATGTCAAAACACAGCACCAAAACATATAATCCGTATATCAAAAGCAGTGAAGTTCCTTCATACCTATAAATTAGAGAAATTTGTGTGTTTTTCAATTAAAAATGTGAAAGCTATTTTAGAGTTAGTAGCTTTGGGGCAGTATCTGCTTAATTTTCTAATGCAGCAATAGAACAGAAATGTTCTACATATATTTTGGTTTTGCAGATGTGTCCACCTTTGGTTACAGCATTATTAAAAATGTATTGATGAAAACTTGACACTGTCCTTTCTGTATTTCAGAAACAAAGATTATAAATTCATTGTCTTAATCTGTAGAATCCTTCCTAATGGCAGGCATTAAAAGTTCTTTAAACATACTAGTAATTATAGACTTTCAAAATAAAAGTGAAACTAATGAATAGTGATGGGCATTCTCCACCTCAGGTCATTGGAAGAATATAATAATTATAAGAACATATAGTATCTGTTCATTTCAATTGTTCAGGTATAGGAATTTTGTGTAAAATATTCAGAATATGTTAGACTTTGGCTGTAGCCTTTCAGTTTGCTATACAGAGATTTTTCGAAGATTTTAATGTAAATGAGTTTGGATTGCATTCACAAGAAAGCAAGGATGTTCTCAAAAATAAAACTATACCTAAGGCACTGAGAACCGTTTTCCTGTACTCTGGTTTGCTGTTTAAAGGATTTTCATTAGCTAATACCATCACATTTGAACCTTGCATTTACCTTTTATTTTATAGCCATTGAGTCTCTGCTACAGCTTGAAAGCACAGAGTTCTTAATTTCCCTAATGGGGGGGAGCATTAGCTTGGATGCTCTCACAGTCATTGTCCCCTTACAGACAACTGCTAAGTCCCAGAAGCATCCCCATTGTAACCAACAGTCTTTCCTTGGGAGACAGGCTAGATTTCAGGATGATTCATCTAAAAAATTTGCTCCCTGCGAGGTTTAAAGTTTTTTGATAGCAGGTATTGATGCAGCACTGCCAAATTGTAGTATTCCAGAGGGGTGCCATTTACAGTGTTTTCTATTTTTCTGGTGATCTCTGGAATTAGGCAATGTACAATCCGTATGGCTGTGTTTTACATTTCTTTATCTGTTAAGATTCCTAGTGTAGTGATAAGCACCTACTTGTTAGCTGAAACGATTACTATCTGTTCACTGAGTCGCCCCCTTTTTCATTTTCTTGGGACAGCAAGGCATGGGGAGATTATAAAGCAAATAGTTTTTAATATTGAAACCTAAACGTTTTTGATTTTTAGAGGAAGAAGGCTATATAGTTCCTCTTACTAAATGAACATCAGGGAGAAAGTTGGAGGAATTTAAAGGAACTTCTTTTACTTCCTTTGTCATCTTCTCCAATCTTGTGACAATGGTCACTTTTAACGGAGGCAAGGTAAACCACCCAATAGATGAAGAAGCCACCTGTTGGGGCTTTAACGGACAACAAAAGTTGGGAGATCTTCTCAACAGAAAGTCAGTGGAGAGAAAGAAAGGTGGTAACATCCAGTGGTTAGATAGAAAAAAGACTGACTTGACTAAAGAATTGCAAAGAAGGGAGAAGGACCCAACTAGCAATTGTGGTGAGGAGGTTAGCTCAGAGACCTACAGGGAAAATGTACGGAAGTGGCGGATAATTGAGAAGTGATTGAAATAACATTTTTGAAAAAAAAAAAGAAATGTTACTAAACCGTCAGAATTTTATAAAACTCCTCTCTGTAACTGTTTTACATTAAGAATAATGATTATTCAAGCTTACCAGTAAACTTGGTTGTCAAATATTATGGCAAGAACTGCTGCTACACTAATCATGTATGCCGCACAGTCTCTGAATAGGGGCCAACATGATAGCGTTGAAACCTATAAAAATAATTAATGTTTTCCATTACACTGTAACTTCTTCAAGTACTTGCTTAGTGCGATAATAAAATTGTTTGTACATTTGTAGCTAAATATTGTTGCCCTTTGCATATTGCATAGAGAAAGGAATTTTAAGAAAAATTGTGTTTCTAAACCTAGTCTGATTTTCATAAATTTGACCAAGAGGTATTTGTGGGTTAACTTAAAATTGAATACATGTTGTTTTTCTACCGATTAATAAATTTAATTGAACGCATTACTAGTGCCTTGTTTGTTCTAGACTGTGAACGGTTCTTATAATTTGTCAAGGCAATACATTTTGTTGAATAAAGTTGTTTTACATACCACGTTAGATAGTAAGCCACAGGCTGCACAGATGCCAAGGAGATTATAAATTGCAGATCCAAGAATGGTGCTAATGCCAATATCGCCCTCTGTGATAAATACACCTATAAGCATGATAGTAGCTCAGTTAGCATTGACTTGGAGAAGATCAAATCACATGGAGTAAGAAAAAATATAAGGAGCAATATTTACCTAGGAAAGCAGTAACCAATTCAGGAGCTGAACTACCGGCTGCCATAAAAGTTGCACCTGCAACATTCTGGGACAATCCAAAGGCTGAAGACAAATGAAATTATGTTATGCCTGGTAAAGTGACGAATGAAAGTATGTCTTTATAACTAAACAGATATATATATCAAAGCTACATCTTCACAGAAAATCACTAATACTATAGCTGGAAAATAGCCAATAGAGACAGCATGCTAGGCATTATTTACCCTACGTCAGAAAGTTAGTATCAAAGTTAGAACTAAAACTCGGGTTTCTAAGGCTTTGCTAGCAATCCTTTGTTGATGTTTATTGTTTGCTATATCTACTGATACTTGACACTCAGTCTTTCCAGACTCTCAAACTCTGGTGTGCTTTGTTGAGTCCCGTTCACCTGTGGTCAGTATTTACTTATTCTTGCCTGTGGGGACCGTTACCTGTCGCTCACTCTCAGGTCCACATCAGGTTCTACTTCTCTGCTGAGACATCTACCTTTGACATTACTGATTCCTTTTGTTGTTGGCGGTGTGACAGCAAAACAAAAATAGCTACGATATTTCTGCCCACATGATTTTCCAGAACTTCTCCATTCCCTATCAAAAAACCAAAACAAAACAAAAAACAAGGTGGAGTTTATGTTTACGTTATCTGAGCCTAGATGAGCCTTTGTGACTGCTTTGACTAACAGTATGGCAGAGCCATAATATTTCTGAAGCTAGGACATAAAAGGTGACAAAACTCTCCTGATTTTCTCTCTCTAGGAACATTTGCTTCAGAGCCCTAAGTGATCGCATAAAAACCCTGGCTACCATACTGGAAAGACCTTGTGAAGAGCCCACGTAGAAATAGAGATCCCTGAGGAACCCCGGCTGGTTCAGCCCCCCAGTTTTGAATCTTCCCATCCCAGGCACCAGACATGTGAAGGAGGGAGTTTTCAGATAATTCTAGTCCTCTCTTCTTACTATAACTGCATGAGAGACCTCAGGCAAGAACCACTCAGCTGAGGCCAGTAAACCCCCAAAGCTGTGAGAGGTATGAAATGATTGTTCTTTTAAGCTAATAGTTTTTAAGCTAATAGATTTGTTAAGCGGCCGTAGATAACTGGCACACCTGACTATTGTTCATTTATTTGTTATTTATCTGTTGACTACCTAGTATGCCAGATGCTTTTTTTATGTGATAGGAATGTGGCAGTAACAAAACAGACAAATGTTTCTCATCTTCTGGAATTTAATTATAGTGAGAACAGACAGGATAAGAAAACTACGTATTATGTTAGGAGCAAAAGCAGGGTGGGGGGATATAAAATGTCATGGAGAAGAGATTGTAATTTTAGATTGGGTAACCAGAAAGGACTTCACTGAGATGGTAACTTAACAAAGACTTCAAAGTGAGGGAGCTAACCTCACATAGACCCAGGAGTATTCTAGGCAGATGGAGTGAGTGCAAAGGATTTGAGGTAGAAGCTAGCCTGCATGTTCAAGAAACAGAAAAAGACTGGAGTGTCTGGAGTAAAGTGTGTGAAGGAGAGCTGTAGATGATGAGGTCAAAGGTAATAGGTGGCTAGATCATGTAAGGCCTTGTGGATCCTAGCAAGGACTTGGGCTTTTATTGTGAAGAATATGGGAAGTGCTTGGGAAGACATCCACAATATTGCTTGCTGGTAATACCAGCCGCAGTCATCTTTTTTATCCCCATGAGATTATCTGGTCTCAGAGGCCCAACCAGCTTGTTGGGCCACCTGTTAAGCCTCCATTGTGAAAAATCCTCTCAGGATAGTCGGAATTATCTAATCCAGGCTCTCTATTCTATTCCTTACTCTTTTCCTTTGGTCATCTTGCTTGATGAACATCTACTTGTGACTAATGAAGGGAGAGAGGTAATAATTTATGTAAGTGACATTTCATAGCATTTCTTTTACTGGTTAGAGTAACTTTACATATAAATATGTAGTATATATATAGTATATCGTATTTATACTCTTACTACAACTCTGATATGTAGTAGGACCAATTGGCCATGAAACTTAAAATAGAACAAGATGAAGCATATTATTCTGTTCTTAACTTTTTCATTTTATGTATGAAGTAAATAATATCTTACATTCATGGTATACAGTTCACTACCATGTACATAATTTAATCATCTCAGCTATCCTCAGATGTGAGTGGTGGTATTTCCATTTTACAGATAAAGAAACAGGTCCAGAAGGTTAAGTAACTAAAAGTTACATGGAGAGCAAGGATCTTAAATGTGAGGAATTAGGGCATAAACCACAAGTCTATTGCTTCTAAACCCAGTGCTATTTCTGTTTCATCACAGAAACTCAATATAATATAAGAATGGCACTTAGGCCAATTATGGGGGACAATTGAGTCATTTTCTTTCCTGCCTCATGGCACTGGTACATAACTACCACTGTTCCATTCCTTGCTAGGGGGAAAATAGCTAATGGGAGTCAGGAATAATTTGGATGTTTTCCAGCATATTCCAGAGAATGTATAAATTTAGTGATATTACCATGAATTCTCTTCTCAAATCAAACCAGGGCTCGATAATATGTGGAGGAAATTGAAAAAGAACAAAGTGCTTTATCTTGAAGTAACTGTCTAAACTCAGGGCAGCTGAAGTGTGAATGGCCAATCTTCATTTAATGCTGGCTGAAGAATGCTTCATTAGAAAAATTCAGTCTTGAGAGAGAAAGGGTGATCCATCCGGCTGTTGCAAGGTAGGAAAATAGGTGGCCCTTTTGAGCACTTTCACTCTCAAAAGGCAGTAACAATAAAGCTTGTTGCTATTCACTGGGCTCTATTTGAGTTATGAAAAGAAAGGTTCTGTACAGATGGATGTGTAAAACTTCAAAGATATTTTAACAAGTTATATCTTAAGGTTCTGAGCATATTTTATAAAATGGTTTATACCTTTGAACTTTAGAATCAACTGGCTTTGTCTTCACTGACCCTTGGGTAGCATTTCTCTCTGCTATAGTTTATTATTAAAGATAAATTGTTCTGGTTTCCCCCCTCTCCCAAGAGCTATTACTTTTTTCCCTCTCTATTACTCTAAAGGAATAATCATATTTCCTTCAGGATATAGTAGAAATGTTCAAGGTGAGTTTTCTTTATAGGTTTAGATATTACATTGTTTATATAAAGTGCAACTTTATGATAATGAACTGATTACTGGAACTCATCAGACTTTTTCTTAAGCATGTTCTCTTCTCTGATACCATGTTGGAAAGTTTATAACGGTTTTTGAAAATCCTCTTCTGGAAATATAGTAGAAAGAGTTTTAAACTAAAATGGAGACCTGGCTTCTGGCCTTGCCACTACCTTGATGTGAGACTTTAGATAAGTCATTCAGACAAGTCTTGTATTTTGCCATCTGTAAAATGGAGGGTTGGACTACACAATATTTAGGTATCTTCTAATATTATCAATTTTTACAAAAAATATAAAATATGAATTCTATGCCTTAAGCCTCTGTACTGCTTCTTACTGTTAAATCAATTCCTTTTATAAATAAAAATCCCCTTTGTTACTGAAAATTTAGAAAATGGAGGAGAAAACAATGGGGAGGATCATTTATAATTTTAACATTGTATTTTAACCACTGCTACCGTTCTTTATGTATTTCCAGTTCTTTTCACAATGTGCGTTTAATAGAGTTACAAGAGAAGGCTATAAGCAATTTGGTGTCTTCTGGCACAATTTTGTAAAGTCCTCAGTGATAGCGAATTTTCATGCCTTGTGACTGGATTTGAATTTTGGAAGCAATTACAAGTCATTCAGACCCAACTCTAGTGACTAGGGTGGGTAGTCATGCTGAGTAATTCTATTCAAAATGAAGTATGACAGCAAACCAATGTCTTTTATGATTTACAAAATTGGTTCTGATACTAATTCCAAATATATTCTAGAAATGTTTTGAGTGACATCATTGAAATAAATGCCTAGCCCCTTAATGTACAACTGCATGTATATCTCTGTGGTGCTTTTAACAGTAAATAAAAACATTTGAAGTACTTTAGAGTTATCATCTCATATTTTGTCTGAGCTATAACGGAATAAATTCTGAAACTCTGTATAATGTTTTGAAAGGCCTGATTCCACTGAAAAAGAAAGACTCCCCCATGGCCTAATCTAACAGCTTTAATATTAATTAATTTCCACTTGCCCTAAGTCTATCATATAAAGCATATGTAAGACATTTTATCTCCAAAGCTCACAATTACCTGAGTTTTGTCTCCATAACTTGCCCAAAGTCACATAGGTTAGTAGTTGCAGAGATGGGATGGGCAGCTAGACCTTTTTGAATTTAAAAAGCTGCTCTTTCTGTTACCCATGTAAGTGAAGAGATTAATACATAGCTTTATTATCATCATCATCATCATCATCATTGCCTGTTCCTGAATAGCATCTTGGTAATATCCAGACCACTTAGCGCTTATTTAGATCCATATACCTGGGGTAGATTTAGATGCAATCCAAGGTGACCACAATGTATTTATTTATATTTTAAATTTAGATTAGTTTAGATCAGAGGGAGAAGAAAAACAAAGAGGATGAAAATGCTCTGAAGAGGAGAATGAGTGCCTGTGTGGCAGGGAGGAAGTGCTATTCTTAGATTCTTTGTTCTTTGGAAAGGCTTTGCCTCTGTAAATTTCAGAAGGATTAAGAATCAAACAATCCCCTGAAACTGTCTGCTATCCAAATGCCATACTCACAGAATTATTCCACTCCCTTTCAATTTTATCAATTTAGAATTAATTCTACCTGGAATTAAAACTTGCCTTTCTTTCTTATTGTCTATTTCTGAAACATAAAGTAGAACATGGGCAAATATTAGCTCAAAGCAGAGTGAATAAGAATAATTTTTTAATAAAAAAGTAAATATTTTATTTAAGTATGTTTCTGAAAACCTTACTAAGATCATTTTCACTTAAGACATGTTATATTTCAAAGGATCAACATGGTGGAGGGATTAGAACTACTAACTGAATAGCGTATTAGTGTAACATTTAAAAAGAAAAGTTTCATAACTAGCTCATTGTGGACTTTGGGCTATATCAAGTGACCAGTCACTAGGGGTTCTCATGTTTCTTTCTAGTTAGCTTAGGAAAAGTTAAAGAAAGGTGATTTAAACAGTGGTTAAATAACTCTAGGACATCCCCATTACATGTTAAAACAATACATAAAAAGGATTTGTTTTGACTTTATACTGAATTTTGTGTTTCTAAAAATGAACTGCTTATAAAGATGAGAGGTAATAGTCCTACTATTTGGGCTACAAGTTAATATAGTTTATATTATATATAAATGTGTTCAAAGAATCATCTTTAGTCTCTTTTCCTTTAGAACTTAAATGGATAAAAGAGAAAATAGGATTAGAGGAAGGGGGTATAGCAACAACATTTTCTTGTATTGGTTCTACATAGTTAAGATGACATTGAAATGTCTCAGGGTATGTGCTTGCTTTTCCAGTTTTGAGGTGGGGAGGAGAGGTTGTGTGACTTTGATGGTCATGAGTTGAGCAAGAAAGGGAAAGATCCTTGTTGAAAGCCTCAAGTGGTGGTGGTTCTAATGGTAATTGACAGACCAGCATATATAGCTACAGACAGAGACAGCTACACTTGCCTGAGTTGGACCTGGCCAGGGCATCAGCAAGAGGCTCTTCCCTCCACCACTTCCAACTTATCCCCTGCATGGAGACTCCAGTCCTGAGCCTTTTCTAGTCTTCACCTTGCTGAGGACCCTTGTGCTAACCAAATGAACCACCGTTAGTGATTGGAGGAGGGGTTCCTGGGATGATGGGGCTGGGGTGGGCCGGGGGTGTGCCAATTCAACCATTGTATCCTAGGTTGGGACTCAGACATGTACTCCATAGAAAGTCATTGCGTTATACATGATGGTTTGGTTCCACAGTACTGCACTGTGATTTCATGTACATCATAGACAAAATGCTTAGTTCTCAGAGTCTCATTATTGCAGGTTACCATTTATAACGTTAATTTACAGCCCCCAGTAGGTTGCTAAAATTCTTAACTGATTTTTTTAAGTGACTTGGTGGATTCTCATTATTTTGTAGTATACTTCCTCTGTAGTTACAATGAGCATTTGATGTATTTTTGTGGTCAAAATTTTCAGTGCCCTTGGGAGAAAAATAAAATACCTTTTAAAATTGTTCAGAAAGAACAGTTCTTCTGAAACAACCATATTACGGCAGCTAATCTCAAACAAGGACGTGTAAAATTATATCACACAGCAATTGAAAACATTCCTGGGTTTTGGCATTAGAGAAACCAGGGCTCTCCTGTGTACTGGCTGTGTAGTCTTGAGAAATTATGTATTCTCTCAGCCTCGGTTTTTTTCATTAGTAAAACCAATCTAATAGTCCCTACTTTATAGGGTTTATGTGAAGACTAAATATAATCATATATGTTTAATTTAGAACCATGCTTGGTCTTCTATAATTGTTTTATGATAAATAACTATAATAAATATATAAATAGTTAATAGCATTCCAGTACATTGTAGAATGCTCTGGAAATTGTTTAGAGGATTATATTAATACTTATTAGTTGGGTGGGACTATTATAGCTTGTCAAAGAACTATGGGGAAATGCAAAGCATTTGCAGACTTTCTGAAGTTAGTTTCTGTGGATGTAAAGAAATTCCAGAGAAATTGTTTTTTATTGCCGATGTCCTAATTTGGACAAGACCATACTAAGACCTTGGAAAGAGAAACGACAGAATTAATTTAGAGGCATTTAAAAATGAATCCAGCTAGCACTATTTCCATTTCATTTCATTGCCAGCATTTTCAATGCTGAAGACCGGGGTCAATTCTTAGCAGCTGAAGATTTGGCAGTGATGTGGGCATCCATCAATCACACATCCATAATAGCTACTGTGTTACACTTCAGAGCAAAGAGCGATTCACTTGAGAAATGAATGTTTGCTGATGATGTTCCAAAGTAATTCCACAAATGGCATGGTGGAAGTCATTATTATAGATATTTTATGAAGTTGCTTAATGAAGATTATTTTGAAGTAGCAATCTAAATTTTAATGCAGTAGTTTCTTCTGCAGGGCTAGAAAGTTATCTGTTTATTTACCACTCCCAAGACAGGTTTTTATTTAAAAAATTCTTGATGGATTTATTCTTTCAGTCAAGTCATTGTTTGGAAATGTGAAAACAAAAAACAAGCAAAAAAAAAAGTGATTTTTTTGTTTGTTTGTTTTCCAGGAAGAGAAGGATTCTAAGTGGGGATATGGTACCTTGAATTTTTAATTTCTTAATTTTATGTAATTAATATGATTTAGTTTTTCTAATGAGAAGTGTGGTACTGGCACAAACATGAACAAATAGATCATTAGAATAGAGTATAGAGTTGAGAGTATAGAAAATGGATCAACTTTTGGAAAAAATAGTATTGTATCCTATAGCAAAACAAATTCTTGGTGGAAGAAATAAAAATATTAAATATAAATAAATAAATAAATAAATGTAAAAAAAAAAAGAAACTATAAGTAGAAGAAAAGATGACAATTTTTCTGACCTAGGGATAAAAAGGTATTTCTAGGTATAAAACCAAAAGGGGAGTCATAAGGAAAATATTTGTAAATTTACTTAAAAATATGTACACTTCAAAAAAAAATTAAAAAGTACACTTCAATGTGATAAACACATAAAATACAAAACCAAACAAACCATAAAAAGTATATCATATAAAAATTATATTAGAAAGAGTTAATACCCTTATATTAAAAAAAATCTTGGAAATCAGTAAGTAAAAACAAATACTCCCGTATTAGAACATGGGCAAAAAACACAAAAGCAAAACCAGAAATTTTAATACACATATAAAATTTTCAACCTCACAAATAGTAAGATAAATACAAATTTTATAAAATAACTTCCATTTGAAAGCAATTAACAAAGACATTTAAAATGATCCCAATAAGAATTATTTTAAAAAAAAGGTATTACTCATGTTTTTCTGGAATGGAAGCTACCACACATTGTGGAGGTTTTCGTTGGCACACCCTTTGTGAAACGCTTTTGGAAATGTATAATATAAAGCTTAAAATATGCATAGCTCTGTATCTTTATCAGGAAATGATCAGAGAAGTTTGCAAAGATGTGATACAAGTATGGGCATAACATCATTTAGAACAAAAAATTAAAACTCAAATGTCTAGTAAGATTAATAATTTAAAAAATTGTGATAAATTTCTACTGGGTGCTTATTATGTATAAAAACCAGTGTTAGGTGCTCAAATCGTTTCCAGAATCAGGAACTATTGTGCTGCCATGAAAAGTCATGTTTTTGAAGGGTATTCAATAATATAGGGAAATGCACGTGATTAAATATTACCTTAGGAAAAGGAAACAACCTCAAATTGTATATGTAGCAAGATCTGAAAGACTGAAAGGAAGTCCACCAAATGATAACTGTGGGGGTCTCTGGGTGATAGAAATGTAGAGGAATTTGTTTTTTCTTCTATTCTGCTTGCATTTCATCAGTCTAAGTAAAAGTATTATGTTAAAGTAATTTACTTTCTATTAAGGAAAACTATCAGTGTCAATGTCAAGTGTAGTATCAATGTGAAACTGTATGTATAAGTTAAATAATAATTATAATAAACTTACGCTGACCTGTTCGATAATTATTTTTCATTAGAGAAATAGGTGTTGAGTGCCTCTGCTATTGCCAGATCCTGTTTTAAGTCCTAAGGATACTGCTGTACTGCACTGTTACAAGAGAGAAAATGACTTGTATTTCAGCAGGGGTGGGGGATGGGACCATGAGAAAAGGGAGGAAGGGAGAGTTTACATTCATGCTCTTTCCCTGTGAAGAAATGCTAGCAGTGTGTGTGTGTGTGTGTGTGTGTGTGTGTGTGTGTGGCGGGGGGATGCTATTTCTGTGCAGTCCTGGGAGTACGCAGTGGGAAATCTAACCCTTAACTCTGACCTTCCCTGAAGTGAGCATGCTCAACCAATTAAACTAATTAAGCAGGAGACAGAGACTGGAAACGCTGGCACTTTTGCTTATTTGCCATAAAACATCACTGATATCCTGATTTTAGGGACCAGTGTGCTAATGTAAGGTCTGTGCTCAGAATTCTGGGCGATACACATGATTGAAGGGGTAGAACTGAGGGGCTTGGCAGATCCTATTTCCAGAAACCAGTAACTGAGCTTAATGTTTAATTACCTGATGCCGAAGGGCACTCTACATAAAATGCAGGACTTATTTATTTATTTATTGGTTCATAAACATGAATTAGTTTCCTTACTGCTAGGAGGCTGGGAAAGGAAGAGGGAGGAGGGCGGTCCTTAAAGGTATTTGTTTATCATCTACCTTTTAAAGAGTTACAGAGATTTTCGAGTAAAAATGAAAAACATTTTTTGAAGTATTTGATGGCAAGTATTAGAAGTCCAGTGTATTAGGGGTATATACCAAGTGCATGTATATGAAACGTGGAACAGCTTACTAACAAACAGCTAGGCGGTACGGTAGACAAACTGCAAGTTTCTGGAGATAGGCAGTATAACAGTAGTTGCTTTGTACTCATTTAAAGATGTTCGCTGCACATTAACTACCAAGAAAAACCATACTCACACCAGTCCCTCAAGGTACAGGACACCACGACGCAGAAGTCAGTGTCCTGCAGCCAGTTGAGATGGACAGGATTGCTGCGGAGCTACTCCAAAGACAGCTGTATATGTGTGTGGCACTACTGTTCTGGAAAGTTGTAGAGAAGATTTCCAGCTACTTACATTCACTGATGATTTCCAAGGAGGGTAGGAAGTACTCATCACAGACAATAGACATGGCCATGAACATGTAAAGGATAATTAGGAAGTAGATTATGATGCCTCCATCTGCACGCTCCTGTTTTGTGAAAAACCCTTCAGGAAACTCCGAAGATGGGGACATAACACATTGGGTGCTATTTCCTGGTAAGGAAAAGGAGGTGAAAATTTGAAGGATGTTCGAGTCACACATTCCAAGCCCACAAAGAGAAATTCCTTAAAAAAACAGGAAGTGTGGGATTAAATCACTTTTGAATATGATGTAATTGTAGATCCTTAAAAAAAAAATTAGTCTTTGGGACCTGAAAGAGGTGCTTTAAATGAAATAAGATAATGATAGCAGGTGAATTAAAAAGAGGAAATAACGAAATCAGTCTTTTTTGTCTGCTTCATTAATAAAAGGGAATTCTGAACCCCTTTTCCTCCTCAATTAGAAACTGTTTTTTGAAGATAGAGATTCCTAATATCTGTACAATTTCATTTTCCCATTTCAGAGCCCAAGTTGTCCGCAAAGCCCAAGGCCCACAAAGAATCATCCACTGTTGCAGAGAGAATTTCTAGGATGAAAGATTTCTTTTTCCATGATGAAGTCTCCAACAATAAAAACCGAAGACTCTCCTGCTTCATGACGTCTGTGAATTATTTCAGAGCTATCTTTGAGAACTTATCCGAAGGATCAAAAGTGTTTGATAGCCTACCAAATGCTAAAACAGAGCAAATACAGCAGGAAGCGTAAGCAAAAGTGAGTCAAGTAAGAATTTCCCTCTCTTTGTCTGTTTATCCATATGTGGCAGCAGCAGCAGGGGTAGCTGACCCCAGCGTCCACCTACCTGTAGCCCTTGGGAGACGTTGGGGCAGGGAGGCACCTGGGGGAGGCAAGTGTGCAGTAGCCCAGAGGATGCCGAGAAGCAGGGCCCTTCTTGCCCACCGTGGGCCCCCTTTGGTCTGCATTGCTGCAGCGGTCTTTCTGCAACGTGCAGCCTTGGGAAGGGAGAAGAGGAGGATTAAGCTGGATCATGTGAGGAGTCTCCTTCCTGCCCAGTGCCCTGCCCAGGGCACATCAAAGCAAGGCCAGTGGACAAGGGAGGGTGATTGGAGCCAGCCAAGCTACTCTGATCAGGAGCCCTAAGCCCCAGAGAGGCTGGAGGAGGTAGGGAGGAAGCAGACAGTCCCGTGGCCCACAGTCCCCGAGGGCAGATCCAGGCGGCTTGCTCTTTACAGAGTGATTTTATTTATTGTCTTCATACTGGCTCTGCTTTTGACTGTCTCTAGATTTTTAAGGACCTGAGTTTATAACTGCTTCCACCTCTCCAGCCTTTGCTTCTAGAATTTGCTGGAGCTCGTGTATGTGCATTCTTTGGCTAGGCTGTCACCCTTTTATATTTCTGTTTTGGCCTCTCGTCCTCTCTCCAATTAGGAGGCTCCTGCAATAATCTAGTGGAGAAATGGTGGCTTGAACCAGAGCAGTGGCAATGGGGATGGAGAGAAGTGGGCAGCTTCAAGAACTAGTAAGAGTCGTAGTGGATGGAGGCTATTTGATCATTGGTTAGCTGTGCTCTCTGCCAGAGGTTCTAAAATGCAAATTGGACAAGCCAGGGAGTGTTCAAATATAAACTACTATCCTCCCTACCCTAGCATTTACTGGGCTTGCCAAGATGTTAAGAACTTCTGGCAGTATAGAAACATGTGGCGAATAGCACAGGCTCTGTAGCCAGACCACGTGGCTTGAGTCCTAGCATTGCTGTTTAGTACCTATATGACCTTGGGCACGTTATTTAACCTCTCTGCTCCTCTGTTTCACTCTCTGTAAAATGGGAAGGTTTTAGTGCCCTCTATTTGGGTTGTGTGAAGATTACATAAATGAATGCATGCAATCTGCTTAAAACAGCCTCTGCCCCATGGTCAATGTTATCTATCTATTGTCTATCATCTATATTATATTATTAATGTATTACTTTTGATTAAGATAGAAGCTTCTTGGCCATAGAGGAATTTTTTAGTTTTGCAACTCTCATGGTTCCTTTGCAGAAAAAGCATAAAAATTGATGTGCTTGCTAAGTTTTAAATTTAGAAACTGCGTTTTTCTGGTGGAAAGGAGTCAGTTTGTGATCTTGAGTTGGTAAAAATTCTCAAACACTCTTTTGCTTTGCTGGGAATTGCTACCCATTATAAGCCTCTCTGAAACCGTCATTTCCAGGAACTGACTATCCAGATACGTGGTGTGGTTGTGAGGCTGGGATGATGAGTCACCAAAGTGTAGCCCAGTAACAGAGCAGATTCCCAGCAAGCAGAGTTCTGGCTGCTGACACCTGCAGGAGGTGGTGCCCTGGACCACTGGCCTTTGGCCTCAATGCCAGCGGTGCTAAGCCCCAGGGAAGAGTCCACTTACCTTTGTGTAAGTGGAAGTGTCTCGTGAACCTTTCCTCTCCAAAATGCAGTAGTTCAATCAATTAATAGAACTAAACATTATAAACAAACAAAATGACAGGAAAACTCAAACCCACAGTGAAAGTGAATACTTATACAATGTATGTTGTTAATCCAGGAGACAGAGCAAGTATCTGAATATATAAGCCAATTACAATGAAACAATTCCAGTGGAATCTTGCTCATAGTAGGTACTTAATAAACATTTGTTGATTAGACTGTAATGATTCTTGAAAACACATTCTCAGAACACACAGTATACTTGTTCTGAGCAAACTATCCAATAAAATATAGGTTTACCAAGAAAAGAGAATTTAGGAGGCTAATTAGATTTGCTTTATACATTTATTCTTCATTTTGCAAAAGAATCTGAAAAAGCTTTATTGTAAAATAAAACATTAAAAAAGCCACATAAAATAAATGTATAGTTATTATATTACTATTGTTGTTATTTTTTTTATAAGATGGACTTCCTTATAAACTCCCCAAGTCAAGAAATAAAAGTTTGCCAGCCATCCCAGAAATCCTTTCACGTGCTCCAATCCCAACTTATCCTTTTCTCTGGGAGTAACCAGTCTCCTGGCTTCTATAGCAGTCACCTCCTTGTGTGTATATTTCTAATAGTTTATCGCTCATCCCTAATTGGGGGCATGCTAAGGATGCTATAGCTTAGCCGTAAAAGAAGTCGTTTAAGTCTCTTTTAGTTTATAGGTTTCCCCTACTTCTTTTTCTTTTCCCTATAATTTATCTGTTGGAAAACCCCAGGGCATTTGATCTGTAGAGTTTCCCACAGTCCTGATTTATTGATTACGTCTTATGGTATAGCTCAGTGTGTTCCTCCGTTTTCTATATTTTTGTTGATTGGCAGCTGGATGCAGAAGTTGTTCAGACTCAGTACTGCCCCTTTGGCAAGACTAGCTCTGCATGCTCAGAATCTGCTCTGCTACAGGGCTACCCTTTGGCACCACTAAGGTGGTGGTGAGGTCTTTCCCTCATAAAGCACACGGTATCTGCTTCTCTCTTTTGTGGTGATTTTAGCAGCAGTTCATGCTCATTACCTAAATCTGTTAATTCTTTAGAACTTGCAAAAGAATGGCATTCTTATTCTATAATTTCTTCATTTATTACTTGGAATATTTTACAAGAAGGTGATTTCTATCATCCACTTTGCGGGTACCCAGGGGTACTCAGTTTAGGTAGCAGTGACAATGTATATGCTTGCCTCTTCTTTATTTATCACTTCTCAAGATGTTTGGCGCTCTCTTTTCCTTCCCAAATAACCAATTCTATTTAAACAATTATTATGAATTAGGGTATTTAAATATATTTGATGGGTTCCAATTGTAATTATTATCCTTTCTGAAGTTCAAGTTGTCTCATCTTTAGCCAGTGGGAACCTCTTCAAATTGACTTCTGAGACATGATCTTAATAGTTTTGGTAGCTTTCTTACTACCTGATATAAAAAGATGTTCTAGGCTCATCTTATACCTCAAACCAGCCATTTCTCCAAAATGCCTCTTTATTTTTTTAAATGCAAAGTACATCAAGACCATGACCTAAGAATCTGGGTTGCTAGGCATGCTCATTGTCTCTCTCTGTCTCTGTCTCACAGACACACAGACACACACACACACACACGTGCGCACACATACACACGCACACGCACACACACACACACACCTCTTGATAGAATACATCATGAGTTCATACTGGTACTTCTCATTCAAGGGTCCCAGTTCTCAAGGGTCCCAGTACTTAGGGGACAATAGAATATCCAGTGCTTCATAATTACTCATTTACTGGTGCTATTTACATATATGAGTCTCAAAATAATGGTATTGATACCACCACTACTCATATAATTACTGAGAAGAGTTTTAAGATTTTGCATATGCTCTTTCCATTCGCTTTCTATTCTAAGAGCTATAGCCTATCTGCATTGCCTGAGCATATAGTCATTAAATATATTCTTTCTCCCTTTAACCCTCATCTAGTCTTGGTACTACAAGTAACTACATTTTTAATGCTTGCCAGCACTCTTAGGTTGATGTTTCTCTAGCTATTTTGATGCCCAAATCTTACATTCTAGTAGATTCTTTGGAAGGGTTCATGGGAACAATATTCCCTGAGTTCTTTCATGTTGATAACATTATTAAACTCTGAACTGTGGTTTGTTCTCACAATGACAATCAAAATAAAGAAACAAATAAAGAAGCCCAGAACAAGCCATCTGTTGAAATAGCCAAGTAAGCTAACCTGTTAAAATCAGTGCAGAGATGGTTATTGAGTTGAGGTCAAGGTATAGACTGGTAGTCGTTCTTTTCTTTTGAGGAGTAAAACTGTCAAAATCATCTTGTTCAGCTCTTCCTTGCACACTGACCAGCTTCACCTTCACAGTCTTCTCCCAGATACGTGGACCTCTGCTGAGTTAGCATCTTCTATGTTTGGAATCAAAGCTAACAGTAAAGTTATGTTTACTAAGCATGAGGTATTCATGTGCACTATTCAGTGTAATTCTCCCACTAACCCTAAAGGATAGAGGAGTAGTTTTCACTGGCTGCTCAGTAGAAGTATCTGTGGCTTTTAAAATTATTGATGATTTGACGCTTACCCAGATCAATTCAATCAAAATCTAGGGAGTGGCTTAGGCAGGGATATTTTTAAAAATTTCCCAGGTGATTCTAGGATTGTTGAGAACTACTGGGATGGATATTTCTACCCCTGTTTTATGGATGATAGATTGAGTCAATTGCCTAAGATCTAAGGTTACATAGTTCCAACTAAATGTCAGAGCCAGCATGCAGACAAAGGTCTGTCTAATGCTAAAGTGCAGGAACGTCCTTATCTGCTAAGCTAAGCCAGTTCTTCAGAATGTAATTGCCATGAGGGCGAAACTGTGCCTATCTAATTTCGTCCTGCATTTCCAGTGTTCAACACAGTGTTGGGCATGTGATGGGCATCTACTAACTATTGTTGAATGAATGAATGAATGAAATAAGGAATTCCACAATGATTTTTCCTTGACAACGTCCACAGGATAAGAATACACAGCATCTTCTATAAGTTGATCCTTTTGTCCCATCCAAGTGCTATCTGCTCAGTTCCCCAAGCATTTGTCTAGTGTCCCCTAACCAAGGGGGCTCAGTCAGCTCTCCAGCTCCACCTGCTGGTGCTCCAAACACGGTTGAGCTTTCCAACTTCCTGTTGGAGGGAATATGGAAAATCTACAATGAGGAGCCCTGTGAAATCAGTCATTTGAAAAGAGATTTCGACTTTCCTTCATGGAATGAGAGCTAGGAATGGTGGTCAGCCCCTGCCTTTTATTATCTGCACCCCAACCCTGAAATGAAGGTTTTTGTGGGCTGCCCCAACTACTGTGAAGACAGGAAGGGAAAGGAAGCAGGTGGCTAAGGCTAGTCCCAGGCTCTGACTCCAGCTTGTCATTATTACCTTTTTATTTTTTAACTTTTTGTTAAAATATATAATATACCTACAGAAGAGGGCACATACTTTGCCATTGCTTTTTCCTATTTAAACAGGCAGAGTCAAGCCCCATGGGCACCCCTTAATGAGATGAGTGACTGATTGTCACCATGTTAAGCACAGCCTGAGAGAGCTGGGGTGCAGTGAGTGTTGCCTGTAAGTGCATGGTCATAGGGAGCCCTCTGTGTCTCCGTTGCTGTCGGCCCATGAGTGGCTCTCCCTCAGGCTGCTTTCCTACGAGAGTAGCCTGGGAATCCTCATGACAGGGAGCTTTCAGCTCAGTCTACTGAGCTCCCTCATTTTTTATCTTTAACCATCATAGAAGTTGCTAGCTGGGGCCATAGCCATGGCTGTGAGCAAGCAGCAGTCTGGTCAATGGTTCACATATTCCAAAGGTACCTGCCAGTTTTCTCACATCCTCACCCTTAGTGGGTCTATCAGCAAGAGCCCAGGGTCAAGCACTGCCTGAGAGTATGACTCAACATTTCCAGTTTCCAACCCAGTTCAGACTGGTCTCATTCACTGCTGTGTGGGTCCAACTCGGTGAAAGTTATTTAAAACATTTTGAATTCCTAGAAGGCCTTCAGAGTTTTCTCAAAAATTGTATTTTTTTTTCTTCTCCTGGAGGGCGTATTCCAGTCCTCTGAATACTAATGGGGGGGTTCGCGTTTTGTAGATCAAATATGATTTAAAATAAAAAACGTTTTAGAGTGGAAATAATTTTAGAATTAGCTAAACCTGGGTTAAAGCTCCCTCCTCCATTCTTTTTGAAACTCAATAAATGGGGATGATACCACATGCTTTTTAGGCTGTGGGATTACAGACATAGAGCATAAATATTCATCCCCTTTCCCTCTGCACTGTAACTCCATGAGAGCACGTTCTATGTCACCAGAACTCGGCAGAGTGTTTAGTGCTCGGTGAAATTGAATGCACTGGGCAGGCCATGAGCTGCGGAAAAAATAAATAGATAAGGGATTTTCATTAGCTATATTTACCAAAAAATGGAATTTTGCTTTTAGCCTGCATTTTGATCCTTGTTCCACCCACTTCATTTGTGCCAGCCTTACTCTGTCTTTGTTCTCAGAGTTTAGATAGAAAAGCCTTCCGAAGTGTTTCAGTACTTGGTGGTTTAATGAGTGATCTGGAAAAGGGCCTGCCTCAACCCGGCTTTGTCGTTTTCTCTTCTAGCTCTATTTCATTGGGGTGTTCTGATGGGGTGGCAAGTGAGACAAGAGGAGGGGGGACCCTGACTCAAACGTGCTGGAGTGAGGAGCTTTAGTTTCTTCACTTTAATATAATAAACCCCCTCAGGGTTTGAGCTAGCATCATCATTTTTCCTTAGTCTGCTCTGTGAAGGCTGCCACCCCTATGTAGGGAGAAGGATGCCTCCTTTACTCTAAATAATTGGTTCAAAGGCATTCATCAGGGATTCTTCCAAATTTGCTGGGCTTAGAGTTTCTCCCCTAGGCTTGGAACTCAAGAGCCCTAGAGCTCATAAGGACGGAACATAAGAGAATCTGGTCTTGAAGAGGGAACTCCAGTAAGTGCTCTGTATTTCTCTCCATACTGGGATAGGCTATACACATCACCTCATGTGCTTCGAAGTCCTTCCTTAGCAAGTAGAGGTGGACGTGGTCACAGCTCTGCCACTTTTGTTGTCGTGGAGGGTATGGAGCTAGAGGAGAAGCAGGGGAGTTGACCAAGAGGATGGACCACTGTCATGCGAGTAGCTTGTGCTCCATGCCCATGCAGGCCAGGGTTGTTGTTGGTACTGTGACTGTGGTCATTCTTTGTTAAGACCTGCAGGCATGGTTGGCACAAGTCTCTGTGAAAAGGACGCTTGCTTTCCAGACTGCGGGGCTACTCAGTCTGCTGTGTCTTTGGCTGGATATTCCCAAAGAACTAGAACTATGTTACTTTTTTCTAGAACCTAAGGACACACATATTTCACCTCTTGCCCTTCTCTCCTGCTTTTTCCAGTTCTTCCCCAAACCGGAAGTTCCCTGTAGGAGACATGGATGTGTACCTCCCAGATACCCCTCGAGGGAGGACTTGTTGCCCCAGCATGGGGGGTGCTGTCAGCAGATGGCCTCCAGCTTAGCCCCTTCAGGGACTGCCTGAGCTGCAGAGTCTCCTCACCTGAGATCACACCGTTCCCAGGGCAGCCCACGTCTAAGTAAGGCAGGGGTGTAGAAGCCCAGCCATTTGAGTCCCAAGCAGACCACTCTGACAAGCAGTGCTCATTTCAGAGCTCCCCACTGGTTGGACCAAGGCTTCACTGGACCTGCCTTGAAGTTCAACTTCTTTAACTTCCAAATCCTGCTTCCTCCCTTTCCTCTCACGGGTGCTGAGCCCCAGTAAACATCTTATACCCCAAACTCCATCTAAATGACAGCTTCAAAGAACCCTACCTGTGACAGGCCCTAGCCTACCTGATAGCTTGGTAGAGTTTTATGCTCAGAACTCCAAACTTTACCCTTGATAGATGAACAGTGAGTTTTAGATTTGAGAAAATGCCTTTCTCCTTCAACAAATCTTGGCTTTCAAAAATGTTGTCGTCTATGGATAGAAAAAAACAGATTGAATTTGAAACTCAAAGTAAAGGAATAACTCCTTTGTTTTAGACTGTGTGTACCCTTTTCTTGAAGCAATGAATGCCACTGATTCCATGGGCAGGTTTTTGGAAAATTTCTAAAGGTTGCATTGCATGCAGCCCATTTTCCTTCCAACTTAATCTTAGTGAAAGATACTGCCCTGGTTGTCACCCATGATTCCTACTTCCATCCCCTGCCACCTCTATCAATCACCAAGTCCAGATAACTCTTTCTCCTGAACATCTCTTGGGTCAACACACTCCTTTCCATATCCATTGCTACCATCATCTGTTGCCCAGACTTCTGTAAGTAGCCTCCTGACAAGGGTATCATCTCTCTCGCCACCAGCTGTCCTTCCAACACCTGTGTGTCAAGTGGGTAGTTGAATATAGGAGTGCATAGCTCAGAGGTGCAGCCTGGTAGAGGAAGAGGAGCCAACAGGTGAGTTTCAGAAAGAGGGTCACTGAGGCAAGAGGAAAAATCCAAAGGAATGTGGTATTCCCAGAGCAGAAGATGGGCAGTTTTCACTGAGGACTGGTTAGAGGTTAAGGTGAAATACAAAACACAGAGCAGAGAGATCATGGGTGATTTTAAGAGGGAAGTTTCACTGGAGTCCTATGGGTAGAAGTAAAGCTGGAATAAACCATGAGAAGGAAAAAAGCAGAGGGTTTTTGTTTGTTTGTTTTACTGTGTGTGAAAGAGAAATTGAGGAGCTGGACAGGAATGCTGGATGAGGGAACTGGGGTTCTGTCTGTTTTTACCATGGGACATTCTTTAGCATGTTTGTACATTGATGGGGATGATCCAAAAACAAGCACGAATTGAAAATGCAACAAAGAGAAGGGAACCCTTGAGAAGGTGCTGGGGTTAGGGTTCCAGAGCTCCAGAGGGTAGATGGGCTTTTGTTGGAGAAGCTCTGCTTCCTCCATTGAAACAAGAGAAATGGAGAAGATGGATATAGATTCACAGATTAGGTGGGGAAGAGGATACATAAATTCTTATCTGATGGTTTCTATTTTTTAGTCATAAAGAATATTTTAAAAATCATGTTTAATTCATATTTGAGGAAGGTTTGAGAAGAGAAACTGTAGACGATATGAAATAATCTTCATGATATTGGAAAAGCTAATTTACCAGGCAAACATAAGAGGAGTGTTGAGTGTTTTATTCAGGTTTTCGATCATGAATTTAAAGTGAAACTGGTCACCTGTATTTTGTGTGTGTGTTTATCCTCCAGTAATATTCTAGTTTTAAAATGCAAGTGTGGATAAACTGGACTCCATCAGGCATGTTTTTTTCCAAGCAAGTGTTGACAGATGAGAGAGGTATAAAGGAGGAGAGGAAATTTTCAAGGAGGTGATTATAAATTATAGACTATGTGACCTAAATGAATAAGAAAGAAAATAAGAAGAGGGGACTGACTGGTGGGTAATGAGAACATGGCTGATGGTTTGGGGATGTCAGTGAGGTTAAAAAATCATGAGGAGGTGTGAGTTAGAGATGGGGTTTTCAGAAGCAGATTTGGAGGTGGTGCTGATTGCAGTAATAACCAGGTAGTGTGTGGTAGTAGGACTAGATCGGCTGTAGTAAAGTGGAGAAAAAGCAACTGGAGATGAGAAGGTCAAGGCGCTGAAAATCCAGAGCTTGGATGTCCTCTCATCTTGCACACATCTCAACGTTTTGTAGTTGTTGGTCTATCTTTCCAACAAGTATGTTACTCTCTGAAGGAAGGGACGATGTTTGTCTTGTCAGTACTTCCTCCCTAATGCCCAGCATGGTACCTGACCCATAAAATAATAAATATTTACTGAATGAACAAATAAGTCTATTATTTTAAAAAATTCTAAAAGTTATTCCTGAATTGAGAGGTGCATCCTGGGACACCACTGTCTCGACTCCTCATGGACCACTTTTTGTGAGCGGCCTTGTGGGTAATGACATTTACTGCTGCTGTGGATGCTGTGAGAAGCACTCCTGTTTAATTCTCCATGGTATTTAGTATAGGGGCCTGCTGAGGAAGTAATTCACTCCCTTACACATTATCCCCTCCATTAAGACCCACAAGGGAAATTCTTTCTAAGATTTCATTGCTAGGAAGACCTGTGACTCTCCTGAGTGAACAGACAGTTTGTGAGTCTCATAAGCAAATATGTTTTCCTTTTTGCTCTGCCCATTACAGCCAGATGTGTGGCTGAGGCTCGACTTCAGCAAGTACGCAGAAAAATATGGTATCTGTTTGTTATGGATTATTTTACCCTTTGCTTTATCTGATTATCTTTTCCTGATTTCCTCATCTTGGTGATTTCTTCTCATGTTTTTGTTTCTATTCTGGAATCTTTCTTGAATATTTAATGCTAGAGTGTTTTCCCAAGGTTCAGCCGGATGAAGTTTTCTCTTGACCACTTCAACTGGTGCAAACTTCTGGTGATATGTAGAAAGCAAGCGTGTTATAAACTATAATAGTGAAGATTCAGATTAGGTCCATTTATAAACAATACGCGTTTCTGAGGCTTTATTGAGCTAATTTGAGTTAAGCTTAGAATTTCTACAATGTATAATATTCAACGTGTCATCTGTCTTGGATAATACCAGGTACAAAATTGTTTACGAAAAAGTAAACACATTTCTGAAGATTTATCAGTTAAATCAGAGGCTCCTATCTGAGCCTTTATTAATTTAATTAAGGAATTTTATGAATTTTTGACATATATTTGCTTAATCTAATAATTCAAGAAGTGTAAAAAGAACTAAATCACGTCTAAAGACTCTGGGAGCCTTATAAGAACAGCAAATGTGGTAGTAAAGCAGAGATCAAGATGACACATATGGATAGAGGCTACTGCGGGATGAGAAGAATAAATGGAAATGAGAAGACGAGTGAAACCCTATAGAACTAACCACATGGGAACACTGAACACAAAGATCTACACACTGTAAAGGGAATGAAAGGGAAAAACAGGAAACAGGTTACAGCTGTGAGCTTTGCAGTACACCATAGTGGAGAGTCATTAAATACATTAAGCCCATTAAATACTGTCATTGTGGGAAACTGTATTCCAGAACATTCATTGACACCTACTGTATTTTATAAGAGCTGCTTTCCTCAGATGGAGATGCGAAGCTGGCAGGACAGAGAATGAGCACAGCTCAGCAAGGGTGCTCGCACAGTGGGGCAGAGACCAGACCACTGCATGTATTTGTTGGGGACAACTGAATGCTGCTTTCTCTAAAGTTTGATCACTAGTCTCATTAAGTGTTGTGTATGAGAAGAATGAGATTGTTAATTGTGTTTGCCGTGAAAATGTATCGACAACTGTAAAAATATTCCAGAATGATATAACTTATGTTGGTACAGCTAGTTTTACATATTTTTGTAAACTACCTAAAATCCTTTTTTGGGAGAAGCTGGGTTATTCATTAAAGAATATAAAACAGGACTACATAAAGTCATATTGCCACTATTGATTTTTTAAAAATGACTCTAGGGATGGAATGTTTATTAATATGCTAAGCGATATGCTAAACAATTTTTTTTTTTTTTTTTGCGGTACGCAGGCCTCTCCCTGCTGTGGCCTCTCCCGTTGCGGAGCACAGGCTCTGGACGCGCAGGCTCAGGGGCCATGGCTCACGGGCCCAGCCGCTCCGCTTCACGTGGGATCTTGCCGGACCGGGGTACAAACCCGTGTCCCCTGCATCGGCAGGTGGACTCTCAACCACTGCGCCACCAGGGAAGCCCTTATGCTAAACAATTTTTTTGTGTTTAATCCCCATAGCAATCTGATGATGGGTACAATCACTATTCCCGTTCAGGCATTCAGCAAGTATTTACTGAGTTCCTAATATGTGCTGGCAACTTTTCTAGAGTGAGTGAGACAAAGACCTTGTTTTCTTGGAGCTTCCCTACTAATGGAGGACAACAAACAAATACTATCAGAATATAGAGAGTAACAAATGCCAGGAGGCATCTAAAGCTAGACGAGGGGATGGAGAGTGGCAGGAAGTACCATTTTTGAGTGGTCTAGAAGGGCTTCTCTTAGGAGCAGACATTTGACAAGAGACTTGTATACAGTGAGAGAGTGAGTCATTTTATAAAAGAGGTATCAAAAACTCAAAAAAGGCTAAGTAACTTGTCAAGGGTCACACAGAAAATGGCTGAGCTGATTTCAAGCCTGGGGTATCAAACACTGGAAGCTTGGCCTTCAGCCGTCATACCTCATGCCTCAAAGTTCTGGGCTAATCTCACTGCAGGCCTCGAGGGCAGTTTTGAAGGTAGGATCTCAACTCCTGGAATTCCAGCTCCCCACATCAGGGCTTGCCGCTCCCCGAGGCTCAGTGGCAGCCCCGCTCTGGCCACGGCCGTTCGGCGAGGCTACAGTTTCATGGCAAAAAGAGAAATGGATCTTTCATGGCAAAAAGAGAAACAGATCTTTGATTAAAATCTATCGAAGAACAGCTGGGAATCTAATTTTCACATAGTTTTGCTGTGTGAAAATTAGCAGGAGGGGAGTGTCCTTGGGAACTGCATGTGCAGTGTTAGCACTTCTAAAGCGTTACCTGATGTACCTGCAGACGTTCACACGGCTTGAGGGCAATTCACATTGGGCCCTTGCCTGAGTCCTGTGAGATAAAGTTGATAGGAGTAGAAATACATTTCCCCCTTTAATCCCCTCTCATTTATTTTCCCTGTCATGCTATAGTCGCTGCTGGAAGGGCGTGCAAAGACTCTGTCCCATTACACTTACCAGACCAGCTTTGCTCAACTAGAATCGCTGCAACCCTCCCTTCCTTCTCTCCCTGGAACCCTCTGCGTGGATGGCAGATAGTCCCTGGCTGGTCGCATGGCACTGTGTGTATGGGCTGGGTTTAATCCCTCTCTTTCCCAGTCCCAGTCCCACCTAGTAGTAGGTGCTTGTTCTTAAGAAGGACGGAAGAGCATACTCTTGAGAGGAGCCTGGATCTGGGATAAATCCCGGAAGAAACCCTGACACCTAGATGTGCAAAATAACAGTCTTCAAGTTGATGTAGATTTGAGTAAATCTCTGAAGTTTTTGGAGATGTCACAGATGGACTCAGAAGAATTGTAACCTGTGCGCTCATTTGCACATCTATCAAGTACTTATTAAAAGCACATTGGATATGCACATCACAGTTCTTAATCCAGGAAATATAGAGAGCACACAGTCTCATGGGAGGGACAGACATAAGAAGATCATCGCATGATGGTGTAAGACAGACAGAAACGGGGTGACATGGGAAAAACAAAGACTGACTTTGGTGGGGGGATCCCAAAAAAGATTCACAGAGAAAGTGCTATTGGGGTTGGGCCTTGAAGGACGAGAAGAATTTGCCACAGGAGATAGAAAAGGAGGGTGATATTCTAAGGTAGAGGGGATAGCGTGTCCAAAGACACAGAATTCAGAAGTGACCTGGCTCCCTTGGGAAACAGCAAGCGGGCAGGAAGATGCTCCTGCAGGAACCGGTGGAGGGATGGCTAGAGAGGAAGCTGGGCCACACGAAGGGCCTTTGGTTCCCAGCCAGGGGTCCCGGGCCTTTTTCTCTCCCATTGTGGAATGGAACCGTATATTTTGGAACAGAAGGGACCTTAGAGAACATCTAGTTGATAAAGAAACTGAGACTCACACGGTGACTAGATTAAACTACGTACTTAAAAATAGAACATGATATAAGAGTTCATTGCCAAATGAGAATCTCCTGAAGATAAGTAATAAGTATATTACTTATCGTCATATTTTGTTTCTCAGGTATGCTCCTTTGCAAATGATGGACCATGTGTTGTTAGGGCTTCAGATCCTGACAGCCGTAAGAAGTTGGGTCTGTCAGTGCATTTACTGCACAGCATTAAGATTAATGCTTCGGACACTCACCCACACCATGCAGGTGGGAGTACAAATTGGAACAGCTCTTCTGAAGGGCAGTTTTGTACATCAAAACAACCATGAGATCTGAACAGCATGACCTCAAATTCCTTTTTAAAGAATTTCTCTGAAGGGACTGGCCAGAAATGCGTCTAGAGTTTGTTCATTCATTGTTTATAATGTCAGAAAACTGGAGGTAACCTACATGTTCTAATAAATTAGGGTACAGTGGAGTGCTCCGTCAGTATTAAAATGATTAAATAGAAACTTGTTTACATAAAAGTATATTCCTAAATGAAAAAATAGGTTACAGAATAGCATGTACAATGACCCTAATCTTGTAAAAATTAGATATATAGTCTACTTATGTGTACATATGAAAAAAAGTCTGGAAAAATTTATACCGAGATGTTAGTAGTGGTTATTACTGGGTGGTAGGATAATAGGCAATTCTTAACTTCTACTATTGGCTTACCCATATAGCTTCTAGGTTTTTTGGTTTAACAACAAACAAGCATTACACGATTACTTGCATAATAAAAAGTTATACATTATTTCCCCACGTGTGTGCAGACTGTGTGCCTGTTTACCACACCTGTTTAAGATTCTTTGGTTGTTTCATCCAGGACCGTTTGTCCAACAATCAGGGAAAATGAAAAAGAAGCTTGGGGACAGTATATTATGGCTGGAAAACTTCTGCCTGTGTAGGTTGTGTCTGAGATGGGAAAGATAAACTAGGTTTATCTTCACTCCTTTTTGGAAAGCACCAATCTTTAGGTTAAGCACGGCTGGCCGACTTCCAGAATCCATTTCCTTAGTAACTGAGTAGCGTGATAAATTGGATAAATGCATCTGATACTTTTCAAATTGTCTATGTCGTGCAAAAGTCTCACCCGGACGCCTGGATCCCTTTCAAATACTGTGATTTTTCATATTCTGCACATAGAGATGGAAATAATCTGGGGTTAAGCCAGTCCTCTTAGGGGGCATTGCTTATTTGGTTTTGTCCACTTATTTGGACTCTGGTGTTCAAGTTTGCATCGTCCAAATCTATGTCTGTTTCTAACACTTTTAGAAAGGATTCTGTACCTTGGGTTTTATGAAGATGGTAAATGTATTGTGGAGAATGAATTGAACCACCGTTCATCGTTCTTATGTATAGACTGCAAGCTGCAAAGGAAAGATATATAGCAGATTCTGCCCTTTTCTCTTTTCCCTCCTCCCTAAGGAACTTGGAGATAACTTTTTACTAGACTAGCTCTGGTCCAAGCTGGTTTCTTTTCCGCCTGTCTCATGTTGCTCTTATCTGAAAAGCTCCCACCTGCCCTGGGATATCTGCATCTTGCTCTTGCCTTTATTACACAGTCTTTATTTATGGCAGAATAAAGGACTGATGTATCAACTGGTGTGAGTTTTCCAATTTTTTCTCCTCCTTCCCTGTTTCAGACGGGAAACAAGGTTGTTCTTATTTCTTTATCTTGGAAACTTTTGCAAGGCGGAGAGAAGAAGCTGCTTGAGGTCCAAAACTCTTCAAACGTGTTTTAAAATCTTGAGCTCATCACAGAAATGGTGTTGGGTGTTCTGGAGAAGAGAGATGCAGAGGGAGTGTCTCAAGGACAAGGTGAGAGCAGGGACATCCCAGATAGTAAGAAGGTCTGGAGGCTGTTTAATCTGGAGAGCAGTTGGGACCCATGCCCTGCTCCCAGCAGAGCTCTGGGATGGGCAAGACTTCTGAAGGTAAAGGTCACTGGAGCACCTGAGCAGGATGGGCATGGGCTCTCTGCTTTGAGCAGTCAGACTTCAAGGGATCAGGTGGACATAAATCTTAAATATGACAGAGGAAGTCATCAGAGAAATAAGGACTTGCCCCTACTTTCTGGGTCCCTTGTAAATCTTCCAAATACTGTAGGGGAAAGAAGCTGGAATAAAGTCTGAGAGACATTGTATCTACAGCCCTGAATGACATGCTTTGAGGTATACTTAAGCTGATGAGAAGAAAATGCTCTTTCTGGCTGTGCTGTCACTGGCTCTGAGTCCATCAGATGTACTTTTTAGAAGACCTTGTTTCCCTTCGATATTTCTCCAACATGCTGCCTATGGGTCATAAGATTTCTGAGTTTTGTGGCTCAAAGAAGAGATGGATTAGACTGCTGCATTCCCTTTGTAAGGATGAGCAGCTTGGGGGCCAGAAGCTGAATTTCTAAGGACTGTGGTTAGTAATGAGGTTTGCATCCCTTTGTGTGAAAAAGTCACTTCCAGGTTGGAGCTAAGAATAGATAACCAATTTCTGTAGCTTCATGAGATTTCCTATTTCACATTATTGAACCTCAGCCCTCTCCTCCATAGCAGCTCCAGCTGTAATTGTTTCTCTATGGTTAGGAGCAGGTAATCCATTTTAGTTGCACTATTAAAAACTATGCCATTGATTATTTCTTGGTTTGTGTCATGGTGTCTGGGGCTGTGATGATATAAAGTCACTGTAAGGTTGGATCTCTAATCGCTGTTGCTCATGCATCAAATGGGGCTGTTGATGTAGGCTGGAGCAATAAGGATGACACAACATGAAAATGAACATGGATGGCAAGCCGCGGACGAGCAATAGAGGCGGCAGCCCTGACCTCAGGTTTCTGACAGCCCAGTGGAAAAGTTAGAGCGTAGTCACCAAGACCTGTAACACACAAATAACCTAAAACAAGGCAGGAATTAAGAAAGGCCAGAATCAAGTTACAAGGCATTATGGGCATTTAAAAAAGAAGGGAGCGTTTGTTCCTGGATGAAGTATTTGTAGAACAGTTTTGAATGATGTGTAGGATTTGTGTCGGCAGAAGGGAAAAGGTAATTCATATGTCTATTTTTGGTGAAGTATTGCAAGTAAACTCTGTGGATTTGGTTCTTAAGTCACAGGCTACACAATCCACCATATGCCATATTTTTCAACCATGTCTTAAACTTGAGTTTGGGGTAGATTGGAACAAGGTAAAATCATGTGTCATTTCCTTTTAGGAGAGCTTTAATTCCACTTCCTTTTTCCTTTGCTCTCCTTTTAACTGAAGATTTAACGGAGCCAATGGTGTCGATTCAGGCATTCTCCAGAGATGAGGGATGACTAGGGACGAGGGGAGGTTTGGGACCTCCTTTAGCCCGCCCTGGCCCTCGCTCTTCTGCCTGTGCTTAAGGGCAGTATCGGAGTAGAGCAGAGGAGGAGATATTAAGGAGTCCATGTCTCCAGGTTGTTAAGATATAAATTTCTGGATACCAAACATGGGAAAGACCCGAGGCAGAATGAGCCAGCGAAACGTGGGGAACAGGGATCAACAGAAACGTGCTTTCCACGCACAGATCGGATCATCGATGAGGCCATGGCGAAATGGAGAAGCACAGATAGGAAAGTTTTCAGATATAATAGTGCCAAGTCCAGTTGTCGTATTGCAATATAATTATAATAGGTAATATTTACTGAGCACTCACTTGCTGCCAAGCTCTTGACATGCATTGTCTTATTTACTCCACGTAACTATCCCGTAAGAGAGATACAACTGTTCTTCCCATTTTACAGATGAGGAAACTCAGGCAGAAAAGTTAAGACAATTGGCTAAGGTGATTAGCTAGGAGCGAGTGGAGCATTTCAGTCTGGCTCTTGAGCCTTAAAGCATAATTCTTAGCCACATTGACTGTCTGATTTCAGGAGAGCAAGGATGGTGTGTGTAGAGAGAATTTCTGCTGGTGATCCCAGTGTGCTGATGGGTAGTAGAGGTGTTGCTGACTTTACTTGCATCATCAGAGATCATTTAATGGACCTTATTAAAACAAAAGCAATGGTTGTACTCACAGAATTCATGTCTCCCATTTCCTCAGATGTTTTCTCTTTTATCCTCTGCCATCGATCGGGTGGTGGCTAGATAGTGGCGTTTTTGAAAAGCATCAATAATGAATTAAAATAGCTTTTTGATGGAAAAACTATTGATAGCCTATAAAAGAGCAACACTCTTAATAGCTCATCTGGAGTTGATTGAAGAGAGCAAATGAAACAAACTTGCAGCATGTTATATTTTGCTCGTTTCGTTTCTGAAAAATAAATAAGCCAATAAACTCTACTATTGAAGATTGCTGGCTGTGTATGTCGAGTTACAGGACTGTAATAATTATTCACCCATCAGGAAACATGAGTTTGCATTCCTAAACATGGCTTTGCTTCTCAGACACATATTTGTATAGTTTCTTGGCTTCCTGTAGGAAGTGATGTTGAACCTATCTCTTATGTTCAATTGTTATTTACAAGTTCACAACCAGTTCTAGACTCTACCTCTAATACTAGAAAAGAGGACACATTTCTAAGAGAACTTTCAAATTTGCATCTCCAACAAAGTTGTGGCACAGGGCTTCCCTGGTGGCGCAGTGGTTGAGAGTCCGCCTGCCGATGCAGGGGACACGGGTTCGTGCCCCGGTCCGGGAAGATCCCACATGCCGCGGAGCGGCTGGGCCCGTGAGCCATGGCCGCTGAGCCTGCGCGTCCGGAGCCTGTGCTCCGCCACAGGAGGGGCCACAGCAGTGAGAGGCCCGCGTACCGGAAAAAAAAAAAAAAAAAAAAAGAAGTGTGGCACACAAATACATTGGAATTAATTCGATATTTAACCTTATGCCCTCCTGGAGTTGGCATACACTATTTTCTAGGACCTGGGTGTAGTGGATCTGTTAAGGGCATATATACTTTAAAAAAACAAAACCAAAAAAAAAACCCTTATTTATGTTTTGGTGAAAAGGTAACGCATGCACCCAGCACAAAATACAAAAGGTGGTAATCATATAGCTTGAAAATTAAGCGTCCCCCAGCCCCATCCCCTGGCCACAGAAATTACTGTTTTCCTTTCTCGTGTCACGTGACATCTTGATTCAGATAATTTGATATGAGAATAGTTTGACTTGATTGAAAAACAATTAAACTTCTATCTTTAAAGAAACTACCAAATAATAGTCCTGCACAAAGCATCATTGCACTCCTCGCCTCCTCCCTTAAAACCAGTTCTTTCTTTACCACAACTCTACTGCTCACCCCATTAAGGGTGAGATAAGGGCAAAGGAGGGCGTAAGGGATACTGTGAGGCTCAGGGAGGGGCAAGGGCGATGGGGAGTCAAATCCAGGTAGGATGAGAGATGGAGTAAGAGCCCGGACCGTGTGTTGTGCAGATTAACTTTTAAAATTCACCTTTTAAAACTCAAATCGGCTGGTTCATAATGTTGTACTTTAGGCAAGTAAAGCTTTAGTGACAGCCCTCAGGTGAGCTTGGAACCTGATTGGGATATTTGGTTAGTTAACACAACAGGAGTTCGTGACGTAGCCCTGATGGTGAGTAGGCAGGTGTTATACTCGTCCCAGCCTCTGTCACCAGTGGGCTCGGGCTGCACCCACACTTTAAGCAGCATGAACGGGGGAGGTAGGAGGCTGTGGTCGGATGTGTTCCCAGAATTCCCTGAAGCTCTTCCATGCCCACAGGCTATGAATATTTTTGTAACACTTGCTCTTATCCTCCCCATCAAAAAAAAAAAAAAAAAAACACCCCAAAGCAGTTTACCATCACTTCTAGTTCTGATTCATTACAATGTAGCATAGAGGAAATAAATATATATATTTATATATATATATAACCGTAACTGTAACTTTAACCCTAGCCCTAACCTATGTGTGTGAATATGTGCGTATATATATATATATATATATATATATATATATATATACATATACACATATATATATGTATATATATAGCTCGTTGCATTTTCCAGCAGGCTAAGAGAAGGTGGAATATAGGTAGGGGATAGCATGAACCAAGGCATGGAGCAGTGACAGCCCCTGTGTTTGGGTGATGGGCAGTGGAGGCTGTGGCTAGAGTGTGGGTAAGGAGCGCAGAGTGACCCATTTCTCTAGAGGAAGCTTGGGCTGCATTCTGCACGGCCTTGTATGACATGAGGAGCCTTGGGCCATCTGAATTCACAGAATGGTCACAGTTCAGAATGACCTCTTTGGTCACAGCAGGGAGGGTGGCTTGGAGAGAGAAACCAGAGTTGTCAGTTTTTACCATGCATACTGGCTAGCAGTCCTAAATGCTACTGTACCAAGAATGCAGGAATATGCTTAAAGCAAATCCTTCATCATATCTCACCAGAGACATGAGGAATCTGAAAGCCAATTGTCATCTTATGTATCAGGCTTTGCGAGAAGTGTATCCAGCCATCTGGCTCACTCTTTGGACACTAGCTGGTTTCATTACCATCTGTTTGGGGGTTGGAACTGAGATACTTTGGCCTTCTCCATCATGTCTCAGTTGTTTATGTTTTTTTAGATCCCTGAGTTAAGAACTTGAGTTAATCTCTGTGATTGGGCAGGTCAAGATTGTCAGTTTTCAGGTAGATGTACCATGTCCCAAATAGGCTGGAAACATGCTTGTGCAATGGCAAGGGCCAAGGTGAGATTTCCAGTGTTGGAGCTTTGCAGCATAGCTGACTCACACCTTCAGATCTGTGCTCGTGTGGCCCAGCCCCACCCAGCAGGGCATGTGAGGACGGTGGGCCATGGACGTATCTGAGTGGTTCCTTAATGGTGAGTACAGGTGGGTGATATGGAGTGATGAGGAGAAACGCTAGGAGAACATATGCTCCAGAAGTATTTCAAGAGGAGCAACACAAATAAAAAATGACGAGCGAGAAGCTATAAGAGCACAGTAAGGCAGCTCGCAGCACTCAGTGTGGCCCATCAAACTAACCACAAACATCTCCGGATGACCTACTGTGTGCTCGGTACACAAGGCAGAGATGGGGGAGAGTAAGATATGCTTTCTGCCCTCAAGCGTCTCTCCATCTTAGGGGGAAACAGAATAGGTGGTGGATACATGAGATAGTTTCTCCCTCAGAGCTTCCACCAATACCTTGATTTGGGACTTCTGGCCTCCTGAATTTTGAGACAATAAATTTCTGTTGTTTTGAGCATCTACTTTATGGTAATTTGTTACCACAGGAAACTAATCTATAGATAAACTCAGCAGTAGCACAGCCTCATTTCCCAGTAGAAATCAGGGTCTGACGTCCCACTGAGAAAAGGTTGGAATGTTCGCCATGCCAGGCACATAACAGCTTTGCATGCATGGGCCCTGTGGAGGGCCAGAGAGGGGAAAAAAGGCTTCGATGTGAGGCTTCCAAGGGGACACCACATACAGAATTCAATGGCAAACAGCACATTGAAAATAAGTGCAACATATATGGTAGGAAAATAAGGGTTGATTTCCTTACATGAAAAGCTGCTATCAAAAAATCAATGAGGAAAAAATAAATACCCTTTAGAAAAGTCAGGAAAGTTGAGAAACAATATACAAAGGAAAAATGGCAAATGACTAATGTATCACCACCTGGATGACCACCTGGGCTCATTGTACATCCTGCCTCCTCTTAAACTGGTACTCAAGATGTGTTCTTTCAAGTGTGTCTCAAAGATGCACGTTCAGGACCCGGCTCGTGAAGCCCAGAGAGAAGGCTTATTTCAGGCCAGATGAAGTAAAGGTGGGCACTGCACGGCTTGCTGCATCAGCAGGAGAGACGCTGCAGCACAGAAATGGTTGCAAACCTGGAGCAAAGGGTGCTGTGAAATAGGAAAGCATCATCAATTGATGAATCAACACACAAGCATTTGTTGAAAACCTGTTTGGCTCCAGCACTGTCCTGTGTCTTGTGGGGAGCACGAGAGCACCACGCTTTGCCCCAACCCCCCACCCCAGCACGGAGGAGAAAAGACTGAGGGATAAGAAATAACAGGACAACAAACCCCAGGAGGAACGAATTCTTTGGCCTAGATTATATGAGTGGTTTCCAGTTCTGGCTGCACATTAGAATCCCTGGAGAACTTTTTAAAAATACAGATGCCTACTGGAATGTTCATAGCAGCACTGCTTGTAAGAGCTCCAAACTGGAGACTGTCCAAATGTACATCCGCAGTAGTGTGGATAAATAATCATGGATTATTCGGGTAATAGAGTACTGCCTAGCAATGAGAATGGGAGATGCGACAACGTGGATAAATCTCTTTAGTGTAATGTTGAGTGAAAGGAACCAGATAAAAAAGCGTCACGCTTAAGTGGACCATTGCAATGTAAGTTGCTAACAATAGAAAAAACTGGGTGTGGGGTACACTCGAACTCTCTGTACTGTCTATGCTTCTTTTTCTTTTCTTTTTTTTTTTTTTTTTGGCAAATCTGAACTGTTCTGAAATTTAGAAGTTTATTGAAATATAAAAGTCATACTCTACGGTTCTGTTAATGTCAAAGACAAACAAAATTCATCCTAAGCTATTAGAAGTCAGGAAAGTGCTTACCCTAGGAAGAGTGTGTCTGGAAGGGTACACGAGGGGACATTGGGGTGGTGGTAACGTTCTGTGTCTTGATCCGTGTGTTGGTTACATGGGCGTGTTCCACTGTGAGTGTGTATCAAGCTAAACACTCACGTGCACTTTCTGTATGTAATATTTTATATCAGTAAAATGTTAAAAGCTATGCCGATCCTACCTACACTGATTAAATCAGATTCCTTAGAGGAGGGCCTGGGCGTGAGTATTCTTTAAAAGCTCCCTGGATTATTCTCATGTGCATCCAGGATGGAGAACCATTGCTATTTGTCCTGTGGGCAGTGAGAGGAGCCAGGAACCAGTACAGACTGGAGTTGTGGGTACAAACTTCCCAGAGAAGGCAGAACATGTATGGATTCTTAAAGGCTGGGAGGGATTGATGAGGCCAGCGGGGCTCCACTATAAATGAGCATTTCAAGCCCAGGAAACATTCAATTTCCAATTCTCATTTTTCTGTTTTTCTGGTGGTGGCTACACTTTTGCTTAGAAACTTGATTTCCCATCTTAAATGCTCTTCTCATGTGTTGACCCCTTAGGTTTGAGAGCTGTGAACAGGGTCTCACTGGGTTTCACGCAAATGGAATTAAAAAGCAATTAGTCTTGTGTACCTTAAACACTATATTTTATCTGATTTGTACTCCCTTGTATTTCTGCTCAAGCCTCAGTAAGCCCTCAAGAAAGCATGCTTAATAAAGATGTTTAAAAAAAAAAAAAAAAGAAAGCATGCTTATAATAAATGACTGGAAAAACAAGCCTCAGCATTTAGGTTAGATCACAGACGCGCTCCGTACAGTGTTAGCAATCAACTGCTAAGACATAACACGTTTACGTGTACAAAATTGGGGAAGGGAGACTTCTTCGGGGCAAGGTTTGATGGATTCCTGGCTTATGCAGGAACTTATGTCTGAGTGTATGCCAATACTGATGATGATTATTAGTCCAGACACTCCAGTGGCCTCTCTGATAAGTTTCTGAGACAGGCACTGTATGGAATATTCACTAAGAGCATTTGTGAACTTAGAGTACCGTTCTGTTCCGATAGCCATTACTTCCTTGGACTCATTCTAGGTAATTAATGATGGTAACAGCCGGCCTTTTTTGAGTGCTTACATCACGCCAGGGACTTTGCCAAGCCCTTTCCATGAATTATCTCATTTAATCCTCCCTTCAATCTTATGAATCCCCCCCCTTGACAGATGAGAAATCTAATGCCCAGGATTGATAATTTACCCACGGTCCCACCACCTCTCAGAAGCAGAGCCAGTTATGTCAAAGCAGTTGACTTCCAGACCATGCTTTTAACCATGGTGTGATACTGCCTACAGGTGTCCTGCAAAGTTGGGATGATGGAACCCTGTAACAATTTGTCCTTAAAGCCCTTCTCTCCCCTCCTTCCCACCTCCCCATAGGTCTCACGATTTGTCACCTTGCCCTTTCTTCTCCCTCTTTCTTTTTCCCCCTCCTGGTACTTGCATTTATTCTGGAGAGCTCTTTCTCCTCCGCCCACTTAGCTCCAGAAGAGTGGATGATAAATTAAATCATGCTAAGACGTTTGGGATTTGCTGAGTAATTTCTCTCAAGAGTGATTGCACTTGAAGAGAAACTCCACCAGGAGGACAGTGCTTACCATCCATGAGTGCTTATGAAACTAAGCAATGATGTAAGCTAGCCCAGGGACAGAACCCACAGCCTGCTGGCCAGATCCTGTTTCGGTAAATAAAGTTTTATGGGAACACAACTGCGCCCCTTCGTGTACTTAGAATCTGTGGCTGCTTCGGCGCTACAGTGGCAAGGTTAGGGTATTAGGACAGCCTAAAATATTTGCTCTCTGGGCCTTCTAGAGAAACTTTGCCCGCCCCAGGGACACTAAGGGAAGGCTCTACTGCAGAGCATGGTGCATAGACGCTTTATAAATGGCAGTTTCCTCTTCCGCAGGTTTCCGGTGTCTTCCTCTGGTGAATTCGGGGCAGGAGGAGTATTCTGAAATCACATTCACATGGGTCACTGCTGCCCCTGCTCATTCGTGACAGGCATTGGAGGCCACAATCCTCACTGAATATTCATCTGTACTTTGGCAAGTGAAAGAGTGACAAGCGTCCTCACAGAAACAAAGTGATGTGTTATTCATTTTTTAGAGAGTGTTTCCTGGAGTGCAAGCAGCAGGAAAGCCCCAGCTGGGGTGGAAGCAGACTGAGACCAGGAGCATCATCTCAGTGCCAGGACCAGTGAGCTGGACTACGGGATTGATGCCTCAGCGCCACAGATACAGGACAGTTATGTGTCCTGTAAGGACCACTTTCCATCATGCAATCCTTGTTTTCCACTGGTTAGCGGCAAGGGTGGCCCGGAGTTGTTGTAGACAGTATCAAATGGCCAGGCTGCACAGATACTGCTTCTAGCTCCAGTCCAGGAAGCCATTAAATTCAATCTCCCAGTTTCTCCATGAATTCTAATTTCTTTAATTTGGGGAAGTGGTTTTTTTTTTTTTAACATCTTTATTGGAGTGTAATTGCTTTACAATGGTGTGTTAGTTTCTGCTTCATAACAAAGTGAATCAGCTATACATATACATATATCCCCATTTCTCCTCCCTCTTGTGTCTCCTCCCTCCCACCCTCCCTATCCCACCCCTCTAGGTGGTCACAAAGCACTGAGCTGATCTCCCTGTGCTATGCAGCTGCTTCCCACTAGCTATCTATTTTACATTTGGTGGTTGTATATGTGTCCATGCCACTCTCTCACTTCGTCCCAGTTTACCCTTCCCCCTCCCCATGTCCTCAAGTCCATTCTCTACGTCTGCGTCTTTATTCCTGTCCTACCCCTAGGTTCTTCAGAACCATTTTTTTTTTTTTTTTAGATTCCATATATATGTGTTAGCATACTGTATTTGTTTTTCTCTTTCTGACTGACTTCACTCTGTAGGACAGACGCTAGGTCCATCCACCTCACTACAAATAACTCAATTTCATTTCTTTTTATGGCTGAGTGATATTCCATTGTATATATGTGCCACATCTTCTTTATCCATTCATCTGTCGATGGACACTTAGGTTGCCTCCATGGAAGTGAGGTTTTTGCATTTGTGGACCATTGTCTCCAGGAGCTGTATTTCCCATTCTAGGGATACCCATGTACCTGGACCTAATACTTTCTCCTGGATAACTTAGAAGGTCTTACCTTCTTAACAGGTCACACATGATTAGATATTCTCCATCGTGCCTCTCAGCACTCAGTAAGATATAGTCTCTGTGAGGTTGGTAGAGTGATGGAGATTGGAATTAATATGAAATTTACCCTATTGTCTTAGCCTGGCTTCCCCAGAAGCCCAGGCTTACTGGAACAACATAATTCCAGGGAGCAGGAGTGAGGGCAGAGGGCAGTGAGGCAGGAGGGGTGAGGTGGGGATGGACTGTACAGCCAGCCTCCCCTAAGTCGCTTCATCTCATGAGGTCATTTTCTAAGAAGAGGTATAAATTGGATCTCGGGACAGTTGACCCTGAGGCGAGAGAGCGCAAAGAATTGATCCCCCAGCTTCTGTCTTCCCCACCAGTGCCTGCCTAAAAGGTTTACTCCATGAGTTCTTTTTTTAAAAATTTATTTATTTATTTTTGACTGTGTTGGGTCTTCGTTTCTGTGCGTGGGCTTTCTCCAGTTGCGGCGGGCGGGCGGTGCGCGGGCCTCTCACTGTTGTGGCCTCTTCCGTTGCGGAGCACAGGCTCCGGACGCGCAGGCTCAGTAGTTGTGGCTCACGGGCTTAGTTGCTCCGCGGCACGTGGGATCTTCCCAGACCAGGGCTCGAACCCGTGTCCCCTGCATTGGCAGGCAGATTCCCAACCACTGCGCCACTAGGGAAGCCCACTCCATGGGTTCTTAATGCCCCTGTGCGTCCTGGCTGCATGCGTGGGTCCTGAGTAGGGCCCTGAGAAGTCCCAGGGCTCCTGGTCATGGGCGTAGCCACTTGGTCAGGCCCTGCCATGCCCCTTAGTGCCCCCGATTTCCCTGCGCACCCTGGCTTTCTAGGCGAGCACCACCTGTAGCTCTCTGCTTTCTTGGGTTGAGGAGCGGGGCCCGCCCACACACCAGGGAGTTAACGTCCCAGAGAGCCTGAGAGTCGCTGGTGGCTAAATACGCTAGCATCCTTGTCCTAGTGTGAACCCATGATGAAGCCTGTGTTGCATGCTATTCCAGAGGCTTCCAGTGGTCGAGCCTCAGTTACCACTGCAGTCACCTGCTCATTACCACACCCTTTATTGGCTTTCTTCTCCTCCCATCTCACTCCCTGACTCCCCTTTCAGTGTTCCAAGGAGCATCTCTGTGTCCTTATCTCAGAGTCGGCTTCTAGTGGATATTTACTGTGTGTAGAGACCGCACTGAGCACTGCCTGAGGATCAGTGCACTTAAGGCTCACCGTTGGGAAGCAGGCCCCGTTATTGTTGCCCACATTTTACGAATGAGAGAACAAGCTCAGCAGGACGAAGTAAAGTGCCCAAGGTAACACAGCGAGAAAAGGGCAAAGGCAGGACTGAAAGCCGAGGCAATCTGCCTCCAGAGCCTGTCCCTGTTAACGGTTAAGGATGATGCACCTTACCATTTCTTTTTGCAGGTTTACCGTGACCCAATTTAATTTTAGGGGACAGAGCCATTCAGGCATCCTGTTCCACTGACCTCCTACCAGACTCAGTACCTTAGTTGAATGTGTGAGTGTGTGTGTGTGTGTGTGTGTGTGTGTGTGCGCGCATTGGGTGGTGGGAGCATGGGAGCTGGGGGTTAAAATGTAGAGACTGCTTTCCCCACAGTGTTACCCAAAGAAATAACCTCCCACTCTTTGCAATCAAAGCAGAAGCTGGTCTGAGTCTTGTGTCTGGGTTTGGGTCCTTTTCCAAGACCAGAGGCTGTTTCTAAATTAGACTCTAACTTACTGGCCAGCAAATAGCACAAAGCAAAACAACTTTTTTGATGATTTAAGTGTAAATAAGTCAGAGGCAGAGAGATTAACTTTCCCCTCAAATACACAGGGGTTAAAAAAAATTATAGTCTCCAGAGAGTCTGGCTCCTTGAGGACTGAGTTTTTGCCAAGTCAGCACATTCAGGAAAGAGTTTGTGACTCTGCAAACCCCAAGCGCCACTGGCTTCCTTGCCTTAGCTACTTGCTGAACCCAGGAGGAGTTCATCTTCGTAAATCCTCGCTGTCTGTCAGAACCGAGAGCCCATTTCTGTGCAAATGATTCATTGTTATAACTTGTGCCACCTCTTCACAGGCTCAGGGACTTTTCATTTTTTACATCAATTCCTGTGTAGTGTTTCAACAAGTCTCTTTTTCTCCCCTGCCTCCCTCTTGCGCCTCCACCACCTCTCTGCCAGCAGATTCAAAACAGTTCGCGACAGGGCTTTCTTTGAGTCTAACCCCGAATCTCACTTTGCCTTTGTCCGTAGATTTCTTACAGGTGCACAGCAGGCAAGAGAAACGACAGCATCATGCAGAATGCAAGCGAACATCGTACTGTGCTTCACCGTATTTTCTGCTGGTGTCCCTTTGGGTTACCATGAAATCACCTATTGGGACAATTTTTGTTCTTTTACTGAAACAAAGGAGTCACTGTGGACATCATTCATCCCCCAATTCCACGTTTAAGAACACAAAAATTAGAAAAGGATCAGAATGATTTTGACTATCTATATTCCTTCCATTCCAGGGTTTGGGGTAACAGTGTATCCCCCACCGTAGGGTGGCTACAGAAGTGACAGGGCGGCAAGTCCATCGAGGTGTCCCTGAATATTAGCCACAGAGGGTAGCGGGACCGCTTTTAGAAGGAGCACACCAGCTGATCGCTGAGAACACAGCACGAAGTGGACACAATTTACTCAATTGCAGGCAATTCTAGTTCCAAGGTGGGTGAAATGAACAACCTAGAGCCGGGAAAATAAACCTCTTCTCTTTGTATCTTAAAACCAGTGAATACGGTTTCCAAACCTGAGCCACTGGCACTTGCCAATTCCTTTGCGTTTGGCGTGGGTTTTAATGGGCACCAGAGTGTAGTTGTCTCTCACAAGCTTTTTGCAGGGTATCCAGACGATGCCTCAGGAGAACTCCCCTTGTAAAACCTACGGCGTCCCCACCTGCAACATTCCAGAGAGCGTGTCCACTCAGATGCTTTTCGTTCAGTGGCTCCTGGAAGACTGTTAGATCTGAGTGTGGAACAAATTCCAGGGACCACGCACATCAACTTGTCAGATGTTCTGCTGGGTTGGTGGCATACTCTGGCATAGAACTGTGCCCATTTCATGGCCTGCGTGCAGTGCATGAACTGCAGGTTCCGAAGTGCAGCCTGCTCTGACACGGAGCAGCCCGCAGGGAAGCCACGGTAAAGTTGAACAGCAGATGGAAAACTCCACCGAACCTTTTATTGGCCATATGTCACTTCTGAGTGTTGGCCAACAAACTAAATTTGCAGCTAATATCTAATGATTTAAACAGCAGAAAGAGCAGCTGCACTTTGATTTCTGATGCCTTTCCTCCAGGCTTCCCCAGCTCACTGGAGTTTCTTGAGCTACTTTCCTTAACCCTGCGCGATCGCTCTGAATCTTCACCAGGTGGCACCACCTTTGGAGCTATGCTGTTGGCTGCATCCAGCTTAGCTGGTGTATCCCTCTGCTCTTCCTTCCTTGCGGGCAGTTTTCTAACTTTTTTGTGATGATGATTATTTTTTAATTTCGTAAGAAAATGCTACAAGACTCAAGTATTTTTATACTTCTGCCTGCTTGGCTGTTTCTCTTCTTTTCTCAAGTCCCTCTGATTACAGGGCCCATCGCGTTCTGTTTTGGAGTGCCTAGGCTGGTCATCCGCTGAGGCTGCAGGGCTAGTCCTTGGAGTAGACTGTGGGAGGGCAGCTCGTTTTGATTTATGAGGACGTGACCTGGGATGGAGCTTCTCTGGAAAAATTCAGCTCTCTTACTGTCAGAATCATCTAGAAGGAAATGATGGATAGCAGGAATAAGGAGAACAGGCCATCTCTCTGGGTCTTCTACCCCATGCAATGGAAGTGCCAAGTCTCTACTCCCAGCCGTGGACATGCTAAGCTGGCTTAGTGCTTGAAGCCTCACGGAAGAAGAGGCTCCTTGTTGTAAGTTGAGGGTTATACAGTTGTTTCTGGGGTCAGGGTGCTGGAAACTGACAGGAAAGGAGTGGGAGAACAATACCAATTTAAACTTCCATGACTGCCACCCACTAACCCAATAACTCCATTTAGGAACATAAGATTGATGAAGATGTACGACCGTAAAATGGCTCTATAGTTGCCACTCTAATGAACTCCAACTCAGGTCTCTGTATTAATTCCTGCAAAACTCAGCCACCTCCCTAATGTTATTGAAGAGACTTTGAATAGCACTGTGAATAGAAATTATAACAGACTACATCAAACTCAATGATTTCTATAACATCTGGAGCAAAGCACATTAAACGGGGAGTAAGATGCACATTCATCATGGGTGTTTGGATTTGTTTTCTATTTTTACAGAGAGAGGAAGTAAGAAATATCTTTCCTATAGGGATTTTTAGTTATCTGTTCCTGTGCTAAACTGGACACCTCACAGAAGAATTATAGCCTTGATTTCTGTGTTTATAGGTTGATTCTCTTTTTACGTCTGATTAAGACGTTGTCCTGTAGGAACTTCACTTTGGGGAATTTATTCTACAGAAAGAACCGCTGTGTGAAACAACATGTGTACATGGTTAACCATCCTAGCATTATTTATGGAAGTGGGAGATTGGAAACAACCCAAATGTTCATAAATGGTGAACAGATTAAATTATAATATATCTGCACACTGGAATGCAGCTGTATAAAAGAACGAAGATACTCTGTACATAGAGATGGAAAGAACTCCAGGACGCTTGTTAGGAAAAGTCAGATACAGAATACAGTGTACAAAGTGAACTGCATTTTAATCCATGTAATATTTGTATATGCATAAAGAAAGTTTAGAAGAATACATGAGAAAGTAGGCTACTGGGAGAGCGAGAACGGAGCTCATAGGAGGGAATAAACCACTCACTCATTTATTTATTTTAATTGAATATATTTGACATATAACATTGTGTAACTTTAAAGTGTACAAAATGTTGCTTTGATACATTAATATATTGTAATATGGTTGTCATTGTATCGATAGTTATCACAATACATAATTATAGGACACTATTGTTGTCTGTATTTATTCTACAGTACATTAGATAACTATGGCTTATCTACTACTCCTTGCAAGTTTGTACCCTTAAGCAACATCAATTTTATCCCCCCACTCTCTAGTAACCACCACTTTACTCTCTATTTTTCATGAGTTTGACTATTAGATTCTGCATCTAAGCTATACCATACGGTACTTGTCTTTCCCTAACTCACCTTACTTAGCATAATGTGCTCAGGGTCGAAATGGCAGGATATCCTCGTCTCTCGTGGCTTAATAATATTCCATTTTATATATATCTCACATCTTTTTTATCCATCCATCCATTGATAAGCATTTCGGTTGTTTCCATATCTTGGCTATCGTGAAAAATGTTGCAATAAACATGAAAGTGCATGTATCTCTTTGAAATCCCGTTTTCATTTCTTCTGCGTATATATAACCAGTAGCCACTCACTTCTTAATCTCTTGGAATCTGGCTTTTGTATCCACTGTTCTGAAGGACATTTTCCTTACTGACTCCCCTATAATGTCCTAAATGCCAAACTCTCAACCTCCTTGATGTCACTGCCCACTCTTCCAGAATGAAGTAACTCCAGTGTAGCTGAATCAGAGATTCTGCCACTCCTTATATTTGTGTGCATGGGAATGCCACTCAACCTTTAGGAACCTCAGCAGATACACAGAGGAAAGAAGGAGGCAGCTAGTATTTCTGAGTGCTGGCTATCTTTTAAAAGAAGTATCTTTCTTTAATCGTTACAATGGCATTATGAGGTAGGCACTATTATAATATTATCTCCATTTCACAGATAAGGAAATTGAGGCTCAGAGAGCTTAACTGACTTGCCTCAAGCCATATAACTCCTAGGTGATGGAGTCAAGATTTGAACCTCAGATGACTAGCCTCTAATACAAGCTTATGGGATCACTTTGTGAAGGCAGGTACAGCAGTGCTTTCCTTCACCACTGTCTTGTCTTCTCTTCTCTCCGACTCTCCTCTGGACTATTTCTTTCACTCTAGCTGCTCCTCATTTCCCGATTCCTTTGCTGGCTCTTCTTTCTTCTTCTCCTCAAACAAGATTGTCTCCAAGGTCCTGCCCTCATCTTCCTCTCTCTAGCTAATCCCACGTCCCAGAAGAGTTTTGACTCTCACCCTATGGGTTCACCTTCCAGACATTTATTTCCACTTGCTTGATGGACGTTTCCACCTGGACATCTTGCTGGACCCCAAGGGCCAGTATTTCCCGAACCATATATATCATCTTTCTGTTCACAATCTGATTCTTCTCCTTCTTATCCTTTTCTGAGAATACTATCCCCAACCGCATCATTCCTTAAGCTCAAAACCTTAGAGGAGTCTTTGATTCTTTTTTTTCTCCCTGCTTCCAGTTTCTAATAAGGAAAAAATTCTGCTGTTTGACTTCGACTGCCTTCATAAAACCCAGTCCTGCATTAAATCTTGCCTGAGGCGTGTGCTCTTTCACCTGACCACCCCACTTCCAGTTTTGTTCCTCTCCTAACTAGCTAACTATCTGACAAATGATCTTCCTATAGTATGACACCCAAAAGACCTATGTGAGGGAAACTTTCAAATGCTAATGAGAGACACACACACATAAAAAGACTTCATAAAGAAGGAAATAGCTGTCCTTGGGAGAAGAAGCATGACAACCCATGGGCACCTCAAAACCATATTCACAAGAGTCTGGATTTGGAAAGAAAAGGACAATGTAAAATTTTACCTTCCTTTCTCAACCTGGTAATGCAGAGATCTTGGAGAGCTGACCCTAAAACATAGGCGTAGAGAGACCTTCAAGATGGCGGAGGAGTAAGACGTGGAGATCACCTTCCTCCCCACAGACACATCAGAAATACATCTACACGTGAAACAACTCCTACAGAACACCTACTGAAAGCTGGCAGAAGACCTCAGACGTCCCAAAAGATACATACTTTTTTTTCCTTTTTCTCTTTTCGTGAGTGTGTACGTGTACGCTTCTTTGTGTGATTTTGTCTGTATAGCTTTGCTTTTACCATTTGTCCTAGGGTTCTGTCTGTCCATATTTTTTGTTTGTTTGTTTTAGTATAGTTTTAGTGCTTGTTATCATTGGATCATTGGTGGATTTATTTTTTGGTTTGGTTGCTCTCTTCTTTCTTTTTTTATTACTTTTTAATAATCTTTATTTTAATAACTTTATTTTCCTTTCTTTCCTTCTCTCTCTCCCTCCCTCCCCCCCCCCCCCTTTTCTTCTGAGCCACGTGGCTGACAGGGTCTTGGTGCTCTGGCCGGGTGTCAGGCCTGAGCCTCTGAGGTGGGAGAGCTGAGTTCAGGACATTGGTCCACCAGAGACCTCCCAGCTCCATGTAATATCAAATGGTGAAAATCTCCCAGAGATCTCCATCTCAACACTAAGACCCAGCTCCACTCAACGACCAGCAAGCTACAGTACTGGACACCCTATGCCAAACAACTAGCAAGACAGAACACAACCCCACCCATCAGCAGAGAGGCTGCCTAAAATCATAATAAGGTCACAGGTACCCCAAAACATACCACTGGGTGCGGTCCTGCCCACCAGAAAGACAAGGTCCAGCCTCATCCACCAGAACACAGGCACTAGTCCCCTCCACCAGGAAGCCTACACAACCCACTAAATCAACCTTACCCACTGGGAGCAGACACCAAAAACAACAGGAACTACGAACCTGCAGCCTGCGAAAAGGAGACCCCAAACACAGTAAGTGAAGCAAAATGAGAAGACAGAGAAACACACAGCAGATGAAGGAGCAAGATAAAAACCCACCAGACCAAACAAATGAAGAGGAAATAGGCAGTCTACCTGAAATAGAATTCAGAGTAATGATAGTAAAGATGATCCAAAATCTTGGAAATGGAATGGAAAAAATACAGGAAACGTTTAACAAGGACCTAGAAGAACTAAAGAGCAAACAAATAATGATGAAAACACAATAAATGAAATTAAAAATTCTCTAGAAAGAATAAATAGCAGAATAACTGAGGCAGAAGAATGGATAAGTGACCTGGAAGATAAAATAGTGGAAATAACAGAATATACAGAATAGAATCAGAAATTGACCCCAATGCTTTTATAAGAATTTAGGATTTGATCAAGTTGCATATTTTAATCAGTGGGAAAAATTTACAATTAAATAAATGGTGTTGGGACAATTGGATAGCCATCTGGCAAATAATAAATCTGTATTTCTCTCAAGTTTTATACCAAAATAAGTGCCAGATGGACTACCAACATGAAAATTAAACTACCAAGGTTCTAGGGAAAAATGGAAAAAAAATTAATAATCTTGGAATAGAGAAGAACTAAGTATGATAAAATTCAGGAGACATAAAAAAATATTGATAAGTTTGACTCTAAAGATCAAACATTTCTGCAAGGTAGGAAACTCTACAAATCAAGTCAAAATACAAGTCATAAACAGGGGAAAATATTTGTAACAAACTTGTCAGAAGAAGGGCTAAATTTGTTAAAATATGAACTCCTACAAATCTATAAGAAGAAGATCAACACTCTAATAAAAAACTGGCAAACAACATGAACAAATCTATCACAAAAGGACCTACAAATGGTGCTAAGATAGTTGAAAAGATACCTAGGTTCCCACACAATAAACAAATATAAGCAAAAACTATATTTTTCACTTAATATCCAAAGTTCCTTAAAATATATTTTTGACAACCTATTTTTGACAAGGTTGTAGGAAAACAGACATTTTATACATTTTTGAGGTATGTAAATTGATACAACCTCTAAAGAGGGCAATCTCAGAATATTTATCAACATTTAAAATGTGCATATCCTTCCACACATCAACTCCATGTTTAGGAATTTCTCTTACAATTACATTTAAGCTTGTGGCTGGAGAAATATATAAGTATATTCACTGCAGCACTGAGCATAATAGCGTATTTTACCATCTCAAAAAAGAAATGAATAAATAGTAAAGCATGGAGCCTGCCATGTTTACCGTCTACTTTAATCCCGTCATTGTTTTCCATCAGCTATTGAGATTCTTGAGATCTGGCTCCAGCCTACCTTTGCTCTCTTGTATCTTGCTTCTCTCTACACCCCTTACACGGGGCCAAAAGAGCAAGCACGTTGTTTGCCCTGCACACTCCCATCTCCGTACCTCTCTTTGGGCTGATCCTGTTTTCTGTTGCCTGACATGCACTGTTCCCAGCCTCTCCTCTCTTCCTCATCTATGTGAATCCTAATTATCCTTTATAACCTCACTCACGTGCTACCTTTTCCTGAAGATGTCCTTGGACCTTGGATCCTCTACAATGCCCTATCCTTAGTTGAAAATTTCTACCTGCTCTGACTTTTTAATTTATTTGGCTTCTCATAAAATCGCTTTATTTAGATTCCAAACAAACCAAAGCAGAGAGAAGAGGTGACCTCAAGTTAATCCGTCCACTCACGAGCTGGGTCCCCAAGTCTCCGGCTCCAGCCATTGGGAGCTGCAGACAGGGCCGGGGTCCGTGGCCCCCAGGCACCGTCTCCACCCCGCGCCTGCGCCCAGCACGCTAGGGGCCCACAGGATGCAACAGCGGGCGGGGCGGGGCGGGGCGGGGCGGGGCCTCGCTCCAAAGCAGAGGAAACCCAGGGCGGGACCTGGGGACCGGCCCAGGGCCGGCAGCGCGCGGCCTACCCGAGGTAGTCGAGGCGGCAGAGGCGCCCGAGAGTCCATACGGTCCGGCCGGCTGAGGTAAAATTTGTAAGCTTGTTGGTGGGGATGCGCTGTCGGGACTCCTCGTGGCCCGAGTCGTCCTCGTCGTCCCCGCCCCAGCTGCGGGCCTCAGCCTGGGCCTCGCCGCCCCGTAGTCGTGCTGGTAGAAGAGGTCCGAGCCCTGGTCGGGCACCGGGCCTGGGTCTTCCCGCAGCACTGGGCCAGCGCGGTGGGACCTTCCTGCCGTCCCGCTCCGCGTCCGCCTTGGTCCCCAGGACCTGCCTCCGGTTCACGTCCGCGTGCTCCCGGTCCTGCCTTCGCTCTCTTCCTGCTTCGTGTGCATCACGGAAGCGTCCACGTTGGCAGGTGGAAACAGTGTTGGGTTCGCTGAGGAGGGAGGTGATGCTCAGGAGATGGTCCTATGTTCTGGGTGGGTTCTGCCGCTCTGAGGGCAGCTCCCCGCTCAGGGGGTAGGAGGTAGTCGAGCGGGGGATGGAGGGTGGAGATGCATACGTCCGCAGCCTCGTAGACGTTGGGGCCCCGCATCTTGGTCAGGAACAGAAAGGCCGGCGGGAAGTAAGGATAGTCGATGGCGATCTTGAGACGCGCCTTCAAGTAGCTGCCCTCGGAGTAGGTGTTGGGGGGCCCAAGGATGGCAACCTCCCATTCAGGTCGCCCTTGTCCACTAGGGTCATCCGAAGCCCTCCACTAGCTCCCCCAGCAGCAGCGCCTTGGGCGAGCTGGGCGCCAGCGGCTGGGGGGAACGGCCGTCTTCCTCCTCTGCACCCCTGGGTGCTCCCCTGCTCCGACTTTTGACATGTGACCCTTTTGTCACAGCAAGTTGGGACCGGCTCTGGAACTGGAATGACAGTGATATTTTGATGTCCTCCCTTTGATGCAACCGTTTTAATCTGGGGATATGTTGATACAACCTATGTAAAACAATTAATGTACATCCTCCCCGCAAATGAAAATATCTTCTGTTTCTGATTATATAACATGCACATACAGTTGACCCTTGAACAACGTGGATTTGAACTGCGTGGTCCACTTATACATGGATTTCTTTTTCAGTAGCAACTACTACAGTACCACAGGAGTTGCAGTTGGTTGAATCTGAGAATTCGGAACCAGGCATAGAGAGGAACCCCGGATAATGGAGGAGCCACATATACAGAGTGCCCTACTGGGTTCTCTGTGCAGCGGGTCAGCACCCTTAACCCCCCAAATTGTTCAAGGGTCAACTGTACTTAGAAATGTGGAAAACCTTAGGACTCACTCCCGTGTGTGTGTGCTGTGCTCTGTGTATGTGTATGTGTATAATGGAATAAAAGAAAAATAAATTTCCCGAAATAAATCACTGAGTCAAAGAATATACACGTTTAAAATGTTAACATATGTTGCCAAACTGATCTCCAGAAAGATTCATGATTCATTCAACATTTATTGAGATCCTAGTGTGTGCCAAGTACTGTGTACTATTTAGGGTACAACGGTGAGCAACACCAGGTGTGGTCCCCACCAAGTGTGGTCCCTGCCCTTGTGGAGTCTGTGTAAGTATTACTAGGAGAAGACACATATACTGTTAGAAAGTACAGTCACGTGAATTCCTTCTAGTTGGGGAGTTCAAGGATGACTTCCTGGGGGAAGTGACATTTCAGATAAGGCCTGAAGCTTAAGTAGGAGATAACTAGACTAATAGGGGAGATAAGAGCGTTTTGGCCTCAGCCTGTGCAAATGTGGCTGCTGGGGGAGTTGAAGAAGGCTTGTTTGGCTGGAGTGGAAAGAGGGGGGAAGCACCGGGCAAAATGAGGCTGGAAAAATGGGTAGGGAGCGTGCCACAGGTGGCTTCACAGGTCTTGTTAAAGATTTTATTGTTATTCCAACAGCAAGGAGAGATAAAAGCAATGGCTGGGGATCCTCTGTGTTTTAAAAAGATAACTTTGGCTGAGTAGAAAGAACTGATGAACAGAGGCAAGAATGAACAGAGGTTGACAAATTAGGGGGCTATTATGGTTGTCCAAGTGACAGGTGATAACACCTTAAACTAGTTTGAAGTATAGATAATAAGAAATCAAGGCAGAAATATAGGAAAATGGATGCTTTTATGATTTTTACCAGTTAATACCACTATCAGACTGAATATCATTGATCATTTTTGTCTTTGCCAATCCAAGGGGTGTGTGTAGAGTATAAATTATATATAATATGGATTGTAGATACAATTTATAATATGGATTATGTATACAATTTTCCTTTGATTGGAAAGTAAGGTTGGACTTCTTTTCCTTTTTCATTGGCCATATTCATTTTTATTCATTTCTTCTTTTGAGTTATCTGAACATATACTTTTGTCCATTTTCTTCTTCTGTTCCAGGATCCAGTCCAGAATCCCACATTGCACTTAGTTATCATTTCCCCCTTGTTTCCTCTGGTCAGTGACAGTTTCTCAGGTGTATATTTTTATTAATCATTTGAATAAACCATTGTTACACTGATGCAGGGCAGAGCTTGGTAAGAATCTAAGTGCATAATCAAGGCAAACTTAAACCAACTTAAAAGAAAGCAGATGACAATCTGTGATATATGTTGCGAATATTTTTCCAGTTTTTTTTAACTTGGTTTGTGTGTTTGTGTATATGTGTGTTTATGTGTGAAATCACAGTCAAATCAATCTTTTCCTTTATTATTTCTGCCTTTGGTATAATGCTCAAAAGTCCCTCCATCCCAACAGATAGAACTATTTCTGAGAGTTATCTTCTGTTATTTTTACAACCATACATTGTCAAGTTATATCAAATAAGATGCAAAACATACATCCTAACCCTATTCCTTATTCTCTCCAGCCTCAACTTCACTAGATGGGGCAATAAAAATCAGTACTTAGGTGGCACTTATGATATAAAATCAGCAATGTCAAAATGAAGATGTCATAATGTCTTGCTCTGCTCTGAATTTCTTTGTTGCACCTAACTTGGGTCCTGACCAAAGCCTTACCTGTGGCAATGCTATTCTTTAACTGTCTTACCAATCCTACCAGATCATTAGTTCCTTGAGTGCAGGAACCACGTTTATCTCATTTTGTTTAATACATCTGTGACTGGGCCCTCCTCAGCAGACTCTGCCAACATAGCATTTTAGTGCATCTATTTCCATGAAGAAAGCAGAAACTCGAAACACATTGATGAAAATGTAGATTTTCTCAGCAGTTTTGTGAGGCATTTATTGGAAGTAAGAGTCTATCATAAATCATACAGCAGGACAATCAAATTTCTACACCAGGCAGCATTTCTCTCCCCTTGCTCTACAACTTCTCTCTAGTGAGAGTAAAAAGTCTAGTCAGTTGGGCTTCCCTGCTGGCGCAGTGGTTGAGAGTCCGCCTGCCGAGGCAGGGGACGTGGGTTCGTACCCGGGTCCGGGAAGATCCCACATGCTGCGGTAAAGGCTGGACCCGTGAGCCATGGCCGCTGAGCCTGCGCGTCTGGAGCCTGTGCTCCGCAATGGGAGAGGCCACAACAGTGAGATGCCTGCGTACCGCAAAAAAAAAAAAGTCTGGTCAGCAAAATAAAGCTCTCCAAGTTAGCCTATTAGTAAGCACCACATATTTTTCTTCAGACTTAGGGTTCATCTTATCACAACTGTGTCCCTAGATTTTTTTTTTTTTTTTTATCGGAAAACTTTGGGCATGACAGAGGGTCAGTCAATGCTTGTGGGAATCAATGAATTGGACCACATTGCTGCTCTGATAGTGGATTTATGCAGTGACTTCTAGGAGGTAAAAAAGACTATTTACTTTTCTAATTCTTCCTTGTTTTCATTTTATGGAGAGCATTAGGACTCTATTGGAAACCCACCATAATTTCACGGGCTACCAGGTGAAGTTAATTATAATAAGGCTCCATCTTAAATTCCCAGCAAAGGGCTTAGTTACTGGAGCAGCATTTTCTTAAATGGGCCGTTAGCATAGACCCAGAGGACAGTGTTATGGAAAAACGAACAGATGGTCTGGATGAGCTGAGAATATGGATATCACCTGTCTATTCTGGGTGGCCAGCCAGAGGCAGATCCATCTGGAATAAAGCCTTTGGGCTAGAAGCCAACAGCCCCCAAATGGGACGTTTTCTCTCTTCCCTGAAGAGAGAGAAGAGAGGAGTTGAGAGGCTAGAGCAACACTGGACAAAGTAGGTGTAAACAATCTTAGGCCTAAGGAGCAAGCCACGTGCACCCAGGTGAGCAAATGAGATTAGAGGTGGCTGGGAACGGAGCTGTTTAGCTTCACATCACCTGCTGCCTCACTCAGAGTTGGGTTAGGAGTGGAGCCATGGAACGTTTGAATATCAACTGAGCACCAGGGCACAAGGTAATAAAGGTATCACAATAAACGTTGTGATATTCACAACGTTTGAATATCAACTGAGCACCAGGGCACAAGGTAGGGTCCAGTTCAAGTTATTAGAAGGCTTGTGTTATTAGACCCCAGCCCCAGAGCCTGGCCCTCCACTCCACCCCAGCCAAAACATAACATCTGTCATCACCGTGTGGACAAGGTAGGGTCCAGTTCAAGTTATTAGAAGGCACCTAAATTCTGGCCTAATGATGAGTGGGGTCAGTGCCCCTCTTTTCCTCCCCTCTTTAATTTCCTAATGGCTTCACCCTGCTTCCTGAGCCCTGCTCATCCTTAATTTACCTATAGCAAGTTCCCCTTATATGAACTGATCTCTTGGTGATAATGTGACCTCTAGAAAAGTCATTTTGTCTCTCTTAGCCTCAGTTTTCTCATCTGGAAAATATAAGGAAAATAATGAAAGATAATGTGGGTAGAGCAACCAGTACAGTACTGGGCACCTAGTAGGTGCCCCTGTTGTTCGTCTTAAGAGAAGCTAAGGCTGCTTCCAGCTGTCAGGACACCTGAGGCTTCACATTCTCTCAGGAGAGGGGATGCCTTGAGCAGCAGGGACAGCAGGAGCCTCGCTTTTCCTGATCCTTTGCTGCATCAAAGTTCTCAGCACTTAGATTTCTTGCTTATTTTGATGCCCAGATGATGGCTCCCTGGTATCTCTTTGAATGCCTCAGCCCATGAGTTATAGCGTCTGCTGACCTCTCTGCAGGGTAGGACAATGGGCTAGCGACAGCTGCGGGAACCACGGTAAAGAGCCAGCAGAATCAAAGCTGCAACTGTGTTAATGACACTGTGGCGTTGGGGTAGCTGTCTTGAGGACTGTAAAAATAGGAAGAAAAGAAATCCAAGCCTCAAAACAAAGACAGATGTTGTGACTTAGGAAAAGAGCGTAAGGGGATAACAGTTTAGAAATTTGTTTTCCTAACAGCAAGTAGGTACTTAATTGTGTTAAAATAAATCGAAAGACCCTTTTATATTTACATCGAAATTAACCAAAAAAGGCAGATAAATGAAAATGTAGTTTTTTCTACTCCTCCATTTCCCCTTTTCTTTCTTCATTTTCCTCTCTTCCTCCAATACAGTAAAACGTTCCTCCTCTTAATTATTCCACAGGGCTCAGGTAGGCTGGAATCAGTGCTATGGTAGATGTAATCCGTAAATGGGAATCTTGGAAATTTCACCTCCCCCCAACTTCTGCTGCTAAGTGTACTTGAATCTGACTGAGGCAGAAACCTCTATTAATATAAATGTGAGTTTAGTGCGCTAAACTCACAGTTAGAAGCCCATTCTGGGGACAAGTTGGGTTTAAAATCCAGTCTCTGCTCCCCTTGCCAAGACTCTGCCTGCCCAGAGAGGGTGAATTGCTGAGGCCTTGGTAATGGGCCTGAACAAAGGCCCTCCTGGAATTGGGGCAGAGATGAAGAAAAAGGGAGACATCTTTGAGAGACTGGGACCTGAAAGCCCCGTGATGTAACTATGCTTGCAGGATGGTCAAGAGTGCCCAAAAGACAGGAGAAGTCTGCAGTAGGCAATACAGTCTAGGAGAGTAGAGAGGAGGCTGAGAGTCTAGTGGGGAGAGGAATCCAGGGAGAAGTCTTCAGGAGGCCGGGGAGGAGCCCTTCTCTGAACGTCAGGGTGACTTGGAGCACAGCCTGTCCTCAATGCAATGATAAGTCGCAGAGAAGCCAGACAGGGAGGATGGTGCTTCCCACCAGCCACACGGTGATGACAGATGTTATGTTTTGGCTGGGGTGGAGTGGAGGGCCAGGCTCGGGGGCTGGGGACAGGGAACAGGTGGAAAGAGGGTGGGGATAATAGTAGAACACGAGGATGAAACAGACTCCAAGCCTATGCTCTTAGGTCCTGGATAGCTGTGATTTATCTACTTTTATGTAGTTGAATAGAGTTTGTCCTTTAGAGAGTCTGCACCCTGTAGTAAAGTGGATTTGCTTTGCACGTCACTGAGCCTGACTGTCTGGCCTCAGGTTGTACTGCAAGGTCCCAGGGTGGAGAGATGCTGAAGAGAAGTGATGGGGAGAGTGGAAGGCCCAAGGTGGTGTTCAAAATAAGAAAGACCTTCTGCTTGGAATACCCTAGACCTGCTTTGTCTTAGAGGGTGAGATGGATTATGGTCTGCAAGGCTAGGGCAGGAAACATGAAAAAAAAGAACATTTTTTTTAAGTGACAGCAGAGAGTGAGGCTGCAAAGAGATGGGTAAGTCCTAGACTGACTTAGGCGTCTTCAAAAGGGGAGTAACTGCGTTCCTGGATGTCCAAAGCGAAGGTTGGGGGCAACGTAAAGAAGAAAGAAAGAAAGAAAATAAACTGCTTCCCCAAATACATTCAGATGTGTAGGACCTGGGAAAAGTGGGAGAGCTTCTGTTTGGAGAATCCAGGGCAGCAGATGGGTAACTTAGGGTGAGAATACCATGGAGATGAGGTTTTTGATGTGGGAGTGGGAAGGAACATTGTCTGTAAGGAGCTCGGCCAGAAAGGCATTGCTTTAGTCACATGGGACACAAGGAGCAGCCAGTGAAGTAGGGTCGCTCTACAAACTGACCTCCACACCTGGCTGAGCCAAGCATGATGTGGGACTTGGTGAAACCCCTGTGTGGCTCTCAGTCCAGAGCCTGCACCCTGGACTCTCCCAACATGTGCTAAGGAGGTTTTCGCGTGAGCTGTGTGATCTGAGGGCCCACGTGGGGCTTAAATTATCTGAGAAGGATGTGGAGCTGGACAGGAATCCTGTTTTACCACCTGGTTTGGAGGCTGAGGAAGACAAGGGGAAAGATGCAAGGAGTTCTGTCATGGAGTGAAAACACACTGGGTTGGATGGATGAGTTAGACAGTGGCTAGCCCTTCCACAGGCAGCTGATCTTGTTTACTCAATGGGCCCCTTGGTTTTGAAGCTTCTTTTCAGTTCTCTGAGACCGAGGCAGACCTCACCCTCACTCCCCTTTACTTAATACCCTCAGCCCGGTCTTCATGAAGTGCCAGAGGCTTGTCCGTATTAATGTCATCCCAACAGAGGCGCCCCAGTCACCCTGCACGGAAATCCAATCTCCAGACTTCGGGGCCTGATGCGCCAACCCTGTGTGTCGGCCCTACATGCCACAGAATGCCCCTTTGTCATGGCCACTGCTATCAATGTTAGCACACACTACCCAGAATCATTTTCTTATTTAGCAGATGAGAAGTTCAGAGTTCAGGAAAGGTAAGTGGCCTGCCCAAGGTCATAGAGCTGGGGGTCAAACCAGACTGTGTTTTTCCTACTCTACCTTATTCCCCCCAATTAAGTCCTTCTCCACACTCACTCCTGAAGTTGTTCTCATTTCCTCAAACTCCCCAATTGTCATTTCACAAGACAGCATTCTGTTCCTCGTAGCTAACTCTGATACCTCCACAGAAATACTGGTCACTGGAACAGACACACCCGCAGAAACTCAGCCTTGGAAAACATGGTCAAATTCAGATTTAGGCCAGAAAAGAAAATCAGGCTAAATTATATTCTTATGTTTCTTTAATTCTACCATAAAACCAAAAACCTCCAATGAACCAGAAAATCTCTCCACAAAAATCATTAAGTTAAAAATAAACTTTAAAAATTGAATGGCAGTCAACAAGAGTAATAGAAAATGTAAAACCTTCAGACTACAGCAGTAATTATCTTATTGATTTGAAGGCTAAATGGGAAGAAAGGGAACTTGGGGATAGGCTATGACTAATGATTGCTGCCCTTTGGCTGGAAACTTCGAGGCATGATGGGTGATTTTTAGGATCCCAGGTGGAGGCTACTCTCTCCCCACCTCCACCATGAAGAAGTTTATTCGACAGACTGTACCCCAAAGCAGTTTTGCCAGCAGTTCTAATGTGGCCATACAATCAACTAACAGTTCTTTGTAAACTGTGACAGGCATTACAAAGGCAGGTGGTACCTTATAAGGTCCTGTAGTACCTTGGATCCGGACCACTGTTATATCCTCAGAGGGCCTGGACTTCTTAAACATTTGTTGAACAAATGAGTCAACAATACCTTTCTGATATTACTCCTTCTGATTATATGCAAAGATTTGGATGTGGGGTGGGGACAGGGAAGATACTCATTTACCATCTATTTGCAACCTAAAAACTGCCCTGATCAACGACTGTGGGTTCTTACCCTGCTTGGAAGGATCCTATAGAAAAGGAGTCCTTTTACTGAGAAGGAGGTTGGAGAAGATGGCATTGCCAAGATTCTAGAATATGTGGACTCATCAGGGTTCTCCTCGTGACACCACGTGATTTGCCCTTTACCTTGCTCATTGCCACCCTCCTCTGTAGCCTAGCTGGGCTGTCTCAGGACGTTCATTTCAGCCCCTGGAAACTCCAACATCACTTGATTTCTGTGATCCAGTCCTTGTAGTTTTCCTTTCCAAAACATAAATAAATCCACAGAAAGTACACTGAAGAAGTTTTTTAGGTTTCTCTTGAGGATAAACTCCATTCACTCATTTATCCGGTAGATATTATTGATGACTTAACCAGGTGCCAGGCCCACCGCTATTACTGAAGATCCAGCCCTGAACATTACAGACTAGTGCCTCTTCTTAGGGATCTTGAATGTTAGCGACTGGGAGAAGGGCCCCAGTGAAGTGGGCTCTGCCGTGACTGGGCTTCACCTGCCATCCCATCCCAGGGCAGGTTTTGCAATAGGAAAGGGAACAGTAGCATGTCTGCTAACTTAGGGTAAGTAACAGAGGTGACATCAACAACCTCACTCTCAGCAAACTTAGGCTAGTTCACCTTGTTTTTATGTGGTCTTTAGGATTCTTTACATTCTGATTAGCCAGAGGACTGGGCTGCAGGTGCAGGTGGCCCTGTAGGGTAGAAGGAGCTGCTCCCAGCCATGACTGCCTCCCAGCCCGTTCCTGCACCGCTCTTGCACCTTTTCCCTGTCTCTAAGTTGAGTCTGATATTCACTGAAACTATTTGGGTTGAGACTAAGGGACAGCATTTGCTATCTTGTCCTCAAACTGCTCTGGTGTGAACCTTTTCTTCTCTCTGTGGAGCCGAGTCGTATAAAACCTATTAAGCTCCAGGTCTCAGCTGTGCACTTGGGACTCTTAGGGACTCCTTCTAGAGTCATGGTAGAGCAAGGCTTTACTCTGCTCCAGGAGCTCTGTGAAGATGCTCGGCCTCATGGAGCAGTGAGCTCTTGCCACCCCTGCCTTGGGTTCCTGCAAAGAGCTTGTGGGGAAGGTGGGGCACACCCCGGCCCCGCCACCAAGGCTCCTTGCCTTCTTGGGCTGTAGGAATGTGTATAGTGAGGTACTACCCAACCCTCCAAAAAGCTCTGATGAAAGGAGCTGACAAGTCAGTGTTTGGGTTTCCCTCAGGGGTCTGTGTGATGGAGTATTTCACCCAAACCCTGGGATGACTCCAGCCAAGTTGTCAGTTTCATTTTTGGGAGTCCTTGAACAGTTCTGACCTGGTCATCAGAGCTAGTTTGGGAAGGTAGCTCCATATCCTATCTATTCCCAGGGAGCTTGAGTCATTTGTTCAAAGATTTGGGATTGTTTCCTCAATTGTTAAAATAAATTAACCACAGGAACTTCTTGAAGCTACCTAAATCCATTCTTGAACAAGGTGAGGTTATAAATACAGAAAATAATCAAAATAAAGAATTGGTGGTTGGTGGTAGGGAACCACGGAGAGAATGAAAAATTTCCACAAGACGTGCCTTGGCCGCAACAAGAATTTACCTTGTAGGGCTCTGTCCGTTTCACCCTGTCCTGTTGCCTGATGATGTACACAGCTCCTTCTCAACAGCTTGAATTCTGCCTTCCTCTGTCCCTTTTCCCACCCCTCCCTTGAAGTGGGGAAGCAAACAACCAAAACACGAAAGGAACGATGCCCCAAACTACAAAATATTAATGGAATATTCACTCCAAATGAGATTTTATAGAGGCACTTTAAATGCAGCAAAGACCTAACCACACACATCAGTGTTCCTGTAAGCAGAAAATAAAATCGACAAATAAAGTTTCAGTGGAAGGTGTATCATTTTATTTCATTAATATTCATATTCCAAACTCATATACGCCATGACAGAGAATTTCATGAGATAATTTTGCCCCTAGGAAACAAACAACAGCCTCAGACCAGCCTAATAAGCATTCAAAACATCATCCACACCAGGCACGGGTGTTCTCCAGTTGCCGCCTGTACTGATGTTTAGTGGGCTAGAGCTCTAGGTGCTCTGGTTTCGCATCCCACATGCTGCTGGAATGAGATGGGCTGATTTGTCCTGCCTCTTTGTTGGAGGGTACAGGGTCTCCAGGATCTTCCTAGTCATATATGTATTCTGCCTTTCCCTATTTGTGGTCAGAATGACACTTCTCCCAGCCTCCCCTGACTGATCAAGGACAGGCTAACTCTGAAGAAAGGTGCTTGAGAGTCTTCTGGCCTCTGACTCACAGCCAAGCCCTGCTGAGGTCTTTAAACCTGGACTCCAGTGACCTGCTTTGTGCAGGTGCAAGGTGGTGAGATAAAGTACATACCACACCCAGAGCCAGGAGAGTTTGGTTTTTAGACAACCTGACCTGGCCTTAGAGAGGATCTGCTGGACTATAGGAAATGATGGTCCTTGCTGCTTATAAAGAAGGGAGATACTCACCGCATTATTCAACCTTCACAGTAGTGTTGCCGTTTTGCCCCTGAGGAATCCAGAAGTGACTTTTCCACTTTACAGGCTCTGAACACTGGGCTTTTGTCCCCAGGTTCAGTGTTGTTCTCCTCATGCCCAAGCTGCTCTAAAGATAAACTGAGGAGCATTATGAATTCCCAAAGGGAATTTCGTCCACATTTAAATTCCTTACAGTCACGTGGGAAGGAAGGCCAACAGAAGAGAGCATTCAGATTAGAGACACAGGGAAGAAACGGAAGGGAAAACCAAGGATTTCAGCAGAATGCATTTGAATGGGAAGGGATCCTAAAGACACTCCAGGGGGGGAAAACCACACAACTTGTAGCCGAGAAAACTGGAGAAGTGTTCTGACCCAGATATGTAAGGTTTGGTTTAATCTCTAGATTCTGGTTGATTAGTTCCCAGACTGTTTGCTGTCAGATCTGCACAATTAATTGGCCTACGGAGATAGGGGACCTCTTTAGATGAACATCGGAAAGAAAAAAGTAGCACATTCTCTGGTGGAAGTGTCAGTTTTTCTTAGCTGACAGGCAGGGAAGGTAGGACAAAGAGGAAATGCCTGAGGGTTCCACCACATTCCACCTAACTGGACAGATCCCTCTGACTTCCGGAGCCTCATCCACTCACCTCTCTCCACTGGGTTGGGTGAGAGCAAGGAGGAGGTGAACTGAGGCGAAGAGAGTGAGAGCGCCGTGAACCCAGAAGGCACTGCAAGGGGAGGGCATAACTTCCTTACAGGTCAGGGGACTCATCTTCACCCTCAAGGAGCAGAATAACAGAGTGCTTCAGAGCACAGGCATCTGAGACAGATTTTCTGGGGTCACATCTGATGCTGCTACTCTAACTTGGGCAAGGGCCTTAACCTCTCTGTGCCTCAGTTTCCTTTCCTGTAAAATGGGAATAATAGAGCTGTTGTACACATGATCAAATGAGTCACCTTTGTTTACAGCAGTGCTTGGCACATAGTAAGTGTCTTAGTTATTATTATGATTACAGCTACTGCTGTATTTTCTGTGACAGCCTCCAACCAGGTTTCATTTATCCAGACTCTTCTGTTTCAGTAGCTCCTCGCTGTTTATGGTTCCTGGACCCAACTGCCAATCTACAGAATCAGAATCTCAGTGGTAGGAGACTAGGAATCTGTATTTTAATCAGTGTCCCAGGCAAGTCTGGGAAATACTGGTCTGCTGAGCAAATTCCTCATCTGGGCCCTGGAGCCAATTTAGGATCAAGCTTCCATCACTTAGGCCCACCTTGCCTCTCCTCAGCTACTCTGCCCACTGGCTGCATCTTCCTCCGGGACCATGAAGCGTTCTATTTTCTCATCCTTGTGTGAGGAATTGCTGTTCTCCTCCAAGTACACATGGACGTTCCTGCATCCTGGCTGTGCTCAGCTATCCCCACTGCCTGAAAAACTCCCATTGCCGCTCCTGTTGCCAAGCCTTCCCCAGTTGTCACTTCCCAGTGTTGAGCATCTTTTCTTCTCTGCCTCTTCCCCTGGTCCAGCAGAAGTCCTCATGCAGCAGAGCCAGCGGTGGTTGTCTCCTCCAGAGACCTGTCTCCCAGCTCATCTACAGTCCCTTCTAAGCTGGAAATTGCATCATGAGAAACTAAGGAGCCGTGACCCTGTGTTACCAGCTGCTGGCTCTTCACCCAGTGGTGGTGGGGTGCAGGTGAGATTATCTTCTTCTCTCGGGAGTCAGATCCTGCACTTATTCTTACACTCGCTGGTACTGGACCTGCGTCACATGGCAAACCCTTGGTCCCTCCACACCCTGTTTAAGCCCTTTTCCTTGTGTTTGGCCCAGTTTCCCAGAACTGCTCTGTTGCCACTTTGCTCTGTCCACCATCACTGCCCACAGAGGATGTGGGTGCCCTCCTCACTGCCCTTGCTCAGGATTTGAAACAGCCCAATGTAGCCACCACCTCGGTCTGGCCTGCCCTGACCTGGACAGCTGAGTGCAGCCCTTCTTTCCAGGCACTGTGGCCTCGCTGCCAGTGGGAGAGAATTCTGAGTCCTGGATTGTGATGCCCACCATGATAAGGAGGTCAGAGAGGAGGCTTGGGACTGCAGCCCAGCCCCAAATGGCAGACCTCCCTGGAGATACAGGAGCTAGCCAAGGGGCAGCCGTGGGGCCGGCAGCCCTGGTGTTTGGGCCGCTGCCTGTGCCACTCTCTGGGGCTTACCACATGCTCTTTTAGGTCTGTGGTTTGACCTGCTTTGTTATCAGATCCTGTTCCCCTCCTCCCAGCCCTCCCTTTACTCTGTCCTCTGCCACAAAGGGGGTGAGAGTGGAGAACATGGCAGTGGGGTGGGGAGAGATGCACTTTGGGCTGTGATCTTCAGTACCCCCATCACGGTGCAGGGAAGCCCTCAAGGCTTGGAGCTGCAGCTGGGAAAGGTTCTCTATCTTCCCACATTGTCATTTCTCTGAGGGCAGTGAGAAGGTGCGAGTGGTGGTGCTATGGCCCAGGACTATTTTTTTTTTTTTTTTTTTGCGGTACGCGGGCCTCTCACTATTGTGGCCTCTCCCATTGCGGAGCACAGGCTCCGGACGCGCAGGCTCAGCGGCCATGGCTCACGGGCCCAGCCGCTCCGCGGCATGTGGGATCTTCCCGGACCGGGGCACGACCTGTGTCCCCTCCAGGACTATTTATTAACTCCTTTTTGTACAGATTCTATTCCTTCTCCAAAAATCAAAGCTGACTGTTTGCAAGAACAGATACGTGACTTACCCTTTAATTTATTCTTTCATTCAGCAGATGTTCACTGATGACCCACTGCCTGGGTCCTTGGGGTAGAGGTGTGGGAAGAAGGCTTGTGCAGTAGGTGAGACAAGCCTGTGGCCGACACAGTGCCTGGGGTTGAGTAGCCTCGGAGAACGGCGCTTCGATGGAATCAGGCAACCCTGATGAAGGTGCTATGAATAAAATATGAAAGGGTCAGAAGATCTTTCTCAGCTGCAGTGTCTGGGGGAGGTGTCAAGTTAGAAGTAGCACTTGGATTGGACTTGAAAGACAGTGGGTGTGTGTAACCAGACAGGTGAGGTGAGCACCCCAGGTGGAGGAGTCAGCCTGAGGAGATATATGGAGATTGAAAGGTTCTGGTATGCTTGGGAAGTGAATAATGTTTAGCTTGGCAAAAAACCTCAGGTTTCTTAAGGGAAATAGTGAGTGAAAAGTCTAGAAAAGTTGACCAGATCAAGCCTATGGAAGACCTTAGAGCCAAGACTAGGGATTCTGACTTGATTTGGTCAGATATTCTCTCAGAGATGAATGTATGACAATGGCAACATAGGCTGTTCTCTCATAGATAAATGAATGACAGTGACAACAAATAAGGCTTTAAGAAGCCAAATCTTGCCTTCTAGACCAGGAAGACCGTCAGCAAAACAGCTTGGGAGGAAAAAGGGTGATGGCAGTGTGAATAGAAAGGAAAAGAGATACTGAGAGTGGTCCTAAGGGAGACTGAGCAAGATTTGGGGGGGATCAAAGAGAGCTGAGGGACCAGGAAACCATGTGCTTCTATATGGATTCCAGTTGGCCAGAAAGCTTCTGAGATCAATATTCACAAACATTTTCTAGCGCTTACCACGTGTCTTGTGTGAGAATAAGCAGTATAGGAACAATGAAGGTGAACAAAACATAGTTCTTACTCCAACTGGAAAGAGGACTTAGAGAAGAGGCCAGGTCAGCCTGTACAGTTCTCTTTGGAAAGAGTCAGAGATGATTGAATGTTTTCTTTAGTATCTTCTGTGAAGTGTGGATGAGGGAAAAGGGATCCAGGTCCACTACTTTCCTGTATAGTTCAGTGATTTTGTTTGGCTTTGTTTCATTCGGTAGCTATTTCCTTTGACTCTAACATGGGATATGTGTTGAGTCACAACGTTGAGAACTCCCCTAGGGCCTCCTAGTTTTGGAGGATGATCAGAGGAGCACACACAGAACTACAGGGCTGGAGTGAGGAAGAAGACACAAGCGATTAGTATGGGATTGAAAGGCAGGTCTTATGCCTCAGTTAGGGAAAGGAGCTGAGGGGAATCTTTGTGGGAGAAATGACATTTAAGCCAGACTTAGGATGGAGTAGGAATTCAATAGGCAGACATAGGGGAAGTGAGAGTGGCTTTCCTGGTGAGAGACTCATGGAGAACAAGGGCAAGGAAACAGAGAACATGGGGCATGTTTGGGGAATGTTATATTGTCTTGTTCAAAAAGCTTATAGGCTGAGCATAGCTTTGTTTATACTAGGATTTTGTTTTGTTTTGTTCTGATAATGACATCAAGAATAACAGTTGGAAATCCAGTTAAGTGGTTTAGAAGTTGTGGTTTAGTTGTTTCCAGTCATACAACGTGCTGGGCTTCTTGCTGCCCTAGAAGACATCCTTGTTTGTTAGCCAGCTGTCAAGAGTTCTTTGATTCGGTGATTTCTCCATTCCAGCCCGAAGGTATTTCTGTGGAGCTTTTATTTTTGGAATTAATGTATCTTTGAGAAGGAGACTCTGATTACTCACTATCCAAGGGGTGGAAATCATGCTGCTTTCAAGTCTGTTTAGTGTGGGTAACAGGACATATATGGAAATCACCAAGTTGCATAAACATATTCAGGGAAACTGAAATGCTCGAGGCCAGGACCAGGCTGAAATTGGTCTTTAATACTCTCTTATTTCATCATTCTGGATCTTCCTTCTGTCTCAGAGTTGTTGATTCATCAAAGAGCAACTAGAAATATTATGACAACGGTATCTTTCTCATTCTAAGTAAGAGTACAAGAAGGACCACCCAAGGGTAAGAGGCATAATTAACCAACTTAATAATCAGCAACAAATTGTCAATAATCCTTAACTATGCTCTTTTGGTAACATTATGTGCTGGTATGACTAAAGTAAACACAAGAGTAGATTTTTTGTCTTTTTGCCAGGGCCTGGTAGGGGGATGGTGTTTGGAGTTGGGGAGTTGCTTGCCAAAACAGAAAGGATTCTAATAAATCCATTAGAGCCAAATCCTAGACATGTCTTCAAGCATGAAAAATTGAACCTGGTCCCTGATTGTATTGCTTTCCTAGGGCAATGGAAAGCAATACAATGTTTCGATGTACCCAAAACAACAGAAATTAATATTCTCACGGTTCTGGAGACCAAAAGTTTGAAATCAAGGTGTTTCCAGGGCTGCATTCCCTCTGAAGTCTCTCAGGAAGAGCCCTCCCTGGCCTCTTCCAGCTTCTGGTGGCTCCAGGTGTTGCATAGCTCGATGCTGCAAACTCTAATCTCTGCCTCCAGCTTCACATGGCTTTCTTCTCTGTATGTCTCTGTGTCTGAAATCTCACTCTGTTTATCTTACAAGGCCATCTATCATTGGATTTAGGGCCCACCCTAAGTCTAGGCTGATCTCTGAGATCCTTAGCTTAATTCCACCTGCAAAGACCATTTCCCAAGTAAGGCCACATTCACAGGTTCCAGGGATTAAGAAATAGACGTATCTCTTTGGGGGCCATCATTCATCCTATGACACTGAAAATGCATTCTCTGCTGGCACAAGAATGTGCCCCTGGATGTTCAACAAATCCTTGTTGATGGCCATGGTTAGGACAGCCGAGCAGGGTTGGACTGGATTCAGTGCAAGAAGAATTGAAGTTGTAGCCAGTCTAAGTAAACTGCACTTGGAACAAAAGGGAGTCATGTGATTTACGTAAGGACAGATATTATAAATTCATTTTACTAACCGGAGTGTATTCTGGAACCATATCAACTTTTCTGATAGACTCCAAGGCTGAGAATTAGAGATCTTCCAAAGAAAGTCATTTACACGGTACATTTTGTCATTCAGAAGATATTTTGTTGTTTCTTGATTTTTTTCTTCTCTTTTAAAAATAGAAAACTTTGAGTTGATCCAGTTGGACATCTGAAACTCTGAGAGCTCTGAAACACTGAAATGTTATGGAATAAAAAAGTGCATTTTAAAGAAAGTCTCCCTTAAATAAATGGAAGACGGCCCAGTAATTGTACACATCTAAGAAATTTTCAAGTGTAATTAATGATACCCCATAAGGATCAGAGTTCCTTGTTTTTCGTATGGACGTACTAAGATGTAGAGAAGCCGGGGCCATAAATGCAAAGTCAGCTCCCTAAACAATAACTGCAAAGTTCCTTTTCTCTTCTACTAGCTGAGAAACATAGCCACGTACAGGTGCCTGCCACTGTCCCCCAGTGCTTTGCGATGGTCCTGGAGAATTGCTGGGGGAGCACTGACTCACTGGAAAGATTCTCCTTTCTAAAGTAAACAGCAAGAATGAAATCATGTCAGCAACAGTTACCAATTTAATTTTTAATTGGTTAATGTGCCTTTGATCACTGAAGGGGAATAAGTGAATGAGGGCTAGCTTAAGCCCAAGGACCAACAATATTGCCTTGTATGTTCCTTTAGATCATTTCCCACCATCCACCTGAGATGCAGTTATTTATTAGCATAATATGGATAAGATCTATCCGCAGGGCTTAAAGATGGAAATTGAAACTCTGTGATGATTTAGCTGAAAGTTACTGGAGCATTCATAAAGCTGTCAGAATTACAAGAGAAACCACATTAAGAAAACGCCAGCAATAGTTGCTACTAAATGGATATTCAAATATCATCAGCACTGTTAGCCATAGCAGGCTGGCCTAATTTATAATTTATCTCCTGTACAAGGGGATAATGGTAGCTGCAGGTTCAAAGGAAAGTGGATCATAGGAATGATATAAGGCAGAGTGATAGCTTATTTTAACACATAAATCGGGACATAGGACCAAAGACTTTTCCCTGATTTGTTCATTTATTTACATCTTTAAAAGGTATTCTCAGTAATAAATTTCATTTATAGAAAACAATAAGATAAACTGAAAAGGCACACACTCAACTTTTATTCATTCAACAAATACTTATTGAGTGCCATTTGTATGCTGGGCACAGTTTTAGGTGCTGGCTATGATGTAGACTAAACAGACAAAATACTGTATTCAGTCATTCTGTCCACAAACGTTTATTGAGTGGCTGCTGCATGCCAGGCATGTGCTACGGCTTACATTCTGTCAGTTCACGATCGTATACATTTGTGACCATATATACTTGGGAAATGAAGTGCTACTGATTCTCTGACCCTGAGAATTCCTGGGAGTACCTTGGTGTCTCCTGTGCGTTGGCTGGGTACTCTTGACCATTGCCTACTAGCCAAGCTAGAGCTCCGTGGACTTGGGCCTCAATGAACAGAGTAGCTGTCGTGAGCCGAAATGTTACTCCCATTTATGTGGCTGCCTTCACGTCTGTAGCCTCAGTGGTGGTGGAGCTGGAAATCTGGGTGTGATGTTGGTACCCCTGGAAGAGAGCCATGTGCCCCGGTGATCTTGTCATGACTGTGAATGTGCTCCTCTCCAGCACACGAGCTCAGGTTGCTTGCAGCCCCCATTGTTACCGTGTTTAGCCAGGCAGTTCTTTCAATGATCTTTCCCAAGCAGAGACTCCACTGCAATCTCGCATCCCATCTGACACGTCTATACCCATTTCCTCAGCCCCATGTAAATCTAGGACGTTAGTGTCTCCAAGGAGCATTGGAGGTACCTCCTCCACTCATTTTGAGCCCCTGAAACCTGGACCCCGCCAGGCCAAGACATCCCGTTACGCTCACATGCATCTTTGAAAACAAGATGGCTGGAAAAAATCTTGGGCAGGTGGATTTAAGGAATAGAGCCACAAGGCCAAAACTGAATACCACAAAGTTCATGGTAGAAAAGCTAGTGTTCTATGGAAATAAACAGTTAGGAAGATGAACCAGGAATCAATTACTAAGGCAATAAACACATTTAGGTATGAGCCCCATACCCAGAATCAAGGTTGAAATTAGGGTGCAATAATTAGAAACATGGGAATTTGCACTTACGATTCAATTAAATTAGCAAAAACTTAATGAACTACACTTGGATCTTCACAAGGGGAAATTATTACTTACATTTATTCTGCCATTCAAGATATGGATACTGAGCTCTCCTCCGATGCAGACTCTGCACTAGGTGATGGGGAGTTAAGGATGAGTCCTTCCCTTGCCTTTATGCAGCTTAGAGTCTAGGACAAGAGTCAGAAAAGTATGGCCCTTGGGACAAATCCAGTGAACTTCCTGTTTGTGCAATGGATTTACATTTTTATATGGTCTGGAAAAAAAAATCAAAAGAGTAAAATTCCTGACACATGAAAACTATAAGAATTCCAATTTCAATGTATATAAAGTGTTATTGGAACACGGTCATGCTCGCTTGTTCATGTATTGTCTGTGGCTGCTTTCCTGCTACAACGACAGAGTTGAGAACTTGCCACAGAGACCTTAGGAGCCATGAAGCCTGAAATATTTACCCACCCCGGATCTGACAGAGGGCGTTGCACAGACAAAAGTGCATGACTTAGGGGAGAGTATGGAGGTAAAGATGTATCCAAGGATACTCTTAGAGTCCTGAGGAGGGGATTAGAAAGAGGCACAATTGTCAGTTTCTTTAAGGTCACTAGAACAAATGTATACCCAATCAAAGAGAATTTTAGAATTTTTTTTTTCTGGTACTTAAGGAGCCAAAGGAATAACAACAACAAAAAAGTATTATATTTCCAGCTTAACTATTCTTGTTTTTTACTTATTTTATTATTAGTAGCAACAATATTTCAGCTTTGTTTTAATACCAGTTTATACACACAGGTATAAATTTTGGTTTATAACCAGTTGTCTTATATGTATTATTAAAACATTATTTGTTCAAGAGATGCTGCGTAGAATGGAGTTTAAAAAATAAAGATTCTTTAATTTTTAAGTAGTCTGAAAGCAGTGGTCTGGAGCAGCTTGGCAGGGCTGGATCTCTGCACAAGGTTCAAATGGCACGTCTCCCAGTTCAACCTGAGACAGGGGTGCCCTCTGAGTGACGCCTTTAGAATGGATTGGTCTTCCTAGGATGGGGAGGGGTGAACCTTCAAGCTAGCAGGACAGGGGTATACCAACCGTGGCAGTTAGCATGGCTGCCTCAGAGGTATTTTTAAATAGGACCTCATCCATACCTGTCCCAGGAGAGCTGAGGAGAAAAAAAGAAGATCTGGGGCTTTTGATTCCCATTTTACTCTCTCCCTTTTGGCTTCCTCTAGCGACAGTAGAAGCTCATGCTCTAATGGCCAGTGGTCAAGGACACAGGCCAATAGTCCACACTGCCTTGTACTGAGGGGCAACATAGCACTGGTGGTGGGGTTCGAATGCCTGGATTTGAATCCTAGCTCTGCCGTTCGGCAGCTTTGTGGCTTTGAGAAATTCACTTAGCTTCTATGCTTCAGTGCTTTCTAAATGAGGAAAATAATAGCAGCTATCTCCCAGGATTAGTGAGGATTAAATAAACTCATCCATGAAAACCGTTTAGAACAGTGCCTGGCACATGGGTGAGTCCTTAACGTTTGCCGTGATGATGATGACGATGATGACGATGATAATTACTGTTACTTTGCTCTCTTGGAGGCACCCATTCAGAGTTAACCCTTAACACTATTATGGCTGTTGAAATGTTTCCTGCAACTGTATCTTCACAGGGGGAACCTTTGTCTCTTTCTGTTGCTCTCTTTTTTCTCCTGGGGTCCTCCCCCTGGATTCTGACCTCTTCCATCGTCGATTCTCTTTTTGTCTTACTTCAATCTTGTTAATCCTGACTATAGCAATCTAGCATATATGCCCAGGCACTAACTTTTATTATCCATGTGAGGGGGAGCCCAGTGGAGTGATTAAATACTCTAGAGCAATACCATTGGTGACCCGTTTTCGGTTTTAAAGCATCAGTCATTTCCTTCGCAGCAGAGAAGGTGACCAGTACATATTTGTTGGACCGAATTGAATTCTATTCTTGCTCTGACAGTGATGAAGATCCCATTCTCAAAAATGTATTGCTGCTTTAAATTAGCCTAGAGCTCGAGAACTGGACAGGTATCCATTTATTTACATTTAGCTACCTGGTATCTTCTGCCTGAATGTTTTGCTCTGGAAAGCAGAGTTTGGAATCTCTGGCTCCTGATTTATTCAGGGTATGTGTTATGATCCTTTAGGCGGGCGATCCTTACCCACAATTTCCTGGGTGTCTTGCTTTGATTATATCCTTACTAGGCTCCTTATCTGTTCCCAACTAGTTTTCTACTGAGTCAGCTTCCTCCCTTTCCTTGCACTTAGCTGCTCATCTCCGAGTTTCAGAGATGCTTGCCAAGGGCTGACTTAAGATTGTAACAGAGGATGAGTGAGTGTTTTAGTTATCTATTTCTATGTAAGAAATTACCTCCAAACTTAGTAGCTTGAAACAACAAACATTTATTATCTCACAGTTTCAGTGGGCCAGGAAGCTAGGAGTGGCTTGGTTCGGTTTTATGGCTCAGGATCACTCATGATGCTGCAGCCAAGGTGTCAGCCAACACTTGACTGGGTTGGAGGATCTACTTCCAAGATCATGAATGTGGCTACTGGCTGGGGGCTTCAGTTCTTTACCATGTTGTCCTCTCCACAAAGCTGCTCATACAGAATAGAAACTGGCTTCCTCCAGAGGAAGTGAGCCACATGAATGAGCAAAAGAATGCCTCAGGTAGAAGCCACAGCTTTTATAACCTAATATTGGAGGTGGCATATTAATTGTTTTCTGTGTAACACTGGACATACAGATCAACACTGGTATAATATAGGAGGGGTCTACACAAGAGTCTTTTTTTTTTTTTTATTGAGTGCAGTGACTTTATGAGGTAGGCGCTATTGTCCCTGGTTTACAGCTGGGGAGACTGACTTTATTTTATTTTATTTTTTTAAGAAGATGTTGGGGGTAGGACTTGATTAATTAATTTATTTTTTCTGTGTTGGGTCTTCATTTCTGTGTGAGGGCTCTCTCTAGTTGTGGCAAGCGGGGGCCACTCTTCATCACGGTGCGCGGGCCTCTCACTATCGCGGCCTCTCTTGTTGTGGAGCACAGGCTCCAGATGCGCAGGCTCAGTAGTTGTGGCTCACGGGCCTAGTCGCTCCGCAGCATGTGGGATCCTCCCAGACCAGGGCTCGAACCCGTGTCCCCTGCATTAGCAGGCAGATTCTCAACCACTGCGCCACCAGGGAAGCCCCTACACAAGAGCTTTAATGGCAGAACGTGGGTTCCTTGGGGGCCATCGGGGAGGTTGACCACCATATTCTGAACCTCTGGCCCCTAATGATGCACATGATTCTCCCATGAATACATTCATTCCTGCACAAGGTCCCCCCAAGTATCTCTTTAAAGCACCAGCTTGAAATCCAAAATCTTGTTATTGAACTCAGGTCCAGGAGAAGAAAAGTCTCCTCAGGTGTAGTTCCTTAAATGCAACTCCTCAAGTTCAGTTCCTCTTTTCATTTTTTTTTTAACATCTTTATTGGAGTATAATTGCTTTACAGTGGTGTGTTAGTTTCTGCTTTATAACAAAATGAATCAGTTATACGTATACATATGTCCCCATTATCTCTTCCCTCTTGCATCTCCCTACCTCCCACCCTCCCTGTCCCACCCCTCTAGGTGGTTGCAGAGCACAGAGCTGATCTCCCTAGGCTATGCAGCTGCTTCCCACTAACTATTTTACATTTGGTAGTGTATATATGTCCGTTCCACTCTCTCATTTTCTCCCAGCTTACCCTTCCCCCTCCCTGTATGCTCAAGTCCATTCTCTAGTAGGTCTACATCTTTATTCCCATTTTGCCCCTAGTTCTTCGTGACCATTTTTTTTTCTTTTAGATTCCATATATATGTGTTAGCATGCGGTATTTGTTTTTCTCTATCTGACTTACTTCACTCTGTATGACAATCTCTAGGTCCATCCATCTCACTACAAATAACTCAGTTTTGTTCCTTTTTATGGCTGAGTAATATTCCATTGTATATATGTGCCACATCTTCTTTATCCATTCATCTGTTGATGGACACTTCGGTTACCTCCATGTCCTGGCTATTGTAAATAGAGCTGCAATGAACATTTTGGTACATGACTCTTTTTGAATTACGGTTTTCTCAGGGTATATGCCCAGTAGTGGGATTGCTGGGTCATATGGTGGTTCTATTTGTAGTTTTTTAAGGAACCTCCATACTGTTCTCCATAGTGGCTGTATCAATTTATATTCCCACCAGCAGTGCAAGAGTGTTCCCTTTTCTCCACACCCTCTCCAGCATTTATTGTTTCTAGATTTTTTGATGATGGCCATTCTGACCAGTGTGAGATGATATCTCATTGTAGTTTTGATTGACATTTCTCTAATGATTAATGATGTTGAGCATTCTTTCATGTGTTTGTTGGCACTCTGTATATCTTCTTTGGAGAAATGTCTATTTAGGTCTTCTGCCCACTTTTGGATTGGGGTGTTTATTCCTTTAATACTGAGCTGCATGAGCTGTTTATATATTTTGGAGATTAATCCTTTGTCCGTTGATTCGTTTGCAAATATTTCCTCCCATTTTAAGGATTGTCTTTTTGTCTTGTTTATGGTTTCCTTTTCTGTGCAAAAGCTTTGAAGTTTCATTAGGTCCCATTTGTTTATTTTTGTTTTTATTTCCATTACTCTAGGAGGTGGATCAAAAAAGATCTTGCTGTGATTTATGTCAAAGTGTGTTCTTCCTATGTTTTCCTCTAAGTGTTTTATAGTGTCCGGTCCTACATTTAGGTCTCGAATCCATTTTGAGTTTATTTTTGTGTATGGCATTAGGGAGTGTTCTAATTTCATTCTTTTACATGTAGCTCTCCAGTTTTCCCAGCACCACTTATTGAAGAGACTGTCTTTTCTTCATTGTATATCTTTGCCTCCTTTGTCATAGATTAATTGACCATAGGTGCGTGGGTTTCTCTCTGGGCTTTCTATCTCGTTCCATTGATCTATGTTTCTGTTTTTGTGCCAGTACCATACTGTCTTGATTACTGTAGCTTTGTAGTATAGTCTGAAGTCAGGGAGTCTGATTCCTCCAGCTCTGTTTTTTTCCCTCAAGACTGCTTTGGCTATTTGGGGTCTTTTTTGTCTCCATACAAATTTTAAGGTGATTTGTTCTAGTTCCCTAAAAAATGCCATTGGTAATGTGATAGTGATTGCACTGAATCTGTAGATTGCTTTGGGTAGTATAGTCATTTTCACAATATTGATTCTTCCAATCCAAGAACATGGTATATCTCTCCATCTGTTGGTATCATCTTTAATTTCTTTCATCAGTGTCTTATAGTTTTCTGCATACAGGTCTTTTGTCTCCCTAGGTAGGTTTATTCCTAGGTATTTTATTCTTTTTGTTGCACTGGTAACTGGGAGTGTTTCCATAATTTCTCTCTCAGATTTTTCATCATTAGTGTATAGGAATGCAAGAGATTTCTGTGCATTAATTATGTATCCTGCGACTTTACCAAATTCATTGATTAACTCTAGTAGTTTCCTGGTGGGATCTTTGGGATTCTCTATGTATAGTATCATGTCATCTGCAAGCAGTGACAGTTTTACTTCTTTTCCAATTTGTATTCCTTTTATTTCTTTTTCTTCTCTGCTTGCCATGGCTAGGACTTCCAAAGGTATCTTGAATAATAGAGGTAAGAGTGGACATCCTTGTCTTGTTCCTGATCTTAGGGGAAATGCTTTCAGTTTTTCACCATTGAGAATGATGTTTGCTGTGGGTTTGTCATATATGGCCTTTATTATGTTGAGGTAGGTTCCCTCTGCCCACTTTCTGGAGAGTTTTTATCATAAATGGGTGTTGAATTTTGTCAAAAGCTTTTTCTGCATCTATTGAGATGATCATATGATTTTTATTCTTCAATTTGTTAATATGGTGTATCACATTGATTGATTTGCATATATTGAAGAATCCTTGCATCCCTGGGATAAATCCCACTTGATCGTGGTGTATGATCCTTTTAATGTTTTGCTGGATTCTGTTTGCTAGTATTTTGTTGAGGATTTCTGCATCTATATTCATCAGTGATATTGGTCTGTAATTTTCTTTTTTTGTAGTATCTTTTTCTGGTTTTGGTATCAGGGTGATGGTGGCCTCATAGAATGAGTTTGGGAATGTTCCTTCCTCTGCAATTTTTTGGAAGAGTTTGAGAAGGATGGGTGTTAGCTCTTCTAAATGTTTCATAGAATTCACCTGTGAAGCCATCTGGTCCTGGACTTTTGTTTGTTGGAAGATTTTTAATCACAGTTCCAATTTCATTACTTGTGATTGGTCTGTTCATATTTTCTGTTTCTTCCTGGTTCAGCCTTGGAAGGTTATAGCTTTCTAAGAACTTGTCCATTTCTTCCAGGTTGTCCATTTTATTGGCATAGAGTTGCTTATAGTAGTCTCTTAAGATGCTTTGTATTTCTGCGGTGTCTGTTGTAACTTTTCCTTTTTCATTTCTAATTTTATTGATTTGAGTCCTCTCCCTCTTTTTCTTGATGAGTCTGGCTAATGGTTTATCAATTTTGTTTATCTTCTCAAAGAACCAGCTTTTAGTTTTATTGATCTTTGCTATTATTTTCTTTGTTTCTATTTCATTTATTTCTGATCTGATCTTTATGATTTCTTTCCTTCTGCTAACTTTGGGTTTTGTTTGTTCTTCTTTCTCTAGTTCCTTTAGGTGTAAGGTTAGATTGTTTACTTGAGATTTTTCTTTTTTCTTGAGATAGGCTTGTATAGCTATAAACTTCCCTCTTAGAACTGCTTTTGCTGCATCCCATAGGTTTTGGATTGTCGTGTTTTCATTGTCATTTGTCTCCAGGTACTTTTTGATTTCCTCTTTGATTTCTTCAGTGATCTCTTGGTTATTTAGTAACGTATTGTTTAGCCTCCATGTGTTTGTGCTTTTTATGTTTTTTTTTCCCTGTAATTCATTTCTAATCTCATAGCGTTGTGGTCAGAAAAGATGCTTGATATGATTTGAATTTTCTTAAAGTTACTGAGGCTTGATTTGTGACCCAAGATGTGATCTATCCTGGAGAATGTTCCATGTGCACTTGAGAAGAAAGTATAATCTGCTGTTTTTGGATGGAATGTCCTAAAAATATCAGTTAAATCAATCTGGTCTATTGTGTCAATTAAAGCTTCTGTTTCCTTATTAATTTTCTGTTTGGATGATCTGTCCATTGGTGTAAGTGAGATTTTAAAGTCCCCCACTATTATTGTATTACTGTTGATTTCCTCTTTTTTTATAGCTGTTAGCAGTTGCCTTTTGTATTGAGGTGCTCCTATGTTGGGTGCATATATATTTAAAATTGTTATATCATCTTCTTGGATTGATCCTTTGATCATTATGTAGTGTCCTTCCTTGTCTCTTGTAACAGTCTTTATTTTAAAGTCTATTTTATCTGATATGAGTATTGCGACTCCAGATTTCTTTTGATTTCCATTTGCACAGAATATCTTTTTCCATCCCCTCACTTTCCATCTGTATGTGTGCCTAGGTCTGAAGTGGGTCTCTTATAGGCAGCATATATATGGGTCTTGTTTTTGTATCCATTCAGCGAGCCTGTGTCTTTTGGTTGGAGCACTTAATCCATTCACGTTTAAGGTAATTATCGATATGTATGTTCCTATGACCATTTTTTAAATTGTTTTGGGTTTGTTTTTGTAGGTCCTTTTCTTCTCTTGTGTTTCCCACTTAGAGAAATTCCTTTAGCATTTGTTGTAGAGCTGGTTTGGTGGTGCTGAATTCTGTTAGCTTTTGCTTGTCTGTAAAGCTTTTGATTTCTCCATCGAATCTGAACGAGATCCTTGCCGGGTAGAGTAATCTTGGTTTTAGGTTCTTCCCTTTCATCACTTTAAGTATATCATGCCACTCCATTGTGGCTTGTAGAGTTTCTGGTGAGACATCAGATGTTAACCTCATGGAGTTCCCTTGTATGTTATTTGTCATTTTTCCCTTTCTGCTTTCAATAATTTTTCTTTGTCTTTAATTTTTGCCAATTTGATTACTATGTGTCTCGGCGTGTTTCTTCTTGGGTTTATCCTGTATGGGACTCGCTGCGCTTCCTGGACTTGGGTGGCTATTTCCTTTCCCATGTTAGGGAACTTTTCGACTACAATCTCTTCAAATATTTTTCTGGTCCTTTCTCTCTCTCTTGTCCTTCTGGGACCCCTATAATGCAAATGTTGTTGTGTTTAATGTTGTCCCAGAGGTCTCTTAGGCTGTCTTCAATTCTTTTCAGTCTTTTTTCTTTAGTCTGTTCCGCAGCAGTGAATTCCACCATTCTGTCTTCCAGGTTACTTATCCGTTCTTCTGCCTCAGTTATTCTGCTATTCATTCCTTGTAGTGTAGTTTTCATTTCAGTTATTGTATTGTTCATCTCTGTTTGTTTGTTCTTTAATTCTTCTAGGTCTTTGTTAATCATTTCTTGCATCTTCTCGATCTTTGCCTCCATTCTTTTTCGGAGGTCCTGGATCATCTTCACTATCATTATTCTGAATTCTTTTTCTGGAAGGTTGCCTATCTCCACTTCATTTAGTTGTTTTTCTGGGGTTTTATCTTGTTCATTCATATGGTATATAGCTCTCTGCCTTTTCATCGTGTCTGTCTTTCTGTGAATGTGGTTTTTGTTCCACAGGCTGCAGGATTGTAGTTCTTCTTGTTTCTGCTGTCTGCCCTCCGGTGGATGAGGCTATCTAAGAGACTTGATGGGAGGGACTGGTGGTGGGTAGAGCTGACTGTTGCTCTGGTGGGCAGAACTCAGTAAAACTTTAATCCACTTGACTGTTGATGGGTGGGGCTGGGTTCCCTCCCTGTTGGTTGTTTGGCCTGAGCCTACCTGGGCTCTTTGGTGGAACTAATGACAGACTCTGGGAGGGCTCACGCCAAGGAGTACTTCCCAGAACTTCTGCTGCCAGTGTCCTTGTCCCCATGGTGAAACAGAGCCCCCCCCCACCCCCACCCCGCCTCTGTAGGAGACCCTCCAACACTAGCAGGTAGGTCTGGTTCAGTCTCCCCTGGGGTCACTGCTCCTTCCCCTGGGTCCCGATGCACACACTACTTTGTGTGTTCCCTCCAAGAGTGGGGTCTCTGTTTCCCACAGTCCTGTCAAAGTCCTGCAATCAATTCCCACTAGGCTTCATAGTCTGATTCTCTAGGAATTCCTCCTCCCGTTGCCGGACCCCCAGGTTGGGAAGCCTGACAAGGGGCTCAGAACCTTCACTCCAGTGGGTGGACTTCCGTGGTATAAGTGTTCTCCAGTCTGTGAGTCACCCATCCAGCAGTTGTGGGATTTGATTTTACTGTGATTGCGCCCCTCCTACCATCTCATTGTGGCTTCCCCTTTGTCTTTGGATGTGGGGTATCTTTTTTTGGTGAGTTTCAGTGTCTTCCTGTTGATGATTGTCCAGCAGCTAGTTGTGATTCTGGTGTTCTTGCAAGAGGGAGTAAGAGGATGTCCTTCTAGTCCACCATCTTGGTTCTTTCTCCCCTGTAGATGTATTTCTGATGTATTTGTGGTGAGGAAGGTGATCCCCGAGTCTTACTCTTCCGCCGTCTTGAAGCTCTCCTCCCTCTTTTTTTTTATCATTCATTTGTTTATTTGACTGCGCCGGGTTTTAGTTGTGGCACGTGGGATCTTTAGTTGCATCATGCGGGATCTTTACAGCCTGCAGGCTGCAACTAAAAGATCCAGCATGCCACAACTAAAGCCTCAACTGAAGTTCAGTTCCTCTTCGCTTATGAAACTAAGGAAACAACTTGTCTGCTTCCCGCAGCCAACATACAATGGGGAGACAGGCATAGGGTGACTGCTATGGATGTTCCTGCCCAAGAGGGGGGGAATTGGATGGCACAAAAAGACACTTGTATTTCATAAATAGCAATTCTGGAATCCAGCTGGTCAAATGTCAGCTATTCCTTGATTCAGTATAAAGGCCTGGGAGTAACTCTCCATGGGTCTCAGGTCTGCTGTCTGGGCTTTTAGGTTCCTTTTTTTTTGAGTCATCCTTCCTTTTTTTTTTTTTCTTTTTTTTAAATAAACTTTTAATTTTAGAACAGTTCGGGATTTACAGAAATTTGGGCAGGGTACTCATCCTCTCCAAGCCTCAGTTTCATTATCTTGCTTACTTCGTTTGGAATGTCCTCTAATATATTTCACCCACTTGCTTTTCCAAACTAGAAAACTCTTAATTAATTTTCCAGTCATTTTTTTCCAGGGTACATTCCTTGCCCAAATCATGCTCAGTGTGGAGTTACAGTCTTCTGCTACACGTTCCCTCAGCCTCCTGTCATCCAAATGAACACAGTGTATTGGAATTATTTATGTTGCAGTCTCTTGTCTGTTGTTTTTCAGCACCTTGAGGGCTGGAATCCAAATTAGTGTCTGAAAGAGAGAAGGCATTTAAATATTTCCTGAATAAATTGAATACATTAAAAATTAATTTTCTCTGAATATATGGTAAATGTATACATTCATGTAACTATCAGCACAATCAGGATCCCAGACAGTTTCACCATCCCATCATATTTCTTTGTGCTAGCCCTTCCTCCACCCCCAGACCCTGGCAACCACCAATCTATTCTCTGTCCCTACAGTTTTGCCTTTTCCTGATGTCATATAAGTGGGATGGTACAGTATGTGGCCTTTTGAGACTGATTTCTTTTGCTCAGTATGACGCCTTTAAGATTCATCAGGATTGCTGTGTATTTCAATAGTTGATGACATTTTATTGCTGGGTAGTATTCCATCATATGGATATACCCCTGTTTGTTTATCCGTTCGCCCATTGGAAGGCACTGGGTTAATTTGCTGGAGGAGGTAATCGAGAGGATGTGACCACTAGTTAACCCAAGAGCTGGACCTGGGTAATCAGTAACCTCCTCACCCCCTCTCCTGTCCTTGGAATGTATGTTTTGCCAACTGTTCCCACAGTGGGAGCTGTTGAGACCATCTGGACAGTATGTGTGACTGAATCCAATTAAGGCCTCTATATAAACTTTTAAGGTGCTGGCAGGTGGGTGTGGAGATCTACTTGTCTTGTGGCCACCCAAGACAAGCCTTGTATTTGAGTTTCCTTGATTATTAGGCCTGTCACCTACCAATTTGGAGTGATCTGCCTCTTTCTTCGGTCTCTACCTGCCCTCTTCGTATAAGGCCAGTTTGCAAACCAACATAAAACTACTTTTCAGTGATTATGAGTAGAACTGTGATACAAATTCATTTAAACAGGTTTTTGGGTGAGCAGAAGTTTTCATTTCTGTAGGCTAGATACCTTAGAGTGGTATTTCTGCATTGTATGGTATATATATATGTTTAACTTTATAAAGAACAGCAAATTGTTTTCCAAAGTACCATATCATTTTACGTTCCCACAGTAATACATCAGAAGTTTAGTTTCCTGTGAATCTTTTCCAACACTTGGTATTGTCAGTATTTTTTTGGAATCATTTTAATAGGTGTGTAATGGTATCTCATATGGTTTTAATTTGTTTTTCCCTAATGGTTAATGAAATTGAACATGTTTTCATATTGCTTATTTGTTTTCCATATGTTCTCTTTGTTGAAGTGTCTATTCAGTTCTTCTGGCCATTTTTTTTTTTCAAATAAATTTATTTTATTTTTTGGCTGTGATGGGTCTTCCCTGCTGCATGCGGGCTTTCTCTAGTTGTGGTGAGCTGGGGCTACTCTTCGTTGCCGTGTGTGGGCTTCTCATTGCGGTGGCTTCTCTTGTTGCAGAGCACGGGCTCTAGAGCGCAGGCTCAGTAGTTGTGGCACAGGGGCTTAGTTGCTCTGTGGTATGTGGGATCTTTCTGGACCAGGGCTTGAACCCGTGTCCCATGCATTGGCAGGCGGATTCTTAACCACTGTGCCACCAGGGAAGCCCTGCCCATTTTAAAATTGTGTTGTTTATATTATTACTGTAGAGTTTTGAGAGTTTTTTATTCATTCTGGGTACAAGTCCTTTGATGTTATATATTACAAATATTTCCTCCAGTCTACAACTTTTCTTTCCATTATCTTAGCAGTGTCTTCTGTAGAGCAAAATTTTACAATTTTGATAAAGCCCAATTTATCTTTTTTTTTTCCTAATGGATAGTGCTTTTGGAGTAATATCCATGAATTTTTTGCCTAAAGATTTTTTCCTGTGTTTCCTTCTAAAGGCTATATAGTTTTACATTTGTATCTTTGATCCATTTTGAGTTATTTTTGTATAAGGTGTGAGGGATAGGTCAAAATCCAACTGTTCTGGCCTTTGAAGTTATACAAAATAAGTGTAATTTTTTCTATAAGAGTGTCTGCGATTGCAAATTCATTTCCTACTACAAAGAAGAAAAAAATACTAAGTCTCACTAATATCAATGGGAAATACAAAAAAAACCATAGGCATAAACTTCAAAAGAGATTCCAAGACCTGTGTGAAGAAAACTTCAAACCATTTTTTGAGAATATAAGAAAAATGGAAACAAATGGAGAAGTATACAATGAGAAGACAATATTGTAACAATGTTAATTCTGTCAAATTAATCATGAGATATAATGTCATTCTCATTCAAACCCCAGTAATTTTACATTTCACAGGGGATGTTTTGCAGATGGGGCTTTCCAGGAAGCTGACTGAGCCTGAGGTTAGCATGCAGGGCATTTGTTTGGGAGTGCTTGTGGACTCTGAAAAGATGGGGGGAGTGGAGAAGCAGGGCTGGACAGGGGGAGAAGTTGGTCTGCAGAGCAGTCCCAAAGAAGGTTTCCCCTGTCACCATGGGGAGCCCTGGCACTAGCTTGAATCCTCAGTTATACCAAGTTGGGACTAGGCGGCTGGCGTTTATAGTACACTCCTCACCCCCAGTCAGTCAGTCATCAAATGCAGGCTACTTCTGGAAAGAGGCCTCATCAAAGGTGTGACAGTTTTCTTCAGCTCAGGGCTCACAGCTAGGGCCATCTTTTGGCAGCCCTCCCAGAAGCTGGAAGAATAAGTATTTCTGAAGGAGGATCTGGGTGGCTCGTTAACAGCATCCACCACATGGAGGAAATTGGACAAAACTCCTGTCTGTAAAGTTTATCTGAAATAATAAATGTGATAGAAGACTTCATACGATCTTAACAAAGAAGAGTTATGTGGGAAGTCTTGCCCCATAAGATACAGTACACAGTACTACGACACAACCTGCAATGGTGAAAAGAGCAAATTATTAGCATAGGCATAGATAGATTAGTCAGTGGAGCAAAAATACAAGACCAGAACCAGACCTTTTGTTCATAAAATGTGGCTTCTCGCTCTATTAGGAATGAATGATTACTCAGTAAATGGTATTGGGACAAAAATGAAGTTAGATTCCCTAACTCATGCCTTACACTAAAGTTAATGTTAAATGGATTCAAGTCCATCTCAATGTGAAAAAGAAAACTTAATAGTACTAGAAAAAAATGTAATAGTGAAGGTGGAGAAGGACTTTCTAAGCATGATCTCAAAGGCAGAATCTATAAAAGAAAAATATGAACTCCAAATAAGATTAACATTTCATGGTAATAAACCTACTATAATTCACAAATCTAGTATTGACTGAAAGCTTATTATGTACCAGTTACTGTTATCGGGACTTGATGTGAATTGCCATCTAGCCCTATCATAGGGCACTATTATGTCCCCTGTTTTATAGATGAGGAAACTGAGAACTAGAAAAGTCAAGAAATGTACCCAAGTTCACAAAATGAGGACACAAAAAAGCCAAGATTTGAACCCACCCCAGTGTGTTCAAACTCGCTGTGCTATAAACAAATGTAAAAAACAATGACAGCCTAGGAAAAACATCTGTGTCATCAAAGGCAAAAGGTGACTATCCCTACTTCAAAAAGGTTTGTTACGAATCAATATTGAATATGTGAATACTCCAACGAAACATTCAAGAGTCCAGGGTAAAGATGAAGAAGAATGACTAATAAACATATGAGAGGAGCTTCAACTTCATAATCTCACAAGTGAGGAAAAAACAAAGGATTCAAACAAGGAGAAAACATTTTTCTTTTGACCCTTAAGCCAAGAGTAAGAAGGCTGCTGTCCTGGAATGGTGAGAGTGAGGACATGGCCACTGTCATATAGCTAGTGAGAGGGTTGAGAAGCACAAATTTTTCAAGGTGCTGTTTGGCAATATTTATCAAAAGCTTTGACCCAATAATGCTATTGATTGCAATTTATCTTTAGAAAACATGAAGAAATATATATGATATATATACTTTTTTACTCTGGTGCTGTAAGTATAATAAGAGTTTATAAAAATACATACATATATATATATATATATATATATATATATTACAACTACTATACTATACTGTCATTAATGATGATAATGCATATCTAAATTAGCCTAGAAAGTTGTTAAGGTTTTCTGTTGACTGAAAAAAGGTAAGTATAGTGTCACATTTTTGTAAATATAGCTATAGATATAATAATCTGGATAGATAAATCTAGAATGTTAGCAATACTTATGTTTAGGTGGCAGGATCATGGAAGTTTTTCTCTGTTTGCTTATCTTTATATTCTTATTTTTCTACTATAAATGTGTATGTCTTGTGTAATATAAGTTTTGGTACTTGATGTCAAAGTTTTGAGTAGGTTTTCTTAAATCCGAAGTCTTGAAAATAGAAAACAGCAGTCACATTCCTTGCTGGACATTTAAAATTCTATAAAATGTGTTTCAACTTGCTTCATTATTTTGGTTCATTTCAGTTTGGTTCATTTAAAAAATTTCAAGTTGGATCATTTTTTGTATGGGTCCTTTGTGTTTGTTTGCTCCCTGTACCTAGAAAACTTGCCCTTTCATTTGATAAGTAAAGCAGTCAGAGAACAAAGTTACCAATGTAATTTGAGTAGGTGTGGATCAGAATGAATTAGGCTACAGGACATTGTTTGGGACTGTTTTTCAAGATCCTTACTTTTTTTTTTTTAGTCTTCTGTATTCAGAGAAGATTGAAAGCCTAAGTGGGAGAGGAAGGCTTTCAGGTTCTCCGGTTTTTTTAAATGCAGGTCCCGAAGGCCTGAGATTGAGTTTCCTCAGCATGACAGGAACAGAATTTGGTAGAAAAAGCAAGCAAATCACGTTGGCCGAGATACTATCCCTGTGGTCCCTCCATCTCCCCAAGTGTCCTGGGTTTTCTGTGCTCTTCTCTGTCAAATACCCCTCTGCCTTTTCTCTACTTCTTTTTCCTCCAAGCTCCCTAAACTGCCAGTGTCCTTGAATTTGGACATCTTCCCAAAGAAAGTAGAATTGCCTAGGGAAGTAAGGAGAGAAAATGAGAATTTATTTTCCAGTTTTCAGGGGCATTTTTAGTGAGACAGATAGCTCAAGGCCTGTGGCAAGTTTGTGTGTGTGTGTGTGTGGTGCTTTGTTTTGTTTTTGTGTATACATGCACTGCCCTAATGCCATATCTCTTTTACATCAGTCACCTACCACCCCACTGCCAGACTGGCTACACACTCTTCTCATCCTGACAAGATTCCTAATTAGGTAGCGGTCATAACAAAGAGGAGGGAAGAATGAGATCCAGGCCGTAGTGCTGTCATGAACACGGGGTACAATGTAGTCTAACCAAATCTCTTTGTCAAAAAAGGCTAGCATGATATTGGGTATATCTAGAAATTCTAAAGCATGGTTAAACCTTGACTAGAATATCACCTTCCGTGTTGGCCCTTATGATGAAGAGTCAGAGTTGTTCAGGCTAGGACTAGAAATGATCCTTTTCTTTCTCCATCATGTCCTGGGGCCTGGACTTGATTAGGGAATCCAGGCTATCCTGTGCTCTGGGCAATGAGAAGTTTGGATGAGAGGAGAAAGGGACGGTGGAGTGGCAGGCCATCAGCCACCCTTGACTCTGTGCATCCAGAACTTAGGATGTAAATTAGGCCACGTGCCTTCTCTGCTCCACCTTCCTTTGGCTACTCTGGTTATTGAGAGGAAAGCCAGAGTCCTTGCAAGAGCCTACAAGGTTCCTCCTAGTCTGGCCTCCACACCTGACTTCATCTTCTACAGATATTCTCCTTTCTCACTCCACTCCCATCAGAGTAGCCTTTGTGCTCTTTCTTGGAAATGCCGACACACACTCGCCTCTAGGCCTTTGCGCTCAATCTTCCCTCTGTCTGGGACACCCCTCCTGCAGATCCCTGCATAGCTCCTAGCCTCCCTTCTCTCAGGTCCTGCCTATATTTAGGCCATTACCCTGCATGAGGCAGTCAGTTCCCCCATCCCCCTCATATTCCCTATCCACACTACCGTGCTTTGCTTTCCTCCCTGTACTTATGGGCATATGACATGCATTTATTTCATTGTTTAGATGTTTGTTGTCTTACTTCCCCCATTAGCATGTTAACTTCAGGAAAGCAGCAGCCCTGTTTTGTCTCCTGTTTTATCTTCAGTGGCCCTAGCATCTTCTAGCTGCTCAGAAAGGTTTTTTTAAATAAATGAATGAATCTCCTTGTGAGCTTTAGGGAACTGAATGCAAGGCCTGGGTCCTAGTGGCCCTTCCATGAATACTTATTGAATAGACTTGTTCGCCAGTTAAACCTAAGAGACCTAAGTTTAAGTCCCTGTTCTTCTTTGTGACTTTGGGCAAGTGTTTAGCCTCTTCATGTCTATATCTCATCAGACATCTCCTCTATAAAACTCAAAATTTAAAAGAATCCTAGATGAGGAAGTGTTTTGTAAGGAAAATTACCAATGGACCTGTATTATTCATTGAGGGTCTTGCCTGCTGCTCAAGGCAAGAGAATTGCAGCCACTCTCTCAGCTCAATTCTTTGTGTCCTGCTGGTGGGAAGGGGTAGTATCAGCCCAGCTCACTGTTAATGCATGAGGAGGTAAGGGCAATGCTGGGATTCTCAGAGGGGAGGGAAAGATGGGTGAGTAGAGATGGCAATGTCCCAGACACAGGGAGGTGTGGGTTTTATCACTGTCAGAGTGGGTTAAAACGCAAGTCAGGAATTCTTGGGCAGGAGGGATTTATTAGGGTTTTGAATCCCTCTTCTGGTAGAAATGGTGGTTATTTTCTAAAATGCTCATGACTATAGCAGGAGCATGGGCTTAGGTGTCAAATTACCTAGGTTTGAATTTCATTTCACCACTTTTCACCACAGGCAAATCACTTAATCTTTTAAAATCCCAGTTTCGCTTCTGTACTATCTACTTTGCTGGGCCATTATGAAGATTAGATGAAATATTTCAGGCAAAGTGGCTGGAACGTATACATGTTTATTAGTATTGTCAGCATTATACTATCATCAGGAATAGCAGTAGAGTAGTAATAGAGTAGTAGAGTAGAGTAGTAATAATATTCTCATATCTACCTCTTGGTAACTTAAATCCTCTGAGTCTCATTTTCCACTCAATAAAATGGGATGGTGATCCACATGACATGGCTGTTATTGCACCTTCCTTTGGAAACCAGATGATGGTGTATGTCAAAGAAATTTGTAAATGTGTAAGCTTTATCCAGATGTTAGTTATTACTGAATGTTACGATTCATCTACTGTCACCAGCCCCAGGGACCCAGCTCCATCTCCCCTCCCCCATGGAACACATACGGTGTTTCCTTAGACCTGGTTTTGGCCTCACAGTCTCCAGGCCTTCCAGTTGCAGTCAGATAATCCTCTGGACCTGAGGGGACCAAGAACCTCAGTCCCAGATGAAGGTAAATACAGGCCTTTCTCTGATCAAGTTTCCATGAGGGACCCTAGAGGCCATGATGGAGGGACATACTTTAAGAGCTACCACTGCAGACCTATCTGAGGGTTGTCAAAACTGTCAATAGAGAAGGTTGTCAAGCTTCTCTCCCTGAGGTTTTTAAACATAAGAGTCTTGCCTGAGGATGGAGTCTGAATTATATGACCTCTCAAGATCACATCTCATTAATATTCCATGTCACTTCCCAAGTTTGTATAGGCTCTCTTTTGGAAAGTAAGGCCCTTCAGTAATTAAACATCTGAAGGAACTGGGCATTCATTATCTGAGCATTAATTCTGAAGGCAGATCAGGGGATTCTGCAATTTCAAATCATTTTGGTAAATGGTCATTTGATTATTATCCAACTGATGGAATTATAAAGAAATCTTTGAACTCCATCTTTGTTTACATCCCTGTTCTTAGGGCTTCTGTGTATAAAGGTCTTTGATTAACTTGCTGTAAGGGTGCTCTGTTGAATTTTCTTTGTAGACATGTCTGTTCCCCCTGTGATATAGAGAGCTCCTATAGGCTAGAAATCTGTCTTGTCCTTGTGTGTCTCTCACTGCCTGTCACCACACAGGGTATCAGTAGTACAAAGTAGGTGTTTTGTTTTCTTTTTAATAAACAAATGAATAAAACTGCAGAGGAACTAGTGAATTGATTGTGGCCAGATTTGGGATTGCTACTAAAAAATTTCAACATACTTCTTGGATTTGCTTTGCGGTTGTTATCTGTTATCTGAAGACAAAATAATTGACAAACCTTTTCAAGCAGACTTTTCTTACAATTCTGAATTAATTTTAATGACATTAAGTACACTTCTGGAGTTTACAGAAGGCTTTTCAGCATGTGGGTTTTATCCAAAGAGGATAGACTAAGACTCTCTTTCCATACCATTCAGAAAATGGGACAGAAGAAGGTCCCTAGTCATGTTAGCAGTGAAAGTACAGATAAATTCATGTTCCAGACCTTTGTCCTGTGCTTCTTCATCTGGTTAAAATGAAAATATCTGGCAAAAAATTGACTCGATAAGTATAGTTCCAGTTTTCTGAGTTTCTTGAAAGGCGGTGGTAGATTGAAGTCACAAGATTTGAATTTTGATTCTGATTTTAATGCCGTGGACCTCCGTTTCTGTGTGGGTATAGTACGGGTGGAGTGGAAAGGGGACGCTCTAATGTTTTAAGACTCAATGCCTGGTTTCTGGTAACTCACCCACCAGAGAGTGGAAATAGCAGGAACTTTATGGCTCTGACTGAATTACTTGAGACCAGAGTGCCTCACAGCACCTAACGCGTGAGAAATGGCAAGGGGTGTTTATTGCTTCGTGGGTTCCGGGCTGAGAGTCTTGGTGGTTTGGGCACTGGCTTTGAGGACAGGCTGAACTGGGTTCTTTCCTCAGACCTGCTGCCCATTAGCCTTATCACTCTATGTATGTGAACAGTTCTAAGACATCGTAAAATCTTAATATTTTCGTTTCACTGAAAAATGGGAATAAAAATAGTGCCCCTAGTACAGAGTTGTTGAAAGGACTGAAATGATGAGGTATGTAAGATTATGTAAGAAGCACCTGACACACAGCAAGGGCTAAAAAGATAATAGTTGTTAATGTGGTGGTGATGGATGGAGATGATGACAACCATGATGGTTAACTGAAAGAAGCAGGGATGTCAGTTTCCTTATCGGCCTCTTAGACTGTGGAGAGGATTAAGTGAGTTAATGTTTGTAAAGGAGTTAGCAGAATACCTGGTACACTGTAATTGCTATTAAAGTGTTCATGTTTTGTTTTGTTTTGTTTTGTTTTTTGTGGTACGTGGGTCTCTCACTGTTGTGGCCTCTCCTGTTGCAGAGCACAGGCTCCGGACGCGCAGGCTCAGCGGCCATGGCTCACGGGCCTAGTTGCTCCGCGGCATGTGGGATCTTCCCGGACCGGGGCACGAACCCGCGTCCCCTGCATCGGCAGGCGGACCCTCAACCACTGCGCCACCAGGGAAGCCCTAAAGTGTTCATGTTTTAAAGAGAAATACATGTTTCCCACACTCTCCAATACAGGTCAAACTTCCACTGCATGAAGCTGGCAGAGAAGGAAGGCATTTGCTGCCATTGAGACATTTTCTGGGCAACGTTGTTCAGTTTCATGATTAAGAAGGAATGATTCATTCCCTCCTGGATGTGCTATTGCCTGTAAAGACAACAGGTGCTCTGCCAGAGTATACCAAACACTTTTTTCTTCTCCTTTTTCCTCACGCTCCCCCTCCTTTTGTGTTCTTTTTTTTCTCTTTTTGGTTCATAGTCAAGTAACTTTCCCTCTGCTGTGATCTTCCCCCTCACATCTGTTCTTATCCCTCCTTTGCTGCTAAGCCACGTGAGTCATGAGGACCGCTCCAACAGAGGTGCAACTGTTCTTTGGCAATCAAAGGGCTTCTCATGCCCTGCTCCGAGTCACACGGTAATGCTTTAAATGCCAGCTCAAATGCTAGCGCAAAGCTGGACCCCCTTTCATCTCTCCCTTTTGAAGAGCTTCTTTGTGGGGGGTCTCCTCATGAATACTATCGTGAGATAGAGCGCATTTTCACCCATTTGTCTCGCTTTTCTTTCTCATTCCTTATGGAAGGAGTGGGGAGCTGGACTCTGAGAGAAAACTCCTGCTGCAGCTGAGGGAGCCTCCCATGAAACTGCACCACTAAGTTGGGTTAGAAATGAGGTGATTTCCCTGAAGGGCAGGTTTGTCACACCCTTTGTCTTATTCAGAAGACCTCATCTGTTCAGATTTCATTCGCACCTTATAGGTAACTCATGTGACGCCCCCAAAGATTATGGACTTGTCTTTAAAATCTATGGATTTTCTTATGTGATATTTGTGAATCTGAATTAGGTTTATTCCATCAGATTTTTGTGTTTTAAATGTTTTAAACTGGTTTCCTGTGAACCACAATAATACCCCAGGCTCAAACTTATTTAGAGAGCATGTTGGATTCTGGGAATAATCCCAGCAGCCAGTCCTTCTTTCAGAGCTTTTGTAAAGAGCTTTTTTTCCTCACATAAGTAAACATTCGAAAATGAGATTAAGATTCCTTCTAAGCCCCAGCGTTTAACTCATCATTTTTAGTTACTTGTTTACACTCAGTCTAAAAGGTCTAACATAGATGCAGTAACGTGGGAGAAATTAACTGTCTTCATTCCAGAACTGAGCTGATACCTTCTCAAGATGAGATGCTCTTGAAATGTTCTCAGGATAAGTGGGAAGAGCCTGAAGGATGGTCGATTTGGCCTTTAGCTTATCCTAGTTATAACAAACATCATTCCTTGTCCAGGTGCAGGTGTGTCAGCAACCACTGAAGGAGCAATAGACCATTTCTGCTTCTCTACATCTGACCCCTAACCTGGACTGAGCACTGGTCCCGAGCATCTACTGCATGTACGCACATAGCACACACTACCTCTAACCTTTCTGAGAACTCTGTGAAGTGTTATTATCCTGAGTCTGCAGGTAAAGAAACTGAGGCTCAAAAGAATCAACCAGTCGTACTTGACCTAACCAAGTACAGCAGATTGTAGTTTCAAACTATGGCTACAGCAGTGTTTCCTTATCTAGAAATGGCCTGTCCAGAATCTTGCCACTCCCCAATCCAGAAAAGTCCATTTTCTCTCCCCTTTAAATTTTTAAGCCTTTGTGATTGCCTCAACAAGTAGAATGTTGTAGAAATGATGCTGCATGACTTCTTAGGTTCGGCCAACGCAAGGTGACATTTTTCTGTCTAGCTCTTTCTCTCTCTTTAGGAATAGTTACCATCGGAACCCAGCTATCATGTTGTGAGAAAGCTCAGGCCACATGGAGAGGCCACATGTAGATGTTCCAGCAAATAGCTTTGGCTAAGGTCCCAGCTGACAACCAGCACCAATTGCCAAGCCTTCTAGTGATTCCAGCCCCCAGCCTCAAGCCATCATCCCAGCTTATGCCTAATGGAGCAGAGATAAGCTGACCCTGCCAAGTCCTGCCCCTGTTGCAGGCTCACAAGCAAAATAAACATTGTTGTACTAAGATACTAAGTTTCAGCAAATGGCACTTCTAAATACACATTGCTTTGTCACAGCTACCTGTCTACCTCATTTTTTCTTCAAGCAAAAGAAACTGAACAGAAAGTTAATTGTGGAGATAGAAAACCTAAGTCATTTTATCAGAACGATCTAAATTAATTAATGGACGCCAAAGTCAAATGTTCTTGGTGATCAAGGATACAAAGTGATCAAGCCACAGGTTTTTACAGTCTATGCCAGTGGTACCATCTCAGGGCAATTGCTTTACCCTGGGACTTTACCTGTAAGTGAGGAGGTTGGACTAAAGATCCTCTGCAATTCTGCCTTGTGTAGTCACTGATGCTGTGTTAGCCTTACCCCATCCCATCCAATTGTTTGTGTTTCTCTCTCGTCTGTTGTTAAGGCAGAAAGATTTCCCCAGCCTCTTACGCTGTCTGTCCATTGGCTCCCCTGAGTCCTTGTGGAGAGATACCCAATTTTCTCAAGTGTCTTCTGAAATAACTTTCGGATCACACATCTATTCACACACATTACAAACAACAGTGAAACCAAGAGTTCTCATTTGGCAGAACAGCTGATGTGGCTAAGATAAAAGCAAGGCTGAACCTTGGATTCCAAAGTCTGGCGAGTGTCAGAAATTGTAGGAAACATAAAATTATCTAGTCTGTCTCATGGCTGAGGAGCCCTATTGGTGTGATGGCTAAATTAGTTTTATGATATTATTTCTGGCTTCAGTTCAGCTGAATCTAGGGACCCCAGGGGGCACACAAACTCTCTGCCATCTCTCTCTTTTGGGGGCCTTTCCTTGCTATGTGGAAACAAACGTAATATCAACATGAAATATAAATTGAAAAGCTTCCCTTGGCTCTTTGTGTACTGCCTGGCTTTTTAGATCAGTTACTTGATTTCTGTCACTTGTCTGCCATGCTCTTGAAGTCTTTGCCGTCTCAGTGTGCTATTTAGATGCTTAATGTCTCCTCTGTTGAAGCCCGTTCCCTTGGAGCTGGTGTTAATGAGGTCCCAAGAAGTAGTGCTACATTTTGCAGCACAATTTCAGTTGCCCAGAGAGATGAATGGTATGAAACAGGCAAAAGGGATCCCTCAAGTTGGCTTGGAGAACAGGACCACCAGGAGCCCTGAGTGGCATTCAGTCAGGTGCTGCTGTGGAGTAGGGGAGCAGAGAGTGATCCCTTTGACAGGAAAACAAATTGAAGGGGAAAGAAAATCAGACAAATGCCACTTTTCAAAAGGGGAGCTGGGAATAGAGGGGCACTACATCTGATCAAACTGAGGCTCCACGCTGCCATGGTTTTCTAATATTCTGGGGAAGATTTCCTTCTGACGTTGGACAGTGCCCTGATTTTAAGGTATCTCCTGAGGAAAGAAAGTTCCCTCTGTAGATTTGGGTGCCAGGATTAATCTCAGTTCTTATGATAGCCCTATTTGGATGGTTAAAAAAATGCATAGATAGCTGGTGATTATGCCTCCTTCCCTCGCCTGTCAGCTTGCATTACACGGCAGCTCTTGGCAGATAAAAATTTGGGAATAGTATTTCACTGTGTGTGCACGCATAAACACACACAGAGAGAAATCTGAGCACTGGAGGAAGTTTTAGATGAAGGTGTCCTTAAAAACAGAAATTGCACCATCTAAAAGACGCACAGCATGTCTGAGGGCTCTTTGAAACATGTTGCCTCTCTGCCCCTGTGTTCTATGTATTTCTAAGCAGAGACTTTAGGCAACTGTAGGAAAAAGGAAAACCTACCACAGCCTTTTAGGTCTTAGCCAATGAAGTGACATTCTCCTTGGGCAGTTCGGAAGTCAGTGATTCCCCATTTGATTCAAGTACAGCCTAATGATTAGGGAATTTAGACAAACTGGTGTAAATTCTGGCTGCTGCATTTACTCAGCACTTGGGACCTTAGGTCTTTTAATTAACATTTTGGAGGTTCAGTCTCTGCAACATTGAACATTGTGATGGTGTTGTAAGGACTAATGAGATAACGTATATAACTGTGTCACACACTGCTTGCCAGGTAACAAGTGCTCAATAATTTTTTTACCAATTTATAACAACAATAACAACATCAACAGCCTGAAGTATTGGCCGTGGTGGCACACATGAGAAAGCAGTTTGGGAGATAAAACCTGGGATCATGTACTATTAGCAAGAAAAGGGCATTAAAGAATGAGCTTCACCCAAAGCAACTTGATTTGGAATATAAGGCTAAGTTCTTATGGAACAGTATTTCACAGATGGGTTTACATTAATGCACTTAACTTTTATGATATACAATGTAACCGATTGTATTCCATAACTTGTCTTTTCAAAATGCCTATAAAGGGAAGGCGGACAGTGGATGGGGTGGGAATTATTGTTTCTTTATTGTAAATGAGGACCTGAGAGAGAGAAGGTGCGTCCTGCACATGGTCTTGGACCTGAAGCAGAGCTGTGTGTACCGACGTGGGGATGGCACAGTACACCCAGCCTCCCCTGCTCTTGGCATCCCACACAGAGTGGTACATTTGTAACAACAGATATACCTACATTGACAACATCGTTATCATCCAGAGTCCATAGTTTATCCTAGGGTTCACTCTCAATATTTTGCATTCTAGGGGTTTCGGTATATGATGCCCAAATATGATGGCCTGTATCCGCTTTTATAGAATCATGCAGAGTAGTTTCACTGCCCTAATACTCTTCTGTGCTCTGTCTATTCATCCCTCCTTTCACCCTAACCCCTGGAAACCACTGATCTTTTTTATAGTTTCTGTAGTTTTTGCCTTTCCAGAAAGTTATATAGTTAGAATCATACAGTATGTAACCCTTTCAGATTGGCTTCTTTCACTTAGTAATATGCATTTAAGGTTCCTTCATGTCTTTTTGTGTTTTGATAGCTCATTTCTTTTTAGCGCTGAGTCATATCCCATTGTCTGGATGTACCACAGTTTATCCGTTTGAAGGACCTCTTGGTTGCTTCCAAATTTTGGCAGTTATAAATAAAGCTGCTATAAACAATTGTGTGTAGGTTTTTGTGTGCGCATAAGTTTTCAACTCATTTAGGTAAATACCAAGAAGCACAATTGCTGTATCATATGGTACAAATATGCTTAGTTTTGTATGAAATAGCCAAACTGTCTTCCACGGTGGCTGTACCATTTTGCCTTCCCATAAGCAATGAATGAGAGTTCCTGTTGCTCCGCACCCTTGCCAGTATTTAGTGTCGTCAGTGTTCTGGATTTTGGTGTGTAGTGGCATCCTGTTGCTGTTTTAATTTGCATTTCCCTGATGACATATGATATGGAACATCTTTTCATATGCTTATTTGCCATCTGTATATCTTCTTTGGGGAGGTGTCTATTCAGGACTTTTGCCTATTTTTAAATTGGATTGTTTGTTTTCCTATTGTTCGGCTTTAAGAGTTCTTTTTATTTTTTAGATAACAGTCCTTTATCAGATGTATCTTTTGCAAATATTTTCTCCCAGTCTGTGGCTTGTCTTCTCATTCTCTTGACAGTGTCTGGTGCAGAGCAGAAGTTTTTAATTTTAATGAAGTCCAGCTTATCAATTATTTCTTTCATGGATTGTGCTTTTGGCGTTGTATCTAAAAAGTCATTGCCATACCCAAGGTTGTCTAGATTTCTGCCTATGTCTTCTAGGAGTTTTACAGTTTTTCATTTTACATTTAGGTCTGTGGTCTGTTTTGAGTTAATTTTTGTGAATGATGTAAGGTCTGTGTCTAGATTCATTTTTTTTGCATGGATGTTTACATCTTACTTTTGGTATGAATATTTTTCATTAAAAAAGACAAATGTAGAGGTTTATGAAGGTTCTTCACTGTTTCATTTTGCAATGTTTACTTTTACTGCTTATCAAACCGACCAATAACCACACTTGTTTCAAACTACTGTAAAAATCTGAGGTTTGAAACCAGGTGGCTATTAGTTCTTACACAGAAGCAATTTCTCCCCATCGAAGAGGCCAGATCACTGGATTGCCCAGCCCAAACCTTTGCTTTGTATAGATGAGTCTCTCTGATAGGAAAAAAAATCTTTTAATAAACATGCTTAACAACTTACAGAATTCTTGAGAAACTTAAGGAAATGAAGAAGACAACAATTTTCTGCTTGGGAAGGAAAATCACATCCAAATATAGCTGTGCTTTCATCTATACTGAAATTGTATGGGGATGATTTTAATATGGTTATCAACACCCTAAATAGACAGTATGTGACTGGGGACAGAATGATAAGAGAAGGGGAAAAGCCTATTTCTCTGAGAGCCTCATAGCACACTCATTTGTACAGCTGCCTCTAACCAGCGGTGAGTCCAGGGCTCAGTGTCTCCTTGCATGTGTAAGATAAGGAGTGGCTCATGGTTGCTTTGACTCGTCACTCTGAGCCCGGGATGGGGGAAGGGAACCCACCTCTAATCCTTCATGCTCTCATGCCTTTGCTATTCCGCTGAAGGAAACATCAATATCTAACCCAGAGAACAAATCTAGCAGAACCCAAGAGGCAGCGTTTCCCTCATGCCTGACTGAAGAAGATATCTCTTGCAGGCTCTGGCCGAGAACTGTAATGACTGCCACCAGCTTGTGGATTTTCTGTGCCGAGGGGATTATTTTTGCAGTAGGGTCCATACTAGGTACTCCCTCTTTCCTCCTCCCTTCTTGTCATGCTCCCACCGTTTTCTTGAACCAGAACCCCTTCCCAGTGGATCACCTTAGAACTCATTCCAAATCAGCCTAGAGATCCAGGTTGAAGCCCAGAGTGGGGGCAGGCGTCCCATGTTTTAAAAGCCAACATTCCCTCTTGGCTCTCATGTTATGGTGAATCTAGGTCACAGACACCCAAGATAGGCTGCTCAAGGTGTGGTGGGAAGTGATATATTTTGTCTTGAGGTTTTAAGGCACTTATTTCTAACAGAAGCTTAGAAAGTTCTCTGAGCAAGAAAGCAGTGTGAAAGGTAGCAGGAGCTACGGTGAGCAATAACCACCAAAAAAGCTGCTGCTTCCCTGGGCAACTACTCTTCTCTTTGCTGTGTCAATCAATGATTCCCTTTCCATTCAAAAATTTTTTAAAAAATTACTTTGAGGGGCTTCCCTGGTGGCGCAGTGGTTGAGAATCTGCCTGCTGATGCAGGGGACACAGGTTCGTGCCCTGGTCTGGGAAGATCCCACATGCCGCGGAGCATCTGGGCCCGTGAGCCACAACTACTGAGCCTGCGCATCTGGAGCCTGTGCTCCGCAACAAGAGAGGCCGCGAGAGTGAGAGGCCCGCGCAACGCGATGAAGAGTGGCCCCCGCTTGCCACAACTAGAGAAAGCCCTCGCCCAGAAACGAAGACCCAACACAGCCCTAAGTAAATAAATTAATTAAGAAAAATAAAATTACTTTGAGCTTTCCATATTGATTAAAATCTAATGTCATACATATACATTGTTTCAAACTTAACTAGGAAAGGAGGTTTCATAGCTTTGCATAGTATTCAATGAAATGATCACTTTAAAGGATTTGTCAGTGAACGTTTAAGCACTTTTCCCCTTAGGACTAATAATAATGATAGTAATCAAAATCATACTAGGTATGGTAATAAAAACAACAATCATCACTTGTTGAATATGTTCTACATCTAGGTGCAGTGCTTAGTGTTTTATGCGCTTTTTATTATTTCATTCTCACAATTCTGAGTAAGAGATTTCTACAGGTGTCAGAAAATACAAACAAAAAACAAAACAAAAAGGCCTTAAATTTACCACGTGCTTTTGTTTTGTTTTTTAGCCATTTCCTTTATTAGAATGTGCTATCCAATGATTTTGGAACATAGCATAGGGTCTGTAGTTATGAAATCAACCTGAAGATGGTTTTTTGGCCTATTTAAAATGGCATTTGTAGGTTTTATTGTAAAGGTTAATATTAACAAGAACAATAGTAAATAACAAGAGGAACCTTCTGTTGAGCACCTAGAGTTCACCAGGCACTGTCTTGACTGCATGGCATAGGTTAGTTCAGTTCAGCCCTTTGAGGTGGACATTTTTGTGTCCATTTGTAGACGAGGAAACTGAGGTTTAGAAAGGATAGATAAGCTGGCTTGATTGAGGCAGGAGATAGATGGGCTCCAGGCTAGGCATTTACAACTAGCCTACTGTTCGCATTTCCTGAGACAGGAGCTAGGTGGGCTCCAGGTTAGGCATTTACAATCAGCCTTCTGTTTGCTCTCCAGAATGGAAGTAACAACAGAAACGGGGTAAGTAGCCAGGCTTTGTCTCTTGTGGACGCCTTAAAATAACAGTCATGGCAGGAATGAAGAGGGGCTGTACCTTGTTTGAGTAAAGGATCAAGAGATCACATATCCCCCCTCTTGGGGCAAGGGAGACACTACACAGACACAGAAAGGCTCCTTGGGGGTCAAAAGTCAGGGGACGCCAGGCCATAGTAAGTCTTGCTTCTTTCCTCCCAGACACCTTTGCTTTGAAATCCACCTTGGCTGAGGGGTGCATGTGCACCTAGGGGAGGGTGCTGAGACAAATTAGCCAGGGGGACAAAACAAGATGATTGGCCAGAGGGAAGACAAAGACCCGGAAAACTGCCCCCTTATAAAGGATTTAAACTTCCCAAAGGCACGACTCTCAAGACTCTCTCGCAGAGTTCGCCCGTGTGTCTTTCCCCATGTACTCTGCTTTTCCAGTAAATGTTTTACTTTTCTCTTTACCTTCCGCCTCCTTGTCAGAATTCTTTCTTGTCAAGGCAGGCAAGGACTGGGGATTTAGGCCCTAGCCACTGGCCTCTGCGGTCTAGCAGTTAGGACTCCTGGTCAGGGAATAAAGGTCTTGCTTCCAGCTACTGTTTGTTCACGGCTGCTGCTTACTGCAAGCTACCGATCACTGCTGTGTGTGTCCAAAATCATGAAGACCCTCAGCTGGTAAGTGATGAAACCAATGTCAGAAGCAGATTGGGGGCTTCCCTGGCAGTCCAGTGGTTAAGACTTTGCCTTCCAATGCAGGAGGTATGGGTTTGATCCCTGGTCGGGGAGCTAAGATTCCACATGCCTCGCAGCCAAAAAAAAAAAAAACCAAAACATAAAACAGAGGTGATATTGTAACAGATTCAATCAAGACTTTAAAAATGGTCCACATCAAAAGAAATCTTAAAAAAAAATAAGGAAATACAAATAAAGTATGGATTTTAGTTAATGGTAATACATCAATATTGGTTCATAATTGTGACAAATGTGCAAATGTTAATAGTAGGGGAAAGTGGGTATGGGGTATACCAGAACTCTCTATACTGTGTGTGTAACTCTTCTGTAAGCATAAGATAATTCTAAAATAAAAGGCAATTTAAAAAAACGAAGAAGAAGAAGCAGCAGATTGGCCTGACCTCAAAGTGCTGTCTACAAAGGGCTGCGTGTAGCAGGGTGTGAGCCTGTCAAGGAATAACTGTACTTGAAGCATGCGGGCAGCTGGCAGAATTGGGGACGGGGGCAAGGGTACCTTGATGGAGCGGTAGTGACTGGACTGGGGCTGAAGTCTTCCTCTCCTGGATCAAGCCTCCTGCGTCCGCTGGTCGCAATGGCCTCTGTGCCATTGTAAGTATAACGTGGGGAAGGAGCTCTGTCTGCAGGGAGGAAAAGTTGAAGTACGAAAGTTGGTTGGAGGCCAACCTAGTTTTACACACTGATAGAGCTGTTTGCTTAGTTTCTGCTTTTTTTTTTTTTTAAGTAGGTATTAAAAGATGCTGCACCCACTTCTGTGGCAAGCTGTCTTTTCTTTTTAACCATTTTTAAACATTGAAATATAGTTCATTTACAATGTTGTCTTAGTTTCGGGTGTACAGCAAAGTGATTCAGTTTATGTGTATATATATATATACACATATATATGTATGTTCTTTTTCAGATTCTTTCTGGAAACTATCTCTCTACTCTGCTGGCTCCCATATAACCAGGTTATATGAAGTGGTCTTGATCTGCTGGTCACAGCTGATTAGTCCAGGGTCGGGCCCCTTAGACAACCTGGGTTGGTCATGGTTCCTTCTCTGAAAATTTGGAATTGGGACTCAGAGCTTCCAGCCTTAGCAGGAGCTGTAGGTGACCTGGGAAGCTGAGAAAGCTGGCCGGTAGTGAGAAAGAGTGATGTGGGCATATTTAAAAGCACGGAGAGGAAAGACTCAGAGAAGCAGCCACAAAGGCATTCCAGTTACAAGTTTTGGTCTATTCCTGAGGCTCTGCTGTGTCCCTGCCCTGGGGTTCAGTGAGACCATGTATGAACAATGAAATACAATATGGCAAATTTCTATTTTTGTTTAAATTAATTAAGTGGATTTCTGTCACTGGCAGAATAAGCGGTCTTAGTTTGGAGTGTTTAAGGCTCAGCCCCAGGTTAGAGGGCAGCCCTGAATCGGTAGGGGAGGAGGTGTGGTGGGAGGATGGCTGTAATAAACAAGAAGCCAAGGAAAACAACTGCATCCCTATAGAGTCTCTGTCAAATCCTGAAAAACTGAGGGTGCAGGGTAGTGGTATTTACAGTCCAATAATGGAATTCCCCATGGCTGGAGAGAGGAGAGCTCACCCACTGCTCCCTCCACAGTGCCTGCTGCAGCAGAATGGAAGAGGGGGTGGCGATGGGCAGGAGGCCCAGAGTGGCAGTGGAGCGGTAGCTGATGCTGCCCAGGAGCCCACAGTTGGAACTGTGGGGGAGACGGTGGGCCCCGGGAGGGCCATACCCTATGAGAAACCTGCAGGGAGGGATTTGGGGTTTCTTTGATCTGTGGGAGGGCCTGTGGAGGATGTGCTATGATGTTACTGTTGTTGAGATGCTACAGCACTCCCAGGGCTGATGTGGTGTGAAGCAATGAACCTTACACAAGCTGGGAAGGGCAGGAATGAATCTGGGCTCAAAGGGAGGATAACTAGCAAAGCCAGCTAACTTACCAGACTCAGATTTGGCAGAGATGGCTTTTTGAATGTAGAGCATTGTAGCTTTCTGCTTGTAGCTTCTCTCTACCGAAGCCAGAGACGTGTGACCAAGGAAAATAACTATGGCCCACACTGAAACAGACACACCCCTGTCCTTTCTAAATGTCCCTCCGTGCTCCTTCCAGGCCAAGTCACCTCGATACTCTCTGAGTCAGCCTCTGTGGCCACATACTTCTTCTCTGCTGCATGAATTCTAACTCTATAATTGAAGTAAACAAAAATCCAGGAACCGAATGAGGTGGACTTCTTACAAGATGTCACTCTGTTTTACTACATTACTTTCCTTCTTTAAAAAAAAAAGAAATGGGGCTTCCCTGGTGGCTCAGTGGTTGAGAGACCGCCTGCCGATGCAGGGGACACGGGTTCATGCCCCGGTCCGGGAAGATCCCACATGCCGCGGAGCGGCTGGGCCCGTGAGCCATGGCCGCTGAGCCTGCGCGTCCGGAGCCTGTGCTCCGCAACGGGAGAGGCCACAACAGTGAGAGGCCCGCGTACTGCAAAAAAAGAAAAAAAAAAAAAGAAATGTATTATCTTTGCAAGCAGAAGTGCCTGAGAAACGCTATGCTAGACTGACAGAAGGGGAAAATCTAGCATTTTAGGTGTTTTTCTAAATAAGAATATTTAGATGCTTCTTATTCTTTTCTTCTTCCTTGGAACTCCTTGGTCTTTCTGATAAAAAGTCCTGTGATCTGTGAGCAGACTATCTCCCACCTTTGTGGTACCAGGTCATCTTGGTGATGATATGCTTTTGATTGTGTTCATGAGAAATTTGTCATTTATAAGTCACTGCACACATTTTATACCTGAATAAAAGAGAAATATGCATGGATGTCATTGTGCTTGATTGAATCCTTATGCATGACGATCTGAAAGTGCTTATGTGAGGCATTACGAACAATTAATGATTTACTCGTATCTGAGTTCAGCATTGTGTCGTATATTACCTGGGGCTGATGAAAGGCACCATATAAGTGCAAAATGTTATTAGTTTTTAGGGGAGGGATGATAAGATTTGAAGCATAACCTAGCCCTAGTGAAATACTCAATCTCAGGTAAGCTGCTTGCAGTTCAAATTGCAGTAGCAAAGAGGCTTTTGGTCCCCCCACACATTAATCTTTTAAGCAGAAGTGATGCCTAGAAACTCATACATCTCCAAATGGAGGGGGTTCCTGGCATGTATACTGCAGGCATCTTAAGAATCACAGTGGGGATCTGGAGATGCACCCACCGGCTTCTCTGGGTGACCTTTTGCTCAGGGGCTGAGTGTGGTGGGTGGAGGATGGAGTGAGGCTGGGCAGAAGGCTTTGTTTGGTTCTAGGAGGCACCTCATCAGGAAAGGATGAGACATGCATCTCTGACTGATGAGCTGTTAGAGGTTTAAAATGTTTGCCTTGGGTGAACTTAGGGAAAAACACCATCCTTTCTGGCTTAATGTGAATTAAATTTTTCGATTACTCCAGAGGAAGGAAAGGCAGCGGCTCCAAGCATGCTTATTTGTGGAAAGTAAAATGAAATTAAGCACTCCAGTAGAAGGAATCTTAGCAGCTCACTGATCCCAGGCCATTGCCCCTTGCCACTCAACGGCAGTGAAAATTTGATTTGAGGGTAACGGATATTTTAAATGGAGTATCCTGAATCCATCTAAACACGTTTTCATTCTGAGAGAATAACGATACTAATTTGTATATCCTGGGAAAGAAATGAAGCATTTTAATGTTTTTTCTCCCTTCAAGGAGAGTGTTGTAGGTCTCTTGAGTAATGGAAGGAGAATCAATATAGGGATGCGTGGTCCTCCTGGCAGCTGGCGTTTTGCGGTTTGCCATATACCTGCATGTAGAGAATCCCCTTTTGGTCATGGGATGCTCAGATAAAAAAGTGGGAATCCTGGGAATGGAAGAAAGTCTTGATGTTTTCATAAAAGCGAAAACCTGGGTGACCCTTTCCTTCTGTTTGAAAGAGGACAAGAGGAAAAGCATCTCTCTCCGTGTGTGCGTGTGTGTTTGTGTTTCGTTAGAGTATGGACAAACACTCTTGATGATATATCAGGAAGCCCATGATATTTTATGCATGTAGGTATATTTAAAGTCTGGAAAAAAGAGTTGTAAAATTATCATATCATCCTTGGGGGTTCCTATGAATATGCCAGATCCCTCTGAGTTTGGAGTGAGTAGACTTAGTTATTCTTGGTCAGAACAGGAGAATGTAGTGTGTGTGTGGGGGGTGGGGGGTGGGTTAGGCATCACTTTTGTGCTTATGAGTATTCCTCATAGCCTTTGTTTGGGGATTGAATGAAGAAGCAAACTAAAAGGATGAGGGAAGGCAGGAAAAACAAAAAGATATTTCATAATACCTTGATTTTTTAAAGTGTGCTGATGATAGAGACCAAGTCTCCATTTCTGGTTAAGACTTGAGCAGGTAGGGGTGATCTGCTCAGGTGGGCAAACTTGAATTTTCAGTTACGAAGTAAGACTTTCCAAAGAAGAGGAGAAGGTGTAAACAGCCCTCCAGCCCACGTGCCACGTATACAGCCAAGCACCATCTCACATCTCCGTGGCTTCCTCTGAGGCTGCTGGACCATACACACCACTAATAACGGATGATAGTTGTTCTGAAAAAAGAAAACTTAGAATGTAGAGGAATCATGTTACTACTGACATGTTTTTAAGATTAGAGCTGGGTGATGGGGAAGAAGAAAGAATGAAGAAAGGAGAAGGAAGAGGAAGAGAAGGAAAACAAGGAGAGGAGAGGATGACGAGGAGGAGGAGAAGAGGAAAATGACAATGATGTCATATTCGGGACATACTTACACTAAAAAGTTATTCATTGTTCATCAGAAATTCAAATATAACTGGGTGCCCTGTATTTTATATGGCAATCCCAACCATGTTCCAGGCAAAAGGCTAAGCATTTCCATGTATAATCTCATTTAAACTGCACAAAACTCCTATCAAACAAGGACTAATGTCCTCTGTAGTTTTAGGTAAGAAGCTGAGACTCAAAGAGGTGAAAAGACTTCCCCAGTGTCCCATAGCTGGTGAGTGATGGAGCCAGGCTAAGAACCCAGGCAGAGCCTACACACTGGAGCCCTAGAAAAGGAAAAAAATGAAGCAAGGGAAGCAATTCCACCTTGGGACATTTTGAAACAATTTAATGGAAGCTTTTGTGCAAGGAAAGAGAAGGCAATTAGCAAGACTCATGGTTTCTGAAGATTGTCGGCAACTACTTCATTGTTGGCAACCAACTTCCTTTAGGGAGCTCCGTGTAAATTGTAATCCTAGATCTATGACAAAGGAGACACCCTTTCTATCCCCTGTTGGTGGCATAAATTAAAAACTTCCTATATTCTGAATAGAGAAATGAAACCTTTGTGGTAAATCTCATAAAAATGTGCCCTGGAGTTGAAAAATTGCATTCAGACCTCAGCCATCTATATTAATGCTGAGAAAGGACAGTGTGAATAGGGAAAGATATGAATTACGAAATATTTCTAGGTGCTGAATGTTAAGAGAGACACTGTTAAGCCAGAATGTATCCGAGGTTGTGTGACCAGGCTGCTGGCAAAGTGCCGCTGCTGGCGGTGGGAAGAGGGTGTGCTTAGCGTGGGCTGGAGGTCCCTAAAAATAATTTGAGAGAAATAAGGGACTGGGAGGGGTTAGCCTGGAAATAGACTACGAAGAGGAGCTACAACAGCTACCTGAATTATGCAAAAGGCATAATTCTAATTTCTTGTGGCTAGAATTCTGTTACGACCAAAGATAGAACTAGACCAACCTGTAAAATTTTATAGAGGTAGGTTTCCACTCATCATAGAAGATCACTTTCTAGAAACCAGAGTGGTCCGATGGTAGGATGGCTGACCTCTGGAAATAGTTTTATCATCTTATACTACAGGCCTTTTAACTGCACCTGAATGCCAGGCCATTTGGGACGCTGTAGGGAGGATTTCCGAATCAAGTGAACAGCTTGGCCAGGCACACGCATGTGCGCACACACACACACTGAAGAAACTGTACTGTGATTACAAATGAAACTTGGAAAGATAAAGTGTCTGTCAAGCCTGTCAGTTCAGTCTGTCTCCACTGCTGCCCTATGCTTGGGCCCCTCCTCTCTTCCCCTGATTACTGTCCAAACCTCCTCGTTGGTCTTCTTGATTCCAACCTCTCCTCTGCACAATCTATTTTTCACAGAACTTCTAGTGTATTCTTTTCTCAATTCAAGTATATTAATTTTATTCCCTTGCCTAAAAACCTCTTCCTACCTTGATAAATATTCCCTCATCACGACAATACCGAATACATGTAAAGCTCTGTGTTTTTAATGACTGAAAGTCAGCAAAATACCAAAGATGACTGAATTTAATTATTAATGCACATGTCTGAGAGCTCTCTTGATGAGTCGGTGACATTTGCATGAGAATAAAATGAAGACATACATAATTCATAAAGGACCATATATTTATTCCATTAAATTTATTCTCTTCCCTTAACTTCAGCAAAAATCACTAATTATGTGATTTTTCACATAATTTGCGTTCTATTCATAGTGATCATCTAAAGGATGAAAACTGTAATTGTATTCAAGATATACAAAATTTAAATATATTTTCATAAAATGATAAATTAACTCCAAAGTCAAAATATAAAATTAAAATTATTTTTCACATATATTTTCAAAAATTTAAAATAAGATCACTTAAATAAAGCTAACATTTTAAAATTTATTTTATTTATTTATTTTTTTGCGTTACACGGGCCTCTCACTGTTGTGGCCTCCCCCATTGCGGAGCACAGGCTCCGGACGCGCAGGCTCAGCGGCCATGGCTCACGGGCCCAGCCGCTCCGCGGCATGTGGGATCTTCCCGGAACGGGGCACGAACCCGTGTCCCCTGCATCGGCAGGCGGACTCTCAACCACTGCGCCACCAGGGAAGCCCTAAAATTTAATTTTTGAAAAGATAAATAAACCTTATTAGGTGTTTTGTAAAATAAAACGATTTGCATTTCTAGCATTCAATATCCAAGTGCTAATGTAAAAGCTCAGTATCATACTTCATGCATGATATATATATGTGCATATATATATATATTTAAGTGCAATATGAGTTATTTAATATTGCAAAATATTCCTTAATTGTCACATGCACCTGTTGTGAATACCTTGGTAATTCACAAGTCCATGTAGAACTACGGACAGGAGTACAAGGAAAAGCAGCAAAGAGGACTCTTGGTGCTACTGGGAAATAGTCCTTCATTATGCACATTCCACTGAATTCATGCCACCTTAGAGAGAGGATTTGACATGTTAGTTAGTCTTTTCTCTTACCTAAGCACAAACCCTTACACCCCCAGAATCTGTGTTGGACAAGTGGCAAAATTCTCAAACCTTCATGGCATTCAGGTACAGTTGCCTTCTGTTTTTGTGTTTCTATATATTTGACGTGTATAATTGACATCTAACATTAATTTCAAGTGTGCAACATAATGATTTGATATTTGCACATTGATGTTGCAAAATGATCACCATGGTAAGTCTAGTTATCATTCGGTTGCCCTTTGTTTTGAGGACTTAGGGCAAGAGATGCAAAGCGGTGTTGGTCTGGGACCTGAACAGTGTTAGTTACCAGGGCAGATGTTTAAAGTTCTAGATCAGGCTGTGTCAGTGCTAAGAGCCAGATCTTGAGTGACAAGGGTGCCCACGTATGCTTTAACATATTACTATTATTACTATTGTTTGCATGTCCTCTAATCCATACAGGGCCCTCTATAAAGTAGAGCACAGGCCTCTTTGCCTCAGCCTAAGGGGTGTGCTGATAAAATCTGTCGTTTCTGTGGGTACCTTTAAAATAGTTTGATTTCTTTCATATTTAAAATATTATTTGCAAACTTGTTACTTCAGATTCATAGCCCAAAGTCCTAAAGGCCCGATAGTAAGAGCACTGATGTAGAGGTAAAGAGATCTGGCTTTGAATCTTAGCTTTGGCACTAATTTACTCTATGAATTTGGGCAAATCTGAGTCCGTTTTCTCATCAGAAAAAAAATGGGAAAATGTGGGGAGTTGTTAGGATTGAACAAGGTAAAGTAGTTGGAATTTCTTTGTAACTAAGAAGCAGTTCATAAATTAAGGGATTCATTTGATATAGCCTTGTATTCATTTTGTAGGCCTACCATAACATATACCGTGGACAAACAACAGAAATTTATTTCCTCATGATCTGGAGGCTGAAAGCCCAAGGTCAAGGTGTTAACAGGGTTGGTTTCTTCTGATGCCCCTCTTCTTGGCTTGTAGATGGCTATCTTCTTCAAGTGACTTCACATGGTCTTCCCTCTGTGTCTGTCTGTGTCCTCATCTCCCCTTCTTATAAGAATGCCAATCACAAAGGATTGGTGCTCATCCTAATGACCTCTTTTAACCTTAATTACCTCTTTAAAGTCCCTATCTCCAAATACAGTCACATTCTGAAGTACCGAGGGTTACAATTTCAACATTTCAGCCCATAACAAGATTTATTTCCTTTTTTAAAGTGAATTTCAGATTTTATTTGAATTATCCTAATTCCATTGTAATAATCCCACTTAATGGCAAATCACTACACTTATTTAGAAGATAGTTCCAGTTGAAGATGGTTATAGGAAATACTAGAAAGATGTGCACAGCACTTCACCATAACATCAGTTTATTTGAACGCAATAAACCCCTTCCTGTAGTAAATAAGCTGGCTGAACGTGACAGAATGTTAGACTGGATGGGATTTGCAATGTGGTCCCCTTGTTTTGAGGAGCTCAGGATGTGTCAGGGGAAGAGCTTTGGATCCTGACAGTGAGGAGAGGTTGTGGGGAAGGTCTTCCTGTTCTGCAGCCAGAGGGAGTCGTGGATTAAATGCTCAGGGCCTCAGAGCCCTGGAGGGGTTGGTGCCAGTCTGGGCAAAGTGGCTGTGGGAGTGACGGGCATGGCCTGCTCTGTGGTCCTCTGTACCCAGTTCTCCCACACCACTTTCAAAGCAGTGAAGGAAAGTCTTAGAGTCAGCAGAGTTCTTGGCTACTGGGGAATAATTTTACTTTTCAGCTGATTTAAAATCAGATCTGTGGAAAACCTAGGAGTAAACTGAGAATATCACCCTTTGGTGCCTGAGAATCTAGGGGTGTATACAGGGATGCTTTTCTACTTTTTATGGACATGAAAGGAAAATAGGAAATATTCTAGTGTAACATTTCTCAACCTTGTGCAAAAGAAAAAAATTTCCAGTGTTCCTAGTATTATGAACATAAATTATTATGTTTCAACATAAAGTTAAGTACAAATCCTTGTGCCTCCATACCTTTTTTATAGCTATGAAATCAAAAAAAATTTACAAATGGAATTCAAACGAATCTATAAAATCCACCACATTCACATGAACATAATTTAATATGAATAAAATGTTTTACTATGATAAAAAAGATGATGGGGCTTCCCTGGTGGCGCAGTGGTTGAGAGTCTGCCACGGGTCCGATGCAGGGGACACGGGTTCGTGCCCCGTTCCAGGAAGATCCCACATACCGCGGAGCAGCTAGGCCCGTGAGCCATGGCCGCTGAGCCTGCGCGTCCGGAGCCTGTGCTCCGCAACGGGAGAGGCCACAGCAGTGAGAGGCCCGCGTACCGCAAAAAATAATAATAATAATAAAAGATGAAATGTGTATCTAATATTTCTTGAATTGACCTTGATTTTGAGGATGAGGATATTTGAGTCACGATCAGGATAATTTTTAACAATGACTGAATTTTATTCATGTGTTTGATGGGCCAATCAATTTAATAGTGCACCTCAAAATAAAATTTAAAAATACACCTTTTACAAAAAAAACTTATCACCTACATTTTATGGTTTACTCCATTAATGGCTCCCAAAGTATTACACAGCCAAGACAAGGGTGTGCACTTTACCAGTGTGAACAGTGCGTGCAGCTCTGAGCAGGCACTTTGGGTTGGGTGTGCTTGTACCACCATGTGCCTTGTGACGGCTGACAGCTCTCCTTCCTCTTTGTCGCTTTGCTGTGAAAGCTTTGTTTCTGCAGCATGAGGAGACATCATTATGCCACAGATGCAGGTACTTAAATTATGGGGCAGTACTTAGTTATGGGCAACTGCCTGATTCACTGTGGGCTTTAAATTTTGTTTAGCATTTCATCAAATGAGGATACCAACTTAAAATAAATTCTCGAAGAACTCTCGAGCCCCTTGAGAGCATTTTCCACAGATCCCCAGTAGAGAATGAGACTTCTAAAGGCAGTTTAAAAAAGATCTGTTGTAACACATTTTTCTCCCTAAAACTCAATATATTTTGACAACTTTATTGAAATATAATTCATATACCATACAATTCATCCATTTAAAGTGTACCATTCAATAGTTCACAGACTTCTGCAACCACTGCAGTCTAATTTTGGAACATTTTTATTACCCCAAGAAGAAACCTTGTACCCGTTAACTGTCACTCCCCATACCTCCATCCTCACACCCCTCTTACTCTAAGGAAACCCCTAGTCTATTTTCTGTCTCTATGGATTTGCCTATTCCGGACATTTCATATAACGGTATCATATAATATGTGGTCTTTTATGTCTGGATTCTTTCACTTAGTGTAATGTTTTCGAGATTCATCCACATTGTAGCATACATCGGCACTTCATTCCTGTGGCTGAGGAATAGTCCATCGTATGAATATACCACACTTATTTATCCACTCATTTACTGATGGATATTTAGGTTGTCTCCAATTTGGGCTATAAGGAATAATATTGCTATGAGCAATCGTGCACAAGTTTTTGTGTGAAATCATGTTTTCATTTCTCTTGTGTATACACCTAGGCATGGAATTGCTGGAACACATGGAAACTCCGTCTCAAATTTTGAGGAACTGCCAAACTGTTTCAGAAAGCAGCTACATGATTTTACATTCCCACCAGAAAGGAGTGAGGGGCCCCATTTCTCCACATCCTTTTCAGCAGTTGTTATTGTGTGTCTTTTTTGATTATAGCCATCCCAGTGGTGTGAAGTTGGATTTCATAGTGGTTTTGATTTGCATTTCCCCGGTGACTGATGATGTTGGGCATATTTACAAAGTGCTTATTGGCCATTTGTTTATATTCCTTGGAGAAATGTTTATTCAGAGTCTTCTACATTTAAAACTTTGTTATTCAAACTCCATGTATTTTTTAATGAGTGTTTGTGAAAATGAGAGAGTGAGATGGCAATGTAATAGGTTTCTAAGAGCTCAGCCTCTGACTTACCAGCTCTGCATCTTAGATAAAGTTTTAACATCTCTGAGCTTCTGCTTCCTTGCATATAGGGTGGGATTCATATCTGCTAGAGCTGTGGTGGGGATTAACTAAGGTAACCTGCAGACAGCTCTTGGCATAGAACCTGGCACACGGTGAGTGCTGAATAAACAGCAATAACTACGACCTCCACAGTTCTTCCTGGCATTGAATCCCAAATGGGCTTGTCCTCTTCTTTGTTAGTTTATTGTCTCTCTGGGTAGATTGTAGACTTCCTAAGGGCAGGGGTGGTGTTCTAACACTTCTCTTAAAATTCCCACAGGATTTCATAGTGTGAGTGGACTTGGGGTGTGAGAGCGAATTGGGAAATGTCTCGTGGTGCCAGTTGTGTGAGAGCGGGGTTGTAAAAACCAGGTGGTTTTGAACATGCAGATATGCAGGGGAAGAATACTTTGGGTAGAGAGAATGAAACGAGTAAAGGCTCAGAAATAGGAAGGCTCAGTCCGCAGCTCAGTGGAGCTTGTTCTGTTTCTTGGTGAGCCTGCCGCACCATCGGGGGCAAGAGATTAGTGAAGGGTCTTTACAGGCTCTCCTGGAGGAGCGACTAGAAGGACATATGGAAGCTGAAGAAAGACGCATTGCAGGGCCTGGTCTCTCATGGCCCTCAAATAAGTCTGAAGATGCAGCCTCCTGCCTGTGGTCTCCAGACATAGCCATCACTCACACGGGTTTTCTAGGCCTATGGCTAAGGGCAAGGACAGACTTTTGTCATTATTGTTTCTGCTGTCTTAAATAGCTGGAGAGTTGCTGCTTTTCTCTTTGCTTAGATAGGACAAGCAGCCTCCAGCTCCAGTTTATGGCATGACTTTCTTCACTCTCTCCTTGTCGTAGGAATTTGCGACATTTTCCATCACAAACCAAGACTCAGAGCAGTTACCTTACCCATCCGATATCACTCAGAAAGTCAGCAGGGACACGGGGAACTAATTCACTCATTCGTTCTCCAAGCCTGTGCTTTTTTCAAAAGACAAACTGACCTCTCTTCTATTATAGAGAATTAGTAGGCACTAATTTATTGTCACTTTATTTCCCATCAAATGAGTATTAGAAGTAATAAAAGGCCTAGATAAAGGCTATCCAGAAACTCTTAAATTGGAGTTATCTGTGACCAATTGTCTTCAGACTTTTAAATCCCATTTAGCAGCTGGTAACCATTCCCTTCCATGGTGTTAGATGCGCCCAAATCTCCCTGTGCTTCCTGAGCATTGCAAAAAAAAAAATATGGTTTTTGGACTTCCCTGGTGGCACAGTGGTTAAGAATCGGCCTGCCAATGCAGGGGACACGGGTTCGATCCCTGGTCCAGAAAGATCCCACATGCCGCGGAGCAACTAAGCCCGTGCACCACAACTACTGAGCCTGTGCTCTAGAGCCCGCGAGCCACAACTGCTGAAGCCTGGGCACCTAGAGCCTGTGCTCTGCAACAAGAGAAGCCACTGCAATGAGAAGCCCGCGCACCACAACGGAGAGTAGCCCCTGCTCGCCGCAACTAGAGAAAAGCCCACGTGCACCAACGAAGACCCAACGTAGCCAAAAATAAATAAATAAAATTTAAAAATATATATATGGTTTTCAAAAAGGTAAGGGAAAAGGTGCCGTGTAGTAGACTTCCAGAGAGTGTGTGAACACACAGGGTGGAGATGTGAGAGAATTCCCTGTGTAGCCTTCCAGCCTCTGCTCTCCCCGCTCACCGCGGGGCTCCATCGCTTAGGGCACAGTGTGTCCTCTGAAAAGTCACGCAGCTGTTGGCAGTGGGAGGTGCTCTCCTGGCAGTGTGGGCTCCTCCCTTGCTCCTCCAGGCTGGCTCACTTCGCTCGCAGAGTCCTTGGGCCTTGAGGACAAGGACAAGAGAGCACTAATGAGGAAGAACACACTGGAGGGGAATTATACTCAGCAAGGCTTCGAGACACTGACTCCATCAGACAAGATCACAGTCAGTGCCTTTGTTCGGATGCTGAAAACCTGTCAAGGGTCCCTTTTGCTCACTGTTTCTGTTTTCACTTGTTTCCTGTGTCTGTAGGTGCTTGTGTTCAGGCAAACATCTTGCTGTTTCTGCATCAGAGAGGCCATTGGAAAGGAGAGTTAGGGTTTGGAAAAGTTTCTTGAGAAGGTGAGGAAGGATGTATGGTGGGCATACAAGGTGGAAGTATATAGCTTGGATTGAGGACTAAAGGTATTGAAAAATATTAAAGAAAAGTAATGTGTGTAACTGAAAAAGGAAGCAGAAAGAGTGGTGCAAGAGAGTTAGGATAGGTCAGGCACCTATAGATTTGGTCAATGACAGACCGAAGGAGAAGGGTGAGAAGTTTAATCCATGGTTGACTTCATGGATACTGCTCAGGAGGCAGCTGGAAGGAATCCTGGGCTCAGGGTCTAATCCTGCTTCTTGCTCTGGTATTTCCTCGTTATGTAAACATGGGCAAGTCATGTAGCATCCTTGAACTTCAATTGCCTCAAGTATAAGCATTCACTAATAATAATATCCAACAATGATATTATTGCAGGGGTCAAAGGAGATGTGCATGTGAAAGCACTGTGTAAACCGTAACCACTATCTGATGGAAGCTATTGCACACCACTGACTCTCATTATTCACATGGAGCAGACCAGAGGCTGGTCGGCAACCACAGTGTCGTTAAAGGAGTGCGCTTTACTGACTTCCCACTTCATGGTAACTTGGACTGCGTCAACAAGCTGGCTTAGTGGAAGACCTTGGGGTCTCCTGTTGTGATGTGGTGGTAGATATTGGAGGGCTTGGTTTAAAAAAATGCAAATCTTCCTGCTTTATAAATTCTTATGATGCTTCCTAACCTAGTCCATGGTCTGTGCAGGGTAGAGGTATGAATATTCCGGTAACCATTCAGGAAGGAGTCCTAGTTACCACCCTACCAATTCACTCTACCTGGAAAAATTGGTTTCACGCTTAGTCATCCTTTTTTTGGAGACTGGAGGTCATGCAGGTGGAGATACACTTCTGTACTCTGTGGCTTTGAGAAGGTAATAAATGAGGTAGCGCAATGAAAAGGGCTTGTGAATTATAAAGTGCTAAAGACAAGTGCTGTGCGTGCCTTATTATTGTAGTTCACAGAGGCAGCTTGTGGTAGTCGAAACAAAAGGAATCTTAAGTAAGAAGAGCTGAGCCCGAGTCCTGACTCTGTGGCTGTCTATTTGTTGGAAAGTCTCCACCTCACCACTGCCCAGGATGTGGGGAAGACAGAATGCGTGACAATGGAGCTGAGACTGCTGAATGGATGCTCCTGTCTGAGTATAAAGCGTGTGAGCCCCTGTTTTCTCTTCTGCTGTCCACACCTGTCCCTCAGGGGAAGTCTGACTGGTCTTTCTGCACAGGTCTGCATCTAGGTTATATGCGTACAACCCCCTCCTGAGTTCTGCTTGCTGATTCAGTAGTCATAAACTTTCAAATCTGCAGTGGCTTTTTAGACCAAGTGACCGTGAAGAGACGAGAAGTGTGATATCCCATGATGGAGCTCAAGGTCTATACTGTACTTCTCATGAAGGTGATCCCTTGTTATCTTTGGTTTTGAATACCTCCATTGTGCACTTTCCATCATTTTTATGATGAGAAAGATGTCATCTGTGTAGCATCTGCAGGGCTATGGTTGAGAAGTGAGTTGATTTAAAGCATTTCATTTCAGATTACTCAAAGATTTCCAGGGCACTTTTCCTTCATCCCACCTGGTAGTCAATGTTCTTCACGGCCACAGTAGCATGAGTGTCATCTTTTGAGCCTAAATACTGCAGTTTAAAAGTCCCCTGAACGCGAACAAAAACATTTGTTTTCTTTAAAGTGTGAGATTTTCTCCAGCCTGGCCTAAATTCCTTTTACATCTGCTTTGAAATGCAGCTTCTGTTAGCCAGTCACAAGATACGCTTCTTCTCCCTCTGCTTCTTCCTTAGGACCCAACGTGGTCCATTATTAGTTCAAGTACACAAGGCAGGTGCAGGCTCTACTTGACCAGCATTTTAAGTGAGATGGAGTTGGCATTTAGTGTGGTGTCTCTCTATCTGGAGAAAATCTGTCCCTATATGGCCAGGAGTTTTCACTCACCTGGGGAACACTGATCTCTTCCAGTACTTATGATGCATTGCCAACATGTTTTCTTCTCTTCTGGGTAGTGCCAACCGGCAAACGTTGCAGCAGGTGGGACATAACTCATATTTTTGCTTTGCAGGAGAGTAGCTACTGTGTGAGACACATGGATGTTATTTTTCCTAATACTAAAATTTTAGGGTGTTGGTTACAAATCAGGTCTTAATTTAATAATATTAACGAGATAAACATGATTCTCTCCTGCTGAGAAACAGTGTTGTAGTAAGAGCCCCAGTTCTGGAATGAGAAGATCTGGGCTTGAATCCTGGCTATTCTACTAATTAGCTAGATGACCTTGGGTAAAACACTGAACCTTTGTAAGTCTTAATTTCTTTCTTTGTGAAGGGGGGGATAGTAAAGATTGTTGAGATTTCAAATGTGCTAATACACATGATTATAGAGTGATACGTAAGTGGAAGATTATCATCACTGAATCTTTATCCTTATAACTGCTGGGAGTTGGAAGGTACATTTTTGAATTTTTTGAATTTTTTAATTTTTCTTGGAAAAACAAGGGTTTTAATATTATACTTTGCTAATACAAATACTGAAATAGAAATATAACAAATGGTGTATTAATACCAAAGTAGACTTACTGACAACCAGCGACTCATTTAAAGAAAAGACTTGGTTCACCAGAAAGCACTGAACCATACAGTCAACCTTCATCTCCTGTACTCAGGTATTTCTTTCTTTTTTTTTTTTTAGTTCATTTGATAATTTATTTTATTTTATATTTATTTATTTTACAATTTTATTGGAGTATAATTGCTTTACAATGATGTGTTAGTTTCTGCTTTATAACAAAGTGAATCAGTTATACATATACATATGTTCCCATATGTCTTCCCTCTTGCGGAAGGTACATTTTGATTTTCTTGGGTTTGGCTGATAGATTTCATATGATCCCTGATCTTGTGATTTCAGAGGATGGTGCAAATTATCAGTGCTTCACACCACCTTTTTCAATGGTGCCATTGTTTGATCAGGAAGAGGAGGAAGAAAAGTGTTCCTTGAGGAAGAAATTTACACTCAGCTGGATAAAGCTTTTCTAAAATTCCTCCAATCCTCACATCTTGTTATGATAATATTCTAGCACTAACAATTGTAATAAGTCGAAGAAACTCATGGAACTCAGACGCTGTCTTGCTCACTCACGTCACAGAGAGAACAGTTAGGAAACAGATGACACCATGCCAAGGGCTTGACAAATAACAGCTGCTTGGTTGTTTCAGTTGACTGAGGATCATTCCATCCTCTCCTTAGGTCTTTTGTGTCAATCTAACTGAACAGATACTGAGATAAGTAGAAGCCCAGGTGCTATGCAAGATACAAAAATTATAGAACTCATGCATTTGTGTCCTCAGGAGTTAGCAATCTTGTTAGTCCCTTCTTTGGTGCTGTCTGTCTGTTACCTACATCTATCTATGTCTAAATCGGTATCCTGTTTAAGCCTACACTGGAAGGGGATTGTGTCTATGAGCTCCTTCAAGACAGAGTTCCTCTGCTTCCAGCATCTGACCCACCGGGAAGCAGGTCTGGCTACCCAAAGGCTGGACCTACAAAGGATTGAGATCTGTAGTTGGTATATTCAGGACAAATGATAAAATGTACTGGTTTCATTGGCTTGGGGGCAATTGGTGGAAAGTAGGACAGTTTTGGGATCAGTGATCACTCTTGTGTGAAGGTCTGTGTAGTCATGGGTTCTAGCTTCAACAGCTGCTTGCAGACTGGGGACTCCTGTCCTTCATCATGGCCTCTGACACCACCATTTATGGAAACGTCAGACTCAGCTCCCGATGAGGCTTTAGTAATAGCTGCTATTGCCATGGGCCCATGGATGCTTTCAGCTTGCTCATTCGATCATTCACTCATTCATTCATTCAATAAATGTTTATTGAATGTCTACTATGGGACTGTTCAAAATACTGGTGGCAAAATGGTGAGCAAAACCACACATCTTGGGCTTCCCTGGTGGCGCAGTGGTTGAGAGTCCGCCTGCCGATGCAGGGAACACGGGTTCGTGCCCCGGTCCGGGAAGATCCCACATGCCGCGGATCGGCTGGGCCCGTGAGCCATGGCCGCTGAGCCTGCACGTCCGGAGACTGTGCTCCGCAACGGGAGAGGCCACAACAGTGACAGGCCCGCGTACCAAAACAAAAAACAAAAAACAAAAAACAAAAAAACCACACATGTTTATTTTCATGGAGTTTACAGTTTGTGAAAGAAGTACATGGATGAAAGTTATCCCTACAGTGAGCATATACACCTGTGATAAGTGCTATGAAGGAGAGGAACTAGGCCTAGAAGGAGAGATCAGGGAAGAGCTAAAGGAGGAGTGGAGGAAAACAAGCAAAACGGGCCTGGGAGAGCTTTCCGAGCAGAGGGAATACTACACGCCATGGCCTCCCTCTCTGGAGATGTGAAAGCAGCCAGTGTCTGGAATACTGAGAGTGAAGAGAAGCAAAGGTGAGATATGATTAAGGAGGGAAGGAAAGACCTTTGTAGGTAGGGTCAGGGTTTTAGATGTTAAACCTGTCAGCGAGGAAAAGACAAAAGGGTTTTGGGCAAGCAGATGACAGGGTCAGATTTGCTTTATTTTTTACTTTTTGCGGTACGGGGGCCTCTCACTGTTGCGGCCTCTCCCGTTGTGGAGCACAGGCTCTGGACGCGCAGGCTCAGCGGCCATGGCTCACGGGCCCAGCCGCTCCGCGGCATGTGGGATCTTCCCGGACCGGGGCACGAACCCGCGTCCCTGCATCGGCAGGCGGACTCTCAACCACTGCGCCACCAGGGAAGCCCAGATTTGCATTTTGAAGCCTACTCTTGCTGCGTGTTGGTGAAGGATTGCTGGGGGACCTGCGATTAGGTGCAGGGGACTCCATGTGGGCTGTTGTCTTCATCTAGGAGAGAGCGGGTAGCAGCCTTGGACTAGGGTGGTGGCCATGGAGGCTGGGAGGTGGAGGTACTGAGAGACGTTGAGGGGTCAAGGCCTTGGAAAAGGTTTGCTCGCGAGGGGAGAGAGAGAGGAGGCAAGTCATCAAGCAGAGGGGTGCTCAGGTGGGCCAGGAAGGCCAGAAATGAAAGCAAGAGTCAGGGTTGGGGAGGCAGAGTTGGGAGGTGGCAGGGAGAGAGTGGTAGGAAGGCTTCTGTTTAGTTTTCTTCCTTCTGCGTATCAACGCTGCTGTAAGCCTTATTTGTCCAATTTGGTTTCAGCTTTAAGCAATTTTGCTCTGGAGGTTAACTGTGAGGGGTCATTCAAGTCCCGGGTTCAGTTTTCGGTTTGTTTATCAGGTCTGCATGTTTATGAGTGCGAGTCGGGGCGTGAGAGGGGACATGGATATTTGGTCCTTCAGCTCTGAGTCCCCACCTCCCCCCCCCCCCCCCCCCCCCCCCCCCCCCCCCCCCCCGCTTCTGGAATGTGGCTTTCCTGGCCCTATGCAGTCTCCACCCCCCATTCCCCCTTTCTCCTCGCTAACTTTCACTGATGACCGAGCAAGTTTAGTTAGCCTGAGTTTGCTTAAAGCTTTTCTGGTTCTTGTTTTCAGCTCAGTGGTCGTTCTCCCCTCAGGCAGTGTTCCTGGCTGAATGGTCTCACCTGACCCTGCAGGTGCTTCAGGGATTGTGAGGGTGGGGAATGGACTGAAGGCAGCTTTCTTTTTTTTTTTTTCTTAATCCAGCTGATGTGTAACGGAGTCCCACCCCCATCCCAGGAAGTTTCAGATTGTCATTTAGTGCCAAGTTGCCTACAATGACAGTACATATTACTCTTCTTGTATTACAGAGAGGTTGGTATTAGAGGGATAAAGATATCTCGACATTTGGTATGAAAGAACTTGTTTCTTTTTAAATAAACTTCTCTGCTCCTAACTTGTATGTCCATTTGTCTATCCAGTTAACCAACAAATACAAATGTATTGGGCCATTTCTGCAGTGCCAGAAGTACTTCGTGATGAGAAATGGGGGAATGTTTGTGATGAATACAATCCGTCCCGGCAGTGCATCTCAAACTTTTCCTTGAAGTATTCCGATGGTCAAGGAGACTGCAGGAGAATAGAGACATCAGTCTTGGATTGGGACGCTGCTGCTGGTGGTTGGGACAGCATAACCTGAATCGTCTTGCCATAATCTCCCTTGAAATTTGTTTGAGGGCTTTAGTTTTAGTTTGAAATTTTGTGCACATTTTGCATTTGGCTCTATAATGTATCCATGTGTATTTAATATTAAAAATGGTCTCCCAACCTAAAAAGAAAACTGTTGCCCCAGTTTTGTGCATCCTGCCTCTCCCAAGCCCCTTGACATATACCTGTGCACCCCGAGACCTCAGTATCACAAGAAAGATGAGTGAGAGAGCTCCATGTCCGCTGTCACACATACAAATGATGACAGTACAATGGAGAAGAGAGGCAATCATGGAAGCAGGCCTTAAAACCATTAAAACATTGTCTTGAAGAAAGGATTATGTATTTTGAGGGGTGGGGCATGCATTCTAGGAAATGAGAGTTGCTTATGCAAGTGTGCGGAGATTTGAAATAAAACGACTTGTTTAGGGAATAAATTGCAAGAGCACAGTTTGTCGAGAAGGAAGGAGCTAGGAGAGTAGATTGAAAAGGACGCTGAATGTCACACCAAGAGTCTGAACCAAATCCAGAGCCGTTGATTCCATAGGCAAGGGGAAGTATCTTAAGTTTTCCTCAGGTGGGTTGCTGACCTAGGAATATCACGGAGTAGGACTCAGCCGTGCATGGACTGTTAGAGGGGAGGGCGGTTCAGAGGGCATGGATCCCAGGATTCCCCTCTCTCTCCAACCACCCGAGACATGGGGTGGGTGTGGGGCAGCCCACCCATTTCTAATTCTGATCAGGTCTGGGGTGTGGCCTGGCCATCTGTATGTGCAAATATTTCATTTCAGGTCTGAAAGCACTTAGCCAGGTTTGAGACGGGCTGATCTGCGATCCTATCGTGGGGCACAGGGAAGAGATGGAGGCCTAGAGAGGTGAAGCCATTTCCCCAATGTCACCCGCTAATTATTGGCAGAACTGGGTCAAACACAGTCCTTCTGCTCCCCAGTCACGAGCTGCCCCACCAGCCCAGGCTGGGAGTTTTGACCTACGTCAGGGTCTCTCTGTTCCTCTCTCCCTTGTGTATTTCTCCATAACTGAAGGCGTGTGGGAGGCCAGAGTTGTTTTGCAGGGCTCTGGAAGTTTTGTGTCCCAGCCAAGGTCAGTTTAGCGTTCTTATTACCATGCTGAAGATAATGGATGTCTAAAAAGTCTGAGGACATAAATATTTTAATGTAGCCATACCGTGTCGCTGTTTCTTTCAGACCTGCACTTCAATTTTTATTTACTTTTACATGTGGCTGGCTTAGGGCCACAGGGTTGTCCATCAACAGAAATGGCTGGAGATGGAAGCAATTTTCTTTCTCCCCCAGCGCCGAAGAGAGACCCATTCTCCAGAGCAGGTGTTTCTAGATCAAGATGGGCTATTGGACGACACAGTGGGGAATACACTTAGTAAAGCACTGTCATAAATTGGGCTGGTGTCGGCTTCCTGATTTAATGCTTTGCTCTGTTTGGTCATGAATTATATATTCTTTTTCAGACTGATCATTTATCCCACTGATAACGGGACAGTGTTCTACCCAGTGGGTTTGGCCCCTGACCTAAGAAATATACTGATGCATCAAAATTCCCTGAGCTAACAGCTGGGATGAACTCTGGCAACTGTAAGTCTGCAAAGGCAGAGAGGGGGCAGGCAGGCCTGTGTGCTACGACTCTCCCCTCACTTAGTATGCATCCACTACCAGGATGGCTAAGCAATTCCTGGTCTGCTTTTTATCCAATGTAATTTGCAAATTGATTGCTCTTCCTTAGAAGTCTTTCTTAATTAAATAGTAACTGCAGTTATTACCCCCTGACAAAGGGGATATTTTAGTGTCTTGGCAGAGGATTTCCTTAGCTCAGTGGATTATCTTTTGTTGCAGTGCCCACTGTGGACTACTGTGTGCAGAACTCTACCGGATGGGTCCTTCTCGAAGAATGAGATGGCACCTCTTGTCCCCTGAGAGCTAGAATCAGGTGAGCTAATAATAATGCCCTATAAGAAAATGTGTGTGGAATGCCTTTGCTTTTCAATGCACTTATTTCAAACCATTCCATCCCACTTTCACACAATGTATGGCAAACTCACTCCATTTGTCAGATGAGAAAACCGAGGGAGAGGGAACTTAGGGGTTTGCCCAGACTCGTAGAGAAAAGTGAGAAACAGGACTAGAATATAGGTGAGCTGCCGCCTGTGCTAACCTGTCTGCTCCCCATGTTCAGTTATGCCCAAATGTCTTCATTCAACAACTATTTAAATGTGCCAACTATGATTGGGCCCTCTGGGGACGGATAGAACAGCCGTGAATGAACAGGTGTCTTCAATGCACCTCAGCCTTCCAACCACAGCAGTGGTTCTGAATTCTTGATAGGTATCAGAAACATCTGGGAAGCTCATTTAAAAGCACAGTTGCCTGGGCCCCAGTCTGGGATATGCCTCAGCATATACATTTTCAAAAGTTTTTGAGGTGAATCAGATGACCAGTCAGAGTGTAAGCCAGAGAACTAGGCTTTTATTCCACCCCGGATTGCGCACACACACACACACACACACACACACACACACACTCTAAGGTGAAGTAGAACTAGGAGACCCAGCATTGGAACCCAATCAGCCTGGAGATTTGTAGAGGTACAGGTGTCAGCAGGAGTGCCTCAGAGCCCATATAGAGGCAGGCACAGTCTCTGCTCTAAGGAAACATACCAGTGTGTCCTGGATGAAACTCTCCTGGCTTAAGCCAAGTCAACGTAACAGGCTGGAAAAAGAAAGCCTACCCCCTTTGCCCACACTGGGTCTTTCTCTCATACTTTTCTCCTCTTCATTGCTTCCTCGCTTCCTTATCCATACTCAAAATTCCCTTCCTCCATCAAAACCCTACTCATCCTTCAAGGCCCAGCTCACCTGCAACCTTTCCCCTGACATCTTTGATTTCCCCTCTCAAAGGGACTCTCTCCTTCCTCTGTGCCCTTCAGCACTTTGTACCTCTATGGTTTTTACTTAGCCATTGTATACAAGGGCATATTTCTGCCTTGGGGATTGATTCTCTGTTCATCTTTGTCCCTCCTAGCAGCCAACACAGAACCTGGCACATTGGAGGTGACCAGTATTTGTTGGTTGAGTTAAATTGACTTACTGAACTATAACTACTTCTGAGTCTACTCAAAAGTAATTAATGAATGTATCAGTTCAAACTTAGAACACATATCCCCACCAACAACTTCTATACTTTGACAGTTTAAAACAATTTTTAAAAAAAGAAAAGCAAAACACATTTAACTCAGAATACTTGGAGAATAATTGCTGGTTTCAATGATGAATCCGCCTTGGCCACTGGTAAGCTAACTCGGATCACGGATGTAATGAAATGTTAGAGTTATCTGTGGATCACTTATTGTGCCACACAGCCACCCTGTTACTGCTAAGGCAGCCCTGCATTGCTACTCTCCCTGTACCCTAGGGCTGACCTTGGCCCAGCCTCCTCCCCATCAGGAGGAAAAACCTATTCTTGATGGTCTCCTCCCCTACCCGGCCCCTTCTCGTCCTTCTGTCTTGTCCTGGAGCCTGCAGAGGCTGGCCCTGGACAGGAAAGGGGTTGGCAAAGTATTTGGCAGAAATGCGGCCCGGAGGTGGTTGGTCTAGGTGGGTGTGCACCCTGGCTTGGAAAGGCTGAAGGTCAGGTCTGGTGTTAGGAGAGAGCCCTCCCTTCTCTCTTTTGTCTCTCCCTCCTCCTTCCTGCCTCCAGAGTCAGGTTTGAAGACCTGCATCTGGCTGGCTAACTCTTCCTGCATAGCTTTTCTAGCCAAGTTTTTCAGACCAGGGCCAGGAACACTCAAGGTCAACTCTAGCCAGGGTTCATCTTCCGTACAAGCATGACAAACTTTATGTACCTACAGAGCTGATTCCTTCCACCCAGAAAAGCACCCATAGGGAATAGCCTCGTGATCTTGTCTGCACCTCCGGAAGTGGTGATGGGCCCACATGTCTCCCTGTCCATCATCTCACACTTAGTGGGATGCCTTGGCTTTCAGCATGGCCCTGAATCTGGAGGATAGGCAAACAAGATGTATTTGAGATTGGGAGAGTCACAAAGCTCTCTGCTGGAGAAACACTGAAGGATTTAGAGAAGAGAAAATCAGCAAGGCCAACACAGCTGTCCTTAGACTCTTGGAGGATCTTCCTGAGGAAGGAGGACTGAACTTACCCTTTGAGATCCTGATGGGTAGAACCAGGCTGGCTGAGTCATAAATCCAATCCCTAAATCACCTTTCTTGTCTAGGCTCTGGCCATGCTAAATGGCCTCTGGTTCTATATGCATGCAGTTTCCTTTGGTGCAACAATCTCCCTGGATAACCTTGACTCCTCCTTTGGGAAACAGCTTAAACTTCATCTCCCCAGAGCAAGGGGCCTCCCTTAAATCCTCTAGATCAGGTTTCTCTAAGTGACCCTTTTGGGGCGGGATAACTCTTTGTTGTGGGGCCTGCCCTGAGCATTGTTAGGATGTTTGGCAGCATCCCTGGCCTCTACCCACTGGATGCTGGTAGTATCCTTTCAGTTGAGACAATCAAAAATGTCTCCAGATATTGCCAGTTGTCCCTCGGGGGTTAAAAGCACCCTCTCCTCCCCCAATCCAGTCGAGAGCCAGCACTCTAGGCCAGTGTGCCCATAGCACCCTGTACTTTCACTCTTGTAGCACCCATCGCATTGCTCACACCTCCAGAGTTCTCCATGCTTGTCTGACATCTGTCTCCTCCTCGGTCAGCTCCCTGATGGCAGGGGTGGATTCTGATTGTTCTTTGCTGGTCCTAATTTTTCAGTTATAAAAAATGAGTGAAGAGATGAATGATTTAAACAAGAACTTTGCAGCTCTCAGAGCTGTCACCAGCATAGTTTTCCCCCAAGTTTATTTAATTTCCTATCACTGGGTGAGTCCAAACAAGGCAAACGGCCACTTGTTGAGGATGTTGTAGAGGAGATGTAAGCTCCGATCGGGTGATCTTGAAGTTTCCTTCCAGTTACAACATTGTATGGAATGTGGGCTTTCAGCCAACCACCCTCTGGGTAACTAATTAAATCACAAGGAAGAGGCCAACCACTCCTTCAGGAGTCAGGTGCTAAGTGTTCCTGGGAAGGGGTGATGCAGCTTGGGGAGTGACCTTTAAGTGGGTCAAGAGTCACATGAATATGGAATGCCTTTCCCTTCCCTTTCTCCTCTCCTCAGAGGTCATTTGACCCATACCCTCGGGGGTAGGATCATGCTTGAATGGTTTAGAAAACATCCTTTCCCCCCTGAGTCCTGCTCTTCGGCAAGCAGAGCTGGGCAGGCTTCTGGGGTGTGAGGTGGGTGAGACAGGAAGACCAGCACGTTTCCCTGGATGGTGCACCAGTTGCCTGGGGCAGTGTTCTTTGGACTTTGAAGGTTAGAGCACGTATGATTTATTGCTGTATTTTTCTTTCCCTATAACCCCCTTTCCAATGGGGCAAAGAACTATAAGCAGAGACAAATGGTTGCCCTCTGAGCCCACACTTGATTTCAAGGGCTGTGGGAGAATCAGCTTCGGCTGCCATTGACTACCTGCCCGTGTGCCTGGCCCTGTGCTGGGCTCTTTCACACGCACGCTCTCCTTTAATCTTCATAACCCAACGAGGGAGGTGCAATCACCTCTGTTTTTCCAAAGAAGCAACTGAAGGGGTCAGCGACTAGGCCATCACAGAGCTAGTTAGGAGCCTGTGCTTGGGGCAGAATCTGTCCATACCTGCTATGCCCCCTGTATGTCCTGTCACTAGCAGAATGGGAAAGCCTTCTACCCCCAACTCCTGTTTTAAAAAGTCCCTATGAGTTGGCATCGTCATGATGAAAACTATCGTTGAACTCAAATTCCTGCTGCTTTTGTGGCTGTTGCTTAAGATCTTGCCGTGATTGACTTGATTATGTTTTTGCAAATCTCTCCTTACATATCTGCAGCTGAGCTGCCTTAAATCATTGTACTTCTGACTTAACATGGCGAATTGCACAAACATGTTTATTTCTCTTTAAAAAAACAAAAGCAGTGGAATAAAGAAGGATAAATCTACAAGGACAAAGAAAAGGAGAGTGAGGACCTCGACCAAAATTCGGAAGATGGAAACTAGATGGATGGATAATAAATGTCCTGGCATACCAGAGAAATCTGAGACCCAGATGTCTGGGGGTGGGGTAGGGTGGGGTGGGAGTAGAGTGGGGTGCAGGGATGGCAGAGGAAGATGTGAGACCACCTAGATCCTTTCTACCTCCCAGCTCAGCTGTATGACCTCTCCTCTCTGACCTCAGCAAACTGAGTACAGTATACTCTGTAGCGCTCTGGATTCAGACATTGCCAGGTAGAGTCAGAGCCCGGGGAGAGACACTAGTGGAATCAGGGGCTTAAACTAAAGTTTGCACACTGAATGAGATTCCACCAACCCCATTCTCCTGATTGGCTCCTGGGTTTCTGGAAGCCAGGCCTCTGCCCAGCACCCCAGGTAGGAGATTGAAATTTTTTTCTCGAGTGAAACTAAGAGAAAAGGCCTAAATATTTGGATATTTGGGGCATTTTCCAGTAGAAGCCTGTGATACACCAGCACTACCCATGCACACGGACCATCCATTCAGTGGTAACGCACCTCACTTTAGAAAGCATTCAGCTGTGGTATTGCTGAGACTGGATCTTTCTTCGTTATCCAGCAAGCAACTTGATTGCTACTGAGACATCACTGCAAACTTAATATTTGAATTTGATGACCTTCTAATTGCAAATGCCTTAGTCCTTATTCCTTTAAAAATGTTGGCCTCCTCCTTTACAAAGCTGGCCGTCTTCCTCCATACCCCACCCCACTCTCCACCCAGTCTTCCAGGTGTGGGGTTGGTTCGTTAAATTTATTCTGACATTGAAGCTTGGATCTGCCTCATGGGGGCTGACAGAGCTAATTCCCATTGTATATTATTTGACGCTAGTTTAGCAATTTTACTGGTATTTTTACTGTGTTGGTGTTTTTTGTGTTTCTTGTGTTTTATGCCATTTTTCTCCACCTTACTCTGAATGCTCTGAACCTGATCCTGTTTTCCTGGGAATAAATAACAAGTGCTTTAAAGCTTTTTGTACTCTTGCCAGGTGCCATTATCTAGAAATATGTTGGCATCTGATATAAACATATGTTTAGATTTCTATAACTAAATGTATCCTTATGTATGACTTCTTATTGTAACGGAATTCATCTATAAAGATATACCTTTATTTACAGGTGAGATCTATTAAGCTTCCTTATTTCTATTCAGTTGGTACTTGTGCCCAACAAAGAATGTGTTATTTTTCCTTAGGAATAAAATCACATTATTTGTAAAGCCTTGGTAGAGCTTAAATGAGTATAAGCAGTATTTACCTTAACTAGATACTTTCAACATTTATCATGTAAAAGTCCCATGTTCAAGGACGACGTTCTGAGACATTTCAAGGTCACCTGTAGCTCTAGAGCCAAAACAAATGAGAAAATGTGGTAAAGCGCTGCTATTTGTGGATGTTTTGCAAAGGAAAGCAGAGTGGTAGAGTGGAAATGACAGGAGGTTGGAAGCCAGAGACCTAGCAGGCTCAAGCTCTCCATTTACTGACTGTATGATCTTGGGGGAGCCACTTTACCTGGCTGTGGGACGTAGATGAAATGGGAATCATTTTCATCACCTCACAGTTTATTATGAGTTGAGTTAATGTGTATGAAAGCATGACTGTAAATCGTTAGGCGTATTTAAATGGCTGTATACCCAAGCCTGTTTTTTCACCCTGTTGCTCACAGTGCCTTGGGCAGAGTACTCATTCAATCAACATTTGTTGGATAACAAATTAATGAATGAATTTGTGAGTCTGGGTTTTCAAAATGTTTTTGTACCCCTCTGAGTCATTTATAAAATCGAGAATTTATAAGTTGTTCCTGGATAATCAGATCTCTTGATTCAGAGGTAAAAGATAACTTGTCGGACTTTCAAGCCTTTCTTGCATATGGGACAGTTACTGGCAGAGCTGATGATGAGAAATTGTCTTCATCCTGCTCGAATATAAGATCACGGATTGGGAGGAACTTAAGAGATAACCACTTTCTTCTCAAATATGAGGAAACTGAAGCCCAGAAGCTCTTTGAAGTCGGTGACTTTATATAACTTCTCCCTTCTATAGCTCTAGGGCTATTGTAGATAGATGTACAACAAATACATTTTTAAAATGTATTTTTCAAGGACTGAGCTAAGCGCTGGGGAAATAAACATTAACAAGATAATCCCCACCCCCACCCCTGCTCCATCTCCCCCCTCCTCCCGCCTTTGAGGAACTCAGTCTAGACAGATATGGAAACCAGTAGGTATGCTATTCGTCATACTCATGCTGTGGGGGGATTATAGAGGCAGAAGGGAACTGCCGAGGGAAGCATTGAAAGGAGATGGTGTTTACGCTCTGTCTTAGCTTGGGTTCCTCAGAAGGAGACACTGAGGTGACTGGGCAAGTGATTCATTAAGGAAGTTCTCCTGGGAAAACCTAGAGAGGGAGTGTAGACAGGAAGAGAGGGTCGGGAGAAGACAAAAGCAAGGATGAGATTACTGGTCAGGTCCCATGGAAAGTAGGTTAGCCGCGTCCTGTGGGAGGACTCTGGGAAATAATGTGCTCCTCTGAGTTTGCTCTTGGCTTCCGGACAAAGGAACTGGGCCTTCATAGTCTCACATTAGTTGGTCAGTGGCTAAGGGTCATGATGGGTGGGGCTGGGAAAATATGTTGACCCCCCAGAGTCGACTTTTGGACTTTTGGTCCTAAGACTCCAGTAGCCAGAGGGTGGGCCTCTGAAGGCTGTTGAAGGTGCGGGTCATTAGAAACAAAAGTACACAGAAGTCTGAGGTCAGGTGTATAGAAAAATAATAGGAATCTAGGTAAAGCACCAGCAGTGTCCACTCCACCTGAGATCTATGAGGACAATTTGAAGTAGGTAGGAAGGTCATTGCTGGCATAAATTATAACCTGAGCGAAGACCCTGAAGCATGATGACATAGGATGTGTTTAGAGATGAGTAGGTGGTGTGGCTGTATTGCCTTATATCTGGTAAGAAGTAAGAAGCTGAAAGATAAACTCAGAAAGGTGGGCTGGAGTCAGATTATGAACTTAAAAGAAACTGGTTGTGGGAAAAAGAGATCCACTTGGGGTATTTCAAATTAAAAATGGCTTATTGTAAGGATACCTGTGCTCAGGAACCTAGGAAAGGCCTGGCCCCAGGAAGAGCAGATCTCAAGAAACTAGAACTCCAGAACAAGCAGGGATTTTTGCCCTGGTGCTCAGTCAAAGCCATGGCTTCATGTGCTGCTCTAATCTACCCTACTCCCAACACTGATGCATGCATTTAATCAACCCGTGAGTTTGTTCTAGGGTTGCCTTCAGCTTACAGATGAAGAAACTAAGTCTTAGAGGTTCACACAACTAGTATGTGGTGAACTTCCTCCCACCAAAAGCTGAGTTGCTCAGCTTTCCTTAGCAGATATAGACAGGGCAGAACCCAGGACTGACAATAGCCTTGCTTCTGCATGAAGGAATTTGGAATGTATCTGATGATAGACATTAAGCTACATGTCAGTAAAGGTGGAGTGAAATCTTAGGTGTGATCTGGTGTCAGGTTTGGGGTAAAGAGTGATTAAATACTCTAGTGCTAAAAAATATCCCAAGAATATTATATTTGTTTCATTCCTGCATAATTTTCTCTACCAGCATCAGTTTCCACATATTAAACTATTTGGGGTGAGAAGCAAGTTTTTCCAGTAGCTGAGCAGCAAACTCAGGAAGTCCACAAATAGTGGCGATGGTTTCCATGAACAAAGTATCCATTTTCAGAGAAGTCTCTCCCTGTTTCCAGGCTGACTCATGTGCGTGTCTGCCCTGATCACAAGGAGCAGGCCCGCTGGATGCATGAAGCTGAAGGTACCATGGGCTCCTATGGGTGAGACAAAAGGTTTAAGAGACTATGAAGGCATGGTAAGCCTGCTTCACCTTGACAACCTGGAAACAGGGAGGCAGGTGGTTATCTGCCTAGGCTTTTCCTTAAAAGGATGGAATTGAATGCCATTATGTCTTGTGAAGAGGAGGAACCACAGGGAGAGGAGACTGTTTTTACCTAATTTCCCCCATGCGCTCAGGCTTACACTGGCTGTTGCAGCATTAAAAGCACTGGAGAAAGGCTGGTGGGGAGGTCTCGAGAAGGTGAATGTAGACCCTGTGCCTGGCCTCCCACTGTGCTTCCTTGTTGGTGACTCAATGAAGATGGCTTTCCTGCCAGACCCTGAAAGATAGGCCATGAACACCTGAGTCTGGGACCAAGCTAACTGTCCACCATCAGACCTTACTTTCTACTACATCACAGGGAAAAGGATAAGATATGCGCAGTGAAGAGAAAAAACCCCATCCTGTGAACGGAGGGGAGAGTTTGTTAAAATTCCGTCTTGTTTTACAGCCTCCCCGGGATTGAACAGCAGTGATTTGTTGGGAAAGAGCCCTGGGCTGAAGGATCTGGCTTCTTCTCATCTCATGTCCGGCTGTGTCACAGCTCTGCGTCTCAGTTTCCTCATCTGCAAAATGAGGCTTCTGGTCTCAGTCTCCAAGGTCAGTTACAGCCCTCACACCTGGTGCTTACAGAGGGCCTGGGCAACACTGATGCCCCAAAGACAAATTCAGGGCCCATCAGGGAAGGAAAAAAAGCACTGTTAAGGTTAAGTCTAGCATCAGTTATATTGAAATACAGACTTTGGGTGGTTGTTGCAGAAGGTTTTTGAAATTAAAAAAAAAAAAATTCTATGGCTTTGTCACTTCCTATTGGAACTGCCACGGAGCCTGTCTCAGGGTTACACCCAGGCCACCTTTTCAGACCACACTGGTTCCCAGCACCCTCCTTCCTTTCTCATAGAATGTTCTAGTATGTACATACCTCCATACACACATAGTGTTGATACCTCCAAGTCTGGCTGAAGCGTGGGAGGCCATTTCTTATCTGGAGAGGAGAGAAAAGAGCAAACTTACAGAGGTCCTTTCAAGGTTCTTGTAGTCACTCTTCTGGAGTCTCTGGCTTCCTCCTGAGATGTAATTGGAAACACAGTTGGCCTCTGTCTTCTGTTCACTGATCCTCTCCTCCATCCAGCCTCTGCTTAGCCAAAGGGCATGTGGTCCCTTCCTCCTGGAGGAGAGAGAAGACAATTCAGGCAAGTCAACATATGCCTTTATGTGGCCTCCACTTTACTGGGCGTTCTCCTGAGGCAGGACTTTTCTTACACTTTCTCTCCTCATTATTTTTTTGACCTGTGGCTATTTCTCTTTTATAACCATCTGACAAGAGGGCTTATGTGCTTTCTTCAGAAAGGTGGGAGAGACAGAAAAACTGTGTAGAGTTGCTTGTTCCATGGTAAACCAAAGAGTATGAAAACTCTGAGGTGGGGAGGGAAAAGAGCAAAGGATGTGGGTGAATGGTTGGTCCAATCCCCGAGCCCTGCAAGGGAAGCATCTTGGAGTCATCTCCAGGGTCTAGACGCGGTTCCCAGTAAGTACGCAGCATCAGGAGGCTTCCTTTGGCGTTTCTTAGCAACATTGGCTTCTTTCCCTCATTGTGAACATTCCCTGAGGAAAATTCTACCCCTAGTTCATTTTCTTCACATACAAACACAAAGAAGGGAGGACAGGGAGGCAAATGACCATTGCCTTCTGCTCTGGCTCTCCTCTCCTGAGGTCCGAAGTGCTCCTGGAATTGAGCTGGAAGAGGAAAATGTTAATTTACACAGCCTTCTCTCCTGCCACTCTAGGATGTCATTAAACTAGAGAATAAATTAGGGTGTCCTGGAAGGGTGGCGTGTGCTCACGGGGATGTAAAGTCAACCTTACCTAAGGTACATTTTACCTGTGATCACTAGCATTTCCAGTTCTCCTCTCCTTTCCGAAGATTATGAACATGGAATACTGTTTTATGACTCCCTCTGTAGGCAAGTTCCCTTCTTCCAACACAGTGAATCCTTCTTCAAGCCTTAGGTTGAAAGGAAGGTGCCTCAAGATCAGTACATCCTGGATCACTGAGCCACCACATGGAACTACCCCCTGGAGAGTTACTCATTCCCACAGCAGCTGGTGTGAGTGAGATTTTAACTTTTCTTGCACTGTGTTTCCATTAAGTCAGTGAAATTGTGGTATGGTTTGTTTCTGCAGCGTGACTAGCGCATTTTGACTGATACATAGGTTCAGTCTCATGTGTGTGACAAAACCACCTTAAGTGCTTTACAACTCATCCCAAAGTTTCCGATCATGTAGATCAGAGGCGGGGCCCAGGAATCTGCATTTTAATTGTATATCAAATCACCCACAGACATTCTAGTTCAATATATCTGTGAATCTGCTACTGCCTGATGGGCCACACGTGGAGAAACACTTGAAGGCCAGCTGAAGGCATTGATTTAGATTGCTTGCTGTTTAAATTGTGTTTTGCTCTCATTTTAAAGGCCTTTTAAAGGCTACTTTCTTAGCCATCAGAAGAACAGACGAGCAGGAGGTGAGTTTACCAGCAAAGAAATGCTCATGCTAACCAAGACCACAGACACAGGAGGGATGCTCACCTCATAAGCTTCTTCTAGGGGTTCGGGGAGGTAACTCAACAGGATAAATCAACATAAATCATTTTAGTTCCTTGTCTGGAACAAGGAAGGTGGTCGGTAAATATGGTTTCTTTAAAAAGGAGAAAGAAAAATTATGTTTCAGGAATGGTTTCATTTCAGTAAAAACAATTACAGATTACCTTCATAGTTCCAAGCCCAGTTAGAGACAGGGAGCTACACCTGTCCCAGCTATCAGAGTGGGGTCTGGTAGGGGACTGAGCTGTGTATGTGCTATGTGTGTGTGTCACAGCACATAGCTCTGCCTGATATGGGCTGTGAGAATTGTAACCCCAAAGTACTGAGGGAGTTCAGAGAAGGGAGAGATTTCAATTTTCTTTGACTATTGACTTGCTACTGCATAGTAACTGTAATATCTTCTAAGAATGACAGTCGGGCATTTCTCACAAGGGCTAATGAATCACTCCATTTAGCTGTGACAACAGCAAGGCAAAGAAATATCTTCAAGGGCCCAGACGTTATTTCTCCAGCCTTGTCCCGGGGATATAATGTGCCTAGAAGTTATGACAAATTAGCTGCTTGTGGCAAAGCTACATGGACCCTTTTATAAAAAATGGAGTTAATGGGTTATTATTGGCAAGGGAAATCAAGCTGGATAAGGAGGGTGGGTCCTGGCTAGGAAGGACTTTGAAAAGCAACAGAAGAGGTTAGACTTGACTCAGGAAGCCCAGGGATGAGTAACAGTGTCAAAGGCGTGGACCCAACCTCCATTTAGTCACAGGTCATTGCTGTACTTCAATGTCCCAACAGTTAGTTTACACAGGAAAGCTGAGGGTACAGTCACCAGACCATCGTACAGGGTCATGGAAAGGAAGTAAAAGAGAAGTAATTAGAAAAAAGCAAAATGAAACTATAGATGTGAGGAGAATGCAATTCTATGCTATTTTTCTACCGTGCTAACTTTTTTTTCCTTACCATTACCGTTTTCCTAGGAGCGAGCATCTCTTAATTTCACACTGCCACGTTTATGCTTCCAGGTGCCTGAGCTACTACATTCAGAAAGACCAGCCTCTGGGTGCTTTCTGTGCTTTGGGGGGAAGAAGGCATCCTTGAAGTCAGGGTGCTTAAGAAGCAGAGCCTTCTGTTGGCAGAAATGTGTGTCCATATGTTCAGGGAGGCTGTTCTGGTCAAAAGAACATAGGTGACTTCAAGCGGCCTCACGTCCTGGGTGCTGTGTAGTCAGATGCCGGGCTCTGGGGACCGCAGGAGAGCAAGCAGCCTGGTGGAGGAGGAGCAGGACGGGGAGGCCTCCAGCCTAAGGTGGCCACGGGCCCCACTGCAGTTCTGGGGTGCTCACTCTAGCTTCCCCCGTCAACGGGCCTCCTTGGCCTCCCAAGTGCTTCCTTGCTCCTCTCTCCACCTCGTGCCCCATCAGCCCTAAGGCTTTGCACGCTCAGGGTTCCTGCCTCCTCATGATTTGGCATCCTTGTGGCCCATAAGGGCCCCTGCTCCTGTCTTTCAATATGGCTTTGTTTTTTTATTGCAAATTGCCTGCTTATATCTGTTTTATTTATTTTTTTCCAACTTCAGCTCCCGAAAGAGAAAAATCTGACTCCACCAGCTCATTTTATTTTGTACCATGTCATTTTCATTAAAAACACAAAAAACAGCTTCAGTGAGGTATAATGGATACACGAAGAATTTACACATAGTTAATGGAGACCATGTGATGAGTTTGGGCATATACAAACACCCAAGATATCATCAGCACAATAAAAGTGTGGGCCACTGGTGACTCAGTGGATGGCACCTGTGGGTTACGTGCCTCCGAATCACAGCTGTGGCCCCTCTGGGAGAGGTGAGGGGTCTCGGGCCTGTGTGGTTAGCAGGGGCTGTGGCAGAGCAAGCTTCTGAGTGGCACATTTCTCCAGGTTCTTGCACTCATTAGTTTCCCCAGGCTCTCTGCTGGGTGCGAGTGTGGGGCCTCTGGGGGTCCCGGTACTGGAGGTGGTGATCATGGGAGGCCCTGGCATCTTCCTGCCCATCCTGCAGTAGTCGTAGCATATGCCCGTGCCAGAGTCCACAAGGGTAGCCTGTTCTAGGTCAGGGCATGACAACTCAGTGTAAATGCGCATGTCACTGAAAATGACAAAGCAAAAGAGAAGTCAAGGTTTGTCTCTCACGGACCTCCCTCTGTTGTTCCACTTCTGAGGTGTGAGTGCTGTAGGAAGCAGTGGCTGCCCCTCCCGTTGATGAGGCGAGGAGTTTAAAGCAGGTAGTACGCTTAGTAGCAAAGCCAAAACCCAACTCTGGCTGATCGAGTGCAGAAAAAGGTATGATCAGACAGTCTCAGGAACTTCTGAGATTCTCCTGGGGGGGTTGGAAGCTGTGCCACCAGGTAAAACCTGCTTGGTCATTGAAGACACCTCTCTCACTGTTGCTGGGCATCCGGTCTCAGCTTGCTCCATGGCACCACAGTCCTGGACTCTGCTGCTAAAACTGCAGCCACCCTTGCTTCTGGAAAGCAGGCAGAGCTACCACTAGCCTTTGACAGAATGAGCTCTCCAAGGCCCAGGCTTTTTGCAATTTAAAATTTGGGGTGCTGTTGTCTGAGTGTGGGTCCTAGGTTATACACCGAGGCCCTAGCTGCAAGGAAGGCTAGTGATGCAACTTTCAATGGTGGGCTCTGCTTATTAAGGGGGGGGGGGATTCCCCAAGCATGGAAATGGAGCTCAGATACTGAGCAGTAAAGTAAATGATAAGGATCCTCTTCTGAGGCTTTGTCCATTCTTAGAACAAGGGAACAATGTGAGGAAAACAGTATGCTATGAAGTACATGTTTGTGTCCTACCCCAAATTCATATATTGAAACTCTTATCCCCAATATGATGGTATTTGGAGATGAGGCCTTTTTGAGGTGATTAGGCCATAAGGGTGGAGCCCTCACAATGGGATTAGTGCCCTTATAAGAAGAGACATGAGAGTTTTCTTCTCTCTGCTCTCCATATGAGGACACAAGCAGAAGACAGCAATCTGCAAGCCAGCAAGCGAGCCCTCACCAAAAACTGAATCTGCCACACCTTGGTCTTGTATTTCCCAGCCTCTGTGTGAGAAATAAATGTCTGTTGTTTAAACCACCCAATCTGTGGCACCTTGCCTGAACTGACAAAGACGTGTTTTAGGGAAGTTGGTTTGGCAGTTTAAGGATAGATTTTATGAGAGAGACTTAAACCATAGGCAACCCCTGGTGAGTGGTGTAGAAATACTATGCTGATCTCACATGCTTAGAGCAGTAGATCTGATTACCTTATCATCGTGTCTCATGAAAGGAAGAGAATTCTAATATAGAAAATAATTTCTAAGCACCTCCATTTGGGGAGGAGAATAAGCTGAGATAGGTAGACCAATAAGCACATGGACAGATGCACAGACAGACAGATGCATCCAGAGCACAGGAGGTGGTATTGTCTAGTTGTGGAAGAGTGTGCCTGCATTCTACTACTAGATTACTTGCTAAGTATGGAAGCTTAGGTAGGTTAATTCACCTCTAAGTGTCAAACTAGTCACCTGTAAAAAGGGGGAAGTGATAACACCCATAGTATACAGTGAGTTAATGCATAAGAAACTCTCAGCAGAGTGCTCTCCAAACCAGGTCGCCACTAAACACTAGGAATTAATAGTGATATTCTGACATGGGGTCATGAGGGCTGGGCTGTTTGGTAGGCATGGAAGTGAGGGAGGGAGAGTGAATTTGAGAAAGATGTGAAAGGCAGGACGACAGGACATTGTGACAGATAGGGTAAAGGGGACGGGAGAATGAAGGGTCAAAGAAGACTCCATAAATTATTGATAAATCATCTTTCTCACTTGGTTCTTGGCATTGGGTTATTTTGGTTTGAGCCGGCATTTTTTCAGATAAAATAACAGAAAGAGAAGAATTGAGAATTTGATTTGATACAATTTTCCGAGAAGCAAAAGAATGGCTGAGAGCATGTACACAGGGAAGCCGGGGAAAAATTCAGCTTCACACACACACACACACACACACACACACACACACCCCGCACTCCTTCTTTATAAAAAGAGGACAATTGAAAACATAGGGGACAATTTTACACTGACTTTACTGGTCAGATAGCCTGATCCTTAATCACATCTCCTTGCTTTAAATCTATTTTAGAAGGAGATAGGATATAAATTGCAAATAAATAAATAATCAGGTCAACTCATCCACCTTAGGGATTGACTCTTTGCTCAGCAAATGGAGGTCAGAGCCGTACAAGGAGAAAGATGAGAACTGGCCCTAACTCCAAAATTTCACCTCAGTGGCCAGTCCCTGGACCGGAAGTCCCTACTGTGTCATTCCCTGAGGGGACCTCCGAAATCCTACACATTCTAGCACGTTATTACCGGGAGAGGAAGTAGTTGTTAAGTTCACATGCTAACAGTAGTAGATATAATTTTCCATTAGCCTCTAGTCTCCCGTAGCAGAAGGGTAACTAGGGAATGAAAGATAAGATTTATAGATAATAAGCCTCAACTTATTTCATGCCTTGCTGCCAAGAGCGTAGTCTGGAAACCAGAAGTATCAGCATCCCTTGGGAGCTTGATAGAAATGCAGAGTATCAGGCTTCACTAACCCAGACCTCCTAAATCAGAATCTGCATTTTAATAAGATCCCCAGGTAATTTGGGTGAGCATTACATTTTGAGAAGTACGGGCTGAAGGCAGGAGAGGGAGAGAGAGAGACAGAAGATAAGTTTTCTGGGCGGGAGAAAGCTGAGGCACTGAGAAGGTGGAAGAAGAATGAAGGCCTAACATAATTTTACCTAAAGCTGGCTTTTGAGTGGTGTTGAGAAAGTGACTCATGACAGAATCCCTTGCAAGGTAGAGGCAGCAGTAACAGTCTTCACAAAGTTCTCTGAAGCCCGTAAGTGTCATGTCAGCTCAGCTCCAGGTGCAGAGCTGCCTGTCGACGACAGGTTTATTGAGCTCAGCGTGTGCGGAGCACTTGTCCTCTTCCTTTAAATTGGAAACAGATTGAAGCGCTGTAGGCAGTGTCATTGAGAAGGTGGCAACCGTCTTGTTCCATCTCCAAAGTCACCCAGCGTGAAAGTGGACTCTAACAACCCCAGGCCACTCTGGTTGGACTTTCAGGCCCTCATAGAGTAACTTTCTAAATAAGTCCTCTTCTTCAGTTTTTTTTTTTTCCGGTACGCGGGCCTCTCACTGTTGTGGCCTCTCCCGTTGCGGAGCACAGGCTCCGGACGCGCAGGCTCAGCGGCCATGGCTCACGGGCCCAGCCGCTCTGCGGCATGTGGGATCTTCCCAGACCAGGGCACGAACCCGTGTCTCCTGCATCAGCAGGCGGACTCTCAACCACTGCGCCACCAGGGAAGCCCCAGTTGTTTTTTTTTTTAATTCCCTATGTTAGTGGTTCTCAAAGCATTATGCCCAGACCAGTAGCCTCAGTATCTGGGAACTTGTTAGAAATGTAAATTTCTCGGGTCCCACCCCAGACCTACTGAATCAGAAACTATGGGGGTGGGGCCCAGCGATCAGAAACAAGCCCCCAGGAGTTTCTGATGCCAGCTAAATTTGAGACTCAATGCCCTATGTCTTTTAAAAAACTTAAATGGAAATGAAACAAATGTCCTTTGGCCAGCTTTCTAGGGGATAGAAATGTCAATTTTCTTCTTGGACGGCCATTGTATTTCTGTACTGTACCATGGCCACTAAGGAAAAAAAAGTCAAGTGCTTTTAAAAAGCACTTTTGCAAGTAGTGTTCCCTGTCCACACACACACACACACACACACACACACACACACACACACACACACACACACACACACACACACCCCTCTTTGTGAAGCAGATAGGGCAGCTGTCCAACCCCCATTCTCTGTCTTAACAGACAAGGAAACTGTCCCCAACCAGTCAGATGTTTGATTCCCAGGAGCCAGGTCTATTTGGGTCTTGTGTTTTCAGGAAACATTCAATGCAGAAATTCTGTAAAGTCTCCTCAAGGAAGAGATACCTCCCCATCAGTGAGGCTATTTTCTCTCATGCCATCTGAAGTTCTGTGGTCTTTTTGGAGGCCCTTTGGAATGGCTGAAGGTGTGGGAAATCTTTGACTAGTTTGACTAGCTTTATTTGTAAAGTTCCTTTTTAACATGGCTCAATAGAGCTAGTGCATCTCCAGTTCCTTCCAAAGAAAGGGGTTCAGCAGCCTGAATCTGCCTTCTCATTTGCCTTTGATTGAAATTTGAGAGGCTCCACAAGCCACTGGGGTTTGGGGTTAGGGGCTGGGAGCTCTACTTTAAGAGGAGAGCTACCAGCCCTTTGAGGACATTAGAGTGTCTTGGCTACTGCCATGGTAGTCCAGACCAGTAGCCCAGTATCCTGCCAAGTTAATGTCCTGCCCCCATTTCCAGAGCCCTGAGAGCGTCCTGTGATAAGTTCATATTTGACCAGGAGCGGAGAGCAGGCACGACTGAGAGTGGGCAGGAAGGTGCAGCCACCCTCACCAGACTGTGGGACCATGTGGCTTCTGGTTCTGGGTTATATCTGACAGGCAAGCTCTGAGAAGCTGCCTCGTGGCGGAAGATGAATCTTTAACTAGGATGCAAAGATAAAGGTTTCTGGTCGCAGATCTCCTGATTCATTTGCCACATAAGTTTGGGCAAGTCACTGAAGCTCTTGGACTTCATTCTCCTCATCTATTAAATGGGAGTATTAATACCTGTCCTGCATGTTTCCTGGAGGTGTTGCAAGACTTACATGAGGTCTCCCTCTGAAAGTAGCCTGTAACCTGGGAAGTGCTGTGCAAAGGTGGAGGCTGGGCATTCCGCATGATCCCTCCAACTGTGTGGTCCCCGCTGCTTGTCCCCTCGGGGAGAAGTCTATTGCTCCCCTCCCACATGGGAGCACAGAGAATGTCTTTCAGGGGGACCACATAAGCTTCTCGCAACAGGGCAGTGATTCTTTAGCAATGCTTTTGTACGCCTGGACTCAGAGCCACCCAGAGGAGCCATGAGAGGGTGCCTCACCCCTCTGCGCCCACGAGGCTCTGCTGCCAGTGCGCTCTTCTGCCCAAAGCATAGAATCCAAACCCATGAGGACAGTCTCTGTTCTGCCCTCCACGAAGCTGAATAGAGTCCATTCTACTTCTTCTGCACCTTTTATCTCAAAGCATTCCCAAGCACACAATACACTTCACAGCCTGGTCCTCTGCCACAAGACAATAAAGGGTCTTTCACTAACTGGCCCTGTTGAAATGCCACCACCTCCACTGTGCAGCGGCCAGATAGCTGTTCTGGGCTGAGCAGAAAACATCTCTCAATTCCAGGTCATTTAGAATGTCATACGCTGCTGAGAGTTCAGGAGGATAGCACCGCGGCCTGCGAGTTATGGAGAGAAAATCTGGGTTTTCGTAAAATGCACACAGCAAACCCAAACCAGTCTCCCAACCCATCCTAAGAAAGCTAGACTGACTCTATCAGAATGATGTTGGTTTGCTTTGCAATGAAGATCCAAACTTTGACCCTGTCCATTTTTGTCCCATTCGAAGTGGCCTCTTTACTCTAAACAATTAGGCCTCTTAAAATGGGAGTTGTATGAATAAAATTTGAGAGTGGTAGAATAAACTTGATTTGGTCTTGTCCCCAAATAACTATGGATATATTAGTCTGTTTTTGCCTAATTCAATGTAACAAAGGGTTACGTGACAGAGCTGGGTTAGGAGCTGGGAGGCTAACGTGAATTGGACAGTTTCTGGCCTCAGTATCAAGCACATTCAGATGTTCACATACCCTGCATAAAAGGAAAGGGCTTGGGGGTAATTTCGGACCCCTGACTCTTTTTTCTTCACGACATATGGGCCTCTCTTAGCAGAGCACCCAACTAGAACAGCTGTAACAGCCAAAGGCCATCTCATCTTGTCCTCAGTTTCCTTCTTACTATTGAAAGGAAACCCAGAACAAATTCATGGAGGTTTTTAGTAATTATTTGCATAAATGACCTTATAGTCACAATACCAGAAATTATTACTGGTATTTGGGTTTCTTTTCAAGGGCTAACTAAATCTAAGCACAACTTTCATTAAGTTCTCTTCAAACGGTTGATTTAAATTTTCATTGAGTATGGTTTAGATTTTATTTTTCTAACTGCCCAAGTGAATGCCCCGTAACAGAGGAAGTTTGAGTTGTGTTTATTCCCTTGATCTATACATGTGGGTCTAAGGCAATGCCTAGAAACCCTCACCCTTTAATTTCAGCTACTTTGGATGTGTTTTAGCTATTTTTGGAGTCAACATGACCCTTTTGCAGAATTCTTCATGGGCACAATGAAGGAAGGAGGGGGAAAATTGTGATGGCTTAAAATCTATTCACAGACTCAAATCTGTATTTTCAGAGAACCATATAAAACCCATCACCAGCAATTTGTTAAACACCAGTTTGTGCCAGAGCTATGCTGGGAACTTGCCAGAAGCATAGGGATAAGTATATGAGCCATATAAGCAAAAATCCTTGGGGAGATCTGGGCAGCGAGATGAGGTAATCATGAGAAACAATTTGAGAATACTCCAGGATGTTAGGTCGTTAAGTACTAAAGTTTCTGCTACAGACTTCAGGGGTCAAAGGGATTCAGGGTAATTGAAAAATACGGATGTATTGCTGTTCACAGAAGGCTTTGTGAAGGAGGAAAGAAAACCTGGGTCTTGAAGGACTATATTTGATAGTTGGAGTTCAGCCAGGGGAGAGGTATTAATTTAGACAAAGACAGAGCAGAGGGATGCCTGGTACATTTTTGTGTTGATGAACTAGGGTGAAAAACTTCTTAGTTTTTAGACTTCCAGTTGACCATTGAGATGGTGCATCGATGGCCACATGTCCGCTTAGTAGAGTGGTGAACCTGCTTCTTCAGTTCCAGCTTTTCCTCAATTGCCCTCTCCTCCCCCAGGGTCAACTTTCCCAGGGATTCAGCTCCTCCACGGACAGGTGTTTGAACTGCAGGTGATATCACTCTTGTGATGTGGAATAGCATATTTACTGGATATTTCTAGATCATCTAACCCAGTGATTCTCCCATTTTTATGTATATTACAATCGCTTGGAGGGCTTGTTGGGTCCTACCCGCAGGGTTTTCAGTTCAATAAGTCTGGGGTCTGGGACAGGGCCAGAGAAACTTTCATATTTAACAAATCCCCAGTGAGGTTGGTGATGCTGGTCCAGGGACCACACTTTGAAAACCCCCAATTTAATCCATTATCTCAGTTTACAAACGGAGAACCTGGGGCCCAGAAACCTCTGAGTTTAAAGAGTGCTTAAGAAGGCAATTACCCACTACCCCTTCACTACTCACCCTGTGCCAAGTCCAGCCTAATTCCTAATTCCTACAGGGCAAGTCTGACTTCGATTTTAATTGTCTGAGAGCTGAGCTTCTTTAATCTCAGTGAAAATTTCTGTATATTTAGGAACAGATCTTCCCCAAGGCAGGAGGATAACCCAGCTAACTTTGAGGCTTTTGGGTCTATGAAAACGTTACATTAATAAAATAACTTTTTTTCTACAAATTAAATATTAATTTATTATGTCCCTGATTTTACCACCTGTAGGTGGCAGTGCCTTCCTTCTCTAGACGCAGCTAGAGGCAGCCGGTTCATTTTCTGAGGAACTGGGAAGGCTACAGTGTATACGGTATTAGAGATTAGGCCATCGGCCCCGGCCCAGGACAGCTCTGCCAGGGACGGCAGAATCAGATAGCAGGGTTTAGCATTCTGAGAATTGAACTGTCCCTGATTAACGTGTGAGGTTTTATTAATTTCTAATGTTTTAATCTTATCATTTTCTTGTTTAACTAGTTACATTCTTATTCTTGCCCAAGGTCCTAAAACTTAAGACTTGTGAAAAGCCAGAAACCAGAGACATAGCGAAGTGGACCTATTAAAATGCCATGGATTTACTGTAAGAGAGCATTCTTCACTGGAGAGGTTTATCACTGCCAAAGCACTCTTTCACTGGTGAAAGTCCGGGGCAGAATGGAAGAAAAAGAAAAGTATGATTCTCGGAACCACATTGCAGAAATGCCAAAGGGAGGTTCAAACAAGTAAGTGAGTGTTCATTAGCTCCTGTCAATGATTAAACATGAATTCTCCATTTACATATGACCCAGGACTTGCAGATGCATGATTTCCATTTCCATTTCTTCAGCAGTCACTGACATAAAATCCACTCTACGTTCAATCTTAAGATGAAATGGTATTGTAAAAGGCTGAGGGGTGCGCTTGCAAACATCCAGCACTGGTACGTACTTGTTCATTCTGCCTCCCAAAGACCCCAAGGCTCGTTCCCTTTCCCAATGTCACTTCCCCTTGAAAGTGACAGACACTGAACTGTCTCAGCAGCCACCAGGGCAGAGAAAAGTTCTGATCTTATGCCTTTTGACCATTCCCTCCCTTCTCTCTCCACAGAGAGAGCTATGGTTTCCTGATGCTGTCTTCTCTCTTTTAAGTCATGCAAAGATCAATTAATTCCATCTCAGTTAATTTCATTGGTTGTTCCAACATTTTATTACCAGTTGAAGCTATTGTCTCCAAGTTACCTACGGAATTGAGTTTAAACTCTCTTTGCATTCAAGGATGTAGGGTTAGTTTCCACCTTAATTCTTCAGCCTCATCTCTCTCTGTGTCCTATTCTCCTCCCTGCACTTACTCTGAACATCACATCATTTCCAAAATGATTTTATGCCTGTGCTTTTGTACATTCTGTTCCTTCTAAAAACTTCTTATTCATTTTTGAAGATTAACTGTCATTTAGGGGAAGTGTTTCCAGACTCCCACAAACAGCAGCTTGATCCTCTTTTAAAACAGCTTTTAGTACATTATGGTGTAATTTATATGTTTATGTGTCAGTTCTTACTCCTAGGCCCCCTGCCTTATTTTCTTCTACCACCCACTGCAATAGGTTGGTTCCAAAATGGTAGCAACTGTCTTATTGTTCTTTGTTATATCCCTAAGACCTAGCATAGAGCTGGGCAGATAGTGGATGCTGAATAAACATACGTGGGTTTTTAATCAATGAATCCTATTCAAGATGCTTCTTTCTTTTGTTTACTCAGGAAAGCCCCTCTTTTCTCAGTTTCAACCTTTTGCCTTTCAATTCTCTATTAATTTCATTGCGAACCAACAAATAACTTGAGTTCTACAAGTGGTAGGGTTGTATCAATGAAAAGACAGAAATGTTGAAGTGAAAAGCTTGCATAATGATGACAGTTCTTCTTGTCTTCCTCCCCCTCCCTCTTTCCTCTCCTCCTCCTCCCTCTTCTTCTTCTTATCCTCCTTCTCTCTTCCTTCTTCTTCTTCTTCTCCTTCTTCTCCTTCTCCTTCTTCTTCTTCTCCTTCTTCTTCTCCTTCTTCTTCTTCCACTACTACTACTGCTACTAAAAAGCAGCCTCGTTAGTATCTGCAAATCTTTGAAAGTTGCCTAAATCCCCCTTCAGAATATTCATAGAAGTTTTCATCTACCTTTTTGTCTGCTAGATGAATTAACCTTTCCTTAATCACCTGAATTCAAATAAATAAAAATGATTTATTTGCAACTCTTGGGCATTATATTTTATTATCAGTTGTGAAACAATGTTGTGTTCTGCTTATTTTCACTGCAATAGTATGCTATTTGTGATACTTTTTTAGATAGAGTATTAGGGCCAAGTCTGTGGTCAGCACCAACACTGCAAACATTGTTTTTTAGAAGAAAATGAATGTCACATTTCAGCAACTGACCTAAAAGTGAACTTTTTGAACATGCCCTATGTTTTAATGTGAGAAATTTGGCTCTGCTTATACATTTGGCATCAATCTGTAAGAGTGGTCAATTCTTTCATTATATAACGCAAACAGGGCAGAACATGGGGCTGAAAACATGTAGACCTGAGATTATGCTGGAAAATCTCTTACGATCTCCAGAAGCACATCCTTGATAATCCCCAGTGACATGTCCTTGTGTTTTCCGTGGTAATGGGGACAAAATGGGAGAAAACTGGAGGAAACAGGAGGCAGTCCTTTAGGAAAGGGCTGTCCAGCCCATGTCAGGAAAGCTGGAAAGCTGTCAAATATGGGTGAGGCTTGGTGACCCAATTTAGAGAATCAGTGACAATGACTGGCAGAGCCTGACATGGCCTCTCACGGTAGTTAGTGCACCTGGGCACATAGAAATAAGTAGTGTAAAAGCAGAAGATCATCTTTAAAGAAGGAGCCCATTGCTCTGGCATTTAGCAGGCAAGCAGAGATTCCACTTGTTTGGGAAATCAGGAGATTAATTCCTCCTAAAATTTCCAGATGGAGATTATAAGGGAGCAGCGAACACCACAAGGCAGCCTGTAGGACTTGTTAGGCTGGAAGATGAGCCCTCCGACTAGAGAGAGAGGGCAGGAGGAGATCTCAACAGTGATTCAAGGAGAGACCCTGGACCCATGCACATGACTTTTCCCAGTAAGATCCATTTGGAGTAGGAATTAAAATATTAAATAGCACAAGCCCTGTGAGAAAGCAAGTGGACAGATTTTATCCACAGCTGCTGCAGCCAGGTGGTATATTTAATAGTGTTACACAAGAAATCACTATAAAGAACTTCAGGGCTTCCCTGGTGGCACAGTGGTTGAGAATCTGCCTGCTAATGCAGGGGACACGGGTTCGATCCCTGGTCTGGGAAGATCCCACATGCCGCGGAGCAACTAGGCCCGTGAGCCACAACTACTGAGCCTGCGTGTCTGGAGCCTGTGCTCCGCAACAGGCCGCGATAGTGAGAGGCCCGCGCACCACGATGAAGAGTGGTCCCTGCTTGCCACAACTAGAGAAAGCCCTCGCACAGAAACGAAGACCCAACACAACCAAAAATAAATAAATAAATAAATTTAAAAAAAGAACTTCAGAGTGTGCAGGAAGACCTTTCCAGATAGCACTCATGTGAGAAATTATTTTCTTTCCATCCACAAGTTAAGATAATTTATAACACCTTCCCACCATAGCAAGGCAGAAGAGAAGGCATTTTAGAGCAATTATTTTGCAGAAACATTTTCATGTTGGAGTAAAATAAACCTAGAGAATTTCAGCTTTGCATATCTATGAAGTAGCAAATAGTAACCAAAGTACCTAGAGCAAGAGAAACACATTAAAAACAAACAAACAAATAAATAAACCCCACTTTCTTTGAAGGCTGACCTCAAAGCATTGGTACTGCACTGACAAATATTTGTGTATTTTATATATATATATAATACATATTATATATATATATATTCCCATTTATTTTTATTAAACATAACAATGCAAAATTATATATATATATATGTATTAATTAAAATTTATGTGTAAAGTTTAAAGAGTAATAATGAAATGAACACCAATGGACTCACCAACAAGCTTAAGATACATCTAAGGCCCCTGTGTGTTTACCCTGCTCTGATCCCTTGGCCTACCTCCTAGAGTTAGAATTATTTTTCTTATTCTCTTGTTTTTCTTTAGTGTTTACCAAATTTATATCCCTAAATTGTTTACTTTTAAACTTTATACAAGTGGAAGATAATACCGTGTATATTCTTCTGGAACTTTCCCCCCTCTCATCTTTGTGCTTTGAGAATTCTGTTTTACTGCTGTGTGGTATCTCTTGTAAGAATACACCACAGTTTATTTATCCAGATTTTTGTCAATGGACATTTAGGCTCTTTCTAGGTATTACAGTTCCCCAAAATGCTTGCATGTAAGAATGCTTACATTCTTGTCCATGTTTTCTGGAGTGCATGTGCAAGTATCTCCCAAGATCCAAATAGTGATGTAGTAGGAAACACACAACTTCTACTTGATTAGGTAATGACAAATTGTTTTCCTACCAGTGTGGTTTACTCTCAGCCAGCAGTATATAGGAATTCTGGTTGTTCTATATACATTCTCTTCAACACTTGCTATTGCCAGACTTCTACATTTTTGCCAGTCTGGTGGGAGCAAAATACTTGTGGTTTTAATTTATATTCTCCCTTTCAATGAGGTTGAACATATTTTCATATGCTTTCTGGCCATAAGTCTTTTTTCTTTCATGAAATACCCAATTTTTATGGGATTGTTTGTTAATTTTGTAGAGTATTTAAATATCCAGTATCCAATCCTTTGTCAATTATAATGTGTGCCAAGTGTCTTTTACTAGTTGTAAGTTAAACTTTAATTTCTCCATAAAATTATGGTAATATTTTCACCATTTGTTACATGCATATGCAGAGTTAGCTCTATTTGCATAGAAAAAGTAAATTTCCATTGCAGTATAATAAAGCTTTTTTATATCCTAATATCTGGCTTGTAGTAACAGTGTTTTACCTATTTGGTTATGATAGAATCTGAATGGCTAAGGCTTTGTCTTCATCATGCATGTCCGTCCTACCTAAAGGAAACTCTTGGTACTATTGATTGTCCTGAAAGAGGAGAAGATCAAGCAAGCCACCGGTGAGTAGCAGTTCTCTCTCAACTCTTGACTCCTTTTGTGTCCACTTCAACATCCTTACATTCTCCCAAAGACAGAGAAAATAAAAGATAGAGACCTAGTATCAGCAAGATTGAAACAGACGATGATGATTAATACGTTCATATGTACTATTACACTTAACAGCCTATAGTTCTCCTTGATTTCACTTACCACATTAAACACAGCACTTACCATTATTCCAAAGTGTAAATTGTTTGTTTAATGTCTGTTTCCCCCACTCCACCCCAGACTGTAATCTCCATGATACAGGGGTTTGTCTTCATTTGTTGTAGTGCCCTCAGCACCTAGCACAGTGCCTAGCACCCAGTCGTCCTCAAAAAGAGCACTTGTTACATAGATGAAAGAGCACATTTATTTTACTCAGCCTGCTTCTTTCTGTTCTCTGTTTGTTATCTGTTTTTGCTGTTTGAAAAGATGATGCTTCTCTACATTATCTCAGATAATCACCTCTACTTTTTCAGTTTAAAGAAAAATTTGTCATCTCTATGGTTGAGATATCTGTGCTTTGATTTTATGTTATGTTCAACTTGTTTACAAAAAAAATCAATGGCTTAGACAATAGTATTGATAACATCCTGATCAAAGACGCCCACACATAAAGCTTGGAGGGATGGGGATTATGATTGGCTGGATCTATCAATGCGGGATCTAATAAACATAAATGCAAAATGGTTAAGCTGGGTACAGAAAAGAAACAACTGTGCAAATGGTAGTGAAAAAAATGGCAAACTGTGCATTATTTAGGACACACTATTCAGAATTATGGAATTCTGATTCTATGGAGATTCTGCATCTTTCATTGCCTTTGAGCTATTTTAGTTATGTGGATTGTAGATAACCTATAGCAGTTTGAAATAATTCTTGTCTATAGACTTACAAATAAATTTTGTCTTGTAGAATTTCAGTTGACACTGTGGATTTGCCAGTTTTGTATCTATTTGCAAATTTTTTTATTTCAATATTCCTAATCTATAAATGTGTCTGTTCTTTGGATTCTCCTTTGAATGAAAAGTGACATCTGCTTGGTTCCCTCATTAGATAATGAGGTTAAATAAAATCTTTAACATGTGTTCATTTTATATTTATATGAGAATCATGATTTTATCTTATTCTGAAAGTTATTCTTTAACAAAATAGAGAATGGGAAAAAACTTGGGTAGATAATACAATACGTGCAAAAGATTTGAAGTCTTAGTTGACAATAAATTCAATATAAGTTATTAGTGTAGTATGGCTGTTGCTTTGGTTATTTGGGTATTAAGTACTTCGTTTAGAATCACTGTTCTGAGATTCTAAACACTGGTTAACTTTTCTTATTTTTAAGCCAATAACTGATTGTTTTGATAATTGTTGCTATAAATCATGTTTTAAAATCTGGTATAGCAAGCCATTGTAATTATTCTTTTTAAAAGAACACTCCAATATTCTTGATAGTTTATTCTTATAGATGAATTACACTGTGAGTTTGTCAGAGTTTATAAAGTATTCATTTGGGATATTAGTTTTGCATAAAATCTATAAATATTTGCTTAGGACTTAATTGTTATTACTACTGTATTTGGTCTTTCCAGTAAGGAACAGTATATATATCTCCAGTTATTCCTCTCATCTTTTATTTCTCCCACTGTGAGTTTTAATTTTTATTTGAATAATTAAATCATTTATGTCTTGAATTAAATGAAGATGCATTTAGTGGTTTCGGTTGTAATATAATCTTTTTTTATTTTGTCTCTAGCTATTTGTAATGGGCCTAAAAGAATATATTTCATTGTTATGTTTATTTTTTCCAAAAAATTATTATCAACATTTTGAGAAAATTTATTGTATTTTTCTCAAATATCACCAGCATTTCTAGTGCTATGTTTTAAGAAGTAGGTTAAAAAAAAGACATCCTTGTTTTGAAAATAGTCTCCATTCATCCTGGACAAAAATAAAATGAGAAAAATATTAGGTTTTCCTTTTCCTTCCTAAACAATGTCTTGAATAAAAGATGTTTTACTATTTAGGTAAGGTTATTCTGGGGCAAGGCATTTAGAAACACCAACAAAGTTTATAAGTTTTTCGAGTCCATGCTTGACCAAAAATAATTTGGATATGCCATGAGTGTTTGTGTGCCTAGTCCAGGGCCCAGGAGTTTGTCTACGGAAGGTGTATTAGGAGATTCCATACCATCTCTTCAGCATTCTTTTGAGTGTGAATATCATGCAAAGGAGATTTAAAATTTGAAATTAAGATTAAACTTTACTCAGTTTCCTTTGAAAGTCCTTGGTATTTCCTAAATTTCAGTTGTTTGACCTTAAGAGATTCTGAAGCCCTTCTTAGCCTCCATTTCCTTATTTATAAAAAGGAATGAAAAATTGTTTTGCCTGTCTCCGTGGGTGGTTGTTTGAATCAGATAGATTGGTGAGGGCACCTTTTCCTTTGTAAGAGTGGTTGGCCACTGAGGACTGTTTCAACTAAATTCAATAAGAATAGTTCAGTCTATTTCATGGCTGCCATGATTCCATGTACTTATGGAGGGATGGGAATACAAATGAAATACAGAATAAGGTCCCTGTCTCCTAGAGAAATGCCTCTCAAGCATTAATGTACACACAAATCTCCCAGGGTCTTGTTAAATGACAATTTCTGATTCAGTTTGTCTGGGGTGAAGCCTGGGATTCTGCTTTTCTTTTAATTTAGCATTATAGCACTTGTTTATTGAAATTACTTCTCTGGAGTTGTCATTAATTAGATATCCAGGTCTTTGAGGAGGAAAAACACACAACCTCTGTTAATTCCAGACTTGGTAAACCATCAGAACACTGGGAATCAAGAGGATTCAAGTCCACTACCAACCAGGAGCACCATGAAAATGTGGTCATTTGGAGTTTGGTCAGGGTAACAGGGCCATTGAAAGCCAGAGGGGAATATAGGGCATAGGTTAGGAACTGGAGCGTCCACGGGTATGGAGGAGAGTTAAGACTGGAACACTGCAGTGGGCAGATCAGAGCACTGGAGCAGTGGAACAGGAAGAGGAAATGAATCTTGGGCAAAAGTACAGAAAGACCTTTCCAAGGAAGACATTGTGCATTTCTAACACCCCGCTAAGTGATGCTGATGCTACAGGTGACAAGATCCTTACAGAAAAGTCATACACATTAGAGGCAGAGATCAGGAAAAACTAGATATCATTAAGTATCCAAATATATGGAAAATTGGAAAGATCAGTATGGGCCAGAGCATGGGAGAAGTTTTCGTGGCCATGAAAGATGGACAGGATTCACCTTGATATTCCTTTCTACTGTTGTTAAGGAGACAAAGCAGGCTCAGGCATGCCACATCTCTCGCTGGAGAAGAAAAGTGGTTTGAGTTTTGAAACTTCTGTGGATTCATGCATTTTAAGATGCTTGAAACGGCTTCTGAAAAAAATGTATGAAGGTGCTTAACCAACAAACAGTGGTTTTAAGTTGCTTTTGGAGCTCAGTAGTATGTGTGCACATACATTTGGAAGTTGAGATCGCTCCTGCATCCATGGAACATGTATGTGCACATGCCCTCTTACATATGATCTTATTACCAGCCAGGATATTTTCTGTGCTTCTTTGTAGACAAGTCACATGTTTTGTGTTTGTAGTATAGTTAAAGGCAGCATTTAGGCTTCACTAAGAACCAATTAGGCTTCCAAGACAGTTAAGCAATTCCTTAACTGCTCTGGAATGAATGAGTTACTGGATTCTCATCCCCAGGAGTGGTCTGCAGCAAAGCTACAAAATTGCGTAAGTTTATCTTCAGCGCTCACTGACTCATTTGGTGCCCCATCCCTTGGGGACTCAGTGCCCATACGCTTCTCCCTAATGGTCCTGATCACCCTCACTCTAGTTTCCATGCTCACACCCCTTCCTGCTATCAAATGTGTTTCATTCTGCATCTATCCCTTCAGAATGGAGCTATTACAATAAACTCATCTCCCACATAGACCCTACTTGTACCCCAGACTTCAGCCAGAGGTGTTTATTCATTGTTCCCTGACCACAGCTTCTACTTTCTGCTCTACGCATTAGCTTTCTCCTGGACTGCCCCTTCTCTTCCATTCTTTCTAGCCAGGCAGGTCCTACCCATCTTGAGCTCAGCTCAAATCCTGCAGACTTTGTAAAGCCTTCCAAAACTTCGCTAACATGAATCCCTCAGTAGATTGTTGTTTCTACTATGCATTGACAATTAATCATTTGCTGCTTTATTACTGTTTTTCTATTGCTGTCTTGCATCATCATTTAGAACTTATATTCAACTCTTTAAAACTTAACATCCTGGTTCCTCTGCTACAAAAACTCCTTGAATTTAGAGTTTGAATCTTATATATTTTTGTGTATTATACAGAGAGTCTCACACAAATAAAATGTTTTTTTAAAAGTTCTTTTTATTTGATGAACTAATTCTAAAATTTTCAGGATGATCGTAGTGAATATAGAAGGCCATTCCATTGGCTTAACTGAAGAGAAACATAACTTAAAAAAACCGGGATAGGATCAATGGAAGTCTTTCTGATTCCCTCCCAAATGTACTCCAAAGTTCTGGAGCCTGCCCCTTCTGTTGGACTGGACCTGTTGCCATGGGAACTTGTTGCCATGGGAACTCTGCCCTCAGTTGCAGCCCCGCTTTCAAGCTGCCAAATAAGAGAGGATGGAGGGGAGGACATTTCTTATGGCTCCTTGGCTGGCCTCATTTCAGTCCTGTTCTCCACCCAAGTAGGAGTGTGGTATCTCTCCAAGGAGAATCACATGCTGAAGCTGGGAAATAAAGTGCACCTGAAAGCACAGGTGAAAACCCTGCATAAGCGCTGGAAGAGGTGCTCTTCCGTCTGTGGTGCATCCATCACGCACACCCAGCCTCCGTCTTCAGAATCTTCTGGCCTGTGACAGAACGCGATGTCGGGCTCTGTCTCCCACCCTTCTTTGCCGATCCTGGTCTGGATGGCAACTCTGGTCAGACGTGCCTGGTTCTCTGTTTCCCTGAGAGAGTGAGTACCAATCACTCTGTGGGGGTGAGGTAGGGCAGGGCAGGCCCCTGGCCTGGAGACGCAGCCAAGTTTCTGCACACATGGGCTCCCTCCTAGGCAGCAAGTAAGGACTTCAGCTTCAGGGGTCCAGCTCTGGCTTTGGGTCATTCCTTTTTCCTTCCTTCCACCCCAGACCTTTCTATCATACCCCAAGCCTAGTTACATCACTGTGAAAGGCAGTGCTTTCAATAGCTACCTAAGAGCATTGATGTCTGAGAAATCACAACTGCCACCCAGGGAAATGACTGGGGAGAAGCCAGCTTTCCCTCTGCTTTGTTCTCTGCTGGCAGCCACAAGACCAGCAGTGGCCATCTTGCCCTGATGAGGTCAGAGCTGGGCTTTCATCCTGCAGCCACATCCTGGCTACTCGACCCATGGACTTAGCTGTTCTTTCCTCTGCCCACTCTCTCATCTGAGCCTTGGAGGCTATTCCTCGAAAGAGAAACACTCGTAAATGCACCTCCTTCTTCCAGATGGAGGGAGGGTATCAGGAACTGGACTCAAAGGAACAAAGAAAGTGTAAGGAATTGAAACAAGAGATTGAGGCAGTTGGGTCTGGAGCCAAGGAGTAGTGTTCAGGTTTGGATACCAGTTCCCTGATCCCTCCACTAGTCAAGAGGGCAAACCGGGGGGATAGAGGACTAGGTAAGAGGAGCTGGAGTGTGGAAATAGAAGAGGAAATTTCTTTCTTTGGAGAGCTTACACTCTTATGGACGCAGGATATATTTGTCTATTTATTATGTATTTATTCAGGATCCACACGTGCTTTCCTGAACCAAACCATCATCCTCTAGACCCTCTCTATAGAGTTTTTACTTTAAGATATCACAGCTCATGCCTCATTTTCCTTCATGTTGCTTGATCTTAAATGCAATAATGATGAAGTGATTGTCCAACCTCAGGAACCTTATTTAGAGCTTCCCTGGGATGATCTGAGAGACGCTGAGAAATTTTCCCTGACCCTTCCTTCCATACCCTTCAAAACATGAAATCTAACCCACCACTATTTCACCCACCACAATTTCAGAACCTGAAATTGCATGTTAGGTCTTTTGAAGGTATCTCAAAGATATCTTGTTCCCTGAAGTCTTTAGTTAAAAGGTAGTGTCACATACACAAGACAAAAAAAAAAAAAAAAAAAAGGATTATTCAGAATTATTTAGATATTTGGAAAATAATATAATTCTCCCTTAGTAACTCCATAAACCAAAAACCAAAATAATTCCCACTTTAGTGTAATACTTAAATGTAAAAAGAAAAAAAAAAAAACCTTAAAATGCAAGAAGGATATAAGTAAATGTTTACTTATTCCAGGCCAGAAAGGCCTCTAAAGCAATGGAAGAAAATATGAAGAAAAAAAGTAGATTTGATTACATAATAATTTAAGAATTCAGTTTGTCAGAATAGATTATAAACACTATTAATGATAAATGTCAAATTGGGGGAAGTTATAATAAATATGGCAAGAGTCTGATATCATAAATGTATAAAGAGCTTTTCCAAATCAATATAAAGATCTCTAAGACCTCCGTTTGAAAATGATTAAAAATGAAGATAATGCACATGTGAACAAATATTCAATTTCACTAGCAATCAAAGAAATACAAAATAAAATGATAAGAAAATACTATTTTCATGTAAGAAATTGACAATTAAAAAAAACAGCCGAATGGAACTGAGGTGACAGTGAGTGAAACCTCCAACCTGATGTCCCCTCCCTCCCAACAGAGGCTCCTGATTGGCTCCTCTCTCTACCCCCTCAGGGACTGAATTTGTCCTTCTGCATTTCTCGGTTTTCCACTCCCCTGAATGCTCTTGTCTTTCTTTCAGTATTTGTCTGTGTCCAGGGTAGTGCTGAGAAGGAGGGGACAGAGCGCAGATGAGAAGGAAGTCTGGAATAACTATGTCATATTTCTAGAGATGTTCTTTTACTCAGAATATCTCACACCTACTGCAGGCCAAATAACCTTTTGGTTCTCACTGCCAAATTTAATAGACACTCAGTAGAGAATGACTTATACTATAGCTTGAAAGCCATTAACTCTAGCCTTAATAAGTGGATAAAGATTACTCTCTGGGCCCATAATTTGTCCATTAGCCCCTGCCTAGCTTCCCTTGATTCCTTGCCTGGCTGGGCCTCCATATTTGACATCTTTAATCTTGTCCTCATCACTAATCTAGAATCTTGTCATCTTAACTTTCTATTCTGTCAGTTTGCTTTGCCTCCCACCTCCAGGGGTAAATTCCTACTTTCTCTGCTCCTTGCTTCTATTCCCTGCTTGCTGAAGAAGGACACAGGACCACACTGGCCATGCCCACTGCAACTCATGTGCTACACAGTATCAACATCCTGTTGAGTTTCCTGACCACTTCCCGTAATGGCTGGTCCAAACGTGTTCGAAAATCCACAAAGTTCCTCCTCCTCTGATAATAATAATAACAACAACATCAACAGTAACAATAATAAAAACAATAATAACAGCAAATACTACTATAGTACTTATTCTATTTCGGGCTATTCTATAAGTGTTTAACAATTATTAAGTCATTGAATACTCCTAGTAACTCTATAAAAGAGGTAGGTATTATTATATTTCCCATTTTACAGATGAGAAAACTGAGGCACAAGGAGTTTAAGGAACTTTCCTAGGACCATCCAGGCGGTCAGTGATGGTGCCAGAATTTGACAACGGGTGGTCTAGAGTCTTTTTCTTGACCACTTTGCTGGATCACATCTTTATATTCCCATCCCCTCTCAGGAGACAATTTTGCTTCCTACATCACTGAGAAAGTCCACATTTTCTCCTTTTATGTTATATTTTTTGTTCGTTTGTTTGTTTAAACAATAGAAATTAATTTCCTCACAGATCTGGAGGTGAGAAGTCTGAGGTAAGAGTCTTGGCATAGTTGGATTCTGGTGAGGACTCTTTCTGGCTTGCAGATGGCCGGCTTCTCACTGTGTGCTCACATGACCTATTTTTTGTGCATGCATAGGGAGAGGGGCAAGCTCTCTGTAGTCTCTTCTTAGAAGGGCACTAATCCTATCAGACCAGGGCCCCACCCTCATGACCTCATCTAATTGTAATTACCTCCCAAAGACCTTGTTTCCAAATACTATCTCTTTGGAGGTTAGAGCTTCAACATATGAATTTTGAGGAGGCACATTCAGTCCATAATGCTTGGTATTCAGTTGTGCATATTATGTTTTTTGGGGTCTCCAAAGCCATTCTCTCCCCCTTATTTCAGACTCAGAAAATAACATGTACCTATCAGAGGAGGCAGGCCCCCCTGCTGTGTTCTTGGCCCCACCTCTATCATTTTTGTTGTTGTTGTTCTTTTAAATTATTTATTTATTCTTTTGGCTGCATTGGGTCTTTGTTGCTGCGCATGGGTTTTCTTTAGTTGAGGCAAGCAGGGACTACACTTCGTTGTGGCGTGCGGGCTTCTCATTGCGGTGGCTTCTTTTGTTGCAGAGCACGGGTTCTGGGCTTCAGTAGTTGCATCATGTGGGCTCAGTAGTTGCAGCACATGGGCCATAGAGTGTACGGGCTTCAGTAGGTGTGGCATGTAGGCTCAGTAATTACAGTGTGTGGGCTCTAGAGTGCAGGCTTAATAGTTGTGGCGCACAGGCTTAGTTGTTCCACGGCATGTGGGATCTTCCTGGACTTCCCAGACCAGGGATTGAACCTGTGTCCCCTGCATTGGCAGGTGGATTCTTAACCACTGCACCACCAGGGAAGTCCCTCCCCCCCCCCACCTCTTTCTAAGAGGTTCTTTTCTCTCAGGTTTTGCTCTCCTCCATTCACAGCTTATTGCCAAGATCTTCAAATCCTCCTCCCCAGTATATCTTTCCTTCCAAAGCCTTCAAATATGCTCTGGTCTCCCTCATCCTGAGAGAGCTCTGAGCCCTCCTGTATAGTGGGCCTAGAAGGCTTTACCTGCTTGACTACTTAAAATCGTGTCCTTTCTTTGGGTGCCATTGGGACCTCCTCAGGTGCCGTCTCTGAGCTCCATAGCTTGTCTTGCATTTCCTGACTCTGGGCTCCCATGGCCCATGTGCTGAACTCAGTCCTATTGGCATTCAGGACCTACTGTCTCAGCATGCTGATTACTTATTCCTGCCTCATCTTCTAGAGATTATGGCCCCTTAGAAACAGAGCCCATTCATCTCTCCATCGATTAATTAGCTAATTAATGGTTTCATTAAAGCTGTTTATTGAGTGTCTACTGTGTGTCGGCACTGTGAATTAAGAATACAAAACAGGGATTCCCTGGTGGCGCAGTGGTTGAGAGTCCACCTGCCGATGCAGAGGACACGAGTTCGTGCCCCGGTCTGGGAAGATCCCACATGCCGTGGAGTGGCTGGGTCCGTGAGCCATGGCTGCTGAGCCTGCGCATCCGGAGCCTTTGCTCTGCAACGGGAGAGGCCACAGCAGTGAGAGGCCCACGTACCACGAAAAAAAAAAAAAAAAAAAAGAATACAAAACAAATATGGCAGCCCTGGAAACTGAGACTTGCACAGATGAAAAGTAGAAAGCCACTGATTGTAATATAGTAAGTAATATTTTGGTGGAACACCCATGTGTAATAGGCACTGTGCAAAACCCATTCTTATATCATTTAAACGAAGGAGCCATTATTCACAATTTAAAGATGAGGCAACTGAAGCATAGAGAGAGGTTAGGTAACTCTCTGAAGATTATACAGCTAAATGCAAGAACAGGAACTCCAAGTCCATTTTCCCTTTTAATTCTGCTATGCTAGCTACTGCAGACATCTCTCTAAGAAGAAATGGGAACCCAGAGGCCAGAGGAACCAAATCTCTGGGAGGTGAGAGCTGTTTTGCAAAGGCTTCGCAATGATGCTAACACTTGATCTGTGTCTTGGAGGAGAAATAGACATTTGTCCAGTGGACTGGAGGGTGAGCAGAAACAGCAGGACATAAAACAGTGAAAATAAAAATGATTAGATTAAGAACTGCAAAAATACGGGACTTCCCTGGTGGTGCAGTGGTTAAGAATCCACCTGCCAATGCAGGGGACACGGGTTCGATCCCTGGTCTGGGAAGATCCAACATGGTGCGGAGCAACTAAGCCTGTGCACCACAACTACTGAAGCCCATGCGCTCTAGGGCCCATGCTCTGCAACAAGAGAAGCCACTGCAAAAAGAAGCCCGCACCTTTCAACGAAGAGTAGCCCCTGCTCCCCGCAACTAGAGAAAGCCCTCAGGCAGCAACGAAAACCCAACGAAGCCAAAAAAAGAAAAAAAGAACTGCAAAAATACTTCTAAACCTGGAATGTAGGCTATATGGAGGGACACCTGGAGATGTGGTTCAAAGCTCCTTAGACAGTGGCTATATTGTAAAGAGTCTTCTATGATAGATGAAAAAGTTTTAATTTTACATTTTAAGATCCCAATAGTGTCTAGCAAAATGATAACACTTCTGAGACGTCCAAACACTCTTTCTCGAACTGAAACTACTTTACAAGTATACAGAATGTGAGTCAGGAAATTCCTGAATCCGTGCCTTTCTGATGAGCTCACTGTTTTAGCAGCCAGAGTATTTTAGCACCTTTCTTGACCTATTATTACATAATTTCTGTGCCTTCCAATTTTTCAGAAAACAATTCTGCCATTTCTTGTCTAGCTTGAGCCTTTTCCTCCCTGTCCAAGGAGAAGATGATGTAATTCAAGTAACAGCTTGTTCTGTTTGGAAATAATGCCAGAGACACCAACGTCTCAAATAATTCTTTGTCTCTTAATTTCTTGTGCATCCAAATGGGTGTGTGCTTCATGGCTTTGAAGATCTAAATAGTTATCATCCTGGGTGGGGAGAGGGCAGCATGAAGCCAGGGGCCCATGCACTGACCCTGGAGCTCTGTGCTCAACAGTCCCCGTGTCACTCACTGAACAGTGGACCTGACAGCTTTGGCAGGTTCAGCCTTGGGCTACAAAACCCTTCAGGCTGAGGGTGAAAATAAAGGCTCCCTGCTCTAGGAGCTGTTGCTGGTTTGTTCCCTCCCTGTAAGCAGTGACTTACCCAATCCCATCTCTGTCCTCAGCACACACATCATGGAAAAGTTCTGCCTTTCTTCACCTTGAACTGGTCATCAGTACAAAATATCAGCCAGATCTTCCCAAAAGGTTTTAGGAAATGCTGCTCACTGCTCTTATGGGCATCCAGTAACAGGACATTTATTTACTTAGCGTTCACGAGAATGAGCTATTGGCCAGCTATGAATTTTCTGGAGAACTGAAAATCAACTCTCTGTTTTTGTTTGTTTTGTTTTTCTTTTTTAAATCCTCCCCTTTTTAAACTGAGGTATAGTTGCTGTATAATATATGTTACAGGTGTACAATAGAGTGATTCACAATTTTTAAAGGTTATACTCCATTTATAGTTATTATAAAATATTGGCTGTATTCCCCATGTGGTACAATATATCTTTGTAGCTTATTTTCTACCTAATAGTTTGTACCTCTTAAGCCCCTCCCCCTTCCTCATCCCTCCCCCCTTCCCTCTCCCTACTGGTAACCACTGTTTTGTTCTCTGTATCTGTGAGTCTGCTTCTTTTTTGTTATATTCACTAGTTTGTTGTATTTTTAAGATTTCTCATATAAGTGAGATCGTACAGTATTTGGTTTCTCTGTCTGACTTATTTCACTAAGCATAATGCCATCCAAGTCCATCCATGTTGCTGCAAATGGCAAAATTTCATTCTCCTTCATGGCTGTTAACTCTGTTTTGAATATCATTTGGGCAGCAGTATTTCTGGAACATATTACATACGTGATGGGATAACATTTTGAGATATTCCCTATGTTTTTCCCTCTCTGCCTTTCTCTTTTTTCCTTTCCGCCATCCAAGCAGGGTCAGCTTTCTTTGGTTCATTGTCTCAGAGAAGGAATATGATGGGGCAGAAGGCAGAAGCAGACTGTACATCTGTCTGGCTTTTATGTTTCAAAGGCCCAGGTTCTTAGAACAATTTAGTGGATTCGCAGAGCGGGTGAAAGAGAGAGGACTTGGGGTGTGGAAACATGCATGAAGAAGGATAATCCTCCAGACTAAAAATAAATGCACCCCGGGGCAGAAGGAGGAGAAGGGAAGAACCACAGAGAAGGGGAGGGGTTGGAGAGAATGGGGGGAGTGACAGGAGAGGGGAGAGGTAGAGAGACAGAGATGCAGACCTCCAGAGCCTGGACAGGACTGCCTGAGGGGTGACTCCAGGCAGAGCTTTGCAGGAAGATCTTTACTCTCCAGGACTGGATGAGAAGCAGCAGTGAGCCCAGGCTGGGTGAGGAATAAGAGTGCTGAGGGCAACAGCGAGCTCACCTGTGTGTGCAGGTGACTCAGGGACCCAGTGCCCAGCTCACCAGCGTTTCAACATTATTGGAATCTCTTGGAACCTTTGACATAACCTCAGAGTTATGGAGGCTAGGAGTGGAGAGGTGCTATGAAACCTTGAAGTTTGAATTCCTAAACCACTCAGTGGGATAGGGGCTCTCAAGAGAAATGAGTGTGAACTAAAGAACGTTAAATTTCTTGCAAACCTTGCTTTTGTGAAGCATCAGGCAATCTTCTCCATGGCTGGGACTGGCTCACAGTCAAGGTCCTGGGTGTGTGTTGAGAAGGGAACACTTTTACCCGCCTGCCAGTGTTGCAGGCTGTGGTGATTTTTCAGTTTTTCTTTCTGCTTTTTATATAGCTTCCCTATCCCCAGCCCAGCTTTCACTTCTTGATACTTATCGTGGATATACATAGCTCTCACTGCTTTTTCCTCTCCAGATTTGCTCTCCTTAATGTGCCTTGGCCAGGAAGCCAGATAACGAACCTTAGAATTATATATAAAGGGAGAGGAAATCGAATCTGAGAGTCAGCTCATTTTCCTCATCTACAAAATGAGGGAGCTGTAATAGATCATTGCTAAAGTCCAGTCCAGCTCTAACATTTTATGATTCCTCTGAATAAAGTGTGTGAGCTTTTATGCACGGTTTTTGGAACGTATACTTTTCCCATTTCCTGATTCTCAGCCATGTTCTCAAGGGATGAGGCTGCTCTGTTTGTGACATCTTGAAAAGTGACGTTATTTAACTTGGCATTTATTGCTCAATTTACAATTCATCCATTCATTGAAAAAATTATCGAGCATCTACTGTGTGCCCAGTGCTGTAGTATATGGTTGGAATACAAAGATTAATACACAGTGCCTCCCTCAAGGTGTTCACAGACTAGAAAATTGATTCTCCATCTCTTCTGCAGTCTTGGAACCCTTTGGGAATCTGATAAAAGCCCATTATATTAGAGGCTATTATTTATTGAGCACTTACTACATGCCAGGTTCTGTTCCAAAAGCTTCAAAAGCAGCATATTTTAATCTTCAAATATCTATGAAGTAGTTATTATTATCTGCACATACAGATGATAAAATAGAGATGCAAGCACGAGGACACACAGCTAATAAGTGGTGAGAACCAGAATTTACTCCCAGGCAGTGCAAGTCTAGAGTCCATGTGCCGCATCTGAGACTGCTGTGTTACTGAAATCAACCACAACAAGAACAACAAACATGATGACAACAGCAACAGTTTTTGAGAATCAGTGCCATGCACCAGGCAATGTATCAAGCTCTCTACTTTATCTCATTTAGTACTAACCGCAACGTCATGAGTGGATACTTTCATTATCTGTATATTTTAGTGGAGAACCTCTTGGCTTAAAATGGTTAAATAATTTGCCCCAAGGTACACATCTAATAGTGAGGGGAGATGAGGTACAAAGTGCATTTTTGATACAGTTTTAGATGGTTCATGAACTTCTTGTCCTCTGACCAAGAGGAATAGACAGATAAAAAATGTACTGAGGGCTTCCCTGGCGGCGCAGTGGTTGAGAGTCCGCCTGCCGATGCAGGGGACACGGGTTCGTGCCCCGGTCCGGGAAGATCCCACATGCCGCGGAGCGGCTGGGCCCGTGAGCCATGGCCGCTGAGCCTGCGCGTCCGGAGCCTGTGCTCCGCAATGGGAGAGGCCACAACAGTGAGAGGCGCGCGTACCGCAAAAAAAAAAAAAAAAGTGTACTGATTTGTGGTAAGTGCAGTGAGATGTTCTGTGGGAACGGCATATATCGTTCTGCAGGATCAGGGAAAGCTTCCCAGAAGAAGTCATACTTGAGCAGAGTTTAAAGGATAAACAGGAGCACAGACAACAGCAGTGGAGAGAAGGGCATCAAGGGCAGAGGGAAGAGCACGTACCAAGGCAGGGACCAGAGACAGTAGCACGATCTGGTGAACCACAGAGTTGAGTGTCCCTGGGATTTGCTGTGCGTGAGGACAAGGCAGCAGAGAATGAGGCTGAGAAGTCAGGCAGGAGCCAGGTCACCTAGGCCCCTGGGTGTGAAGGAAAGGCATTCGAACTCTACCTGCTCTGTGAAGAGCCACTGGGGGCTTTTAAGTGTGGGGATGTGCATTGTAGGAAGTAAGGTGCAGGGAAAGCTAGAAGAGGGGCCCCCTGGACCAGAACAAGGAGGAAAGTGAGTTAGGCTATCGTTGTGATGAGAGCCTGAGTTAAAACACTGGAGGTAGAGATTGATTTGAGAGATATTTAAGGGATAAAATCAAAGAATGGTAGGAGTGCGTAGGAGAGTCTAGGAGACTCCTGGGCAAAGCCTGGGGCCTGGCTTGTCAGCTGCCTGGGATCCAATCTAGAAAGGTCAGTAAAACAACCCAGAAAATGAAATTAGGTAGTAAAAATGATATTGCCCAGTTTTACTTAGGGAGACTCCTGACTGTAGCTGATGGTTCATGATCTCCATGTACTACATGAGGTAGTTGAAGTGGGCCTGGGAGGTTGGGATCCCCAAGTAACCAACACCAAGTATTGTGGGTTGAATTGTGTCCCCCTAAAATTCATTTGTTGAAGTCCTAATCCCCAGTACTTCAGAATGTGACCTAATTTGGAAATAGGGTCATTGCAGATGTAGTTAGTTAAGTTAGGATGAGGTCATACTGGAGTAGGGTGGGCTTTTATTCCAGTATGAGTGGTGTCCTTCTCTAAAGGGAAAATTTGGATGCAGACGCAGGCACAGGGACAAAGCCACGTGAAGATGAAGCCAGGAGTCAGGGTGTTATCTCTACAAGCTGAAGAATTCCAAAGATTGCAGCAAACCACCAGAAGCTCTGGGAGAGATACGGAGCAGATTCTTTCTCACAGCCCCCAGAAGGAACCAAACCTGCCAACATCTTGACTTCGGACTCCCAGTCTCCAGAACTATAAAACAATAAATTTCTGTTGTAGAAGCCACCCAGTTGATACTTTGTTACAGCTGCCCAAGGAAGCTAGTGCAGCAAGTAACCACAGGTGGTCTCTAAACTGCCTTCTAAGGAGAGAGAGAGAGAGAGAGAGAGAGAGAGAGAGAGAGAGAGAGAGAGCAACCAACTGTCCAGATTTGCTCAGGACCAGGGGGTTCCAAAGAATGGGATTTTCAATGGTAAAGTCAAGGAATTACTGGGTAAATTGGGATGAATTGGTCATCCTAAGGGAGTGGGTCTGCTTAACTGCAGCTTGTAGGTTTGAGGCCAGAGCTGAGTTACTTAGGACAGGAGAGAGCAGTGAGCACAGCCACCAGTGGGGCTCAGTCTTCCCACAGGCAGCTCATACGGACTCCTGTAAACATGTCAGATCCATATTTAACAAATGCTTCTTTGGAGGGTCATCGGTGTTGGTCTGTCTCGGTCACTCTAGTTCTCTGGGTGGCTGGTGGTACCATTCTCTGAGATGGAAAATGCTAGACGTGGAGAAGGCCTGGCAGAAAATATGGCTCTGTTTAAGCTGTGTTGAGTTTAAGGGAACTGGTAAATCCAGGGTGGAATGTTTGTCATAACAGCCAGATGGAACCAAAAAGGAAGTACATCTCGAAATATACATGGATCTTCAAAGGGAGAGAAGCTGGAAGAAGCTGCTGTAGTTCCAGGAGAGTGGTGCCTAGGATACAGGGTCCAGGACCACTCCAAGGCATTGATAATGAAGAAACTGTAGTGAGAAGGAAGGTAAGGGCGGGGTGGAAGAAAGTCTGGACAGGCAGGAGGAAAGTGAGAGGTAGCACGACTTATCCAATAAGATGAAAGAGTCGGGCATATGGAGTGCCTCTGTACATTCAGACAAACACATGGATGCTATTATGCTGTCCTACTGTGAACGACATTCATTCTCACTGCCTCTTGCAGCCCATGAAATAGCTCCCCTGGTCATATTAAATTCTACCTGGCTACCCCTGAGCTTCAGGACATGGGAGCTGCCATGTGATACTAGCGTTAGGTTTGCAGATCCATCCTAATGTTTTCGTCTTTCCTCCATTTACTGGCCCAGGAGAGAGTCTTAGTTTATTGACTTATAATTCAAGGATGAATGAATGAAAAAAAAGTCCCTTTTCAGATGGAGGGGGTTTAGGGCAGAGTTAAAGCCTGTCTCATTTCTTGGTGAGCTCGTGGTTGTTCACTTCTGGTAGAAACATATGTATTAAATAATAATAACAACAAGGTAATATCTTACCTTTACAGAGGGCTTTATACTTTATCAGATGTTTTCCCATGCATTATCTCATATGATTCTTGTACACTATTGATGTGAATTCTGGCGTGAATTTATACAATTCAATCACTGCCTTAGGTAAGAAGTTAATTTATTGACTTAGTAATATTTGAAGATTCCATCCTGTGATCTTCACAGACACTCTTTGCAGGCCCAATAGGAGCTTTTATTCTCACACAATAGGAAAAAAACTTTCAGGAAATTAAGAGAGAATTATTTATCCTATAATTAGAGCAAAACATTGGGCTAAGCATTATGGGAAGATGCAATGAGACAATAGATGGAGCTTCTGCCTTCAAAGAGCTGAAGATCTGGTTAAGAAGACAAGACACGCAAACCAAAAAAGATGACTCGGTAAAAGGATCTTATAGGCCGAATGTGTAAGGCAGACACAAATTGGAAGGAGGGTGGTGGCTTTGAAATGTTCAGCTGAAGGGTTAATTGAGGAGATAGGGCTGAAAGGCCCTCCTAGTGTGGGAGGAGAATGGGGCAGCTTCCAGAAGGGATGCACTGCTCATCCAGAGACTTTGATGATGGAACTTGTTAAACTTTGGTTTGCTTGTTGGAAAGAGCAGAAGAGTTGCTGCCAGCTGGTACATGTATGTGTGCCTGAGAACACAGGAATGACATTTCCTTGTAGAGCTTTAGAAGATAATTTTTGGCAGAGCCTGGTTGTGTGTTGGAGAAGGTGAAATACTAGGTGTGAGCAGTGGTTTACTGCATGGGAAGTGGGAAGATTTTCCAAACAAATGGTTAGGAAACCATGGCTGACTTAGGGGTCAGCCCCATTAAACAAACAAACAAACAAACAAACAAGCCACTCCAACTTAATTAGCTAGTTTTGATCTAGAGTGAGTCTCCAATTCATGAATTGAGTTTGGTCCAAAATTTTGCTACTCAAAGTATGGTCCATGGCCGGGTCCAGTCGGTATCACCTGGGAGCTTGTAGAAATGCAGAATCTCTGACCCCACTCAGATCTACTGAAATGAAATCCGTCTTTTAATAACATCCCCAGTAGACACATTAAAGAAAATCATTTCCTAGGAACTCAGAGCATGTCCTTACACCCAAACAACGGGGTTGAAAATGTTATTCAACACATGATGGTTCTAGTCATCACAGTGCAAACCGAAATGTCAATTTATATCATTATTTCTGTGCATGAATATGCTCTTAGGTGCAACTTACAACCCTAGGAATAGCCATTCTCCCCCATTCACCATCCTCTACAGGACAGCAGAAGCCCAGTCCTCAGATCCTGGGTTAGGTTCTGGGGAAAGTGTTACGGATTCTGCTGAGTAGGGGGTGGGCATCAGGTGCACAGAGGAAAAGGCATGGGCTTAGTGGACAGATGTGGATTCAAATTTAACTTACTTCTCAGAACCCATATCCTTCTTTATAAAATCGGGCCATAAAAAGGTGAGATTCTCTGCCACACACGTTTGTGAAGTTAAAAAAGATAGATTATGCAAAGCATCTAGACAAATGCCTGGCATTTTGAGAGTATTCCCCTCCAAAAGCAAAAGTAATGTAAATTTCTACCCTCCTCCCCACAAGTAGGTTGCTGTTTAACCTTCAGTATATCACTCAACCTCTTTGAGACTCAGCTTTCACTTCTATATAATGAATCAGGTGCTAGATGATCCGTAAGGTCTTCCCAGGGTGTGACTGTCAAATACCCTAGCATGCAAGCAGAGTGCACATAGGAATGGCTGCTGCACTCACTGCACTCACCCTCACTCCATCCCACCCTCATGATTCTCAGACCACTACCCATAGCCCTCTGCCACATCTCTCTAAAACCAAGGCCTGGCAACCAATTTCTGCCAGGCAGTTGACAAGCTGAGGGAATTCCATAGCCATTAGAAATACTAACACACCCAGGATGCCAGATCTGAGGAGAGGGCTCCACTGGGCAAGCTTGGCAGCGAATATAGAGAACCCGGCTAGGCTACACCCCTTTCCCGAGACATTATAATCCTACGTAGAGACGATGTAGGGAGCCAAGGGCTTGTGTTGCACAAATAGGTGTTCAACAACAAGTCTTTCTTCAGACAGCAAGTGAAGCGAAGACTTTCAGTCACCGGGCCCAAATGAAGTCGTGGTAACTTGCAAATTATCAAATTAGGAGGTTTAGAAAAATTGTGTTAAGTTCCACTTGGCAAAGTTGGCTAAGCAATTTTGGTTTTGGCTGGGGTTTCTCGAAACAAGAGAGGGTGCTTGCTCTGTGGTTGGGAGCAGCTGAGGGAAACACCACCACGGTGGTTAATCTGGGTTTCGTCTTTCCTGCTGACGTAAAGGTTTCACCTGAGCCACTGTATGTTGGTAGTCCTTTCCAAGGCACAAAAGCAAAACAAAACGAAAGCCACAAGTAAACAAAAACCAACTGTTTATTTCTTGAAGATTTGAGTTTGGAGGGAAAACAAGACTTGCCCGTTGCTTTGCTTGAGTGCATTTGCCTCTCCTGAGACTTGTGTCTCTGAGCTCTGCTCTGCCCACTTCTTTTCTGTCACACGTCTCGCCATGCCTCCTGTTCCACCTCTCCAAAGTTTCTTCTTCCCTGAACAGTGTTCTCAGTCTCATCACCATTTCATTGATGAGGGAACCATCACACGGTAGCCAACTAGAACACTTCTCTAGCAGGATGCTTCTCCAGTGCCAAAAAGGCCATTATTGTCCTTTCCACTTCCTCCTAAAAGTTGGTTTCAACTCCCTGTAGCTGCTCTGAATTTTGAAGAAACAATGAATCAGTTTGTCAATAAATATTTATCAAATGTTTACTCTCTTCCATCCTGTCGTGGGAGTGTAAGAGCAGAGCTTCTCAAACATGAACACAAGGACCCTAAAAGCAGAGGAGTGTGGACTTAGACTCCAGGAAGAGTTTGGTGCAAGCTTGGGGGAGGGAGCGGGTGTTGGCATAACCTGACAGGCCTGCTGTGAAGATGAAATTTCATTCAAATCAAGTTTTTTTTTTGCGGTACGCGGGCCTCTCACTGCTGTGGCCTCTCCCATTGCGGAGCACAGGCTCCGGACGCGCAGGCTCAGCGGCCATGGCTCACGGGCCCAGCCGCTCTGCGGCATGTGGGATCTTCCCGGACCGTGGCACGAACCCGTGTCTCCTGCATCGGCAGGCAGACTCTCAACCACTGCGCCACCAGGGAAGCCCCAAATCAAGTTTTATCTTAGAGAATAGTGTAAATTTCCCACTCTACTTTTAAAAATATCTGTTTATGTTCATGTATAAATAGTGTTTAGATTATTTACCGTGGAATAAAACCAATGCTCCTAGAAGATTTTTTTTCTATGTATTTATTTAAAAGAGTTTACCTTCCCAGCAAAATGAAGAGGAAGATAAGGTTTCTCATATACTCCTGTTCCCACACCTGCAGAGCCTCCCTCATTGTCAGTATCCTTCACCAAGGTGGTACATTTGTTACAATTCATGAATCTGCATTGACACAACATCATCACCCAAAGTCTAGAGTTTACCTTAGGGCTCACTCTTGGTCATTCTATGGGTGTGGACAAATGTGTAATATGTTTTGTAAGAAAGTGCCAAACTGTCTTCCAAAGTGGCTGTACCATCTTGCATTCCCACCAGCAATGAATGAAAATTCCTGTTGCTTCACATCCTGGCTAGCATTTGGTATTATCAATGTTCCAGATTTTGATGAGTAATGGTATCTTTTGTTTTTGGTTTTGGTTTTTTTTGCGGTATGTGGACCTTTCATTGTTGTGGCCTCTCCCATTGCGGAGCACAGGCTCTGTCCGGACGCGCAGGCTCAGCGGCCATGGCTCACGGGCCTAGCCGCTCCATGGCATGTGGGATCTTCCCGGACCGGGGCACGAACCCATGTCCCCTGCATCGGCAGGCGGACTCAACCACTGCGCTACCAGGGAAGCCCAATGGTATCTTTTTGTTATTTTAATTTGCATTTCCCTGATCAAATAGGATGTAGAGCATCTTTTTATATGATTATTTATCATCTTTAAATAATCTGTTAAGATGTGGTGTTTGTTAAGGTCTTTGGCCCATTTTTTATTTGGGTTGTTTGTTTTCTTATTGTTGCATTTTTAAGGTTTTTTGTATATTTCGGATAACAGTCCTTTCTCAGATATATGTTTTGCAAATATTTTCTACCAGTCTGTGGCTTGTCTTCTCATTTTCTTCACAGTGCCTTTTACAGAGCAGATGTTTTTAATTTTAGTGAAGTACAGCTAATCAATTGTTTCTTTCATGGATTATCTCTTTGGTGTTATATCTAAAATGTCATTGCCATAACCAAGGTTATCTAGGTTTTCTCCTGTGTTATTATCTTCTGAGAGGTTTATAGTTTTGCATTTTACATTTAGGTTTATGATACATTTTGAGTTAATTTTTGTGAAGAGTTAATTTTCTCTGTGTCTAGATCCATTTTTTTGCATATGGATGTCCAATTATTCCAACAGCCCTTGTTAAAAAGACTATCTTTGCTTCATTTGTTGCCTTTGCTCCTTTGCCAAAGATCAGTTAATTGATTATATTTATGTAAGTCTATTTCGGAGTTCTCTATTCACTTTCACTGATCTGTCTATTTTTTCACCAATACCACACTGTCTTGATTATTATAGCTTTATAGTGATTCTTAACATCAAGTAGTGTCAGCCCTCCAATTTTGTTCTTCTCTCTTGAATATTGTGTTGGTTATTCGAGGTCTATTGCCTTTCCACATAAACTTTAGAATCACTTTGTCAATATCCTCAAAATAACTTGCTGAGATTTTGATCGGGATTGCACTGAATCTATAGATCAAGCTGGAAAGAACTGACATTGTGACAATATTGTCTTCTTATCCGTGAAGATGAAATATCTCTCCATTTATTTAGTTCTCCTTTAATTTTGTTCATCAAAGTTTTGTAGCTTCCTTCGTATAGATCTTCTACATATCGTATTAGATTTATACCTCAGTATTCAATTTGGGGTTACCAATGTAAATGGTATGGTTGTTTGAATTCCAAATTTTACTTGTTCATTTCTGGTATATAAGAAAATGATTATATCAATTGATTAATACTGTTGTTCAGTTCAACTATATGCTTACTGATTTTCTGCCTGCTGGATTTATCCATTTCCGATGGAGGGGTGTTGAAGTCTCCAACCACAATAGTAGATTTGTCCATTTCTTCTTGCAGTTTTAGCAGTTTTTGCCTCATATAGTTTGATGCTCTGTTGTTAGGTACATACATGTTTAGGATTGTTATGTCTTCTTAGAGAATTGACCCCTTTATGATTATGTAATGCCCTTCTTTATCCCTGATAACTTTATTTGCTTTGATGTCTGCTGTGTCTGAAATGAATGTAACTACTCCCACTTTCTTTTTTTTTTTTTTTTTTTTTTTTTCACGGTACGCGGGCCTCTCACTGTTGTGGCCTCTCCCGTTGCGGAGCACAGGCTCCGGACGTACAGGCTCAGCGGCCATGGCTCACGGGCCCAGCCGCTCTGCGGCATGTGGGATCTTCCCGGACCGGGGCACAAACCCGTGTCCCGGGCATCGGCAGGTGGACTCTCAACCACTGCGCCACCAGGGAAGCCCTCTCACCTTCTTTTGATTAACAAGTTAGCATGGTATATTTTTCTCTATACATTTAAAAAAAATTTTTTTAACATCTTTATTGGAATATAATTGCCTTACAATGGTGTGTTAGTTTCTGGTTTATAACAAAGTGAATCAGCTATACATATACATATATCCCCATAGCTCCTCCCTCATTCATCTCCCTCCCACCCTCCCTATCCCACCCCTCTAGGTGGTCACAGAGCACTGAGCTGTTCTCCCTGTGCTATGTGGCTGCTTCCCACTAGCTATCTATTTTACATTTGGTAGTGTATATATGTCCATGCCACTTTAAACTGGGTTTCCTGTAGACAGCATACAGTTGGATCTTGCCTTTTGATCTACCCTGACAAACTCTGTCTTTTCATTGGTGCGTTTAGACCATTGACAATTCACAATAATTATTGATATAGTTGGATTATATCTACCATATTTGTTACTGTTTTCTACTTGTTACCCTTGTTCTTTATTCCTATTTTTGTCTTCTACTGTTTTTCTGCCTTTTGTGGTTTTAATTGTGGCTTGATTTAATTTTATATGATTCCAGTTTCCCCCTTAGCATATTACTTATAGTTTTTGTTTTGTTTTGTTTCTACTTTTTTTTTTTTTTTTTTTTTGTGGCACGCGGGCCTCTCACTGTTGTGGCCCCTCCCGTTGCGGAGCACAGGCTCAGCGGCCATGGCTCACGGGCCCAGCCGCTCCGCGGCATGTGGGATCTTCCCAGACCGGGACACGAACCTGTGTCCCTGCATCGGCAGGCGGACTCTCAACCACTGCGCCACCAAGGAAGCCCTGTTTCTACTTTTTTAAGTAGTTAGAATTTGCAGTACCCTAGAATTTGCAATACCCATTTACAGCTAATCCATGTCCACTTTCAAATAATACTATACCACTTTATATGGAGTGTGAGTACCTTCTAATAACCAAATAATCCTAATTCCTCCCATCCCTTGTATCATTGCTGTCATGCAGTTCACTTATATATAAGCATACATAAGTATATACATATATAGGCACACATAATCAAATACACTGTTGCTATTATTATTTTGACAAACTCTTATCTGTTAGATTAAGAATAAGAAAAATAAACATTTCTATTTTACCTTTCCTTATTCATTCTTGATACTTTTCCTTTCTTTATGTAGATCCAAGTTTCTGACCTATACCATTTTCCTTCTCTCTAAATGTTAAACCTTTCAACATTTCTTGCAAGACGAGTCTACTGGCAAAAATTTTCTTCAAGTTTTGTTTGTCTGAGAAGGTTCTTATTTTTCCTTCACTTCTGAAGAATAATAAGGTACAGAATTCTGTGCTGGCAGGGTTTTTTCTCTCAATACCTTAAATATTTCACACCACTATCTTCTTGCTTGCATGCTTTCTAAGGACAAGTTGTTTTCTGTAGTTTGAAAATGATATGCCTAGGTGTAATTTTAGGGGGAGTATTTATCCTGCTTAGTGTTCTTTGAGGTTCCTGGTGTCTGGTGATTTGTGTCTGACATTAATTTGGGGAAATTCTCAGTCATTATTGTTTCAGATATTTCTTTTGTTCCTTTCTCTCTTTCATCTCCTTCTAGTGTTCCCATTAAACATGTTACACCTTTTGTAGTTGTCCCACAGTCCTTGGATATTCTGTTCTGCTTTTTTTTTTTTTCAGTCCTTGTTCTTTTTGCTTTTCAGTTTTGGAGGTTTCTATTGATATATCCTCGAGATAAGAGATTCTTTCTGCAGCTGTGTCTAGTCTACTATAAGCCCATCAAAGGCATTCTTCATTTGTGGTACAATGTTTTTGATCTCTGGCATTTCTTTTTGGTTCTTTCTTAGGATTTCCACCTCTCCACCTATATTGCCCATCTGTTCTTGCATAGTGTCTGCTTTAGCCATTCACAGCCCTTAGCATATTAATTACAGTTGTTTATAGTCCCAGTTTGATAATTCCAACATCCCTGCCATGTCTGGTTCTGTGTTTGCCTCTGTCTCTTCAAACTGTGTTTATTGCCTTTTAGTATGCCTTGTAATTTCTTATTGTTAGCCAGACATGATGTACCCATAAAAGGAACTGCTGTACACAGACCTTCAATAATGTGGTGGTCAGTGGGAGAAGAGAGGGAAAAGTTCTATTGTCTATGATTAGGTCTAATTCTTTTAGTGAGCCTTTGGACTGTGAACTTCACAGAGTATTTCTCAGTTTTTTCTTCTCCTCCCTTAGGTGGGACAGGATGGCTAGAGTGGACCACGGTTGACTATTTCACTTCTCTCACATGGAAAACTAGCTCACTGGAGTTAGGTACTTTCCTCCCGCCAGGTCAGTCAAGCTCTGATAACACTCCAGCAAGTTAGGCTCTAGTTAACTAGTCTCTCCTGAGGGCAGGCCCTGTTAAGAACAGTGTGCTCTAGCGTATTTCAAAATCATTCCTTTTCCTCTTGCCCTTCCTGAAACATGAGGGAGTTTTTCTCCAATATTTATTGTGAGAAATTGCTTGGGCTCCTGGCCATAAAACCCACAAAAGACTGGGTCCCTTTGGAGTTTTTAACTCTCAGTGTTGTTCACACTGAGTGTCCATCAATTGGTCAATTACAATCCGGTTTTTCCCACCCCGGCCCTGGCTCCTGTGGTTGTTTCTGCTCACAAGTCTCTGCTCTGGTAAACTTTGGCTCCTTGTATTTGCCTGTCTGTCACTCCAATCTCGGTTTACCCTGTGTCCTCCTCTCTGCTACAGATTCAAGAGGAGTTGTTCATTTTTCGGTCGGTTCATGCTGTTACTTGTTGTTAGAATGGATCGGTGACTTCTAAGCTCCTTATGTGTGGAACTGGAACTAGAAATTCATGGAGATATTTTTTTACATGCTTTGCATCCTGCCAACAAGCCATTATAGGCCCCGACAGTGTGGCAGCTCCAGTGTGAGACCCCAGGAAACATGAGCATGGTGACCACATGGGTGTTCAGAGACATCCTAAATTTAGACTCTTCTGTCCTAGTATTCTCAGACATGAACTTGTACTTGTAGACCCATATGAGCTGAATTTTAATTTAGGAAATCAGATTCCCACCAGCTTTTATGACTTGTAGGGTATTTGTCCTGCCTTCGCAGAGTTACTAATCTGGACAAATGAGATTATCACATATGAAACAAAGGACACTATGAAACATTAAATAATACCCTGAATTATTCCCCAAAAGGATTTGAGATGATGAATAAGGCCATTTTTAATTGTTTATTAGTGAGTAGTGGGTTATGAATGCTGAAGCGGCTCAGGAAAAAGAAAGATCAGGGCAGAGTAGAGACCAAGGAACAGGGGCTGTGCTTGAGTGGAGAGGAGAAGAGAGCTGTTTTGGCTTTCAGAATTGCTATGACAGTGATACTTGCCAATGAAGAAGCCGAAGGTTTGAGAAGAAGGGCTTTTTATCTCTTCCCAGAAGTCTTGGCCCCTGGGAGCAGAGAGGTTTGGAGTCAGTAGGTTCCTGCCTGTGGTTTGTTACAAGCTCAAGGGTTCCCTGAGTGGGCCATTCACCAAAGAAAGGAAGCTTCTACAGGATTTGTGGAGTAGATGTATTCTATCCTTTTCCACCTCCATTTAGTCTCACAAAGGCCTCTTCTTCCTACATTGTTAGCACCCTTTTGACTTTCTGAAATGGTTCCTGCTCTTATCCTGGAGAACACCCTCAAGAGCTCCATCCAGCTCAGTTGGCCTTCATTTATTTTATGGGTCAGTTTTATGAGGTTCCGGGGAATCTTTGTATTACTTGCTACCCCTACTTTAGGGAAAAAGGCACTTTATGGGAGTGGAGTCACTCTCAAGTAATAGATGGCCACTTAGATTACTCTGAACCAAAGGTAAATGTGAAGAAGAAAGGACCAGCCAGTAACAAAATGGAATATCTACAGTAATATTGGGCAAACACTTAGATTATCTACCTCTTAGTGGGTTTTACAGGTAGAGCTGCTTCTAAGCAAAACAGGGAAGTAGGTGACTTCCTACTTCCTTCTGTGGTCTCCTATCTGGGTGTTTCCCCCACTAAGGGGCTTTCTTCTACCTACCACATAAGTACCCCTTGCCTTAGCAGCTCTGTCACAGAATAATCTTTCTCACAGAAAATTCACATGTAAATTATTATCACAACCTCAAGAGTGAACTTCTTGGGATACCTTGCATTTTAATAGAAATCAAAATCTTGCAGAAGGAAGGGAAGGATGAGGTTCCTGTCTTCAGTATGTCAGCCTGGCCATAATTCCAAGCAGGAAAAGGGTCAAGGGTAGCTCTGGGCTCCTGGAAAAGAAGTCCTAATTAGATTTGGTACCTGGCACGGACACAAAGAGGAGGGAGGGTGTTCCTCCTTTCAGTATATGGATTTCTTGGTCCCGCTCACTTGGGCAGCCCTGCTAGAGAATACTTACTTCTCCTTTTTAATCCTCTCCTCAGTATCTAGGCCCTTGGCAGAGGATGCCATCGTTCCCAGCACTTGGATGACAGAATAAACCTAATGGAAGCAGAAAGGACCTCCCTCAGAACAGTCAGTGAGGCCTGGAGACGCCCTGGTGCCCAGTCCCCGTTCAAAGCTGTCTGTAGCCACAGGGAGAAGGCCTTGTCCTTGTCAAGTGTCACATTGACATGAGGCCTGAAGTGACACAAGAACCCAACCTACATACCTATACTTGACCATCCTCTTTGAGGAACCCCAGAATGACTGTGGCCACTTGCATGTTCAGATAAACCAGTTTAAAAATACCACATTGCGGGGGCAACGCTTGTCAACATCCGGTCTGCATCAGAATGCCTGAGTTGCGATATGTATCTTTGTTTTGTGTATTTATTTCCCTCTCCCCGCTGCTGTAAAGTCTCCTAGGGCAGGAGCAAGGTAGACTATACTTCCTGTCTTATCCATAATGCCTAACACCTTGTCTTGTACATAAAAAGAGCGTAAGTATCTGTTGGACAGATTAATGAATTGATAGATCATCTTGTTTTAGAACCATTATGTTTTTATGAAAGAGCAATATTCAAAAATTGCAATTCTTCTATGACATAACACAATCTCTGAACAAGTTATGGACAGGTACTCTTGAAGTTTGTGAAAGAAAGGTCTCCATAGAATTACGTAAGATTTGTCTACCTTATGAGATACTGTGGATTTTCTTGTTTGAAGGAAAAAAATTACTCCCCACTTTATCTTTAAACTTCCTGCGGATATTAACATCTTTGACTCTAAGTGATGATGTCTGTGAGAACATTACTGTGGGTTGGTGTCTTGGGTGGAGCTAAAAGGCGTTGGCAATAATCCGGGTCCCTTTTCCAAGAAATATACTATGAACTTGAGGGAGAAAGAACAGAGGGATGGAGAGGGCCCTCGAGTAACCCACAAGTCATGCGAATGCCTAAGCAGTCATGGACCACAATTCCTGTGACCTCCCCTCCCACACGTACACATACACACACACATAGGCCTGGCCCCTCACCCCCACTTGCTACTTATTGGAGCATGATAGAAAAGAATGATGCAATGACAGAAAAGTGAAAAAAAAAAAGAAGAAGAAGAAGAAAGATTAGAATGTGTGGAACTTAAGAGTTAATGGACACTTGCTGAATTAAAACAGGAGAGAGTAGAGGGTCACAGCTGGCAGAGACTTGACTACTAAGGTAGGAGAGACAGGAGTGGCAAAGGAAGCTGCAGATGGGGAACAGGTGAGCAAGAAGCAGGGCATTCCTGGGAAGTGGGGCGTGGGGCAGAGAGCCAGAACTGATGACGCCACCATGATAGATGAAGACCACTGAAAAATGTAGAGGGGAGCCCCTGTCCCCCAATAATGAAAGTTTAGGTCTAATCAGCACAGAGCAACCCTGTGAAGTGAGGGCATTGAGTTGAGAGTTCCAAGATGAAGACAAATCACACGGAGCATATCCTAACCAGCCATTCTAACAGCAAAATGACTATAGATAATACAAAGCAAGGAATTATCCGAAGGACATTTTAAATAATTTTACAAATTTTATCCCATAAATATATATTCCCATTCCATTATGAACAAAAATCCCTAATGTATCTTTATTATCTTCCTTTTTTCAATTTAGAATAGTAAACACATCTTTAAGAGTTAGATAAAAGGTTAAGACTCTGGGCTTCGGGAATTACTGAGCTCTAAAAAATTAAGTTTCTAGCTCTGCCACTTTTTAGTGGTATGACTTTGGGCAAATTACTTAATGCCTATCTCTAAACTCTAATTTCCTTATCTATAAAATGGGGACAATAATATATACCTCCTATGACAGTAAGAAATAACATGAAAATGTACTCAGTGTATCACAGAGGGCTTGATCTCCAGAAAGGACTCAAGCTCAATCAATGGTAGCTTTTACTACCCACAGTCAGCGTCACTGATGGGAGTAGGTTGATGCTGGTAAACGTAATTGTCAGAGACTGAGGAAGGAGGTTGCAGGAAGATGTAGCTTCCCATTAACTTTGTCACTGATTGTTGGATAACTTTGGACCAAATGCTATTCTTTAATGAATGGGGGTGCAAAACATATTATGATTAATGACTGTCACAGCTGGTAGCCAGATGTTTACATAATTCCCTCCGTTTTAAAGCAAACATATCAGAGGAAAAGGGTTAAATGATAGAATTAGGCAAATTAAGTACAGTATTTTGGGAATGTATTTTGATTAGGCTAATATTAAAAATTAACACCTGTAAACCAGTGATCTAAATGAGGCAGTTTTTGGACACAGTGACTGGCAGAGCGAACCCGGCATAGGAGTGCATGTTTCCAGCAAAACCTTCGTCAATTAAATCCTCTCCTGCAGAGCAGAGAGAGTTAAATGTGTCTTTATTAGCCTCTAGTATAAAAGGGCAAATCACTTCTTTTAATTGAGAAAGAATAAAATGTTTTTGCTCTACACATGTATCTATGTTCTATTTTAGCATCATAATTATTTTTGCAGCTGTCAGAATTTCACACAACCTAACAGGAAAATAAATCTTGAGTCCAGACTGGCTCAATACTTTCCAGAGGAGTCCAGTAAATAAAAACTTCACAGTGACTGACTGACCTCATTCAAGTCAGACCTCCCAAGCCCAAACTCTAGAGTGAATGGGAAAGAGGTTAATTAGTTGGAAAAAAATTCATGGGATTTTTTTTTTTTTTTTTAAGGAAACACCCTGAATCGAGGTGATTAAAACAACACCAAACGGATAAAGGGTAGAACTGAGAGAGGACAAGTTTTGCATAATCGAGTATCTTGATTACGTGGAGGGGGGGAGATGGGAAAGAAATTTTGCTATTCTGGTCTTGAACTACTAAATCCTGAAAAGGCCAAGAGGGAGAGTCACCAAAGTCATAAGTGAAGCTGGAAGTATTGCTGAGCTGTATGGAGTGCATGGTCTCTGAAGGGTTTTTATCAGTCATGTGGGTAAGAGGTGAGATTCTCTAGTAATTACATTTATTTTTAGGATTTATAGTTAAGTCAGGAAGCTGAATTCATTCATTTGGTACATATATAGACACTTGTTGGCACTGCACGTGCCCTCAGTGAGCTGCTAACCCAAAGCTGCAATGGGGTGATCAAATAGGGAAGCTGGGGTAGATAGAATAATGGCCCCTCCGAAGCCACCTACATCTTACTCCCCAGAACCTACATATATATGTTATGTTGCATGGCAAGGGGGAGATTACGATCTGCAAATGGAACTTAGGTTGCTGATCAGGTGATCTTGAAATAGGTATATTATCCTAGATTATCTGTGTGGGCTCAAGGTAATCATCATGCTTCCTAAAAGATGGAAAAGTGAGGCAGAAGAGCCAATGTCAGAGTGATGCCAAATGAGAAAGACTCAACTTTCCGCTGCTGGCTTTGAAGATGGAAGAGGGCATGAGCCAAAGAATACAAGAGGGGCTTCCCTGGTGGCGCAGTGGTTGGGAGTCCGCCTGCCGATGCAGGGGACGCAGGTTCGTGCCCCGGTCCGGGAAGATCCCACATGCCACGGAGCAGCTGGGCCTGTGAGCCATGGCCGCTGAGCCTGCGCGTCTGGAGCCTGTGCTCCACAACGGGAGAGGCCACAACAGTGAGAGGTCCGCGTACTGCAAAAAAAAAAAAAAAAAAAAAAAAAAAAAAAAAATACAAGTGACCTCTAGAACCCAGAAAAGGCAAAGAAACAGATTCTCCCATAGATCCTCTAGAAGGACTACAGTTCTCTCGACACCTTGATTTTAGCCCAGTGAGATCCATGCTGGACTTCTGACCTCCAGAACTGCAAGCTAATACATTTGTGTTATTTTGAGCCACTAAGTTTGTAGCAATATATTATGGCAGCCATAGGAAACTAATACAGATACCAAGGCTGTGGGACAGGAAAGCACCCCAAAATCACAGCAATAAGAGGAACAGAAAATGTCCTAGGAAAAGCCAATGTTTCTTCTGAAAAGGAAAGTTCACCGGCAACTCCTATTTGAATTTCTTAAGAAAATTTTCTTCACTCGTAGTCATCAATCCTAAGGTGACCAATTCTAGAGCTGATTGCTTATATACCCTTTCCTTTTTTAAAGGGGCTGTCATTTTCTTGACACTGATTTAAGGGGTAAGATTGTGGGTAGGGAACAACTTAAAGTGGGGAAGGACAATTGTTTCCCTACGTAACCCAGTCACATTGCCTCCAAACTTGCTTATCTTCCTGCTCTTTCCAAACCAGACCTTTCATACCTACAGACTTCATGGGGGTTAGGCCAGAACAAGAGTTGTGCTACACACTACTGTTCCTGTTATCATTTCGTGTCCCACTGAGCACTCCCTGTTTCGCCACTGTCCAGGACCACCTGCTGGGCAGATCCTCTACAACCCAACAGGAAATCCCCAATGCCCATCTTGGAGGTGAAGTGCGGCCAACACTGATTGTCTGTGGGAATGCCATTTCTTCCCTGCCCTTTCAATATTCTTATGCCACCCCTGCGATCACTGCCAATCTGTAGAAAATTACAGGATAAAGTTTTGTGAAGGACTGAATTTGCATAACTTGTTTTTTGTTGTTTGTTGTTGTGGGGGGAGGGATTCTGACTTTTATAAGCAACTTGTATGCATTTTATTGGAGGGTACTGAGTTAGATTCATCCCACGCACTCACTATCCTGGCATTGCTATGCATGTGCTGTCGGGGCTTAGCATTAAACAATTTTCTTTGTTCAGATTTGGATTGCTGTCTCTGCTTGCAAATTATTTTTCACCAAGAATCCCCTCCCCTCCTTTCTCTTCCCCTCCCTTCTCTTCCCCTCCCTCCCTCTCCTCCCCTCTCCTCCTCTCCCCTCCCCTCCCCTCCCCTCTCCTCCTCTCCCCTCCCCTCTCCTCCCCTCCCCTCCCCTCCCCTTCCCTCTCTTCCCCTCCCCTCCCATCCTACCCTCTCCTCCCCTCTCCTCCTCTCCCCTCCCCTCTCCTCCCCTCCCCTCCCCTCCCCTTCCCTCTCTTCCTCTCCCCTCCCATCCTACCCTCTCCTCCCCTCTCCTCCTCTCCCCTCCCCTCCCTTCCCCTCCCATCCCCTCTCCTCCCCTCCCCTCCCCTCTCCTCCCCTATCCTCCTCTCCCCTCCCCTCCCCTCTCCTCCTCTGACCCTCCCCTCCCCTCCCCTCCCCTCTCCTCCTCTCCCCTCCCCTCTCCTCCCCTCCTCTCCCCTCCCCTCCCTTCCCCTCCCATCCCCTCTCCTCCCCTCCCCTCCCCTCTCCTCCCCTATCCTCCTCTCCCCTCCCCTCTCCTCCCCTATCCTCCTCTCCCCTCCCCTCTCCTCCCCTATCCTCCTCTCCCCTCCCCTCTCCTCCCCTATCCTCCTCTCCCCTCCCCTCTCCTCCCCTATCCTCCTCTCCCCTCCCCTCCCCTCCCCTCCCCTCTCCTCTCCTCTCCTCTCCCCTCTCCTCCTCTCCCCTCCCCTTCCCTCCCTTCTCTCGTCTCCTCTTCCCCTCCCCTCCCCACCCCTCCCATCCTTTCCCTTCCCCTCCTCTTCTCTCTCTCTCTCTCTCTCTCTGTCACACACACACACACACACACACACACACACACACACACACACACACACAGATGAGATTAAACACATTTTTCCATTGCAAAGTTCAGGACCCATTAATACCTTTTCCAAGTTCAGGGCTCTTGGAAAGTTCAGGGATAAGTCTTCTTCCTTTTGGTTCCTGATCATCACCCAGCCATTGTGTTCTGCTAAACAAAATAAATTACTAGAGGAGGAGCCCAGGTCTGTGTTTTAATAGAGCCTGATTTCTCCAATTTAGTTCTATTGACATTTTGGGCTGAGTAATTATTTGTTCTGTGGGGGCTGTCCTGAGCATTATAGGATATTTAGCAGCGTTCCTAGCCTCTACCCTCTAGATGCCAGCAGCAACACCTCCCCAAGTAATGGCAATAAAAAATGTGTTCAGATACTGCCAAACATTGCCTGACGGGCAAAAGTCACTCAAGGGTGAGAACCAATTGGAGTAGAGAGATCAACACACCCAACTTCAAGCAACTTGTTAAGACAGCCTCAAAAATAGTGAACAGGCTCAGCTGTTCACCCAGCTGTGTGGCCCACCTGTGGCCAATTACTTTGACGAGATTATTGAGTTACAGGCTTCGGCATGTGGCCTCAGCTCCAGGCAACTGTATGCCCTCTGTGGGTTGGCGCCACTGGTGGCATTGGGTTACACACAGTCCACTTCACTCTGCTCTTCAGCTGCTTGAAGGCAGCTCAGTTACTTGCTAACTGACAGTGATGACAGTTCAAACCAACCATATGACCCCAACACAGTTGAATGTGCTACGTAGAAATAACCATAGTCACTTTCTGCACAAACTATTATTGTTGGTGGCGCTGGTTGTTATTATTTATAAAAGAAAAAAGTTCCCAAACTCGGGAAATGACATAGATTTCACTGACTTCTTTAACAACTATAGATCTGCCTTTTCACCGGCTGCTGTGTGTCCTGACGGCATGTTCAATAAGCCATGTTCAAGTCCAAGTTCATCATCATTCACCTCCCACACAGCAGTTTTTGAATCTTTCCAATTTTTATTAGTTCTTTCTGTTACCTCGACTTGCAATAGCACACACATGAGGTGCCTAATTCAATTATCTTCCTTCAAATCTTCCAACATACAATTACCAAATTACTCTTCCTAAATCAAAGGTTGGATTAAAGATTCTATTGAAAAACATGAAATGGCTTCACTAACTATTGATTTCAAATTTTGTAGCTCAGCATTTAGGGTTTTCCAATATTCACCTTCATAGCCTGTATTTTTCCCTCTTTCTTTGTCCTTCCTTCCTTCCCCCTGTTTCTCCAATGTTACCTCCTAACCAAGTATTTCTCAAAATGTGGTCCATGGTTCACCTGAAAAGGAATCAACAAAGGTACATTTTAAAATGCAGATTTCTGGGCTTCCCTGGTGGCGCAGTGGTTGGGAGTCCGCCTGCCGATGCAGGGGACGCGGGTTCGTGCCCCGGTCCGGGAGGATCCCACATGCTGCGGAGCAGCTGGGCCCGTGAGCCATGGCCGCTGGGCCTGTGCGTCTGGAGCCTGTGCTCTGCAATGGGAGAGGCCACAGCAGTAAGAGGCCCACGTACCAAAATAAATAAATAAAAAATAAAATAAAATAAAATGCAGATTTCTAGGCCTAGCCCCAGATTTCTAGGGATAGGAACTGATTATCTCAAAAAAGTGAAATATCTTAAGATCCAGCTCAAACGAACGTCTCTCTTTAAAATACTTAGTGCTTTTCTTCTGGTACTTATTCTAACTTGGAGGAAGAGGAAGGAGATGAGGGAGGAAGGTAGCTACAATTTTTGTGACAGGGACTGTGCTAGGTACTTTACATTGACTATTTCATTAAATCTTTGCAATATCATTATTCACTTTATAGATGTGGAAACTGCGGCTCAGAAAGGTTTATTTACTTGCCAATGATTACATTTATAGCATAGGGGAGCTTTTCACTCCAAATTCACAGAGTCAATGCTGACCTGGCTCAGACTTCATTCTGCTCTCTCTACACTTGTCTTATGTCTTTTACTTTAAACTTTTGTATATAAGGCCTTGATAAAATGGCTCTGTGGAAAGAGCTTTGGACTTAGATTCAAACTGGTATCTGCTTGAATCCTGGCCTTGGCATTTTGGGGTTTCTTCTAGTTGTCCCTAAGGTATGGCTATCTGCCTCTTGTTCAGAGCACAGCCAGACAATGAAGAGGATGGAGCCAAAAGGTGCACAGGGCAAGTCCCTGCTGTCTTTTAAGGAAGATACCTGGAAGTTTCTGCGTATGACCACGTTTACTTGTAGGAGTCACAAATATGAAAAAATAGGCCAGATAGCCAGAGATGTTTTTCAGAGCTCCTCTTAAGACCTTGAAGAGAAACCAGACAGGAAAGATCTCCCCAGTTCCAGTCAGGCTGCATCCATATGTAAGAGGAGAACCATTCCCAAATAGTTTCCAACTAAAATTTTATTTTCACTGATCATCTGTTGCCTGCCTTCCTGGTGATGAAATGCAGTGAGGGTACCATTTCAGTGTCACCAGATGGTGTCATCATGTAGATGGACAGTTGCTGCTTAGGTCCCCTGAAAGGGGACAGGGGAAACATTTCTGCAACAGGTCCTTCAGTGGAGCAAAATCTGAAATTAATTCAAGCATTTGTTCCTTATACCCATTTTGCTTCCAAAACAGATTTGAGTAAGCTTTCAATAAAAGACACAAGTGCAATAGGTCTTTTAGAACCAAGATAAAGGAACAAGTGCCATAGAATGAAGGGTGATTATATCTATTAATTACAAACATTTTAGATAATAGCTACATTTATGGAAGCATATCATGCATGTGGTTAAGTGCACTGTTCTTAGCACTTGTGTCATTTCATTTAATTCTCACAATTCTATGATGGTAGCTCTTGGTATTATTTGCAGTTTATGGTAAGGAACTGAGTACAAAGAGATTTAGTGACCAGCTCGTAGTCATACATCAGTAATACATACACACAGCATAGCTGAGCCAGGATTTGAACCAGACAGTCTAATCCAGGACATGGGTTAGGCAGAGAAGTCCATCCGACAAGGTTGGAATCCCTGCTCTTTCACTTACTAGCCAATGACCTCGGCAAGTCACTTCTCTTTGTTAAGCTTCAGTCTATTCATCTGTAAAATGGGGATAATGATATTTGCCTGTTGGGTTTGTGGTGAAGACTAAAAGAGACAATGTATAAAGATGTGTAGTAATGTGACTGGCACAATGTAAGTGTGAGAGACACTGTGCTACATTCTATATTCTTCTCCTTTGAATAACACTCTAACAATGTTCCAATAATCTAATAGTAAGAAAATGTTAGATTACTAGCTGTGGAACTATGAATTTTTTTCTTCTTTCCAATGTCATTTGCAAAGGACATCATCTGTCTCCCACCATTTCGTTCTGGCAACATAGTGCTAGGGTTGTATCCTGGTAGGAATGACAAAACTTTAAAAATTAAGAGGAATATTCCAGAGGTTCAAACTGGACAAAAGAGAGGCAGTGATAGGATGTGAAATAATAACATGGAGCAGACTGAGCGTCTGTCAGTTTTCCTTACTGAGTATGCAAATCCTCAATAAAGCTCATCAAATACAAAAGTAAGATTTAGCTGGTACAGTCCAGCGCCTCTTCACTGTGTGCTTTTGAAATGAACTCTTCTTTTCGTGAAGCCAATAAATAACAAACTCCCGGAGTGTCCTCGGAACCGTAAGAAAGAGTGACATTGTCATTCAGGGCTGCCAACACAAAGAAAGGAAGGGGCACAAAAGCCAACCAGCCATTGATTATGTGGAGGGTTGGTCCTGTTACAGAAATCATTGAGCAGATGTCACCACCGGCCTGAAAACACTGGTATTGTTATTGTGCTACAGAAAGACACAATGATGTGTAACAAGCCTCTGCTTAATTATTTGAAAAGCCTGAAATCCAAGCATTTGGTGTGTGTGTATGTATGTGTGTGTGTGCGCGCGTGCGTGTGCATGTACACACGTGCGTGTGGTTAAATTAAATAAAACTCAGTGGGCAAAAAATATACACCTTCCAGATTAAATTGTTTCTGCAAACCTGGGTTGTGAGCTGTCCACTTGGTGCTGTTCTGAGAGTTGCTGAACAGGTCAAGGGTCAAACAGGAGCAGATGGGCTCAGGATACAGAGCACCCTTCGCCTTACTTGTTGGGAACTAGATCTTAATTAGACTAGTCCAGGAAGGCCCCAAGCTCAAATTACTAGTTACTCTAATAGAGTGTTTTCTCTGAGGGAAAAAGTAAACATAATGTGCAGTGAAACCCTCGACCTGATGCTTCTACGGAAGGGAAGAGGCAGCGTCACACGGAGCCTCCTTGAGCCTTGCGGGAACTTGCTCAATTCAGGGTGTTAAATGGATGCTTCACTTCCTGTTCTCCTCTCCTGCGTCTCTCATCTCCTTTTTTCCCTCTTTCAGACTTTCCTTTCTTCATTTCATCTTTGCCTTCTATCTCTTTTTTCCTTCTCTTCTTTTTCCTTCCTTCCTTTTTCTATTCCATTTTTTCCCTTTCTCTCTTTCCTTACTTTTGAAGGATTCCCTAATTTGTACTATGTATCCAGGGGAAGCAACTAAGAAGTTGGGGGCATAACCCAAGTGCTATGATCTGAATGTTTGTGTCCCTCCCCCAAAGTTCATATGTTGAACACCTAATGCCCAAAGTAATGGGGTTAGGAGGTGGCACCTTTGGGGAGGTGATTAGGTCATGAGAGTAGAGCCCTCGTGAATGGGATTAGTGTTCTTACAAAAGAGGCTCCAGAGAGCTAGCTTACCCCTCTTCCCCCATGTAAGGATATGGTAAATAAGAAGTCTGCAACCCAGGAGAGGGCTCTCACCCAACTATGTTGGCACCCTGATCTTGAACTTCTAGCCTTCAGAAGTATGAGAAATAAATTTATGTCATTTCTAAGCTACCCAGTTTGTGGTATTTTTTAATAGTAGCCTGAATGGACTAGGACATCAAGCCAACTTGAGATCCAGGCCATTCTAACCATTTACTGGGTTTGCATTAAAAACAGTCTATTCAAGTTAATTCCATTACTTAGGTACATCATGCTGTGTCCCTCCAGGTCAACATTCATTGTGACAAAATAAAACACATTGTGGTATGATTTTATTACATCCGGTGACACACATGAATAACTCGGAGAAAACCAAAGAGCTCTTCTTTCTTTAAAAGCTTGCCGGTTCCTAGAATTAATACAAATTTATTATAGCTGGTGTGCGGGACTCCTTGGTTTTACAGTTCCTATAATTCAGAACATCTACAGTGTGTTTGTTAGCAGAGGTAGGCTTAACGGTGAGCCAAAGGCAGAAAAATCACATCAAAAATTATGTTTTAGTAAAAGGCCCAGGTGTAACTTGCCGTGTGGTCTCAATTCACACACACACAAAAAATGTTATAGAAAGAACATGGTGATTTCACAAGCTGTAATCACTCTAAAAATCTACCCAGTTCTCCCGGATATCACGGGACTCTGCTTCAGGCCTGACACGGTTTTGTTAGTAAGAGGTAGTCCCCTGGGTTGCCTACAGCTGAGTGAGTGATGATTTTTCCCTCCAGCGTGGCAAGCTACTGGAAAGGGCTGCTTAGCTACTGTGAGGGTTTGGAGAGGTATTTGGGGAGAAAGCAACGTTTTAAAAGGGTTGAGTAGTCTTCTGAGATTGCAGTCTTTCCTGGCTGCCAAGAAAGCTATACCATTTCATCTGTGAAGGGAGGTCATCTGACCGCCCTGACTGCCCCCTGGTTTGACCCGAAAGCTGGACCGGGGCACTGGAAGGCTCCTCACCCCTTGCCCTGTTTTTGCAATGTGCCTTCGCTTGCCTTCCCTGCTCTTTGCTCCCAGAAGCTTCCCAAGGACACGGCCTTGAGTGAATAATGTGGTGATGAGACTATCTGGACTGTGTACCTGACTGAACCCAGTTAAGGCTTCTGTATAGATTTTTAAGGTTCTGGCAGGCAGGCGTGGAAATCTACTTGTCTTGTGGCCACAAAAGACAAGACTCTAAAGTTAAGTTCCCCTGCTTCTTAAACCTTCCACCTACCAATCTGGAGTAATCTGCCTCTTTCTTAAATCTCACCCTGCCCTCCACCTACTGGTTGGGGGCTGCGTTTCAGATTACACCCGGGAGGTTCCGGAGGAAGTTTGAGAACTAACGTCACCTTAAAAATATTATTTTGGGGGCTTCCCTGGTGGCGCAGTGGTTGGGAGTCCACCTGCCGATGCGGGGCGGGCGCGGGCTCGTGCCCCGGTCCGGGAGGATCCCACGTGCCGCGGAGTGGCTGGGCCTGTGGGCCATGGCCGCTGAGCCTGCGCATCCGGGGCCTGTGCTCCGCTGCGGGAGAGGCCACAGCAGCGGGAGGCCCGCGTACCGCAAAAAAAAAAAAAAAATTATTTTGATCCCAGACCATACCATGTTTCTGGCTAAATGTTACACTTGACAAGCTTTACCCAAATTACCATACACAGTCACATACTGTTTGCAGCTGATTCCATTTTTAGCAATGTCAAAGAGAAGAAGGAATCTCTGGACGGTGAATACATTCGATACGCCTAATACTGCTCTCGGAAGGTCAACTCCACGCATGCCCTTCCCACAGACCAGCATTCCCCAGAGCTCTTCAAATAGCTCCCTCCTGCATGAAAACCCTCTAGGCTCTGTCAGGTTTCCCCTCCCAGTGCCTGAGCCCTCTCCTCCTTCAGGTTTAGAAGGAAATATAGATAGTCAGCATTTTGGCTGGCTTTGTTCACTGCGGTGCCCTCTTCCGTCCATGATAGAGGGCTGCTAATTTGCCAGTCTCAGCACTGGAGCTAGAGAAGGGGAAAGAAGTGTGACAACTGTGGCTGCAATCTGTGTGTGTGTGTGTGTCCCTGTGGACCTATGTAAGTTGTGTGTGTTCCCAGCCACAGGCTTTATGAAATTACTTTTGCATAAAGCCACAGGGTGGGATGAATTCTAGGCTTGGGGAAGAAATAGAGCCTGAGCATCAAAGGTCATAGCTTATATTGGAAACCTTTTATATGCTAACTGGAAGCTTCACTTTTTTCTTTCGTTGTTTGCAGTTTTACTATGAAATATTATGTACAAAAGAATAAATATAATGAATATAAATATGTGAATGAACATAACAGACATATATACATATATAATATGTATGTGTGTCTATATATATGTGTGTCCATATGTATATAATATAGAGCAAAAAGAAAAATACACAGCACGTATCTTAAGAAATAAAAGAAAAAAAAGGAAAGGTTCTCTATTGACATGGCCCCAGTTGAATTCTTCTCCTTTCTTTCTACTGTTTATAATTCTCTTTCATTTTGTTGGACTTTATTACATATGTAAGTATCGCTAAACAAGAATTATTACATTTATGGTTTCAGAATTTACCTGAGTAGGATATATAATGTGGTTGTCTACAACTTGCTTTTTCCACTCATTCTGAATTTTGAGCTTCATTCATGGTAATCTATGTAGTATGTGTTGTGAATGCAGTTGAATGCAATATGAATGAATGAATGTCGTTCATTCATTCTAGGCACTGTAGGGAATTTTATGTTATGACTAAATCCCAATATATGACCCATTCTGCTCACTATGGGCCTCATGCTCTTTCTGGTTCATTTTGCTAACAGGAGCAGCGCTTCTGGGAACATTCTCCTGCCTGACTCCTGGTATACACATGCAAAAGTTTCTCTAGGGCACAAAATATGTGTAAAAGAACAAGGTCATGGGGTAGGTTCACCATCAGTTTTACTGCCTAATGCCAGATTGCTCTGGCTTTGTACAAACGTACATTCCCACCAGCCAAATATGAAAGCTCAGGCTGTCCTACATCCTCGCCAACGTTCGGTGTTGTCAGACTTTGGAATATGTGCCAGTCTGATGTGTATGAACTGGTACATCATTAGAATTTTAATTTGGGCTTCTCTGAATATTAAGGAGCCTGAACACCTTTTCATATGTTTATCAGTCATTCATACTCTTATTTTGAATTCATGTCTTTTTGGCTATTTTTCTTCTGGGTTTTTTTTTTTTTTTTTTGGTCTTGTTGAAATATAATACTTTTTTAAAAAACCCCTATATTCCAGATACTAACACTTTGTTTTTACATGTGATGAATGCCCTTTTACTTTCTTTGTGAAGCCCTTTGATAAACAGGAGTTCTAAATTTTAACACAGTCAAAATTACCAATTTTTTGTTATAGTTACCTTTTTCATCTTCTTTAAGGAATCATGTCTGACATCAAGATCATAAAGATATTCTATTTTGTCCCTAAATAGAATATCTTCAAGTTTTGTTTTCACACTTGTCTTTAACACATGTAACTGGTTTTTATACTTGGCATGGGAAAGAATCCATTTTCTTTTTTCAAATGGATAACCAAGTACCTCACCACGTTCCTGTTTATTGCATAGTCTATATACCATCCTCCTATCATCTATCAGCTTTCCATATATGTGGGGCTCTATGGGTCTGTCTTCTACACTTGCCAAGATCATGTTCTTTACTCTTAAGGCTTTGCAATAAGTCTTGATTTTTGTAGTCTTCTTGTCTTGTTATTCTTCCTGAGGAGTATAGTAATCATTCTTAATCTTTTGTTCTTCTACATAAATTTTAGAATCAGCTTGTCAAATTTCACTTAGAACCCTATAGGAGTTTATATTAGAATTTTATTGAATTTATAAATCAGTTTGGAGAGAATAGATGTATTTACAATATTCAGTATTTAGATCCTTGAACATCCTTCATTCCTCTGTCCCTTCCTTCCTCTCTCTTTTCCTCACTTCCTCCCTTCCTTCCTCCCTTCCCCCCTCTCCCCTCCCTCCCTCCCCCATTCTCCCCATCATAGGCAAACATTCTAATTTGTTTTATGTGAGTCTTACAGTCTGCATTTTTGTAAGATATGCTTTTGTGTGTATTTTAATTTCTGTAAATGCTATTGTGTAATATCATTTATTACTCTTTTTTTCTCAGTCCTGTTTTTCAGATACATTTAAGTGCTTATATTCCTATTTAGATAGTTCTTGATAATGGCTGTATAGTATGCCTACATGTGAAGCTACCTTATTTTACCTATCCACTCCGCCAGTTATGGGCACCCAGATTAACTTCAGCTCATCCCACCCTTCTTACATACACACAAATAGTAGTTCCATAAACAACCTGGTATAGGTGTGTGTAGGTAAATTTCTTTGGGGCTAGAAAAATGCTGTGTCATAGAGGATGCATACACTAAACATGACTATGTCTTGACAGATTTCTCTCCAGAATGGCTGCAGTGTGTATTTCCCAGTCCCTGCCTTCCTGCTGCATTATCTAACTCTCTAATCTTATAGGTATAAGGGAATATAACTTTATTTAACATTTATTTTCCTGACTTTGAGAGTCTCTTGACATGCTTTTTTGCCTTTTGGATTTCCTTTTCTGTCATTTTCCTGTGATGTGATGTGATGCACATTTTCCTATTAGGACTGCTGCGTTTTTTCTTACTGATTTAAGAGACATTCTTATATATTCTAGATATTAATCCCTTGTCTGTTTTAGATACTGTAAATAACTGCTTTATATCCATATACCCCCAAACCTCATTCCATGTTTTGGTTTGAGTGCTCCTGGTTTGCAAACTGTATTTTTAGTGTGTGCATAATAAACTTTTACTAATTACTACCTCAGCAATTGATTGGTTTTACTTCTGTCATTTTTGAACTTTTGACAGATACAGAATTTGAAAATATTTGTTCCCATTACGTGGATTGTCTTTTAGTTTTGTTGATTGTTTCCTTTGCTGTACAGAAGTTGCTAGTCTGATATAGTCCCACTTGTTTATTTTTGCTTTTGTTGACTTTGCATTCGACGTCAAATCCAAAAAATTCTTGACAGGAGCTTACCTCCTATGTTTTCTTTTAGGAGTTTTATGATTTCAGGTCTTAAGTTCAAGCCTTTAATTCATTTAGAGTTGATTTTTGTGTATGATGTAAAATAGTGGTCCAATTTCATCCTTTTGCATGTGGCTATCCAGTTTTCCCAACATTTATTAAAGAGACTATTCTCTCTCCATTGTATATTCTTGGCTCCCATGTAAAACACTAATTGACTATATATGTGTGGGTTTATTCTGTTCTATTGGTCTAAGTGTCTGTCTTATATGAATACCATACCGTTTTGATTACTATAGTTTTGTAATATAGTTTACAATCAGGACGTGTGAAACCTCTAGCTTTGTTCTTCTCTCTCAAGATTGCTGTAGCTATTTGGAGTATTTTGAGTTGTGTTTCGTACAAATTTTAAGATTATTTGTTCTATTTCTGTGAAAAATGCCATCAGAATTTTGATATGGACTTTATTGAATCTATAGATCACTTTGGGCAGTATGGACATTTTACCAATATTAATTCTTCCAATCCATGAGCATGGAATGTCTTTCCACTTATTTGTGTCTTCTGCGATTACTTTCAGAAGTTCTTTATTTTGATGTAATTCAATCCATCTTTTTTTTTTTCTTATGGTTTGACTTTTTGAAATATTTCCCAGGATGTCCTTTCCTGTCCCTAAGTATGGTAGACAGAATAATGGCCCCCAAAGATATCTGTACCCTAATCCCTGGAACATATGAATATATAACCTTACATAGAAAAAGAGACTTTATAGGTATGATTAAGTTAAGGATCTTGAGATGGGAAGATTATCCTTGATTATCTGGGAGGGCCCAATGTAATCATGAGGGTACTTATAAGGAAGGCAGGAAGCAGGAGAGTGAAAGAAGCAGAGGTCAGAAAGAGACAGAGATTTGAAGATGCTGTGCTCTTGGCTTTTTTGATGGAAGAAGGGGACACAGCCCAAGGAATGCAGGTGGCCTCTAGAAGCTGGGAAAGATTATTTTTAAATAATCAGCTTATTTTTAAAACTTATTTTAAAATAAGTTTATTTTTAAATAAAATAAGGCAGCTTATTTTTAAAACTTCTGACAATAAATTTGTATTGTTTAAGCCACTAAGTTTGTGGTAATTTTTTTAGCACCAATAGGAAACCAATATACTAAGTTACAAAATTATTTTCCTGGGTTTCTTTTTAAGAATTTTATAATGTAACTCTCACAGATTTTTTTTCATATGTTTGTTCTATTTTTAATTTTCTGAGCAGCTTATTTTTAAAACTTCTGACAATAAATTTGTATTGTTTAAGCCAGCTTATTTTTAAAACTTCTGACAATAGATTTGTATTGTTTAAGCCACTAAGTTTGTGGTAATTTTTTTAGCACCAATAGGAAAGCAATATACTAAGTTACAAAATTATTTTCCTGTGTTTCTTTTTAAGAATTTTATAATGTAACTCTCACAGTTAGATTTTTTTTCATACATTAGTTCTATTTTTAATTTTTTGAGCAACCTCTGTACTGTTTTCCACAGTGGCTGTACCAATTAACACCCAACGAAAGTGCACAAGTGTTCCCTTTTCTCCACATCCTGACCAATTCTTACTATTTGTTGTCTTTTGGATGACAGTCTTTCTGTCAGGTGTGGGATGATAATCTCATTGTGGTTTTGATGGCATTTCCCTGATAATAAGTGATGTTGGGCATCTTTTCTTGTGTCTGTTGGTCATCTGTATGTATTTTTAGAAAAATGTCTTTTTGGGTCTCCTGCCCATTTTTAATTTGGTTGTTTGTTTTTTAAAGATTGTGTTGTGAGAGCTCTTAGTCTATTTTGGCTATGAACTGTTTATCAGATATGTTGTTTGCAATATTTTCTTGCCTTCCATAAGCTGCCTTTTCTTTTTGTGGATGGTTTCCTTTGCTTCTCACAGTTAGATTTTTAATTCATTCATTTAGTTCACTTTTGTAAGCAGTGTTATAGAGAGGTCCACAGTTATTTTTTTCCTAAAGTGAGTCAGTTTTCCCAACAGCATCTGCTAAGTTATATATTCTTTCCCCATTAACTTATGATGCCACTTTGGCATACAGTATATGTAAAGTTTTCTTATATACTGGGCTCTCTACTCTGTATAGTTTGTCCATTTTTCTTCTCTCCATTTATTTGGATCTTCCTTAATGTTTTTTAATAAAGTTTTCTAATTTTCTCTATGAATACTTACACATACTTTCTAAGATTTTTCTTAGGTATTTTATGGTTTTTTAATTGCTATTGTAAATTTTATATTTCAAAATATTTATTGCCAATTTGTTCCTGGTGGCAAAAATGTGACTAATTTTTGTATATTGATCCCATTTCAGTCATTTTTCTAATCACAGTTACTAACAATATTTTTCTGTAGATGCATTCTAGTTTCCTATGCAGAAAATCAATCATTGCGATGTTTTGATATCTTCTTGCTACAGATGGAATTGTTGCCCTCATACCCCCAAATTCTTATGTTGAAGCCCTAACTCCCAATGTGATGGTATTTGAAGATGGGGCCTTTGAGAGGTAAGTAGGTTTAGATTAGGTTATGAGGATGGGGACCTCATGATGGGATTAGTAGCCTTACAAGAAGACATCAGGAGTTTGCTCTTGTGCTTGCCATGTGAGGACACAGCAAGAAGCTGGCCCTTTGCAAGCCAGGAAACAAGCCCACAGCAGGAGCTGAATTAGCCAGAACCTTGGTCTGTTGTTTAAGCCACCCAATTTATAATATGTTGTTATAGCAGCCCAAGCAGGCTAATACACTTCCTTTCCTTATATTTATATCTTCTTTTATCTTGCCTTACAGCTAGGTCTCTAGTATGTTGTTGAATCAAAGTAGTAATAGTGGGTATCCTCACTGTATTTCTCAATTTAAATGGAATGATTCTAATTTTTCACCATTATCACAATGCTTGCTATGTATTTTTGGTAGACATGTTAACAAGTTAAGGAAAATGCCTTCAATTGTTTTTTTTGCTAAGGTTGTTGAATTTTATCAACTGCCTTATCTGCATCTATTAAGATGACTATATGATCTTTCTTCTTTAAATATTAATTGTGAACATTTTATCAGTAGATTCATAATGTTCTAACATTTTATTTCTTGGATAAATATATATTTTATACATATTCCTACATATAATATTTTGATGGACTTTGTTTTCTAAGTTCTGGTTTAGGTAGGACACTGAATCTATGTTTATTAGATTAACCTGCAATTTTAGTTTCTCATATTCTTCTTGCTGGTTCTGCCACCAGAGTTATACTCATCTTGCAACATGAGTTGGAGGTGCATTACCTCTTTCTCTGTTCTCTAGATTGAATAAGATGAGTGTTATCTGCTCCCTAAAACTTTGGTATAACTCATTTATAAAATTATCTGGACCTGTATGAGAAGGTTTGAAGCTACTAATTCAGTTTCTTTAAGGGTTATAGGAATAGTCTAACTTTCTGTTTCTTCCCAAGCTTGGTAATTTATAATTTGTTTCTAGAAAATGTATCTATTTTGTCTGAGTTTTCAAATTTATAGGCAGTAAGTATTAACAATATTGTCTTATTAAATTTTAACCTACGCTGTATCTGCAGTTACATTCCTGTTTCATTTCTAGCATTTTTTGTGTGTTCTTGCTCTATTTTTTTCTTGTTCAGTTTCTGCATAGGTTTGGTTATTCTATTAATCTTTTTCCAAGAACAGTCTTTTGGATTTGTTGATTCTCTGTATTAGATCTTCGTTTTCTATTTCATCTATCATCCTCAGTATGTTATTAGAGATTTTATGATGAATTTTAAAATGCCTAACATTTTTTGAGCAGTTGACATTGGCCAGCTACTATATCAAAATGCTCACATACATATCTTAAACATTATCATATTTTGTCCTCAGGATAACTTTAGGAGGAAGATACTGTCATATGTCTTACATATTAGGAAACTCTGTTAAAGTTATAGAGCCACTAAGTCACAAAACTGGGATTCAAATCCAAGCCACTGTACTAAACTGTTCCTCTATTTTCTTTGAAATAGAACTTAAAGAATAAAGACAATGTTTAACTCCAGGGAATAAATTAGTTATGTTGGGGTTTCAGTATGGTATGAAGCAATGGAACATTTTTGTTGAGTTTGGAGTTGAAAGCAGCTCACAGCTGCCACCTTCAGCAGTATTTCTGTGCTAAAGATGGCAGAATGAAAAGGCCTAATTATCATCTGAGTCCTAGCCAGGGTTTTACTTCCAGATATGTCTGAGCCAAAAAATAATTGTTGGACATATAATGAAGTGCTTCCTGCAAATTATCAAATTGTCTTGTAATGAATGATAATATTTTTTTGAATGTCATTTTTGAAATAGCTTCTTTTGAATGAGTTTTCAAGGCATTTTCAAGTGCTGCATCTAGTTCTCACACTTCTTACTTCAGCAGCCTGTAGGTAGATGGACCATTATTATTCCCACCTTACAGATGCAAATATGAGAAGTTAAATAACTTGCTCAAGGTTACATACATAAGGAGAGGCAGAATGATTCTCAAATGCAGACTTTCTGATTCCCAGATTGTTCATTGCTTTTTTATTCATACATTCCACATATATTTATTTAAGAACCACTATATTTAAGGTACAGTTTGGGGCACTGTAGTGTGATAGAAAGTTGTATATGTCATAGATGTAAGACATTCACAAAAATAATTGTGATAAAATGTTACAAGAGAGATTCAAGTAAAGGGTTGTGGGAATTTCAGAGGAGGGAGAGAATTTATTTCTGAGTGGAAGGAAGAGGAGGATTCTGATATTTTTCTACTAAGCTCCAAATCAATCTTAAGAATTAATCGACATCAAAAACCCAGAGGGATTTTTTTTTTTTTTTCGGAAATTTTGCAGTATAATATTACATTACATGCAACAGAATAAACAGACCAGACTATCAAAGAAAATTCTGGACAGAATAGTGGGTAGCTCAATATACTATAATGCTACCCTCAGCTGGATTTAAGGAACTTTCCAGATTTCTATAAGCCCAAGGTAAGACCAGCACTCTCACCATGACAGCCCACTTCTCTGCTATTATAACCAAGAAAAAGGCTGCAAATGGAATCAGTGGCCTGCCCTTCTCCTGAGAAACCATCAGGACTAATGCCATTATGCCTCATTTACCTCTATCTCTTCCAGAAGTCCAAGAACCCAGGTCATCAGAGAACACACAGAAATATCACCACATATAAGGATCTGCATCCCCTAATAATCTAAGTTCTTCCACTCTGCTTTTCTGTCACTTATGTTCTTTTTTTTTGGCATCATCTTCCACATCCCTGTTCTCTCCTCTGAATCTTCATCTATCTTATGATCTATCTGAAACCTGACTCCTCCCTTTATCTTATGATCTATCTAAAAAAAGTCAAGGAAAGTAGTTAAAGCCCTCACAGGTGTTACCTGCTTTTTCTCACCCAGTCTCCGTACTGTGGACCCAAGAGATGATTGGTGCCCTCCTTATTTGCCATTGTTTTCCCAGATATTTTTTCTCTTCTATCTTCTCCCCAAACCCAAAAGTAGACAAAACTACTTTCCACGCCCCCTTCCTGCAATCATTCCCTGATCTTCCAGTCATACGACTCATTGAAGCTTTTAGTACTTGGCCCATAGTTTTCTCTCTGTCACTATTTCTGTCATTGTCTTGATGACTTCAACAATTATGTAGATGGTCCATTCCACAACCTGTCCTCTCACAGCCTTGACCTCTTTACTTAGAATGATGTCTTCAACCAACCCACCTCAGCCACTTACTCTCAGAGTTAAACTCTAGACCTTGTCATTGCCTTTAACATCTTCATATCTCATTTTCAAGTGCTCTATTCTTTAACAATCACTCCTGGCTTTCCAGCATAGTTATCCCAATACTCTAACCACAACATTTCTTTGACCCCACTGGGAACTTCAGTTCATTGCCCTTGCCCTTTTGCTTTTATATTGTACCTCTCATCCTTTATATTCTCTTTAACTAGACTAAGTTCCATGCTTCATCACTCCCTTGCATACAACCTAAACACCCTTTCCCCTTTCTAAGAGTCACCTGGCAAAACCACAGCCCAGGTCAAATACAGCTCTCTGCCTCCTCTTTTCCTGTGGCCAGGGGAGGGAAAATCTATTACTGCAAGAACTCACCCTAAATTTACAACCACAAAACTCAAGTGGACCCTTAGCACTGCTCAGCCAATCTTCATCTCTCTAGTCAATTTTCTTTCCCACTCTTTGAGAAGATTATTTCACACCTTCTGTCTCTTTGAACCTGTTCTCTTTTCACTCATAACTGATGATCTCACTTCCTATTTCACTGAGAAATAAGAACAATTAGAAGAGAAAAATGCTCTTCTCCTGGTAAATGGGATAAACTTCCCTAGTTCCTATCAATGTTTTTGTACTGGATCTCATCTCCTGTAACCTACTCAAGAACTCCAGTCTTCTACTTATCTCCTGAATCTTCAGTTTCCCCTTTTCTATCAGTAAGCAGACATGGTGGGAAATCTCTTGTTAGAAAAGAACCCCTCGGGCTTCCCTGGTGGCGCAGTGGTTGAGAGTCTGCCTGCCGATGCAGGGGACACGGGTTCGTGCCCCGGTCTGGGAAGATGCCACGTGCCGTGGAGCGGCTGGGCCCGTGAGCCGTGGCCGCTGAGCCTGTGCGTCCGGAGCCTGTGCTACACAATGGGAGAGGCCACAACAGTGAGAGGCCCGTGTACCGCAAAAAAAAGAAAAAAAAAAAAAAGAACCCCTCATTCATCCTCCAGGGAATGAGGAAATTATCTGATTGGTGAATAGAGGAGCTCAGCTCAGCTCCTTCTTCTCTCTTTCCTCTTTAGGCTCCACCTGCCTAAAGAAAGCCCACATTTTATTCCTTTCCTTAAAGTTATGTTTTACAAGGGCAGACTCCAGTGGGGAAGGTCTACAGTTGTTCAGTGCTGCCAGGAACTGGGCAGGTAATTCTGCCTAATTCTGTGTAAAATATTATCAATTGCATTTGGCTAATTGACTTAATCCATGTGCCCTAACAGTTTTGTCAGTAATGAAAGTAGTATTCTTATCTTTGACTGCCTGTTTCCTATATTTCATAGATTCAGAATTTGGGCAGATATGAAAGGGATGTTTTCTTTTGGGTTCTCTGAAACTCCAACATCTCCCATCTTATAAAATATTCCCTAGAGCTTGTCTTTCTCCATCCTCTCACCTGATTATTAGAAATGCCCTCCATTAAAGCCAAGCACCCCAGGACTTCCCTGGTGGCGCAGTGGTTAAGAATCTGCCTGCCAATCCAGGGGACACGGATTCGATCCCTGGTCTGGGAAGATCCCACATGCCGCAGAGCAACTAAGCCTGTGCGCCACAACTACTGAGCCTGTGCTCTAGAGCCTGCGCTCTAGAGCCTGTGAGCCACAACTACTGACCCCACATGCCACAACTACTGAAGCCTGCGTGCCTAGAGCCTGTGCTCAGCAACAAGAGAAGCCACTGAAATGAGTAGCCCACACACCGCAATGAAGAGTAGCCCCCGCTCGCAGCTAGAGAAAGCCTGCAATGCAGCCATGAAGACCCAACGCAGCCAAAAATTAAAAAAAAAAAAAAAAGCCAAACACCCCAAGAAATGTGCTCTAACTCTCTGTCAACTTGTCCTTACTTCCTTTTACCTCTTCAGACTTTCAGTCCCAACATACCACGAAAAAACTACTCTGTCAAGACCACTAACAACTTACATCTTGCCAAAGCCAATGGTCAGTTCTCAGCAGTGAATTACTCAACCTCTCAACCTCATTTGCCATAGCTGATTACTCTTTCTTAAAGTGCTTTTTCCCCCCGCCTCTTGGCTTCCTGAATACCAGACTTTGTTCTTGGAAACCACTGAGGTAGGTTTTCATCCTACTTAACTAGTTAGCTCACTGGCCAGTTCCTCTTCAGATTTCATTTTCCCTCTCCCACCATCGCATCATAACTTTCAAACTATTATTCCCTGATTGTTCTTAACCCTCCTCCACTGCATTTTTCCCACCATCAGCCAGCAAGTCACTCTGTGACTTCAGTAATGGCCTTTCCTATTGTTTTTTTTTTTTCAGAGATTCACTCTCAGTGTTGTCACAGAAGACTCCTTTTTCTTTCAGCCCTAACTTAAATCTGGCTCTCCTCTGAATATATAAACAGATTTGTAGCTCTTTTTCTACACCCTGTGTACTTCAGGACGGGGAGGGAATAACTACCATTCTTTCACTTTGTGTTTGCTGCTTTCAAACCACTGCTTTTCCATTCGTAGGTAAATTGGAAGGAGCTTCCTTTGAAGCTCCTTCTGTCTGGCCTCACCACTCTCTGTATTACTTTCTATCCTCCTCTAGGTCTCTCAACCTCCTTCACTGGCAGCAAACTCTCCTTTGAGGGATCATCTTGCTTATTTCCCAATACACTGGAATAACTGCCTCAGGACTTTTGCTTATGCTATTCCCTTTTCCTGAATCACTCTCCACCCAGATTTCCACATGGCTGCCAGTTAATTTTCATCTTCTCAGTGAGGCTTTCCATGACATCCTTTTTAAAATATAAGCCTCTCAATAAGCACTGCTTTGTGTTTATTCAAAGCTCTTCTTCCATCTGACATAGTACAACTTTTACCTTATTTATTTGCTTATTGTCTATTTCCACCATTAGAATATAAATAAGCTCCATGAAGACAGTAATTTTTGTCTGTTTTGTTTTCTTTAAAACAGTACCTAGCTCATGGTAAGCCCTCCTATATTTGTTTAACAAAGAAACAAATGAGTGAATAATTGAATCCTCCTGGGTGAATTCAATATACATCTAGCTGGCCCATTCCTGGCTTTGCCTGGGTCTCTTGAACTCCATGGCTGTCACTTGACTCACCTTCAGCCACCACCTGCCAACTTGCTCCATCTCAGAGTCCATGACCTCATATTCTCCCAGTTTTGTATGTTGTTGGACCCTCATCTCTTACCAGACACATAACTTTTTTGGAGAGCATTTTGGCAACATATATAAAGAGAACTAAAAATATTTTTTGAAAAAATTTTAATACATTTTATTTATAAGATTCTATTTGTAAAAATATATCTTAAGGGGAGAATCTGAGGAAAAATATATGCAAAGACAATTTTAATTTGAATCTTAACATAGAAATCTTAATTTTAATTTGAAACAAATCTAAATATTCATTAATTGGAGGGTATATAAATTATATATATTTATATATATACTCAAAAACACAATTAGATAAGTAGTTACTGACATGGAAAAATGTGTTATTTCAAGAAAGGTAAAAAAAAATCCCAGGTTATAAGATAGTAGGTATATTATTATCCCATTTTTATTGTTTATGAAATAATACATATTAAATAGCATATACAAATGAATCAGTCCACAGAGAAGTAGTGGTCTCAAAACGTGGTATTATTTCCTTGCTTCTTCCCTATTGGACTCAGACTGGTGGAAGGAGGAGAAGTAGGGGTGCTGGGTGAGACTTTCTAAGTTCAGAAATAAGAACACAGATCAGAAAAAACAAGATTGATTTGGTTGATTATATAATAACTTCTTTATGTTCATATAGATAGAAGTTTCATATATATGTATATGAAGCTGTGAAGCACTTTCAGTAAATATGACATGATTATATAAATACATCATTCAAATTAATAAGAAAGTCGCTAAGCCAAAACTAAGTAACACATGTGAATAGCCAATTTTTAAAGAAGAAATATAACTGGCAAAAATCGTAAAAGATTATTCAAGCTTGCTAGAAATGAAATGTCAGTTAAAATTATAATGATGTAATCTCCCCATTAAAATACTAAATTAGTAGCATATAGGTGTAACGATGTATGTGCATGTATATATATATGTACCTGTATAAATATAAGCATGTATATACACATGTATGTCCTTTCTCTCTCTCTTTCTCTCTCTCTTTCTGCTCTGTTAGGTTAAAAGTTCTATGAGGGATAAAACTATTTTGTGTGATTGACTGCCTTATCCCAAATACTCAGCTCAGTGTTTTTAACTTAGTATTAACAGATATTAATCTGTTGACTGCACAAACGCCAATGAAATTGTGGTGAAACTGGTGTACACTTCCTATAATTGTGTCTTGCCAGTTTAAAAAGCCATTTCAGAATTCTTAGTATTTTCTCTTTTTAACTTTTCTAGTTTCTGAACATAATCAAGTGTGTAGATTGATGCAATCTTTAAAAAAATTAATTTTTCTGATTCTAGTTTTTTAAATTATGCTCTTCCTGTTCTTTATTTAGCAATGTAATCTACTTATTTACATCACGTTTTAGTGCAACTTACAAGAAAAATAACATGCCACAGAAAATTGCATTGTAAATGTAAAAATGTAAATCAAATAAAAATCCCATTACAAGTCTCTGGTGAAGCTACCTCTAACATCAGTTACAGGGCAAAATATAGCCTAAAGAAACACTGCCTTGTTATGCAGACTATAAAATGCATTTTAAAAGTCTACAGAAGGTCAAGGACTTTCTCTTTTTTTCCAATCATGTTGGGTAAATAGCAGGGCATTAGAATGAAAAACTATTAAGATTATGCTCTTTACTCTGGGATTGAAAGCTATGAAATATTGACAACACACATAACTCTAAAAGTGCTAGTCTTTCTTTTCAGCATTGATATCTGAGCGATTTGGGTTGAAAATATGCATAGATATATTGCAGTTCATTTGCGAATTGAAAGGGCAGATTTTAGAGAGAAAGCTACAAAATGGGCACCTGGGTATTGTGACCTGAGGGGTCCCACTCAAGCCAACAATAGAAACGCATGCCTTTGGGCAAATAAACATCTACCTTTGAAATCCTATGAGAAAGCAGATCTGGAGAAATACTACCAAAATGTGGCTTCTTGGGCATTTTTGCCATCATGAACTTTCCACTGCCCTCCTTCTTCCTTCACACTAAGGAAGAAAGGTGCTTCTTAATTCCCAACAGTGACCTAGATGGGTGGGAATGAGGGGGTGGGAGGGAGGGAGACGCAAGAGGGAGGAGATATGGGGATGTATGTGTATGTATAGCTGATTCACTTCGTTGTACAGCAGAAACTAACACAACATTGTAAAGCAGCTATACCCCAACTTAAAAAAAAAAATACTAGCCTTTCTACCTATTGCCTTTGAAAAGCAGACTAGTATAAGGGAGAAAACCACTAGAGTAGGACTTAGGAAAATAGTGTCCAAATCCCAACTCAGTTATATATCAACTCAATCAAGCGATTAAATTATGTGAAACATTAGATTAAGTCATTAACTTATTAAACCTCAGATTACTCATCTATGTAACAAAGCTAATAATATCAGTTCCATCTGCCTCCCAGGGTGGTGACGTCATTTCCGGTAGCATGCACATTGTTCTTCTTTCTGCACCTTTTTTCACCCTTATCCACAGGATTTTAGATTTGACCTCAAAGTCAAGTCCTCCTCAACAAGCTAGCAATCCATCATTTACCTTTTAGTTAAAAATAACATAGACATCTGCTTTCTTAAGAGTACGTTGAGATCATGGCATGGAAGGATTGAAAGTGATTGAAAGTTTTAATTCATAGGGGAGATAGAAGTCATTTTGAAATACAAGGTATTACCCAAAGTAAGACTTAAAGGCCCTCTGTGGTTGATTTTCTCTGTTTCCTTCACTCATCTCTCAACAACGTACTCATGACTCTCTAACTGATGTCTGCAGGCCTGGCCCTCTCCTAAGCTTTGGACTTCAATGCATCTGGCCATCTTATAGGCACCTACACGGGTCCCCATCTGAGCTCATCAGTTCCCATGCGCATTGCCACCAAACCTTTCCCAGTCCGTGGACATATCACTCTAGCCACTGCCCAAGTCAGAAAACTCAGAGTTATCTTGCATTCCAATCTCCCTCGGCACTCTTATTTCATGATCAACCAATCCTGTCAATTCTTCCTGAACCATCTCTCCAAGCAGCCCCTTTACTCTCTTCCCTTCACTGCCACTTCCCTACTTCAGATTCTCGTCATCCCATGCCCAATCTATTGAACTAACCACATAACCACATTTCTCCTCCTCCTATTTTCCATCCTGCTATCATAGTGCTCTTTCTTAAAAACAACATTGTCCTGCTTTAAAGTATTCAGAGACCCGCCACTGTCTAGAGAGACCATACTTTTTAATATGGCCTTCAGAACACTCAAACCTCCCAGTTCGGCTTCCTCCTGGCCACTCTGCCCCCTCCCAGTCTCATTTATCCTACACTTTAACCTTCTTGGCTGCCTTCTGTCTTCCCGGAGTGCCTTCTACACGTCCTAACCCTAGACCTTTGCTCATTCTGTTCCCTGGGTCTGTTCCTTCCCTGATGGAAATGTCATCTCATTTGAAAAGACCCACCTGGACTCTATACACATCCCAACCCTAAGCTTTAACTCTCAAACTTTGGTTCCCCTTCCATGTGGTGCCCACAGCATACCTATACCTTTATTCTTCAATTTACAGCCTGGCACGCTTTTTTTCCTCTATGTTTGTCTCTACACAACTCTGAGCTCCCAAGTGGCATGGGTTGCTTCTTATTCAGCTCCATATGTCTCGTGATTGGCCACAAAGCTTGGATTCCATTGAGTGTTCAACACATGTGTGAATGACAAATGAGGGGACAATGCATAAAGAGTTCCTGGGCAGCCAAGCCAGCATGGGAGTTCCAGGTGACATGGGCAGTACCGGACAGGGAGAAGAAAGGAGAAATTAGGAAAATACTGATGGCAAACTTGCCTTGAAATTTGTGGAAGAAGCCAAGCACAAATTCGAGAGAAAATGTCGAAACAGCTCTCTCCCTTTTGTGACTCCCCATGCAAAGTTAATCCCACAGCAGGTCTTCTCAGCAAGGCACCCTCAATATTTGCCTCTGTAATAGATAATGATACCAGGAAGCTACAAATGGGATTCCTGGCTGAGAGACGTGGACCTCCGCCTGCCTGGGAGCTTGCCCCAGGATGAGCCACCTGACTGCCAGGTAAAAATAGGAGAATCTCAACTTCTGTGTTTTCTCACTCTCTTCACAGATCTCCTAGGGCCTATCTCTTTTCATCTTTACACAGCTTGACACCTCCATTTGGCAAACCACTGCTAGGCATTAGCATCAAACTCCACTGGAGTTACAACACCTTACTTGCGAAGGCTTGAATGAATTTCTTTGCACTCCCTGTCTCTAGGGCAAATGTTCTAATTCCCTTTGATTGATGGAGAAAGCAGGGAGATTACTGAGGGGCCTGGTCAAGGAGATAGAGGACCAGCTCTAAATGTTCATTTAAATATGCTGACAACAAAGCCAGGTGAGAGCTGAAAGTGGGTCCATTTCTGCTCACAGCTCTTAAGTTCTGCTTCCCTTTTCCTGGGATGTAAGACTCTGTGAAAGGAGAGTTGGTAAGGCCCTCTCAAACAGGCATTGCTCAAGGGCATAGAGCATTTTCTTCATTTCTAATTATAACCAGAAGAACAAAAAGTCTTGGCTTCAACGCTCCCATCAGGAAAAAATTGTTTCCAGCTTATAGATGAGGCCCCTTGAGTGGCCTGGGAAAGGCAACCCAGGCGGCTCTGAGCATCATCACATACCCGTTCTCTCAAGGCCCCTTCCTGCCCTGCTAACACACCGCTGGCTGAAAGTGATCATTTATACAGTTTCTGGGCACCATCCCAGGGCATTGCACAAGAAAACTCATCACTCTCCCTGTGATGTTGGGTTTCAGAGTTCCAGAAAACTTCACTGTCACTTCTACTTTTCATCATGCATCTCCTATTTTTCATAGATGCCCCCAAACCAAAGAGGCCAAAGAAATATTGATATTGGCCACCAAAGGCTCCTAGAGAAAAGGCAAATCACACGGACCCAGCCTTTAGACTGATTCAGGTTAAACTTGTGAGCAACCTCTCTTCTCTCTCTTTCTCTCTCTCTCTCTCTCTCTCTTTTCTCCCTGTCTCTCCTCTGGGTCAGACAGTTGAATCTTAGCACTGGCCTTTACTGAGATTATTTGTTCTTTTCTATAGGGTTCCAAGCTCAACCCTCAACTCCGGCCAAATCCCCGCTCTTAGCAACCACTGGGACCTTGTTAAACTAGTGTACAGTTCCTTGGATTACTTCCCAGGACCTTTTGAACACACTTTTCTCCCTAGGCCCCCTCAATCTCTCAAGTCCCTCTTCAGTACTTTCTCTCCTCTCCTCTCTCTTAGCCACACTTAAACATCAGCTGCTGACTTCCTGGCCACCCACTGTAGCTCATTTTCCTGCATTTATCTCATCCTGTTCCCTGATCCTTTCTTTTAAGCATCTCTCCCACTTCAGGGACTCACTACCTGAGATTGCTATTTCCTCTCTTATTGTCCTCTTGTCTCAATCATTGATGACACATTATATCTATTATCATGTCTAAAACGTTATAGTCAACTGTTTCTATCTACCCAGAGAATCAGAGTACATATGCAATGAATATAGAATTGGAAAAGATGGCAATTTTCATTATAATCTTTTATTATTTTTTAAGGTTTATATTGTACTATTTGATCCTTTTCTGCGATGGCTTAGGAGAGTGTGGAACCAGGGAGCTTACTTAGACTAGAAGCCTGAGAATTATAGTATAGAAAAATCTGTTTTCCATCATATACAGATATTATTTAATTGATGATTATTAAGTGCTAAATAGGAACAAAACATAGATTTCCTTACAATGTTCATACTCCATAAGAAAGTTTGATGAACCCCATAATGGAATAGGGTTTTGATTTTATTTTTTATGTGTTATTTTTTACCGTATTTATTGTTTCATTACTGTTTTTTTTTTTACTCAAGTTTTGTGTTTCCTGGTTCATTGTCTCTCCTCCCTTGCTTTCTTCTTGGCAGATGTGAAGGTTGAGAGAACATTATGAGTGGATTGCGTGACTTACATGATATCTCCTATGGTTTTTGTGACAGGATAGGCACTCAGAATGGGGGAACACTTTAAAAATTCCACAGATTTCCTTTCCATATAAATGTATAATGAAGAAAGAGCAATAGGGAGACTCATACACAAAGAGAGCTGTGTACCCAGAGTGTATCTAAGATGTTTCCTTAGAGCTTAATATAGAATATCACCTGCCTTTCAATGAATTGTTTATAGGAAAGCTTCCTCTTGAAGTAGACCTTAAAATTGGTATTATGAGGATAAAGAAATAAAATAAAATAAAACCAAGCATGGTTCAAGAGCGTGTGTCCTGGAAATGTTCAAGGAGTAGACAACTTGTGATGATTTAACGCATATGTTTTTTCATGAGAAAACTAATACATGGTTATTGTAGAGAATGTTGAGACAAAAGAAAGAAAAGAAAGAAAGAAAGAAAGAAAGAAGGAAGGAAGGAAGGAAAGAAAGAAAGAAAGAAAGGAGAAAGAAATTAAGAAAGAAAGCTAGCATCTTTGTGAATAAATCTTTATCCAAAATTTCAAACTTGTTTTTTTTAGGATAGATTCCTGAAGGTGAATAAATTGAGCCAGAGTGCTGGAACATCTGTAAGATTCTTGACATATTTTGACAAATTGCTTTTCCGGGAGGTGGTATCAATTTACACTCCCACCAGGAGTGTATGACTGTATCTCACCTCACCTTTGCCAGAATAAGATAATTTTCAAAATCTTTGTTAATTGGATAAGTAAGAAATAGCATTCTTTCTTGGCTATACTTCGTATTACTTTATTTCTAAAGAAGTTGAAGGTTTTTCATTTTTATAAGCTCATTAGAAAATAAGATTTTTTTAAAAAAGAAAATCATGTGCAAATTGAGACTCTTGTTAACCTCTCTTATTGTTTTGCAAGTGTTGATAATAGTTTCAGTGGATGATACAAAGGTCCTCCAAATAGAAATGGTAACTGTTAAATAAGCCCATGCTGATAGAAGTAGAGCCATTAGCAGTATGTATGATTACACAACACCCTGTTTTGGAAGGGAACTAAAAGACTGGATTCAATCTCTCCAAGTGTCTTAGATTGGATTCTTCAGAATCAGCCCCTGAGGGTTCATGTGAAAATGATTTATTAAGAAGTATTTCCAATAAAAGACAACAAGGCAACAGGGAAGTGGTCCTGGGACAGAAAAGAGGCCAAACAGATGTGAGATATCAAGCAAAGTCGAATGGAAGGTAGCTATAGTATAGATGGGCTTGCTGTGGAGCCATACCTCACAGCCACCCAATCAGGGGCCTAAGGAGCTGGAGTATTTATTTATTCCTCCCCATTCTCAGTCATTGTTTAAGGTGCTCAGGGAAAGAACATAGACTTTTCCAGGCACTACTGACTCTCCACCCTCCATGCCTTTAGGCAGTGTGGGTTCCAGCAGCCTGAGGGCAGCCCTCTGGCAAAGAGATGCAGCAGAGATGCTGGCTACGGGAAGTGAAAACACACGGGAAGGCAGTGGTGCACAAAATGGTAAGAGGGATTTGAGGGTATCAGGGAGGAACACAGGATAGCATCTTCAACCCCGGGCATCCTGGGACTAAATACTGTTATGGAGAAAAACTTACTTGACTGCCTTAGGCAAAGTCAATTACAGTTTGTTAAACCTAAATGGACCTATGTTTTCATGCCAATGGTGAGCCATAAAGTGTGGAGAAGAAACAGTAAAGTAAAATCTTGTTCGTGTTTGTGTGTGTTGCTTGATGAGTGGGTGGGTAACTTGAAAAAAGAAACCCAGTGGAAGAAGAGTCTAAGAGGATGGAGGGAAAATGTGAAAGAAAAAAGAAAACTGATGGTAAAAAGAGAAGTGGGATCTGAAGGCCACTGATTGGGAAATGAATTAGGAGGCTGGGTGGCCAAAAGCAAACCTGGAAAGGGAGCCAAATAAGGAGTGGACACAGGCTATATCCCGGTGGCCACAGCAGGGTTTGGAGTTTCTTGATAACATTTTCTGTTTGACTTGAAAAGAAAATATAGATATTGACTTCAGAAATTAAATAATGTATATATTTGGAACATTCACAAAAAGATTTGAATATTTTGTGTATTAAAATGTTAATATTTCATTAGGTTTATGCAAAACATAGATCCCCTAACATGATAAATAACTGGATATAATAAGAGAGAGGGAATTTCCTGGGATTGGCCACTCAATCTCCATTTCACCCTCCTTCTATTTGAATAGATTGGAAATCTAAAAAGCAAACAAACTCTAAGGAACAAAACAAAACACACTTACATGAACCAAAAACATCTACCAAAACTTTTCAAGCTAGAGCCCTGGATGAATGAGTTTCTGCCCAAGAGATGCACTTGTGTGACTTAGAAAACAGAAGTAAGAAACACAGGATCAGCTTCAGATCGTTGCCATCGGTTAGGAAGATTGTGGTTTATCTGGGGCAATTTCTGGAATTTATTCTCCAGCTTCCTGGATGTTGAGAAACAGTGGTGGTAGCAGCAACTCTCTTGTTTTGACTCCCTGATATGTGGATAACATTTTTAGGTGTCCTTTCAAGGTTTCAAGGTGCCTAGACACTGCTGCGGAAAGGGTGGCAGCTCTGGGCTCCAAGCAGCACGATCCAACAGCAGCCCCAGTCCTGCGTTTCTCCAGAAATCATTCCCAGAGGCTCAGACTAGAATCTGCTGCAGCATCCTCCAAGGAACCTGTAAGCATCCAATTACCCAAATACCCACTGTTTAAAATACCTGGAGTGGTTTGCTTTTTACACTGAGCGCTGGCTGACCCAGGAGCGCACACAACGCCCCAGCCCCGCCCTGTGCCATTTTTAAATAATAAAAGGAGCAGTGATTCTCTTCCTCTTTCCTCTCTGCCCCCTCCCTTCACATCCCTTCTCTTTCTAAACACTTCAATCTAAAAGCCATTATAAGCATCCGCACGGTAGGAGGAGTCCTGGTGAGGAGGGCATCCAAGAGGAGGGTGGCGGAAGCGGTGGTGTAGGCCATCAAAGCCACAGCAGGGTAGGGAGTTTCCTGTGCAGAGGTATCAGAGACTCAGTGAGGTGAGGAAGTCATGCTTTTGGGTGTGTGTGGTGGCGGATGTCAGAGCCTGAAAAGAGTAAGGACACTGTCTATGTGTGTGCGTGGCTGGGAAAGGACGAGCCAGTACTGGTGGTTGGACAGAGTGAGAAGAGCATCTGCAGGGCGGCAACATCAGCAGTGGCCTGATATGGGGTTGTTGGAGCCTGAGACAGGAGGAGGACATCTGTGTGAGTGAGGGGTGTGTGAGGGGGAAGAGGCGGGTACAGCCCAGCATGTGGAGTCAGAGCCTGAATGGGATAAAGAAGGCATCCATGCAGCAGAGGGGAATTAATCCAGCAGCAACAGGATGTTAGATACAGACAGGGGGATTGAGCAAATAACTAAATATTTTAAAGATGATAGGAGCAAGATTTCTCATTGTCAGAGAAGGTAGTTGCAAAGGTAGTTGCAAATATGCAAAGAGAAAAACATTAGAATGAACCCGATGGTGTTAGATTGGAATTGGAGATACTGATGTGAAATCATAGTTCTTGATAGATATATATACAACTTGGGTGTAAAGGTGTGACATGCAGATATTCTCTAGCTCTAGTCACAAAGAGAGTCTGAGAGCAGCCCAATAGCAATAAACACAGCAGATGTCTAGCTCTTGGAAACTACATGCCATGCTCCACTCAAAAGGATCCCTGAAGAAGCCCCAGAAATGGGACAGAGAAAGTATAAGTAATCCTGGAACACGGCATTGTACCAGAAGGCAGTGATGTGCCCAATGAATGATGGGGACATGTCAAAGGACACAGAACATAGCCTGAGGGGCTCCCGTTGAACAGAGCTAGGACAATTTGAGCATCTCGATCAATTATGATTATAATGGAGTATAAACCGCTGAATAGAAGAGGCCTCTGTGAGTCCATGCTGATATCAGTAAGCCAATGAACAGGTGGAAAGTTTGATGAAGAGTAGAAACCAAGGCTCAAAGTAACTTCCTACAAAATACTTATTAAGTACAAAGGAAAAAGGTAAATTTACAGTGGAGAAGCTGGCAGACAGACAACCGATCAGCTGATTATCACTTGACCATCAGTAATGTGATGTTAAATCATGTTGCTACCTAATAGGATGCAGTGAAAAGAACCTAGCATCACTTTGTTGTCATTCCTGCCAAAACCAAAGGTGCATAATCGGAATCTAATTGTACAGAATCATCTAACAGACCCAAATTGAGGGCCAGTCTACAAAATAACTGGTCTGTAATTTTTAAATGTCCAAGTTATAAAAGACTGAACAGATTTTTCAAATTAAAGAACACTAATGACACATGATAACTAAATGCAACTTGTGATTTCAGGCTGGTTTATTTTGCTATAAAGGACATTACTGTGACAGCAGGTGAGACTGGAATGGATCTGAGAATAAGATGGTGCTAGGTATCAATGTTACTTTCCTTTTTTTTTTTTACTTTCCTGGTTTTGATGGTTGTATCGAGTCATGTAGGAGAAGGTCCTTGTTTGTAAGAATTAGATCCTAAAGCATTCAGGAGTGATGGGGCATCATGTTAACAAGTTACTCTTCAGTGGTTCAGAAGAAACCATTCTTGTGCTGTTCTTGAACTTTTTCTGAACATCCGAGATTGTTTCACACATACACAAAAATAAACAAACAAACAAACCCCAGTTGTTTAGAGTATCATGATCTAGACTCTCAAAGAAGGAAAGGTACCAAGGAAGGCACAGGGTCACGGAGGCACAGAGAAATAAAGAGAAGAATTTCTTCATCCTTGGGTAACGGCAGTAAAGTGGCCAGAAGCCAACATGGAGGCCTCCATTCAGGGGGCCTCAGTAGGGGTCTCTGAAAGGATAATACAGCACGGAACTGGACAGTGCGTGGGGCTAGGATTTACTCCTGGTTAGACCCACTGAGGCTGAGTCTGGTGGGGGCGTCAGCGAGTGTTTTAATCACTAAACCAAGGTCCTGTCGTCATCATTCATCACATCCCGGTACCTCTGAGAAGAGCTCCCCCATCCTTGTCATCTTGGCAGTGCCACGTGCCGTGCAGACCCCACAGAGGCCACTTTCAACCTTGACTCATGGTGGGCAATGCAGGTCTAACACCTGCTAAGAAGGGGCCTCCATCATTCTTATTTGACTCATTCTTTCTTTGCTCATGACCTTCACTGCAAATTTTTTTGTCTTGTTCTGGTTCACATTCTGCCTCATCCCTGTGGCTCTGGACCTCTTGCCACTCCTGCTTGCAGCCTTAGTCTCTGTCTTTGCTGTATTTCTGTTCCTGATTGCTCTAGGAACAAACCTGTTTATCAGTCACATGCTAGGCAAAGAGATTGGCCTTCCTCTTTGAATGCCTCTTCCTGTTGAGGGAAACCAGAGCAAGTGTCTCTGCTGGAAGGGGTCCAAGAGATCCTTTAGCCCAATTCCATCATTTCACAGATGAGGAGACCGCGGCCTAGAGAGGCTACCTGATGTACCGGTGGTGACAGAGCCAGGAGCAAAGCCCAGGTTTTTAGCCTCTTGGGTCAGTGTACAGACTACAGGCTGTATTGGGGTGGAGATGGTGGTGGCAGAATTTAAAAATAAAAATGGAAAAATAGAAAAGGCCCTCTTAAAGGAGGCAGAGAATTCAAGTCCAAAGCTAGCCAATTTGATCTAGCAATGAATAAGGAGTCACTACAGAAGGATGATGTATTTGAGATGGTTTATGGCATTGATTTAACACAGGGTTTCTCAACTGGTATTACTGATACCTGGGACTGGATAATTCTTTATTGCGAGGGCTGCCTAGTGCACTGTAGGATGTTTAGCTGCATCCCTGGCCTCTATCCATTAGATGCAATAGCACCTCCCCAGTCTTGACTCTCAAAAATGTCTCCAACCTTGCCAAATATCCGCTGGGGTAAAAAATCACCCCTAGTTGAGAACCACTGGTTTAATGCATGGGTTGGAACCAAGGTGCACTGGAGAAAGGAAGCCAGTAGGAGGTTACTAGAGTTTCAGTTCACTGAGGTGGTGCAACCAATGGTTTCAGATGTCTGCTTCAGGAGGCAGACCGCCTGCTTTACATCAAGACTAAACACCAGCTATGTGGCTGCTCCTGGGCTCGCTAACATGGCAGTGATATTAATACCTATCTTTTAGGGTTGTCGTGAAAGTGTATCTAAAAAACACTGATAGCAGGGCTGGCAAATAGGTAGATGTTGGATGTGTGAAGAGAAATGGAGGGAAAACGAATAAGCCTTGACTGAGTATGTGACCCGAGAACCAAGCCCTGCAGTGATGTCAGGGTGATGCCCCCCCACCCCCCAGGGTATTGCACCAGATGCTGTGAGCAACACATCTAGACCATTCTAAGTGGTCTATTGACTAATGTATTTGCTGTATAAGGATTTGATGACTGATTGGTAAATTCGACTTGCGGGCATTTTAGTTTCTACTGAACGACTGACAGGTCAAATTTTAGTAAACTTCATGTTGTATGAAAATAGATGAATCAAAGGAAAGAAATCCAGTCAGATGTCTCATCTTTGTTTCAAACACGAAAATAGGTATGGAGGCACATATTTATTTCAAGTGAAAAGAAAAATCACAACAACTGCCTGAAGCCCTGGCAATTCAGGACCCGTTCTTCTGTGATCTCTTCGGGCTATTTGCCAGAAAGGCTTACACAGAAATGGTTCCTAGTGCCACCTGCCTTCCACTCACCACCTGTAACACTCTGCAATTCCCGCAACTCCCCGCATTCATGGGAGCCTTGGAGTTTCAGCTTTCTCAACCCCGTACTAAACCTACCACTAATTACAGTATGCAAATCCCAGATGACTGTGCAATAATGTTATGATAGCACTCTGTGCCCTTGTTCTGGGTCTTCTGGAAATATTTTGTGGGAATGAAAAAAATCCCCCGGTGAACCACAGCGTGGCTGAGCTCCAGTGGCCTCTAACATACCACTGGTGCACATGAAAACACTCCAGCGACGGACAGGTGAACAGGTTTTACTTGGCTGTTGTTCGCTTTCCACATGTGTATTGTTTCCTCTGCCAGAGATATGCACTTATTTTCCCATCCTGAAGATTTATGACTCTCCCACCAAGAGGCCTCTCTCCCTCTTGCAGCATTCTTTTAAATAATAATAGTAATAATCCCCTACATTTATAATACTTTATATTTCCAATGCAGTTTCACATATATTAACCCACTTGCAGTATTGTTTTTGCCTCAGAAATGGCTATCAGCCTTCTATAGAATTTCTAATTTCATTCTAAAACCCTGCGATCCTTTCATTTTGCTCTTTTAGCAACGTTATATGTTGTTCAGTTCGCAAGGTTCAATCTTAATTAAACCAAGTTCAGGATCCAAGCGGAAGTGACTAGCAGTGAGGGGCAGATTACTAACACCCTATGGCACATTCACTCTAAATTTAGACGCTACCCTTAGAGTCTTCCAAATGGAATCACAACCTTATAATTAATATTTCCTGTCCTCCCTCCCTGTGTGAGATTGTCTGTCCCAGGGGCATTTCACAGTATTTGCAAGTATTTATTCTTTACAGAGTGTGTGTTACCAAATGTGAACTGAGAATAGCAAGACCACGCTTTTCATTTTTCCTGAAGAGACAATTAAAAACTAAAAGCCAAACCGTTACTGTATAATTGTATGTAAATATATGGATTCTCCCCCGCAAAGTCCCTAGTTTAAAGAACCGTATTTTTAAAGTTAAAATATGTTGATATGTGTGAATCCGAATTCTAGTATAGCAATACGTGTGCATGGGAACAAACTAGTGGGTGTAGAATGGAGTTTTAAAGCACCATGAAATTTTGTAGATCAGTATGCAAGGTAATGTCCATTTTGTTTGACAGCAGTATATCAATATGCATGAAGACCTAATACCAGAATAAAATTTACTAACAATTTGTAGCTTTTCCAAGTTTTCTCCGACCAGATTTAAAGGCACAGAAGAAAAAAACCCTCAGTTTCCAAAAATTTAAGGTTCAGTGTCAGGTGCCAGGAATTCCATATTCTGCTATGTAACAAATGTCTAATGTCTAAGAGGGAAGTGAGAGGAAGTAAAGGAGGGGGAGAGAAAAAGACAGCAACCACCTAGGCTGAAAGTGAGCAATGCTGCTTAGGGCTGGTGTACATGTTCTCATGTGTGACCCTAATAAAAGTGTGTTTTATAGCTGACTTCAGTGGGATAATTAAGTGCTCAGATGTGCCCATCCACATTTGCCAGTTGAAGGTATATTTGATAATTGGCTTTAATAATAAGTTTGCATAATAGTAACCAAGAGAAGAATTTGGCTAGCTGTGGATTTTTTCCTGTGAAAACCACGTTTTGGATGAACTAACAACAGCTGAAATTGTGATGAATCTAGAGCTCTAGCAGAAGCCCAAAGCTACTCAATCCATCTGTAGTTAAATTATCTAGTTCCCGGTCAATAGCAGGCGACATGAAGCCATCGTGAAATGAACCACGTACCCTAATATCGTACTTGGAGAGGTTTATGGTCATTTGAGATGAGACAGCCATCTCTGTGACTGGCATGTCTCCAACTGTCTATGCATCAAAGACTTATGCATATCTATCCCAGTCATTTGCTATCCTAGTGTGGCTAGGCCTTACAGAATTATGAACACCTGTAGCCCTCTCATATTAGGTCAGTACACATCACCTGCTGGGTAATAGCTTCCCAAAGAGGTTCTTGATGTCCCAGGAGACTAGCAGTGCTCTCGTCATTGGGAGGCTTGTTGGAAACGCAGTCTTGAACCCCATCTCAGACCTCCTGCATCAGAATGTGCATTTTAATGAGATTCCCAGGTGATTCAAATGCACTTTAACATTTGAAAACCATTGCTTTACACAGTCTTTCCCACCTCCCTTTGGTCATTATCTTTTAAATCTGTATCAGGGCAAAGGACGCTAAACAGATCCTCCTGTCACCACTCTTACCCCACTTCATTAATGCCTTCATGCAGCTGCCAAGGCACAACTCCAACGATACAGGAAGTGCACATCCAATCTCCCCAAGCCTTCCTGTGGCTTTCAGAATTAAGCCCGGACTACCAGCCCTTTCTGGTCTATTCCCCATCTACATTTCCAGCTACATTCCTTAACATTTCCATGGGATGTGAGAGTGACTTGGGCAAGCATAGAGGTGGCTACTCTAAATTAGAAGGTCCAAGAAGTCTTCTGGAGGAGATGGTTGAACTGAGACCCAGATGACAAGAGCTCACTATGCCCAGAACCTGCCTCCTTCTTTTTGCACAATCCATTGCCTGCACCTGGAGGAAATGTGCTTACCTTACTCTGCTTCCTGCCTCAATTTCATATGCATTCTCCCAGATTCAACTGAAATGTCATTCCTTTCCGGAGAGTCTTTTCTGAGCAGCCCTGGTTCACATTTGGGTTAGTTCCCTTGCTTTGGAATTACATATATGTCAGGCTGAAATGGCACAGTGAGGGTTTGAGTCGCTGGAAGCAGAGTTTGGGTTACAAGATATTTATTCAGGGTCAACATTTGTGAATAGAGGATGAAGGAAGCAGGACTGGTCTATGGGCACAATCTGAGGAGTTATGTAATGGAGTTATGTAATGGAAGAAATATGGACTGAAGTCATGAAGATTTGGGGCCAATCAAAATCTCATGCAAGCTGAAAGTCTGGGGAAGCAGAGAAACTTCTCAGTCTGCAAGGAGTAGAGAAGTCAAAGTCCATGGGGTCCACTTAGAGACAAACAAGCAGCCTCAGTTCTTAACCTACACCTTTTCATCCCTGAGAGCGGCTACTGTAAATGAAGTTGCCCACTTGGTTTAGCCTATCTTGAGTGGAGTTCTGTTTGGTGCAATGAAAGGGTCCCTGGCTAAGGTATTAGATGACATGAATATACACCCACAGGAAAGTAGTTCTAGAGTGAATTTCTAAGCCTCTTCCATACACAGCTGGCCACCCAGGTCCAGCTACAAGTGATCCAGATGTGGAATACCTCCAGAAGACAAGGGTCAAAGTACTGTTAGCCTAGAAAATTCACTTGGGTCTGCTTCTTTTTTATAAAACTACCAGGGGATTGTGAAACTCTAAGCCTTAGTGTACACTTGCATATGGGAACATCCTGATTCATTCTGAACGTCTGGAGAGAGAATCAAGGTTATAAGGTTGAAGGGTAACAAGAGAGTAGTAGACCAGTTGTCTTCTTCAAATTATGTTACAAGGTTTGTGAGTGCTTGCTGTGTATTGTATAAAAGAGGGATTTCCATGCCAGCAGATCTGGCCAAGCCTGATGTCATGACTAGCAATGACCAGTGCTGCTGCAAAAAAAGATGATGGGGCTTCCCTGGTGGCGCAGTGGTTGGGAGTCCGCCTGACGATGCGGGTGACACGGGTTCGTGCCCCGGTCCGGGAAGATCCCACGTGCCGCGGAGCGGCTGGGCCCGTGAGCCATGGCCGCTGAGCCTGCGCGTCCGGAGCCTGTGCTCTGCAACGGGAGAGGCCACAATAGTGAGAGGCCTGCGTATTGCGCCCCACCCCCCAAAAAAAAGATGATGAAAATGTGACTGCTGGTATTAGCTGGGATTTTCCCAGCAAAAGTCGAGGTGAATCCACCTGGAATTGCCTTGATCAGGGAAACTGGGCTATTCTTTGGCATATCTAACTCTACTTCTACAGTTTTTATAGACTTTTTGTTCACTGATAGAGCTCTATTCACCTTGCCTTCACACATGTGGGTGTTCGGTGTTTGCTGGTGAGCATTTAAGATGATGTTTATATATTCTGGTTTTGCACAGATGTGTCTAGGGATTTAAAACTTGGGGATTTCATTATGCCTCTCTTAATGACTAGATATTTATTGACTAGATTAATTAACACATTGTATATTCTTAGGCAAAAATATCTCCATTGTCAATGATATAATAGTTTCATGGGAGACATTGGAGTCATTCATTAAGTTACACCTTTACCCTTCTGGAACACAAAAATGATTCTAAACTATTATCCCTGGAAAATCACACTAAATTACATACATCAAAAGACTTAGGGGGAGGGCTTCCCTGGTGGCGCAGTGGTTGAGAGTCCGCCTGCCGATGCAGGGGACACGGGTTCGTGTCCCGGTCCGGGAGGATCCCACATGCCGCGGAGCGGCTGGGCCCGTGAGCCATGGCTGCTGGGCCTGCGCGTCCGGAGCCTGTGCTCCGCAACGGGAGAGGCCACGGCAGTGAGAGGCCCGCGTACCGCAAAAAAAAAAAAAAAAAAGACTTAGGGGGAAATCGCGAATAGTTCATTTCTGTGTAATTCCTAATATCTTAGCAGCATGCATGGAGGGTGATGATATTGGCTTACTCAAAGCCCTCACCTCTGACAGTAATGGAACACGTCAACAAAACAGTACTTTAGGAGATGAAAAGAAAACAGAAACCATTAGGACCATAATTATGGGCGTCAGCAAAAGAGAGATCCAGCTGGACTTTAACAGTAGATTTCAACTCATACCTGTTTAATTTCCATCTGAGTTCATTATACATCAAATAGCGTCTTCTCTGCATCTCATAAAATTCTCAAATCTTTCCCTTGGAGAGAGGGAGCCAATATCATTTCTGACCTATTGACGGACAGATATCCACCCCAGGCTGACCATAGTTCATTAAAAACAATACGTGTGTTTTTCTTTATATCATCACTTTATCGAACCCCACATGTTCATTGCTAGTTCTGAGGCTAAAAGGTTAAATTGCTGGTATTGCAGAAGTTATCTAACTTTTCTGAAAGTTATTCTTCATGACCTCAAGTTTGGCTCTTTGAGGTAAATCTCAGGCCTGGGCGTTTTTAGCACATTCCACTTCTGAGAAGCCGGCTGCTAAAACTGTTGCTCGCAAAACATCACACTCGGAGTGCTTATCGCCACTCCACCACTTCAGCTGTTGCCAATAGGCAGGTTTTAATGTGTCAGCTCACAGAGCTCTCAGGAAGTTGCTGTCGCTTTTCATTTTTGTCCCTGTGAAGTTAGTGGATGTGCTCAGCATTGTCTGCCCCTTGTGGTGTGGGCCGTGAACTTTAAGCGAGCATGATACATGGGGGCAAACTGTCTAAGCAATTTGGGGAATTAAAACTATACATTTATATATCGCGGATGGGCCTTTCCCAAGGGCTCCCATTCCCCTGATTCCATCCTAGATCAGGGCCTTCAGTCTTCTCCCCTCTGCCTCTTCCTTTAGGCTGAGGTTGGTGCATGGGCACAATGAAACAGCATCCGAGAAAAAGGGGATGATTTCTGCTCAAAGATGTACTAAACATTTTTTAAACCTCATTAGGTAAATGTATTACCCTAATACACTGATTCTTCTCTTGTTCAACAGAGCCCTTAGACACTAGACAGCCCACAACAAACTCAGAATATTAACAAGAATTCTTTTTCCTACTCTGTGACTGATGTACAAAGATCTAGCTAAGGCCATTTCAGAGATTCAGGTCCAAGGCAAATTATATTGTGTTTTCTTCCAAACACAATACAATTTGTGTTTTTCTTCCAAAAATTTTATTTAAGCAATATTAGGCTAAAATTAATTTCAAGCTTGAAATGTAAAAAGAGTTGCATAAAGGCAACCTACAGACTCAAAGCAAGTGTGACAATGGGGCAGGACAGACTCAGGTCACTCAACATGTTGCTTTAGGTTTTATGGGGAACAATGGAAGGGAGGTTCCAGGAGGACCGATAAAACTCAAGAGTATTTGGCATCAGCTCCACCTCTTCCCTCACCTGCACCCTCTCTAAGTCACTGCCAGGTACTCAGCAGTACTCCCCCAAGGAAGGGGCAGAGCAAGGAAGGTCAGAACATAATGTGTGTGGAGTCTCAGGTTGGCCTTGAAAGCAAGTGAAGTTCATCTTAGTGGAGAGGAATGGAGAGGCCATTCTTGTCCAGAGGGATCACAACACATGGGACTCACAGGGTCACAAGTGTGTGAGTGGAGACTAGAGGTCAGGTGGGCGCAGGTGACAAAGGAAGGTGGGCTAGTGGTGCTGCCGCCATCTTGTTTTCTGTGCCTCTGGGTCCCTATTTTCTCACAGCTGAACCACTGATTCCCCCACTTGTAGTCTCCGTCTTGGTCCTGTTCTCTGCCAGTCCTCATGGAGACTGAACGGGTGTCCACAGCCATACCCTCTTTCTCTACCAGGAGTTGTGCACTCCGACTTACGTCACCATTACAGACCTGGCCCAGCCACGCCTGCAGGACTGCCAGCATTGCTCTTCATCCACTAATCAGATGCAGACAAATTGGTGCCCCTGGAGTGATGCCTGGAATCAGATTTCCCCAGATGACAGATTACTTCCTGCCAGCTCCCAGCCCTCCTAGGTCTAGAGTCCTGCTGTTTCCAGGTCCCAGGGCTTGGGGCTTTATGGCTCTGCCTTATTCTTGATGACCTTTTCTCCTATGTGGGATGGGAAGTTTTACCTCTGACCCCAGCCCAGTTGTTGGGATTTTACTCCCCCAGGAAGAGCTTTTCAAGATGATTATCTGTCTCCCTCATGCTCTGCTTTCTGGAGTTTGGGCCAATGTCCCTTGCTGGCCTGATTGGGAGCCCCAGTTGGAAGCCAACTGTCATTTGAATCATGACTAAGATTGATGTTGATTTAAACACTGTTTAAAAGAGCTTAGCACTGTTCTTTACCTGTTCTTCCTGGTCCAGGAGTCAGCCTCTGCATCCCCATTATTTTCCCACCACTCATTATGACCTGGTAGCTTGTTATCCTGCTTCTTGGAAAAACACCATGCATTGTACTTAAATACAGTTTAATCTATTATCAAGACATGCTGGGGACTTCCCTGGTGGCGCAGTGGTTAAGAATCCGCCTGCCAATACAGGGAACATGGGTTCAAGCCCTGGTCCAGGAAGATCGCGCATGCCACGGAGCAACTAAGCCCGTGCGCCACAACTACTGAGCCTGTGCTCAAGAGCCCGTGAGCCACAATTACTGAGCTCACGTGCCACAACTACTGAAGCCTGTGCGCCTAGAACCCCTTCTCTGCAACAAGAGAAGCCACTGCAATGAGAAGCCCGCGCACCACAACAGGGTATCCCCTGCTAGCTGCAACTAGAGAAAGCCCGTGAGCAGCAATGAAGACCCAATGCAGCAAAAAATAAATAAAACAATAAAACTGCCCCTGCCCAAGCTCCAGTCCAGTCTAATTAAATCCGAGTTTCTAGGGGTGGAGCTTGAGCATCAGTGTTAAAAAAAAAAAAAAAAGACATGCTGTGTACATAGGAACGACACTAGTGGACAACCTCAACTGATAGCCTGTGATGTTAAGATCTGATTTTTTATGTAATAATAAACAATAACAACAGCTAACACTAGTATAATACAATACTTTAGATATATACTCATTTGGTCCTCACAATAATCCCATGGCGAGTACTACTGTAATCTCCATTTTATAAGAAGGGAAGCCAAGTCACAAAGAGGGTAATTGACTTGCTCAAGTTTACACAGCTGGTGAGCAGTATGACTGAGATTGAATCCCAGACATCCTGACCCCTGTGCCTGCATGCTTCACCATCATGCCATGCTACCTCTCTGAAGCAGGAGGCCACTTTAGGTTCACAATATAATCAGTGGTCAACTTTTGGGATACTTTTGGAACTGCTTACATAAAATATTTCTGCTAAAAGAGAATTACTGCTAACTAAAGCTAATTTAGGCTTGCACTCTGCCAACACAAATACATACACGCAAACACACACATACACTCACACACAATCTGACACAGACAAGTACTTACCTCTCAGTGTGCAAATTGTCAACTTGGGCAAGAGTTTTAGAGTAAAAATGAAACATAAAATATATAAAGGGATTATCACAGTGCCTGGTATATTGTAAACATTTGATAATGTTATTTTGTAATTATTACATTAATAACGCATATGTCAATATTATGAATTAATATGCAGTCTCTATACTACTGTCAGACACCGTAGCTTACTATGAAAAGAAACAGGAGAAATGTATGTAAAATGATGCTTCTTCCACTGTGCTCCCTTGCCTTTGGATGTTCCTTTGAAATGCATTACTTGACAATTTCTCTATATGTAAAATGGATGCTAAAATTTTGTCTCTTTCAACATCACAATAATGTTGGGAGGTAAGATAAAATAATTTGCAAAGTAAAGCCCTTGAGATAGACTATTTGAATGAAACACTTGGAGAGTTCCTTGAAAATCAGATTATATTTTATACTATTACCCCTATACACTCCCTAGAAATATACCATTTTGAAGTAGCTTTTATTAACAAGGAATAGCATGTCCAATAAAGGACATGAAATTATTTTCAAGTACATAAGAATGGGGACTTCTCCCTCTCTCTCCCTCTGGTCTATATATCTACCCAGCTTCATGATGGACTTGTACAACCACACAGGGTCTCATACTTGGAAAATCTCCGTGCTTGCTCTGCAGTCACTGTTTTGAAATTCTTAATAATTTATGAACCAGGGTGTGTGCATTTTTCACTATGCACTAGAAATTTGCCCTACAAATTACGTAGCACCAATCATTAGTCTGTAATGGCACCTCCTTACAAGGTAGAGTTGATTCACTTGGGGAGCAACTTCTCAGGGACTAGTAACTCCCCACAGGGGGTTAAGCTAAACTTAGAAAAGAGGAGAATTAAGAGCATATTTCCAGTAAAGATTATTTCCTTTACTATTACCACATCAGACACATATCCTGGCAAAGTGACTTGGTGGAAAACTAAGTGAGGTTAGTGGGGGAAAAAAACAACTGATCAGTGTCAGAAATACCTGCCCCAACCAGGGAGGAGGGAGTTAATACTGAGATCACCCCCATTTCTAGGATCTTGGATACTAAGAAGCGTCTCCCATGCTCAGCTGCCCATGCTGTAAGATGAAAGCTGATCACCCTGGGGGCTGAGCTTCTCCGTGTCTCTTGTCCTGAGCGGGGGCTGTACACCCTCCTTCAGCCAACTTTCACCTCAAACGTAGAGCTGCTCTTGTTTCAGAGTCAGTCATTTCCTAAAACAACTTTATTACGATATAATTCATATACTGTAAAATCTAATGTCTACAATTCAGTGCTTTTTTTTTTCAGTATATTCACAGAGTTGGGCAATCATCACCATAGTCACTTCTTCAACACCCCTGCGGGAAATCCCATACCCATCAGCAGTCATTCTCTTCTCCTCCCCCACCCCTCACTCAGCCCCTGGCAACTACGGATCTACCTTCTGTCTCTATGAGTTTGTCTATTACAGGTATTTCACATAACTGGAACCATACAATATTTGTCCTTTAGTGTCTGGCTTATTTTACTTAGCATAATGTTTTTAAGGGTCATCCACTTCATAGTATGCATCAGGACTTCATTTCTTTTTATGGCTAAATAACATTCCATTGTACGGACGTACCTCATTTATTTATCCATTCACCAGTTGATGGACATTTGGGTTGTGTTCATTTGGGGGCTATTATGAATAACGCCACTATGAACATTCAAGCACCAGGTTTTGTGTGGCTCTGTGTTTTCATTTGTCTTGGATATATACCTAGGAGTGGAATTGAGGGGTCATATGGTAAAGCCAGTCATTTTTCTACATACCTACAAAAAAGAAGACCCTACTCTCAGCATCACTAAAACCAAACTAGATATTGAATATGAAAATCCCTAAGGCTCCAAATTAGATAGTAGTGAAATCTTTTATATGTGGGTTCAAAACTTGGAGTCAGATTTGCTGAAACAGCCATGGCATCAATGGCTCTCTAATTAAGTAAACAAGACCCAGAAAAGGTTAACATCCCTCTGCCCTCCAGCACAGAGTAGATAATCCAGGATTTTTGCTCTACTTCTGCCAAAAATTGCATTTGGCATCTGTTTAGCATCACACTCTCTCCGGAGGCACTTTGGGAGGTCTGGCCTGGGACATATTTGTAGAAAAATGGGCCCAAAATTAGCCACCTCTCTGTGTGTGTGCCTAGGACAGATTTGGGAGGGAGAGTTTGGGGAGATGCTGTGATCTAAGTGTATCTCGACCCCCTATTCATGTGTTGAAATGTACTGCAAGGTGGCGGTATTAGTAGGTGGGGCCCTTGGGAGGTGACTAGGTCGTGAAGACAGAGCCCTCATGAATGGAATTAGTGTTCTCATAAAAGATGCTCTAGAAAGCTGTCTGGCCCCTCTTTCACCATGTGGGGATACAAGGAGGTCTGTGACCTAGACCAGGACCCTCAGCCAACCCTGCAGCACCTGACTTAGATTTCCAGCCTCCAGAATTGTGAGAAATAAATGTCTGTTTTTTATGAGCCACCCAGTCTATGGTATTTTGTGATAGTATCCTACCCGAGCAGACTCAGACAGGAGGGGGTGTCGATTTGAGGGAAGAAGTTATAAAAAATAATGTGAATACTGCCACGGGAGTGTTGTCAGACTCTTAAGTGCACATGAATTGCTCGAGTGTCTGACTCTGATTTAGTAGGTCTAAGAAAGAGGTTTGGAGGCTGCGCTTCGAACAGGTTCCTCGGTGCTGCCTGTACTGCCTGTCAGTTGACTCACGCATTGAGTAACGAGGCTCTCCCGGACTCTGTGGCGGCAACAGGACGTGCTCAGTGACGTGGCTCCCTATAGAGTCTGAGCATCTCATGGACCCCAATTTGCTGCCCCAAATTTGACTCCTAGGTGAAAGCAGGCTTGTTAGGACCAAATATTCCACACCTAATAACCTGAGGGGAGAGAGAGGAAGACAGGAGCACCACAAGCCCGGTTCTCCTCCTGGAGAATCAGGGAACCACATCTGATTTTTCCATTCAGTGAAGCTCAACCAGCTTGATTAAGAAGCAACTTATTTGAAAGCCCAGCAGCTTCATGGTGCAGAGAAAGGCCAGGGTCAGACCAGAAATGAAGAATAATTGAAAATGAAATTCGAAGTTGTACTGTATTCTCCTGAAAAACATTAAAGGGGGAAATAATTTAAAAGCCACGTTTAAAAGGAAACGTTAAAATGCTTCTTCCCCAACTGCCCTCTAGGTCTCCCTAGACACAGCCCAAGGTCTTAACCATCTTTGTTCTCACATTTCTCACAACCCCGTCTTTCAGTCTTACCCATAGAGACTTTCTTTTTCCTCTCTCTTCCCTTCCTTCTGGGTCAGCTTTTAACTGGGTAGACACTGCCTCTCAGACTTTAAAGTACACGTGGGATCTTGTTTAACAGATCCTGACACGTAGCTCAGGAGCGGTCCAAGAATCTGCATTTCTAACAAGGGTCTATGTGATATCCATGTGTGCCACGCTCTGAGGAGCAAGGATGCAAACACACTTAGCCTCTCTGCTTCTTTAATTTCTCCTCCTCCTTAAAGTTAATAGGTAATAAATGCTGCTTGGATAGACTGAATGATCCTTTCTGATTCTTAGTTTTATCATCTGTAATAGAGATGGCAATGAAGGCTACTTTTCCAAGGTCAGGTTGAAAATTAAATTTAATAGTAATATATGGAAGACCTAGCACAGTGCCTGACACACAGTAGATGCCAAATAAATATTAGTTTAGTTCGTTCCATCTTCCTAGATTCTCTGTGGAGCTCTAGGCAGGCAACTTTTGTAAGTGCAAGGGGTAAACAAGCATTAGTAATTGATATCAACAGGTATCCACAAACCAGACATTTCCCCATTAATAAATGCACTAGTTATTGAAATAGAAGTGAACTATACAATTAATTGCTGTGAAAAAGTGCAATCATACTGACTTAGAAACTATACGAATTGCAGGGTGACATCCTTTTGAGTCCAAGCCACCTAAAGTAAGATCAAGATTTCAGAGAAGCCCAAAGGCAAAGGCCTCACCAGTCTTCATTCCCCATCAAAGATTATGCTATCAAAGACTCACGTAAGAAAAGTCAGATATCACCACACAGCTCCTAGCCTCTGCCTGAAGGTGGGTTCTTCAATCATCAGAATGGGTCTGAGCCCCTGCTGACTTGGCTCTCTCTGTGGTGGGTGGGTGGAAAGGTGACAGGTGGGTGCCTGGCTCTCTAGTGGGGGGCAGGGGGGAGGGTCCTGCAGGCCTGAAGAACTTCCTTTCCAAAGGAAGAGACATTCTGACCCCTGTTTTTTTTTGTTTGTTTGTTTGTTTTTGTTTGTTTGTTTGTTTTGCGGTACGCGGGCCTCTCACTGTTGTGGCCTCTCCCGCTGCGGAGCACAGGCTCCGGACGCGCAGGCTCAGCGGCCATGGCTCACGGGCCCAGCCGCTCCGCGGCATGTGGGATCCTCCTGGACGGGGGCACGAACCCGCGTCCCCTGCTTCGGCAGGCGGACTCTCAACCACTGTGCCACCAGGGAAGCCCCTGACCCCTGTTTTATGCTTCCTCAAGGCAGAAAACCTCGAGACCCTGGCGACACCCGATCGTGAGTCTAATTTCATCAGAGACACTGAGGATCAAGATTCTCATATGATCTAGTAGAACACAGAAAGCCAAGCTAGCATGACTTCCAAACAAAGAGGGACTTTTAACAAGAGAGTCACAGACATTACACATTCTCATTCCTTATTGCGCTCTGCTGTCCATCTTCTGGGAAAGAGGCGTACAGATCATGGAGCAACTTGCTTAGAACAATAGGCAATTGTCACAGTTTATTAATTCCATCTGCTTCTGACGGGAAGGAAAAATGGTTACATGGTGAAGTCAGAGGCTCTCAGGCACAGATGGGGATTTTCCTGAGGGTCTCCTACAAGAACTGATGTATAACTGGAAGCGTGATGTAAGGAAGAGACCTCGAGACATTCTTGGCCTCTGGGTTATCAAGATCTTGGTCCCACCACTGTTTCTGTGATCTGAGCCCACTCTTTTATTTAAAAAGATATTTTTTCCAGTGGAGAGCCGGGCTTGGAGCTGCAGTATTAATATGGATAGTGAGAAAGTGAAGAAAAGCAGGGAGGGGCTTTGGAGTGAGATTATATTACCTGTTGTAGAGTGGAGGATCTCTACCTGATTTGTCCTACCCGTATCCAGCTACTTCTAAACCAGAGAGAAGAGCAGTGCCTAAATATTCTTAGGTTTCTTGATAATTCCTAAATTACTCCATTTTTTATTATTTTAAAAATTCTTATAATTTGAGAGTATCATTTAGACCACCTTACCCTTAATTGGATCATCCCAGGAAGTAGGCCTGATAGGGAGCCAGGATTCGTGACTCTTTAACTAAGTGCTTGTGTGATCTTGGGTAAATAGTTTAAACTTTCACTAATCATAAGAGATTAGTGTCTGTCGGTGTTTTCCCATGTGCATTGTGTAGAATGTTAGGCAAAAATAGGATTTATTGATGAAATAAATAGGGATAATGCTGAGTTAGGGTTAGTGTTCTTTGTTGTCGGACTTCTCGGTGTCCTTAATATGCTAATATACACTGGGACTCTCCAAAAACAGGCTAGAATATACTGTTTCCAGAAAAACTTTGATCACAGGGCCCCTCTCCTTCAACCCTACCCCCACTTTAGTAACATTTCCCGAGACTTGTATGAGATTGAACACATTTTAAGAAACAATGGTCCAAATAATATCTAAATTTTAACTAATAGTTATTTTGAAACCCTTTTGAAAGGATATTGGATTCTACTTAGCAAGTTGCCAACCTGGAGAACATTGTCAGAAACTTCCTGTAGGCATTAAAAATTCCATTTCTCTCAGGATTTTTATGGACATAATATGAATTTGATGTCGATCATAAAAGCACAAATGAGTCCAATACCTTCATGTACTGCATCTGAAACGAATTATTCAGGCCTTTGGGACTGCTCTGTTAATTCATTGAGCAGGGAAATGTTTATATCATTTAAACATTAGCTCCAAATCTACTCAATCCGATGTTTTAGGCTGTTTTAAGAACACATCAGATTGATTTAATGGCCAAACAGATTGCTCAAAATTCCTTTTGAAAATGGTCCAGGAAAAAAGAATAGACTCCATACTGTTTGGTTCAAGGGACATATACAGAATATGCTAAAGTTCATTATAAACCACCACTTTGGTGGATTACAGAGGTGTACAAGCATCCACCAAGGGTAAATTCTGGTGAAAGAAATAATGAGTTACCAATGATCTTTAGAACTTGGGTATTCGTTCTCCAAGGGGATGTCATTGTACAGAAAGAAGTCCTAATCACAAACAGGTTATTACAGTAGTCTAAGCAGTGATGACGAACCATTTATTCGTTTTATTTCTTGGGTAATAGGTTCCATCTATTAGCAGTCAGCCACATATTTAAAAGACTTTTCTCCATAAAAATCTTTCCTCTTGGGTGTGATGGTCAGCTAAGCCAGTAAGCGTAGTGGATTTTGCCAGCATCTTAGCTCTGTGATGTCAGACACACCAGGGATGGGCCATAAATACCTCCCCAAACAAGATCTATCCAGTGACTCCTACTATTTTCCGACAAAAATAATCCCAGGATGGTGTACATTTTGCAATTAGTTTTCTTTTACTGTACAGCACAGATTTATATCATTTACTTTGCTGTGCTCGTGATATCCTTAGAACATTGTAGGTATCAGTTTAATATGCCATTTCAGAAGGACTAGAGTAGCTGAATCTATTTTACAATTTGCAATAAAAGAGATCCTTTCTGAGATGAGAGCACAATACTGATTTTTATGTGCCTTTCATATTTCAAACTTGGATTTAGTTGAACTACAAAATATTTACATTTTTCACAACCAGCAAGTTCCCATTTTGACAGTCTGACTGTAAAGAGACCCCCAACTCTTTTTCAGTTCTCAAAAATGTCCAAATTCCTCACTTTTCTCTTACCACCACCATTGCCATCTAATCTTCATTTTGGAAAAACAGTGTGATCCATTTAGAAACTGGGGCTAAAATATGCTAACATGTTATCATGGCGGAAGAGTGGTCTAATTCATATCCTTCCTGAAGGGATAACAAAAATCTGTTCTAATTTGAATCTTGGACCAGAGGGGCTGAATGTGCTGTACCTAGAATAGTGAATCATATTACTGTTATATCTCCTGATTTTGATAATTATACTGAAAATAAATTAGTGAATATCTTTGTTCTTGGAAAAAATTGTTTTAAAAATCTGTCCTAAACTGACAAAAAGCACCACTTTGTAGTTCTCTGTTGCTGGAATTATACCACATTCATTTGAAAGGCGTGTGATTCATGCAAAACACACTTTATGGACTCAAATACCGATCACCTGAGACCATCCTCAGTAATTGTAAAACACAGCCAAAGGGAGAAAGAGAGGATGGCTTTATTGTCTACAAGATCGGAGCAAGGGAAAAAAAATTTTATTTCCTCCCTTGAAGGTTAAATTTTCATTTCAATGAATTTAACAGACTATGAGAATTTTTTGTTTAAAATTAGAAAAATAATTTTTGAAGATTTCAAACCCAGGAAATCATACAACAGTATCTGTGCATGAATTATGAAGAGTAAACTTATGTTAACATTTTTCTATATTTCTTCAGATATGCCTTTTTAAAAGAAATACTATGTTATAGTACACTCAAGTGTTCTCCCATTTGTCCCCCTTCTTCCCTCTACAACAGCAATCTCTATCTGGAATTCAATGTGCATCACTGCAATGCCTATTTTGACACTTGACACATGTATGTATACATGTCCCCAAACAAAATCTACTTTTGTTTTCTTACTTACCTAAATGTTGTATTAGTCTACATCTTTTTTCAAACAAATTTATTGAGATATAATTCACATAACATACAATTCATCCATTTAAAGCAAGGGTCCGCCACCCTCGGGCCACGGACTGGTACGGGTTCATGGCCTGTTAGGTAATGGGGCTGTGAAGCAGGAGGTGAGCAGTGGGAGAGAGAGTGAAGCTTCATCTGTATTTACAGATGCTCCCCATCATCACTCGCATTACCGCCTGATCTCCGCCTTCTGTCAGATCAGCGGCGGCATTAGATTCTCACAGGACCGCGAACCCTACTGTGAACTGTGCATGTGAAGGATCTAGGTTGCGTGCTCCTTAGGAGAATCTAATGCCTGATGATCTGAGGTGGAGCTGAGGCGGTGATGCTAGGGCTGGGGAGCGGCTGCAAATATAGATTATCATTAGCAGAGAGGTCTAACTGCACAGAGACCATAATAAATCAATTGCTTGCAGACTCATATGGTCATTTTATGTCGGTATATGCACGGACAGAGTGGCTGCCATGACTGGACAGCTTTCTGGTTTCACTACTCAGGTCAAAGAGGTCACTTCTGAATGTGAGTCTACGCCCTGTGTCATCAATAGAGAAATGCTGGCTAGCTGAAAAATGTCACCTGAACTTAACAACGTTTTGCAGGATGATTAAAATTATCAATCACGTTAAAGTACATGCCCTTAACTCACGTCTGTTTGCACAGCTCTGTGAGGTGATGGACACAGAGCACACGTCTTCTCTTATACACAGAAGTGAGATGGCTTTCTAAAGGTAGATCACTGGCCAGGGTTTTTGAGTTACGAGAGCCACTCCAGAGATTTCTCTTAGAAAAACAGACACCACTGGCAGCATATTTCAGTGACACAGAATGGGTCTCAAAACTTGCTTCCTTGTGTGACATATTCAACCTGCTCAATGAACTCAATCTGTCACTTCAGGGGAGAACAACAACTGTGTTCAAGTCAGCAGATAAAGTGGCCGCATTCAAAGCCAAACTGGAATTATGGGGGTAACGAGTGAACATTGGGATTTTTGACATGTTTCAAACATTAGCAGAGATCTTGAAAGAGACTGAGCCAGGGCCTTCTTTCTCCCAGCTGGTGCATGATCACCTATCTCAGCTTTCAAAAGAGTTTGAGCATTACTTCCCAACCACAAAAGGCCCCTGAACTGGGAAGGAATGGATCTGTGACCCATTTGTGAATAAGCCAGGTGAATTGATTTTGTCCTTGCTAGAAGAGGATCAACTGCTTGAGATCGCAAATGACGGTGGCCTTAAAAGTATGTTTGAGACAACTTCAAATCTCCATATGTCTGGATGGAAGTCAAGGCGGAGTATCCTGAGATTGCCACAAAAGCACTGAAAGCCTGCTTCCACTTCCAACATCCTATCTTTGTGAAGCAGGGTTTTCTGTAGGGACAGTGACCAAAACGAGATTATAGAATAGAAGTTTGCACCAGGGACATAAGCAACACACTTCGGGTGTCACTGCTTCCCATCACCCCCAGATGGGACCATCCAGTTGCAGGAGAACAAACTCAGGGCTCCCACTGATCCTGCATTATGGTGAGCTGTATAATTATCTCATTATACATTACAATGTAAAAATATAGAAATAAAGGGCACAATAAATATATTTCGCTTGAATCATCCCGAAACCATTCCCCCCCAACCCCGTCCATGGAAAATTTGTCTTCCATGAAGCTGGTCCCTGGTGCCAAGGAGGTTGGTCACTGCTGATTTAAAGTGTACAATTTAATGGTTTTTATTATATTCATAGATATTTGCAACCATCATCACAGTGAGTTTTGTAACATTTTAATCACCTCAAAAAGAAATCCTGGGGCTTCCCTGGTGGCACAGTGGTTGAGAGTCCGCCTGCCGATGCAGGGGACACGGGTTCGTGTCCCGGTCCGGGAAGATCCCACATGCCGCAGAGCGGCTGGGCTCGTGAGCCATGGCTGCTAGGCCTGCGCATCCGGAGCCTGTGCTCCACAATGGGAGAGGCCACAACAGTGAGAGGCCCGCGAACCGCAAAAAAAAAAAAAAAAAAAAAAAAAGAAATCCTGTATCTTTAGCTATCATCCCTATCCTAGACACTTTATATTAATGGAAGCACATCATATGTGGTCTTTTGTGAATGGCTACTTTCACTTAGCGTAATGTTTTCAAGGTTTGTCCATGTTGCAATATTCCATTATATGGACATACAGCAATTTGTTTATCTGTTCATCAGTTGACAGACATATGGGTTGTTTCCACCTTTTGGCTATTGTGAACAATGCTGCTATAAACATTCGTGTACATGTTGTTGTGTGGACAGATGTTTTCATTTGTCTTGAGTAAATTCCCAGGACACAGCGCTGGTTTTTGATACACATAGATTTAATTCATTGTAACTGCCGTATGATACTGCATTGTGTTAATAAGCCTCGTTTTATTTCTCTTTCCTGCTAATGGACAAGTTGGTGGTTGGTTTTTTTTGTCTTCTGCTCACAGTGCTGCAGTGACGTCCTTATATGTACCTCCTTACGTGTGAACAGGGACTTTCCAAAAGATGACCTTCACGAATGGAGGGTGAGCACATCTGGAACTTTCTACCTTTTGCCAGACTTCTTGCCAACATTGCTGCAAACACGTTCACATTTAGCATCAAGGTATAAACATTCTTATTTCTCTACATTTTCCCAAAACTCAGTGCTATCTGACAACTATTTTTTTTGCCAGTGTGATGGCTCTGACTTGGTGTTTCATTAGTTCACTTTTATATTCATTTCTCTGTTTAATAGTGAAGTTGAGCAAATTCTCATCTTTATTGATCATTTTCATTTCCTCTGCAGTTAATTTCTTTCTTAATTTTTGTCTGTTTTCCATTGAGTTATATAGTTTTCCTCTTATTAATTTGTAAGATGCCTTTTAGATATTCATTTTATGTCTATTAAAAAGAGATTGCAAAGATGCAAGGTCGTCTTCTGGTCTAAAGTGTCTTCCCCAAATTCAAAAAAATTAAAAATGTTTTCCAGCTTTATTGAGATATAATTGACATAAAACGTTGTGTAAGTTTAAGGTGTACAATATGCTGATTTGATACACTAATACATCACAAAGTAATTACCACAACAGGGTTAGTTAGTTAATACATCAATCACCTCACATAATTTTCTTTCTCTTTTTTTGTGGTGAGAACATTTAAGATCTACTCTCTTGGCAACTTTCAAGTATATTATACAATTTAACTCTAATCACCATGCTGTACATTAGATCCCCAGAACTTATTCATCTTATAACTGGAAGTTTGTATCCTCTGACTGACGTCTCTCCACTTCCTGCAACCCCCAATCCCTGATAACCACCATTCATCTCTGTTTCTATGAGTTAAGCTTTTTAGGTCTCACATACAAGGGATAGAATACAATATTTGCCTTTTTCTGTCTGACTTATTTTATTTACCATAATGCCCTCAAGGTCCATCATTTTGTTGCAAATGTTTCCCAAGTTTTAGAATGCTTTTTAATCATACGTTGGTTTTAGTTTTTAATATCAAATTTATCAGTGTTTTCCTTTATAACCTATGAATTTTGTGTTTTAGTTTTAAAATTCTCTCTTATCATAATCTTATGTTCTCTGTATTTTTTTCTGAAGTGCTAGGTTTTGCTTTTTTCATATTTAAGTCTGTAATTCATTCGGAATTGTGTGTGTGTGTTTTCATGGAATGAATGGAAAATCTAATTTCTCCTTTCTCTATAAAATTCTCTAATAGTCTCCTTTAGATATCTAATTGTCTTAGGATCTTTTATTAAACAGACTATCCTTTCTTCATTGTCTTGAGATGCCACTTTTGTTATACACCCATATTATGTGTGTGTGTTTATGTGTGTGTGTGTGTGTGTGTGTGTGTGTGTGTGTGAGAGAGAGAGAGAGAGAGAACATGAAAGAGTGAGCAAGTAGGGGAAAGGAGAGGGAGGGAGAGAAAAAGAAAGGAAGGAGGGAAGGGAGAGGTTATTTCTGGGCTCTCTATTCTGCTGTGTTTGTCTATCATGGTGCTAATTCCCCTTAATTTACTTTAGCTTTATAGAAAGTCTTGTTATCTGAGAAGGTGAATTCTTCCTCTTCCCCCTCCTCTTTCTTCTTCATCTTCAAAATTATCTAGGCTATTCATGATCTTTTGCTGTTCCATATATATTTTAGAATCATATCACAATTGTTAATGCACACTTGCTAAGTTCCAAAAAAAAAAAACCTGCTGGTGTTTTTCTTGTAACTGTGTTGAATTTAAATTAATTTGGGAAAAGTTGATTAAGTTTAGACTCTGCTGAGATAAGTATACAATCTAAAATTCAAAGAGTAACCATTAAAAAATAGAAATGGAATATATAACTTCCAAATCAGTACAAAGGAAATAGAAAATGGTCTAGTAAATTGACATCTTTGTCATATACTGTCTTTTTACATGTCATTGTGTTTACTAGCACCTTCATTTTACAGACCCTACAAATCATCATTAGAATGCAGTTAATGAGAAAAAAAGAGGCAAAGAAAAATATGGTAAATTAGAAGAACAAATGTTGTAAGAGAAACAAAGTCAATTATATCAGTAACTGTAATTATTATCAATGAACTAAACTCACCAGTTACAAAATGTATACCCTCAGGCTGGACATTTGAAAGTCCAGCTACAAACTGTTTACAACTGATACATTCCAAATTATATGAAAAGATAAAAGTAAAGGGATGATATAAAAAATACTAGTCTGATACTAACTGTGGCAGTCATGAGAACACACCTCTCAGATCTCTGATGAAGGGAGCATAGATGACCAAGAAAGCAAGCCACTGTGCTCTGGATCCAAGCTTCCCCTGGGCTATTCCCAGCCACTGGCTCCATGTGGCAGGTGTGCAGGTTCCTGGGAGACTTAGGACTCCTCTGACAGATGACTCTGGCTTGAGGACTCTCTAATGACCTCGTTGAACTTCTTTTAGGCTGGACTGCAATCTAAGATGCTTCCACCCAACCTTCCCTCCCTCCCTCCCTCCCTCCCTCCCTCCCTCCCTCCCTCCCTCCCTTCCTTCCTTCCTTCCTTCCTTCCTTCCTTCCTTCCTTCCTTCCTCTCTCCTTCACTCAGGGCCAGGCTTGCAGTGCAGTCTGATGGCTCTCTCAGCCTCTCCCAGCTCCTTCAACATTTTCTCTGACAAAAATGAATTTCTTGCATGTTTAATGCCATCTTGGAGGCACTGGGGGGCCTAGATTTGTACATTACCCGCCCCCCAAAGCAAAAATTTAAAAATTGAATGAAAAAACCCCGACCTGTTATAGCTATATTAATATTAGCAAAAGACTGCAAGGTATAATGCCTTACTAAGAATAAGGAAAATCATAATTTAATGACAAAAGGAAATATTTACCAGGACACATTTACCAGGAGTAATATATATGTTACGTGTAACTGCCTTGTAACCTCAACATGGCATCAAAATATACAAAAGAAATTGACAGAATTACAAGGAGAAAATGACAGACAACCGTATTTTTCCTTTTCAAATTTGCCTGTGCTTTTACTTAGTGCCTAGTGATTTTCTTAGGGTATGCACTCACAGGTCCATATATATATGTAGTATTTTTTTTTAACATTCTCACTGTATCATCCATGTTCCTGTTCTGTTTTTCCAGGTTCTGGAGCTTTAATCCCGCTTTATCTGCTGACCCTTGCACCTGGTGGATTGACTCCTCATGTATTTATGATCATTTTCCTTGTAGGCTCATTTTAAATAAACACTTCTCCCCGGCTCTTAACCCATCCCAGGGCTGTGAGAACTGAGAGGATTTGCATTTGCTTCTGCCAATTACCTCACCAGTGTTTTTGTTTGTTTGTTTGTTTTTGTTTTTTGCCGTACAGCGGACCTTTCACTGTTGTGGCCTCTCCCTCTGCGGAGCACAGGCTCCGGACGCACAGGCTCAGCACCCATGGCTCACGGGCCCAGCCACTCCGCAGCATGTGGGATCCTCCCGGACCGGGGCACGAACCCGTGTCCCCTGCATCGGCAGGTGGACTCTCAACCACTGCGCCACGAGGGAAGCCGTCCTTACCAGTTTTGAGGCCATAATTGGTTCACTCTTTGGTGTGGGAGTTCCTAAATGCAGGCTAGTGTGAATTTGGATGGCTGCACTACACAAGGTGCAGATAGGGTGACCAGCTGTCCTCGTTTGCCTAAGCCTGAAGGGGTTCCCAGGATCCAGGACTCTCAGATTTAAAACCAGGACAGTCTTGGGCAAACTCTGACCACTGTTCGCCTTAAGTACAGGCCTACTTTCAATTACTTTCACTCAGGGAAGAATTGTTTCCCCACGCAAATCTCAGGCAGAGATGGACAAGCTTCTATATCACGTCCCCGACAAGGATAACGCTTTCAGCCAATGAGGCTGCCACCCTTGGGAGCTCCTCGCTTTATTCCAGATTCTTGGTTCCTACTCCGGTACCTGCACAGAGTATGAGGATGCCCCTATGCCAACCCCACTCTGAGACTCCTTATCCATTAGCTCCTGTGCTTTCAACTTGTTTTAATTCCACCTTTGTCTCAGGCAACTGGATGTTCCTCTTCTTGCTTGTGAGTTCATTGTGCATTTAAACATTTTATTTCATTTTTGCAGCATCTTCTAAGTCTTTATAGCTAGAGGATTGTCATGTTATCTCATCTGCCATCTTGCCAAGAGCAGAGCTCTTCCCATAACAAATTTTTACCAGCCTGCCTGGCCCTGCGGCAACATAGCCTATAAAATCCATAAAATACAGCAAGTTTTAAATGATTCCAGTTGATAGAACACATGGGTTTGCCAAACAACAGACACTGGATAATTTTTGTGTATTAGTGAGGGTTCACCAGAGAAGCAGAACCAATAGGACATACAGATATATATTCAAGAGGTGATTTATTATAGGAATTGGCTCACACAATTATGGAGGCCAATAAGTCCCAGGATCTGATGTCTGTGAGTTGGAGATCCAGGAAAGCCCATGGTGTAATTCAGTCCAAGTCCAAAGGCCTGAGAATCAGGGACCAATGGTGTAAGTGCTGGTTAGAGTCCAAAGACCCAAGAACCTGTCTGAGCAGGAGAAGATAGATGGCCCAGCTCAAGCGAAGAGAGCAAACGTACCCTTTCTCTGCCTTTTTGTTCTGTTCAGGCCCTCAAGAGATTGGATGCTGCCTAGCCACATTGGTGAGGGCAATCTTTTAAACTCAGTCTACCAAGTCAAATGCTAATCTCTTCTGGAAACACCCCCACAGACACACCCAGAAATAATGTTTTACCAGTTATCTGGGCAACCCTTAGCCCAGTCAAGTTGACACAAAAAATTAACCATCATAATGTGATTCACTATTTCTATAAATTATTTCTAAAACTATGCTGTGCAGTAGAAAATATAATTATTGTTTAGTGAAACAGACACAAGAAATTCTTCTTTATGGCGTCTGTAGAAAAAAAAATTCCCAACAGTTTGACATGGGGTAGATAATCTATGGGATTTGTTCTTTAAAAACCCTGATATTGATCAGCTCTCCAGTACCAAATCTATTTCATCTCCATCTCTGTGAGAACTGGCTGTGGCAGTGCCAATGCTGTGCCCCATCCTGAATTGTTGGTTCAGGAAAAGGTGACCCCCTAGAAGAAAAGGCGGATGTGAAATCTGTGAACCCTAATGGTGTAGAAAAGCCCCTCTGCTGGGCCAGATCCACACATCCTAGGTGAGATTAAGTTGGAGGCTCCCATCCGCACAGTAACCAGAGTTATTCAGTGAAAAAAGAGCATATTACTTTTCTAGAAATTTTGTAGAAAGGAAAAACAAAATCTTGAAAATAAGATAATCTCACTAAAATAATGTCTCTGAAACGCCAAGCTTTCAACATAAAAAAAATTAACCTAGAGAAGTAAATACTATGTATATATTTTTGTTTTAGTCTTAATGATCCTACATATTCTTATATCTTGAACTTCTGAGCACTACAGCACCAGAAAATGTGAATAAGTAAGCGTTTCTTACTTTTATCCCTACTGCTGGCAGAGGGGGCTTTACTCCTGAAAGATTTCATTGAATACTGGATAAATGGCATTCAGGAGGTTATTTGGCTTTTGAAACTGGGCCAGGTATGTTGGTTTCGTACCCAACAACCATTTATTCTTCTTTGCTCACAAATCCTGATTTCACTGGGGTTTCCCCCTTTGGCTCTGGTGTAAATCCTGATTCATCTCAGTCAATCACCGGAGTTCCAATTTTTCTAGCCTATAATTGGGTACGGGGGTGGGCATGAGAGCCAATGAGAATTAAGAGGAGATCTGGTGGGCATTTTCTAGCAACGAAATTCTTCTTTAAAAAAGACAAATGATAAGCCATTTGTCTCTTATTTGACATCTACATTTGCCAATGATGTTTGCAGTTTGGGAAATCATCTCACGAATTTGAGGGGAGCTTGATAAGAACAAGCCCAACATGCTGAGGCCGGCGTAGTGGGATGAAGAATAAACCAAGGTCCTGATGCCCTGGAGCTGTGTCATTGAGCCACGCTAGGGCCAACCCACGCCAGGAAATATTGTTACGTAAGTTGTAATTGCCCTTACTGTTTATGCCAGGGGAGGTAGCCTTTTCTGTTATTTACGGCCCAAGTCATCCTACTTGATACAATAGCAATCTTTAAGGGTCTTGGCTTAAGACCACTCAACTGGCCCTTGTAAGATTTGGAGGCCAGGGGCAGAAAGGATTTGAGAAATTCAACTTCCCAGACAGCCTAGTGGGAGGAGGCCGTGGGGTGTGACATCAAGGCTATTTCTAGAAATCTATCTGAGGTGCAAAATCGCCATTACCCATTTCAAGAGAACCTTCTAACACTGCTGGAGGTGCCTACTGGCCGATGATTCCAGGTTCCGGCTACTGTGGTTTAATTAGCAATGGGGCTCTTGCCTGCATCAAAAGTAGAAAATTCACTGTTTTTTCTTTTCTCCTGAGGTACAAACACTGTCCAAGATGCGTGACACTGCAGCACCCACCCTGCAGCAATATTGGAGTCTCAGAGGTTGAGCTGCTTGTTTGGCAATTTAAAAAGGGTGGGAGACTTTCTACAGCTTTTCCTGAGCGAATACAACAGTTCCAAGCAGCTGATAACTGCCAAAGAACAAAAGAACCTGATCTTTTGTTTTGTTTTGTTTGCTTGTTTGTTCTTCTCTCTTAACATTGGAAACAGCTGGTGGCCAAGGAAGGCTCTGAGGCTTCCAACTGTGAGGCTGTGCTGGACACACTGAGGTAGGTCTTGGGGCTGCCATGAATTCCAGTGCAGGAGGGGAGATGTCTACGCAAGACAGACAGAAGGACTTGCTCCAGAATTTCCTTCCTAGGAAGGCCATGCTCTGCAAGGTCCTGCCAAACTAGGAAAATACCCAGAGCAACAGATACCCATCCTTCCACCCTGCTCCCCACTCCATCCAACCACGGAAGGCTGATGGCAAGTTGGATCCTAATGTGCACTGCTGTCACCACTCTACTGCAGCTAGCTTTACAGAGACATGAAGACATGTCTTAATTTTGGGGGGAGGGGAGGAGTAGTGGGGAAGAAATATTCTAGCGCCTAGCAGTATGTTTCAGACTGTGCCCAGGAATTACTAAAGGAGGTTCAGAAAACGCAGTGCTCTCTTCCTAGCCCTGCTTTCTCTCACTTTCCTCTGGTGTTCACATCTGCAGCTAGGCTGCCGAGTCTCCAAGACTCCCTGGGTCCCTGGACTAGAGCAAGGCAGGTGAGAGGGAGGCTAGCTTCTCACCTGTTATGATTTTCCTCTGTCGATAATCGAGATGGACTCTGATGGGGAGGAAAGTGTAAAAAAGGGTCTTGGACTCTTCCTGTTTCCAGCTTTCCTTTGTGTCTGCGTTAATCAACTGCCCGATGCTTTAGTCACAGCTTGCTGCAGTCCAGAGAAATACTTGGGATTTAGAAATCAAACAAAAGGCGAATCACCCAGAAATCAGATTTAAATCTGCAGTGACTAAAGTTGCTTTGTTAAGGAAATAAAAGTGGTAAGAAGCTTTTTCTTCTAAGGTTACTGAACAGTTGTAGCTGGCACAAACAGGTTTGGGGCCGTTGGCACTGAGTGATGTGAAACCCACCTTGCATGTGGAAACAGGCTGTATTTACTTTGATTTTAAAGTTCTTGCCATCGCTCAGAAAATGGGGGAACAACTCCTTGCTCTGATTTAGAAGAACCGATGCTTTCCCTGTTAACTGTCAAGGCTCAAAATAATACAAACTTGCTTTTGGTTGGATCCCAAATGCCACCCTCACATCAGGAAAATGAGAAGACAGATATGCCATGGGAGCCCAGTGTAGGCAGAAATTACAATGCGTGTCACACTGTCATTTTACAAAGTGACTTTTTAAAATAGCAAATAAATAAATAAAGCCAGAAAAACCCCACAGAGACATGTTAATGCCTCAACCTGGAACAATAAAGCTCTGTTAAAAACGCTTGCCATTAGCTACCATCTGCTGTCAGCAGTTGGGGGTAGTCGTTATGTCCTCTTGACAGCTTTGCCTCATTCCCCCTTGATGAAGCAAAAACACTACGGTGGACAAAGCATTGAAGGGTAAGGATCCCTCAGTACTGCAGCTTTTCGGAGCTCCGAGATTGGTGGCCGACAGTCAATAGTCTGTTCAGGGTGCTCAGGGGTGCATATGGAATTGGAAAAAAATTGCTAACTGTATTTCCTTCCCCACACATACTGCTCTGTTCCTGTCAGCATTTTCCGCGCAAATCAGAGGTAAGGTGGGTTCCCTGTCCTTGACATGTTTGGGGATTTAGGAAAATAAGAAAACGGCTTTCTCGCTCGGCTCTGATAAATGAGGGAAGCTGTGTACCGCAGCAAGCTTCTCTCGATCGGAATTCCTCCAGTGCACCTGCATTTTTTCCCCATTTGAACTTGTACTTTTAGACAATTTAGTAAATATAATTCTTGTTCACACCAAAAATAAAGTTATTTTCTCCCTGTAGGGCTGTAGGTTAAGAAATCTTAAAAACCATTAGCAAGATAGATGACAGAGTCCCGTGCTCCCTGACAATTTGGTGAAGAACGCTTGTGCAGAAAGAGGCCCAAAGATGCTGTTAATATTCTGAGTGCATTGAGACCACTGTTGTCCATTTTTCAGATATAATCTTACTGCCTATGAAGAATATGACTAGAGAAGGGAACGCAATGCAGGTAGAATGTCTGAATGACACTCACGTGTCGTCTTTTTTCCCCTCTCTGGCTCTCTGTGATGGCACAGAGCCATGAAAGGCACCGGATGTTCTAGAATGGTCCTTCTCCAGTGTTTGGACTGCGTGAGCTTCTTTGGGACAAAACTCCTGCATTCCTTTGTGAACCTGCTTGTCACAGTAGAGGAAATGGACTGAAGCCATAGACACAGTCACCGGGCAGGCGGTGTCTTCAATCGTCTTCAATCCCAAGGGTAGTGCCCTCTGATCCACTCCAATCATGGTTATTGAGGTCATGCCCTGTGACTTTGTTTTTGTGCCCTCAGGAAGTACACTGAGAGAGAGAATGGGATGCAGGGGAGGGGCCCAGGCCGGCCGATCAGCTATACTTTCTTTCACCGACAATTTCTCCTTCTCCTTACAGCTATCCAAGGACAGTATGCCTTTGCATTAATCTCAAAAGATGGTGTACTTTCCATTTAAACGAGTAGTAATAGGGACAACATCACTTTGAATCCATCCTGAGCACTCATGCTCTGTTGGGAAAAGTTGCTCTAAGCACAAAACGTTCTCTCTTCCTTTTCTTTTCTTTTCCTCTTTTTTGGGTCACAGTTTTAAAATTTATTCTTTGCTCTTCTTTTTCCAACCTTAAACTGGCCATGGATTCACCCAGACCAAAAGTGCCACACTGTATACTGGTCTGCAGTCGTCTGGAAAACTCTAGGGAACCAGCAGACATTCTTCTTAAGGGCAAGAACCACCGCTCTAGGAATTGATGTTCTCTTGAAAGAGTCCAAAAATGAATATTTTGCATACATAGATGATTCATGGGTCAAAAGTTTCCTTCATCTAGTTGTACCATGATGGTCTCTCAGGCAACATGAAGGACCTAAGCCTAGAATAACTTTAATAGTGGGAGTTTATTGCAATCCCTGTGGTGTATCACTTGCCCTCATGGAGAGTAAGAAGGCCCACTGTTTGGAATGGTACTCAGACTCAAAGAAGGAATTGTCTCAGTGCACATCAGTAATCATAATTCCCAGGAGAGAGGATATGATCAGGTTAGTTTTCACCGTTATGTGCCAAACACCCGACATAATCAGAGGTTCACCTCATGGTCAGTTGGTCTTCCTCGTATCGAGACCAGTCATCATTTTCATCAACTTTATCACCATTATCATCCCCAACACTTCCACAGGCCCTGTTCTAAGCATCTGACATACATAAACTCATTTTAATTGTGTCAACAACCCCATGAAGTAAACACTACCATTATCCTCACTTTACAGATAAGGAAGTTAGGCACAGCAAGGTTAAGCTACTTGCCCAAGGTCACCCAGTAACCTTGGAGGAGCCAGAATGCTGGCGTAGGGCCCATGCTATTAATTGACAGCTCATTCAAACAGGCATGCTGGCCAAGGCTTATTGGGGATCCCCGATTCAGTCAGGGAGGCTGATGAAGGTGATAATGCTTCACTGGGTCCTAGAGGCCCCTTGCTCTGCTGGTTAAATTTCTTTGATTGCTGGATCCTGGGGAAGTTCCAGGATCCTCAGGGAAGTGCTGGTGTAGCCGTTTTAGGGCTGGAGGGAGAGGCTGTTTTCCAATTGGTAAGGAGGAAGTATTTTGGTATTTTAATTATGGGCCGTCCCCAGCGGCACGTACAGCCCTCTGAACATGTATGCACACTTACAGGACTCAAATACAGCTTAGTTCTCCTTGATTGAAAGTCCCTTTTCCTTTAGGCAAAAATAAAGGCACCGGTTATACCACCTTCCCTCCAACACATACATTCTCCCGTTTCAGTAACCAGTAATGAACAATTGGTAATGAACAGTTTATTTCAGAATCAAACAATATCTACATATGTAATTTTGGACTCTGTATCCAAAATTAGTTCATATGTTAGTTCATATGAGATTAGTTCAGAAAGCAAAGTTCACATGTATAACTCATTTTCTAAGATTATTGTTATAAGGGAAAACTATGTTCTGAGGACCAGACGGCATCTCCTTTTGCATTTAAAAGGTACAGGTCTGGTTAACAATGCAGTAGTTCTAGTTAAGTTGAGCCCAAGTGAAATTAGGAAAGAGTCAAATATATTTAGAACTCATTTATAAAAAGACTTCATTTAATGAGATTAGCAAGCCTTGAAAGAATGAAGAAGGCATATACGGGTGTAAAGCTAAAATTACCACCCAGTACTTTAAACACATGTGCTGACTTAAATATGTTACTGAATGCAAATAACACACTCTAAGAGAAAAACTGTTTTAGGAGTAACACCCGTTGAAAACAAATTGTGATTTCAAGTCCAATGTTGTAATCATCTTTCACACACAAGGTCCGTATTATACTAGTGGAGGAATTGACTGACTTCATCAAATATAAGCCAAAAACAGCCTTTCCCCTCCCCCACCAAATTCTGAGTGAGCTATTGTAACCTGGACAAGGTAAAACACCTCCTTTTTAGGCCTTGTAAGTTTCACTAGCAGGCAGTTCAAGAGTTAAAAAAACAACCCTCACAACCATCCAGGGCAGTCAAAGTGGTTTTCAGTTGCTTCCCCTTCACCTATCAGAAAAGATGCATTAAGGAGATTCTGCGAGGTCCTGAAGCAGGCAGGATTCTGGGTTAGTTTCCAGGGTCTCATAGGCAATTCTTCTGGAATTATTTCTAATTCAGAGAAGACAGCTCTAAGGAAGGAAGGAGGCAAATCTCTTGGATGTGCTATCACCTGGAGAAGCTTCAGAGCCTCACCCTCTCGTTTTTAAAAAAAACTGTAATAAACAGGCCTAATGGCATACCTTGAAATTGCCTTGGAGGATCAAGCTCCAGCGTGATGAAAGTGTGAAAACTCCATTTTTCTCTTATTAAAATGGTCCCAAGCTTGGGGCATTTAATCTGGAAAGCCTGGTTTTGTTTGTCTCCAGTTATCCATGAATAGGGGACCAGCAAATGCCGATTGTCAAAGTTGCGGGGCGGTTGGGGGGGGCGGGGAGACAGGATTGAACACGTCTGATGTGGCAGCTCTTCTCACATCCCAAGTCTTTACATTTTCCATGTTGTGCCTGAATTATATGCCCAGGAGAATTTAAGTCCTCTTCTCTGATAGCCTTGTAGCTTATATCAACTCTGAGTTTTAGAAGAAATAAGGAAAACTTACAGTGTTGAAAATGGTCCCTTTGTGACAACAGTATCCCTCAGTTTGATACCTACTCAGGTTGAGAGCATTCCCTTAACCTCAAACGTGCCAGTCCTTCATAAACCACTTCTCCTCTAGAGGATGGAAGTACGGCCCAGCTCAATACTCTAATCCCAGTTACAAGCCAATGGGGTGGATTTACTATAATTACAGGGTTCCTGAGCTTCAGGTTAAGACTTACTACCTTGACTGTAATGGACAAAGGGGGCTTCCCTGGTGGCGCAGTGGTTGAGAATCTGCCTGCTAATGCTAGGGGACACGGGTTCGAGCCCTGGTCTGGGAAGATCCTACATGCCGCGGAGCAACTGGGCCCGTGAGCCACAACTACTGAGCCTGCGCGTCTGGAGCCTGTGCTCCGCAACAAGAGAGACCGCGACAGTGAGAGGCCCGAGTAACGCGATGAAGAGTAGCCCCTGCTCGCCGCCCTCGCACAGAAATGAAGACCCAACACAGCCCTAAATAAATAAGTAAATAAATTTAAAGGACAAAGGTCACTCTGGTTTGACATATTCCATTCTGGCCGGGGGGGTGGGGGGGGGTCGTTTTCTTCTCTATTAGAACTGCAGTATTTTACGGTACACGGGCCTCTCGCTGCTGCGGCTTCTCCCGTTACGGAGCACAGGCTGCGGACGCGCAAGCTCAGCGGCCATGGCTCACGGGCCCAGCTGCTCCGCAGCATGTGGGATTCTCTTGGACCCGGGCGCGAACCCGTGTCCCCTGCATCGGCAGGCGGACTCTCAACCACTGCGCCACCAGGGAAGCCCAGAACTGTAGTGTTTTAAATGGGGACAACAATGAGTAATGACCAAGGATAAAGGTAGAACTGAGGTCAAAGAAAAACCTAATCATAACTTCTGAACCTTCTACCACCATCTTAATGCAATCTGAAATATAATTTCTATTCTCGGACAGGTGAGAAAACTCTGCCATAATCCAGTCAATCTTAGGGGTTTTTCTTCCCTTCACCTGCTAAAAATCACCCAGTGAAAGAATCTGAGAAGCACTTCTGGTGGGATATTCATACTGTGGTATGTCTAACTTTGTCAGACTTTTGTGTATATATTTGTGTTGCTTCTTGACTCTTTCAGAGGTGGCCCAAGTCAACTGGTTCATTCTACAGAAGAAGAAACTGAGCTCTCTGAGAGAGGAAGTGACTAACCTAAGGTTGCAGTGTGAGAGAGAGGAAAACCTGAGATTAGATGTCAACGTTCTCAATACTTATTTGAGTTCATTACCACCCCATGCCCAGTGATACAATTCACCACTTAAACAAAAATCAAGTTATAGTAGCAACTTCCAATCCACTGAATGGGAAAAAGATTTGGTAGATGAATATCCATGCAAGAGGAAGGAGAAGAATCTAGGGGGAAAAAAGTTCAATCTAACTTTGTTCCCCAAGCTCACAATATACTTTTCTCAAATAATTTATTTTTATATACCAGGTACAATTTTACATTCAACATGAGACGGAAGTAGGGTGCGTTTCCAATTGAAGGTTAATCCGAGGTAGGTCATGGGTAGAATTTTATTGGGAAGGGAATGGAAAACATGTGTCTGAAGTAACCTACAAGACACTCACTGCTTATTTCAGATGCCTCATGTCTCAAGTCCACTCATGATCCAGGACTCTCTAAACCACAGACATAGCCATCACTCATCAAGAATAAAATCTGAAGCCTAATTTATTTTTCTACAGCAGTTCAGTAGATTGTCTTCCCAGTTTAAAAAAATGTATAAATCAGAGCTTCTTTTAAGAACATCTGTGTGCTAGGGGAATTTAATGTTTTAACTTTGAATTAAGGCAAGATCTACCTGCAGAACAGTGCATATAAGTGTTTCTTCTGCTGAATCATCACAGACTGAACACATTCACATAAGCAACACCTAGATCAGGAAACAGCACATTACTAGTCGCTCTGGCCCCCTGTCAGTCACTAACAAACCCCCCCAGTAACCACGCTGCTGCTTTCTAACCACACACTAGTATCTCCTGTTTTGTACTTATAAATGGAATGATGTAGTACGTACTTTTTGGGGTGTGATTTCTTTTGCTTAGTCTTGTGTTTGTGAGACTCATCCATATTGTTGCATGTATTTCTAATTGTTCATCCATGGTGCAACTATATTACAGTTTACTTAACCCATCTACTCTTGTTGGGTGTTTAGGTATTTACCGTAAAGGTTCTTTATTATGTTGAATTGTTTGTAGAAAACATTATCTCAAAGGCAATAAATTCACCTTTTAGAAGAGTGGTATATTCCACTAAAGGAAAATACCAGCTCACACTACGGAATTATTTTCCAAAATCTAGTTTGTTTTCCTCTGCATGTGTGTGTACATTTTAATTTACTGTCTTCCCAACCAGCGGTTTCCATTGAGCCTTTCATAGGCTAGAACCTCAGGCTGCGCTAAGGAGCCTGCTGCAGTCAAAATGAATGGCTAGATGACTGTGACATTAGTAAACAGGTAATTCATTTCCCATGTCATTGTTCCTCACCTCAAGCTGGTTAGCCAACTCTTTTCGAAACCCCCAACTTGTTTGACCGACTACAAGTTACAGTCCATTTCGAGTCATTCGGTGTAAAATATAATCTTGTCAAAGTGAAGACACCTGCTCCCGGCAGGAGGGTTATGCACCAACTGCCAAGTCCTTTGTTACGGTGTCTAGAAACAAAATGATCTTTCCATCTGGAATGTGTCTACAACTGTGACTGCTGGCCTTGGGTTGACTGCCAACCTCTGGTAGCAGGATGAGGCAGAGAAACATGGGAGGAGGGCACTGGGAAATGGATTCTGATGAGTTCTTGATATTGTGATTTTAAAGTTAATTTTCTCCAAGGGAAGAGTATTTACTTCCTGGGTGACCTCAGCAAAATGCACTATTTCCAAGTCTGGTTTCTTCTTCTGTGACTCCAGTTCTAGTGTATTTACTTCTTCTGGGCTATTTTGAATTTCTGAAAAGTCTTTCATTAATTTTCATTTTTCTCTGAAATAATCTCCTTTATGGAAGACAAACTCTTGATTGGGTTCCCAGGCTTTCTTCAAGGCAGGAGAAGCCAGTGGGCCTCTGAGCTACTTCACTCCCTGACATGACAGCATGGGACGCTGGAATCCTCCAATGGCCTCCATCAGGAAGACAGCTCTGTCACAATGACACACATGGGTTAGCCCTTTGGCAGTCTGGAGCCATTGCAGGAGGCTCCTCTTTCTAGCTGTTATTTAACACTGTGAGTCGAGTCCATTTGATGTTTAATGGATGCATTTTCTAGTACCAATCCGCTTATTTCTGACTGAAAATGATCAATGTCCCCACAGTTTCCAACTGCCTGCGATTGGAAGTTGAGGACTTCTGAAAAGGCTGGCTTTATTTCTATCTCCACTGGGTTGTGCCCGGAACATAGCCAGATATAGTTTTCAGGTGGCAGATTTTTTTAAAACCGCACAATGCAAAGTGTACACTAAAATAAAGAAAGCATTTTAAAAATTTTTAATATTTTTCAAGATTACCATTCTCTATTGAAACTCATTTCAAAGCACTTTAAGGTTTCAACTAGGGACTATTATTTGATGTAATTGCTGTGGATGGGAAAAAGGCCACCCAGTTTGATGCTTTAAGACAGAGTAAAGAGAAAGAAAAATGTAACTATCTATCTCAAGGCATCCTATAAATTGGAAAACCCAGCACAAATGTATTGTTATTTTAATTGGCCCTGAGGAATTATACATTTAACAATTGTCTAAATGTCCTTGGTCTTCAGATTGAGTGAAATCTTGAAAAACAGCCATCACGAGAAACTGCAAAACAAAAGTGCTCCCATTGTAGAAGCCCAGTAGTAATCTCTCTCCCTAAATTTATTTCCACCAAAGGTAAATAACCTCCCATGGGCTCCATCTTTGTTTCCTATTTAATTAAAACAACACTAATCACCAACTAATCTAGCTGGCTCTTAACAAACTATTGTATTCTAACAAGCCTGGTTTTGTTTATTTCTTTTTCCTTCTCCAGGGAGGAAAAAGGATGAAAAAATGTAGGTATTGTTTTGAGGTCAGGAAGGAGATTCATGTAAGAAACTTAAACTACCAGGGGAATCAACTCCATTTAGCCATAAAGCATTTCTCCCTGCAAGCTCAGGAAGGATTTACAATTATTTACAAACAGATAACATTGTGTAGCTCCCTCAGTATTATAGATAAGTCACCAGAAAACAACTAGTTTGACAAAATTGCCCAGCAGCCCATTAAGTATACAGCTCTGCTAAAAATCCACCAGGAGCATCCCTCTGTGGAATTTGCTAAGGAAACAGAGAAGGGAGTGAGTTTCCTACCAGACATCTGGAAATCATGAAAAGAAGTAGCAGGAAATGGCTTATACCACTGATGTACTGTCATCAGTTGAAGTACTGGTTGTCATGTTTGGGTGTGTGGGGTGTGTGTGTATGTGTGTGCGCGCGCGCGCGTGTGTGTGCATGCCTGTGATTGAGGGGGAGAGAGAGAGAAAGAGAGGGCATAAATAGATGGTAAGCATGCAGTAAATGTTCTGGATCTTCTAACTGTGAATGAATGTTTTATTACAGTCTGTCCAGGGATAGCTCAGCTTAGTAATGGCTAGAGAAAGGTTTTTTTCTGGTTCAGTTTTTGGAAGTGAAAAGTTATTTTCTTCATCTGAAAGGCCTTTCTTCTGGTTCAGTTTTTGGGAGTGAAAAGTCATTTTCTTCATCTTAATGTAGATAACTTCCTATTGTACTATGGTACAATTGGAAAGGAATTCAGCCATGCAAAGCCTGAGACCCTAGTTTAGTGGTGCATATTTAAAATCCTAGCAAGCAACATTTTTTTTTTCTTTTGCGGTTCGCCGGCCTCTCACTGCTGTGGCCTCTCCCGTTGCGGAGCACAGGCTCCAGACGCACGGGCTCAGCGGCCATGGCTCACGGGCCCAGCCGCTCCGCGGCATGTGGGATCTTCCTGGACGGGGCCACAAACCCGTGTTCCCTGCATCGGCAGGCGGACTCTCAACCACTGCGCCACCAGGGAAGCCCACAAGCAACATTTTTGAAAGTTTATCTTTTATTTTCTACTCTCCTAAGGTGCCTTCTCTACAGACATTGAGAGAGGTCCAGGTCACTTCTGTATTTGGGAGTAGGGTTGGGGTGAGGTGGGGTGGGGCCCTTTGTACACTATAAAATAAAAATAAGTGCCAAAATAAAAATTACAGAAGCTTATACAAGTTCAATATTTGCATTTAAGATACTCTTACTTGGGACTTTCCTGGTGGTACAGTGGTTAAGAATCGCCTGCCAATGCAGTGAACATGGGTTCGATCCCTGGTCTGGGAAGATCCCACATGCCACGGAGCAACTAAGCCTGTGCGCCACAACTACTGAGCCTGCGCTCTAGAGCCCACGAGCCTCAACTACTGAGTCCCCACGCTGCAACTACTGAAGCCTGAGGGCCTGGAACCTGTGCTCCACAACAAGAGAAGCCACCACAAAGAGAAGCACGCACACCACAATGAAGAATAACCCCTGCTCGCTGCAACTAGAGAAAATGCCCACGTGCAGCAATGAAAACCCAACGCAGACAAAAAAAAAAAAAAAAGATATTCTTACCTTCAATTCAGAAAGTACAATTTAATCAAATTGTGCCATTCAAAATGTAATTGGAGGATTTATTTTAAAACTTAAATTATATCACCTATAAGTATTATAATCTGGTAATGGGACAAAAGTTTAAAATTACTTGATGAACATCATCTTCTTCCAATCCTGTTGGTTCACTTCTGTAATTAAATATATTAATAACATTATTTGGATATAATGTCAGAAATCTAAAATTTAGGCAGTAATTGAATGGGAGACCCTGACCACAAGGACTTTTGCCCCTTTCACACTCTTGAAAGGCCATCACTTACTTCATTCTACTTGTTCATGATGGTAAGTAAGTTTTGGGAGTGGGAAGTGAAATAAGTGATTCTTCCCATTGGTTTTCAAAGGCAAGTCCATGGACTGTCACCTGCTTCAGAATCATCTGGGCTTTCCATTAGAAATTTACATTCTTGGTCCCCACTCTGAAACTTTTGAGTCAGTATTTTGGGGTGAGTCTTAGGAATTTGCATTTATTACAATGCTTAGGTGGTCTGTGGGGGCAGAAATGTTTGAGAACCACTAACCTATGGGGTTGGGATTGAAGGTAATAAAGCCTGATTTTAGACGTGACTAAAGTTGCAACCCAGAAGCACTACTCTGCTCACATTCTGGATGGAAGTGACACCTTATGGCAGCCATATTTTTTTTGCTTACCTCCTGTCACTGGGGCCACCTAAATCACTCCAGTGGATTGGGAACCACTGGGAATAGTTTGAGCTGGCCAGTCTTAAAATCCATTTTTTTTTTTTTACCAACCTAGTTCTGTTCTTGTGATGAAACACAAGCACCCTGGGCTCAAGGAGCTCCTGCAGCATTCTTACTAGTGTGGTCTTGCAGACAGCACCATGGAGGTTCTAGAGAACCATGAAAAATTCCTGTGTACTACCATGCCTCACCCATTACCCTGGGGCAAGAGTCCACCAGGGAGGTGAAGGAGGGTTGGCAGGGTAGTGGCCCTACCCTACATACTCTGACTCCTGCTCAACTCAGAGAATCCATAGACTAGTGACATGGAAGCTCAGAGATTCATGGCCAATAAGAATGTTTTTTCTAAGAACCTGAATGTGGGTCAGCCCTCCCCACTCCATCCTTACTTTCACACTGTATTTTACTTGAATAGAGAATGATTATGTTCAATGGGTAAAAAAAAAATGCCTGAGCCCTCCCATGGAAAAGGACCTAGAAAGCGTCCAAAGAACAGAACTGAACTAGCACCGGGGACTGTTTACAAGGAGATGAGCCCTTGTCTGGCACTGCAACCTGCACCCTTCCCTGTAGCATAACCAGAGGACCAAGTACTCTGGCCACAGACGACTCTGGTAATTTCTGAGGTAGCTGTCCTGGCTTGGGAGAGTCTTGGCTAGATTGCAGCCTTCACTGAGAAAAAGTGAGTGAAAGCTATAGGTAAACTATAAAGCAGTACATGTGTTAGTTGTTCCTCTTATCATTAACAGAAATCAGCAAATTACAAGGTGATGTCATTTGCTAATTAATCATCTCTTTAGTTGGAGGAACTCTTAGCATGTCAAAACAAAGCTTTTTTAACCCAGAAAAGTTATACGTTGTACTTGTTTGTTTGCATTTGTTTTGATTCTGAAAGTTACATTTCATATTCTAAAGGAAGATTTTGGGTACTGCTGAGAAGTATTGAATTCCTCCCATTTACTTCCCCCCCATTGCAATCCTTCAAATCCAGTGCAAATGTCACCTTTATAAAGTCTTCTGATGGCCCTCTCTCCAACCAAAATTAACAGCTCCTTCCTCTGCTTTTTGGAACTTTGTAATTGTACCTCTTTTTAGCATTTCATCCCTCTGCCTTACATGATAGCTGTTTCACATCTCCTCACTAGTTAATGGCCTTTCGGGGAGCAGGGGCCATGTCATCCATGCTTACCCATAAGCTTCTATCACAGTTTACAGATAGCAAGTGCTCATGAAACATCCACTAAAGTTTGTAGTCCTACAACAGAAGTCACAAACTGGCAGGTCATAGGCTAGAAACATCTTTAAATTTTGACGTAATGGCCTATTGGCAGATTTCACATAAAACTTTGGATGTCTGGCATTTCCCACGGCTATAATCAGCTTGAACGAAGTGGCAGCTGCCCCTTTAAAGGGGGTATACTTCCTCTAGTTTTCTGCGGTTGCATTTCAATCACTTGATCATTTATATTATCTGCCTGTCCTCTGTGGACACCCTTCTCACAGAGACACCATTCCCTTATCTCCTTTGACATTAGTCAAAACTAGCTGCCTCCGTTGATGGATGCATGACTGTGCTTATGGTGGAGGCTGTTCAGAACCAAAGACACTATGTTTGCCTGGATCGATCATTTATAGGCCAACTGCCAAGTAATCAATTGGTTTGCTGTGCTCAATGATCTAATTTAAGGTGGCAAAATGTGATCTGATCATATATTGGTTAATTGTTTAAGGCTTAATGGCCTTAATACTAAGTAAACTTCAACCTGAAGCCAGTACAAATAAAACTAATATATACATTAATGCCTAGTTTTCATTGGTCTGAGGCTCTACCAGCATGAGGCTTGTACAGTCTCCCTCCTTAATTATTTCTAGGAATCCACCCAGGGGCTACAAGTTGACAAGACTTTTTCTACCTGAGATCTCTATTTCCCCATGTTCCACTTTCTCCTTGACCTGCTCCAGGCTGGTATCTGATCCCATTGTGCTAGAGAACAGTTCAGATAATCCTTCCAGGTCACCAACTGCAATGGATATTTTTTCAGTGCTCTTTGTATCCAGTCTCTTGGCAATCCTTGCACTATTTACCATGCTCCCTTTTTCCTGACGTTCTCTTATTCTTTAGTCACTGTGATACCACACTCTTCATATATTCCTACTGCCTACCTGGCTTCTTTTTGTCCAAAGCTTTCCCTTGCATATTTCTCTCCACCCAATCATTAATATTTGAGTTCTTCAAGGCCAGTCTTACTGGTCTTCTATCAGTCCTGGTCTTCTTTTCTTCTTCTTCTTCTGTATATTCTTCCTAAGAAACATATTCTTGTCCTCGACTTTAACTGCTACTCATATGCCAGTGATATCAAAATATATATTTATAGTCCTTATTTTTTCTTTGTGTTCTAGACCGTGTAAGTCATTGTCTACATGACATCTTTACTTGGATGTCTCAAGGGTATCTCAAGTTTAATTTTTACAAATTCATATCTCCCCCCAAAGATTGGTCCTCTTCCAGAGTTGTCTACCTAGTAAATATTACAGCCATTCAGTTGAGCAAGTGAAAAAACTGGAAATCATCTGCCTCACTCACCTCCCCACAAAATAAATAACCATCACCAAACTTGGACATTCTGCCTCCCAAATGCCTTGAATCCGGGTACTTGTTTCCATCTATGTCATCCCCTACTGGTCTCAGTTACCATTATTTATCACCTGGACAACTTAAGACAGTTTGTTAACTGGCTTCCTCCAGTTCATTCCTATGTTGAACCAGAAAAGTCCAGATGCAAATGTGAGCATGCTTAAAGGACCCTTTTAGTGCCTTCCCATTGCTCTTAAGGACCAGCATCCTTGAAAAGGCTGTGCATGCGCTGGCTTCTCCTCACTTCTTTTACCCCAGTCATGGATACCCTCCCAGGACTCTGCAAGCCAACCAACTTCTTTAGATGTCAACACAAACATCACTACCCCAGAAAGTCTTTCTTGACCCCCTTTAGTGTGTTCTCTCTGTAATGGCATTAATTATAGTTCGTAATAAATTCATTTTTGTGACTTTTTTTTTTTTTGCGGTACGTGGGCCTCTCACTGCCGTGGCCTCTCCCACTGCGGAGCACAGGCTCCGGACGCGCAGGCTCAGCGGCCATGGCTCACGGGCCCAGCCGCTCCGCAGCACGCGGGATCTTCCCGGACCGGGGCACGAACCCCTGTCCCCTGCATCGGCAGGCGGACTCTCAACCACTGCGCCACCAGGGAAGCCCCATTTTTGTGACTTTGATTAATGTGTTTCCACACTGTGTTTTTGTTCATTTTTCCCCTAGGAGTCTCCCTAGCCCCTGTGTAATTCAGGAAATAAATATAATACGTACATTTTAGGGGGTAAAATTGTTATTTACCAAATTATTGATCAGAAATATCTGAGTCCTAAGTGCAGCCTAGCTAAACACCCTGGTATACTTCATCAGGTCACTTCCCATTTCAAAGCAATACTGTCTATAAATTGTCTATAGAACAAAGTCAATAGAAATGCTTTAATTGAAAATAAGAACAGATTTCTATGTGTGTGGCTCCATACATCTCTACCCACACCCTAAATTTAGAATTCTTTCGTAGTTTCAAAAAGGAAAGTGTCAGAGATGGATGGTAAGGACAGAATATTTAAATTGCTTCAGTAAAACCATTAAAGGGAAACTGGGAACAATATTTTGATTGACTCAGCGCAACAAACAAATTGCACTGATACGCTTCTAAATTGCTACTGTCATGATCTTTAGCAAGTGTATAGTGTAAGTCATTAGTCAATCAAGCACTCAGTATACTGCGTGAGCTCTAACAAAAATAGGCTAGATGTGATAATTAGGTGAGGGTGTGATCATTACATGAAAATGAACATAGGCTTCTATCAGTTTTGTGGTTACGTATGACCCTCTTCATCCTCGTGTACTGTACTATTCCATTACTTTCAGATTCCCTCTAAAGCATTAATACATCCTTGAATTCACATTGAATTCTACATCTGAGCCATAAAAAATACTCTGAGTTGGGTTTAGATTTTAAAAAAAAAACAACATAGTCTTACTGGTTTCAATTTCCAATCACAACTTTTTTGCTGAAAATTTCCTGACGTGGTTGCAGAGAATCCTTTGCAGGATTCTTCTTAGGGTATTGGGAGGCAGACTTCAGGGAAAGATATACTATATAATTGAGAAGCAAGGAATTACAGCAAATATTTAGAAGTCGAAGAGTTGTATTCTCTAGACTCTGAAAAAATTTTTAAGGCAAACATATTAACAAAGACAAGTGTCTTTCAAGCACTGTTAACTGCGAGTTCCTCTAGGCCTTTCCATTTCGTTTCTGAAACACTGGTTTTCAGTGACACCAGCTCATCTGAATGTAAAGTGGAAAATGCCACATGTTCTGTACACTTGGCACTCCTCATCTGGCTAGTTCCCAAATCAGAACAGACTTCAGTGAACACAAAATAAGAGCTAGTGTGTGGTTAAAGGAGGACGTAATTTGAGTCACCTTTTCTGCAACTATTCTGATTAGACTCTAGAGTTTGTTTTTGCTTGAAAGCTGATCGATGGCTGATCCGAACTGTGACGCTGAATGGAGTTAGTGCTGTGCGGCGCTTCTGAGCAGTGGGGATTATTTGGAAATCGAATCTCCTAACACAATCAATGACTGCCGTTTATCTTCCCGAAGCAATTTAACTAATCAGCTTCTCTCATTTTCCTGTATTCTGACTTTCAACCATGCTTCCTTTTAGAGGATAAACACAGAACTCTCCTTTCAACGGCTTTCCATACAATTAACATCAAAGAGAAATAAGAGACTCACAGTCACAGATAAAAAATTAGCCAATTATATACTGAAACTGGGACAAACAACTTTGTCAATAAAATCAACTGGCACAAGATGCAAACCAGTAAAACCAGGACACTGAGCAGAACGTAAGGCTTCCAGTCCCTGAAAAACCTCACTCTCCTTCCAGTCTGTCACCCACTAGCACAACTGGACAAATGGACAATGGATAATGGAGACTTGGGGAAAAAAAGGTCATGGCTCTGGAGGGGGTCATTTAGGGCCAGTTTCTTCAGCAGGGCTGTATGAGTCTGTGGAATGGACCCAAAGCACTTCCCTTTCTCTCCCCTAAGCAAACCTTCACATAAAGGCATTAACTTAGCAGCGCTTGGGACAGATGAACGTTATTTTTCAGACATAATTCTTTTTTTCTTGGGATATAATATAGAGGGGAAAAGAGCCATCGGTTTAAAAACTCAAATACTTAAATCTTGGAACACTGTTTGCCAGACATGAAGAATGAATGACTTGATCCAGGTCATGCCTCTACACAGTAAAATGACCAGCCTGAAGCATCACTGAGCCAGCTGCCATGCCATCTTAATAGGGCAGCACTCTCCGGGGGGTCAGGGCACACGTGGCACATCCATCCGGACTTAGGAGACAGGCCGTGGTGATCCAAAGTGACGCGTTCTATTGCCATGGTCTTTTCGTTCCATCTGATTAGACACAGCTTCAGTTTTGACTAGTTTACAGATGGAGATGCTCGATGCATTCCAATTTGCAGTGAGGTTATTATGGGGCTAAAAAGTGAGCTCTCTTTGGTTATCTGAAGCTTGTGTGGTACAGCTAATAAGCAAAACCCCCATTATTCCATGTGTCTGAATCCCTCCTCAGTAGAAAGTTAGGTGCTTAGAGAGCTCTAGTATCTATTTAAGGTCAATTAGAATACCATTTAATGCATTATTGCTACAGTAATGCACTCTTACCTTTGCAAGGGAGCAAAATGGCCATTTCTGTAAGAGATGGAGAAATGCCACTTTGGCTTGACCTCTGACCTCCTCCTAACCACCATTAGTCATGCTATTTCTGAGGAGAGTAGACCCGTATATTTTTATCAATTATAGGGAAGGGGAGGGGGACTTGAACTTAGCTAAAACATAAAGTTGGTCTCTTATAGTATTTATTTTTCTTTTTCTTTTCTTGGCCGCGTTGGGTTTTCTTTGCTGTGTGCCGGCTTTCTCTAGTTGTGACGAGCGGGGACTACTCTTCGTTGCAGTGCACAGGCTTCTCATTGCGGTGGCTTCTCCTGTTGCGGAGCATGGGCTCTAGGCACGTGGGCTTCAGTAGTTGTGGCTGGTGGGCTCTAGAGCACAGGCTCAGTAGTTGTGGTGCATGGGCTTAGTTGCTCTGTGGTAATGTGGGATCCTCCCAGACCAGGGCTCAAACCCGTGTTCCCTGTGTTGGCAGGCGGATTCTTAACCACTGCGCCACCAGGGAAGTCCCTTTTATAGTATTTTTTTAAAGGCCCAAATACTGACAGTAAATTTCTAATACCCCCAAAACAGTTTGGACATAGTATCTGAAAGCATCACTTGTTATGTTTGCTTGTCAATGGGTCTCTTTCTTTCCCTTTAAGACCAGAATTGCATCGGCAATCAAATACCCTTGATCTGTCTGAGGAAGAGAGATGTAGAAGTGGGACTGTGTCCCTTGTCCTGTGTCTTTTCCGATCAGACTAATAGTTTCCTTGCACAGTGTCCAGAGGACCATCCATACAGCGTGGGAGATGGGGTAGGTAACAGCCAGGGTCAGCCCAGTGCCCACTGCTGCCAACTGGACATGAAGAATGAACCATGCATTGAAATATCCACGGGAAGGTCTGGTGACCAGGCAGAGAGGCTGACGTTGGAATTGAATAGAAAAGTCTTTGAAATTTAAATTTGTATTATGTAACAGATTCCTGACCCCATTCATAAAGCATCAAAGCTAAGACTCAGATTTCACTATTCTTAAAGACAACAGGCCTCTATAACATGAGTCGAACAAGAAAATCCCAAGATCAGCTAACTTGAAATCCTCAACAATTTCCTTTTTAATTTTTCCCCCCTTTTTACCACTAACCTCCAAGCTTAAGTCCACTGTGACTTGACAGAACTCTCCTGCCTGTAAGTGATTTCAAGAATAATCGAAAGATAACAGTAGGGAGGTGGGTCATCTTTTTCAAAGGTGTTTCCTGGGCTGACAGGGGTCTCATGGAGTCTTTGTAACAGTCCCGGACTGAACTTGGATAGCAGTAAACCTGGTAGCTGTGGCTGAATCTGTCCCGCATGTTAGACAAGTGTTATCATGGCAAGCACACTGAGTCTAAGCAGTGCTGGACAGAATAGAAGGAAGAATAATCCCAGAGGAGCAGCTTGGGACAGGGTCCCAAATATTACATTAATCACATTGTCAGCTTCTCAGCAGCCCTTTCAGTGAACACTGACTGGGGGTGTATGTGTGTAGGGAGGGGAGGGGAGGGGAGGGAGGGGAGAAGAATGCTTTCTGCCTTTCTATTTTTTCCCCGTTTAAAAAATACATTAATAGACTTTAGTTTCTTAGATCTGTTTTAGATTTACAGAAAAATAATGGAAAGAATGAAGAGTTCCCATATATGCCCTCACTTTCTCCCCCCCATTTTTCTCTATTATTAACATCTCGCATTAGTGTAGTGTATTTGTTACAATTAATGAGCCAATACTGATGCATAATTATGAATTAAAGTCCATAGTTGACTTTAGGGTTTACTCTTGGAGATATGCATTCTTTGGGTTTGGACAAAGGTACAACAACCTGTATCCATCACTGTAGTATCACACAGAATAGTTCCACTGCCTTAAAAATTTCCTACACTATGTCTATTCACCCCTTCCAACCCCCAGGTCCTGGCAACCACTGATCTTTTCACCGTCTCCATAGTTTTGCCTTTCCAGAATGTGTTATACTTGAAATCATAGAATGTAGCCTATTCAGATCAGTTCTTTCATTTAATAACATGCATTTAAGGTTCCTCCATGTCTTTTCATAGCTTGATAGCCCATTTCTTTCTATTGCTGAATAATATTCCACTGGATGAATTTTCCAGTTTGTTTATCCATTCACCTAGTAAAGGACACCTGGGTCGCTTCCGATTTTGGACCATTATGAACAAATTGCTATAAACATTCGTGTGCAGGTTTTTGTGTCGACACAATTTTCTGCCTTCCTATTTTTTAGTATGAGACTTTGAGAATTTGGGTTAGATACAACCTTAGCCCAAATTCATGTACTCCATCAGTCGAGGAAGAAAAGCAAGCATAATAACCACACATCCCAGATGCGGCACACTGATGGGCAATTGTAGTTGTTTGGTAAATATCGGTTAAATGAACAACCAGATGACCCAATAAACTGGTTCACTTGGGGGTGTCATAGACTGAATTTTGTCCTCCCCAAATTCGTACATTGAAGCCTTAACCCCCAACATGATTGTACTTGGAGATAGAGTCTTCAAGGGTGTAAAGTTAAGCGAGGTCATAAAGGTGGGTTCCTAATCTGATACGACTAGTGTCCTTCTAAGAAGAGGAAAGCTAGAGATCTCTCTCCTCTCTCTTTGCACTCACACACAGAGGAAATTTCACGGGAGGACATGGTAAGAAGGTTGCCCGCTGCAATCTAGGAAGAAAGCTTTCACCAGAGACCAACTCTGGCACCTTGATCTTGGACTTCCAGCCTCTAGAACTATGAGAATATAAATTTTTGTGGTTTAAGTCATTCGGTCTATAGTATTTTGTCATGGCAGCCCGAGCAGACTCATACAGGGGGGTCTGTCTTCAATGATATTCTTAGGGAGGTTACAGTAAGGAGATGAAGAAAAAAAAAAATGCTTGTTTTTCTTGCCTATCCTGGGGACCCCTGTGGTTTTGCATAGGCGAGAACCCATTTATCCCCGTTCAGACGTGACTTCCCCCTGCAGTAGGTGCCAAAAGGATATGTATACATATGTATATACATATATATACACACACACATATATATAGTGGAGGTTTAGTTCTAAAACTCTAAATGCCAATATCATTAAGGATTTTTGGGAAATGTATGGGTTTTTTTAAATAAATTAATTAATTTATTTTTGTCTGTGTTGGGTCTTCGTTGCTGTGCACGGGTCTAGTTGTGGCGAGTGCGGGCTTCTCATTGTGGTGGCTTCTCTTGTTGGGAGCACGGGCTCAGGCACGTGGGCTTCAGTCGTTGTGGCACGTGGGCTCAGTCGTTGTGGTTCGTGGGCTCTAGAGCACAAAAGAGCATAATCAGTTTTAAAGATTGTTATGTGCTGTCCGATTACCAGTTATACACTTCTACTAAGAGTTTTAAAAAATATCCATTTACCAATGTTGGCTGTTGTTACTATAAAAAACAAAAGTAAAGCAAAGTTTTTTAACTTCATAAGCAAAGCACATCTGATAGATTTTACAATTTGTATTTATTTGGAAATAATTATTGAGGTAAGGTTTTGTTTTGTTTTATTGCGGTACGCGGGCCTCTCTGTTGTGGCCTCTCCCATTGCGGAGCAGAGGCTCTGGACGCACAGGCTCAGCGGTCACGGCTCACAGGCCCAGCTGCTCCGCGGCATGCGGGATCTTCCCGGAAAGGGGCACGAACCCGTGACCCCTGCATCGGCAGGCGGGCTCTCAACCACTGCGCCTCCAGGGAAGCCCGAGGTAGGGTATTTTTATATGTTTTAATGAGCATTCATATTTCTGGGACTTGCAATTCACACCTTTTTTCCCTTTTACTCTCTGCTCATATTTTTCTTTTTAAATTGAAAGAAACCTTTATATATTGAGAAGACTAACTCTATGAGCCACATGAATTGCCCATTTCTTCCAGGACCTTCTTTTGACATTCAATTGTGTGTAGGTATCTTGGGTGTGCAATTCTTTTAATTCTTATGCCACTACAATATATTGATCTATTCATTTTTGGTTTCCGCCTTTAGGATCATGTTCAGAAATTCTCACACATAGCAAGGTCAAATATATATTTTTTCTGTATTTTTATCTAGTACTTTGTTGTTTGGATTTTTGCAATTAAATCTTTAATCATCCCATAATTATTTGTGTATACAGTGTGCACTAGGAGTCTGGTTCTTTTTAAAGAAGTATGAACCAACTTCCTTCTCTCTCTGACTGTCCTATTTCTCACCGTCTTCTCGAGAAAATCTGAACTGAATTAGAAGATCTTCCATCCACAGAGATCAGGAAAAGAGAGCTAGAAAGAGAGGGAAGAAAAAAAAGGGAGATCAAGGGGGAAATTTTGGTTGAAAAAGCCAAGTAGAAAAGCCACTTGAGTTTCTCCATCTTCTAAATGAGCAGGTTGGACAGGCTAATCTGTGGAGCTCTGTTCCAGCTCAACTTTATAGAATTTGAGGATCGAGGGCAAAACACCGCTCTCATCCAGCCTTTCTAAAATGAGACGAGTATACACTCAACTACTCTAAGCTGAAATGACTTTTAAGCTCAGGAAATACTGGAACCCACCTGAAAGGACCTTCGAGAACTTTTACCCTCAGTCAAACCATTTTGCTGATCAGGACCCTGAGTCCCAGGGAGGTTAACGGATCTACGCAAGATCACACGACCGACGGGTCAGTAGCAGAGCCGACCCAGGGCTCAGGCCCACAAATCCATATGCAGCTTCCCTCCCACCTAGGTCTCTACCGATCTCTTCATTTCCTCTTGTCTTCCTTTTCTTGTCATCTCTTCAGTACGGAATTAATTTCACTCTAATCACGATTGCTCTGCTGGAGGTGACACTGTTGGCAATGAAAGCTGAGAAAGAAGGTAGCTTGCACCAGGAAAAATGTAACAGAGAGAGTCTCTCTCTTAGGAAATGAACCACTTAAGGCAGTGTGTATGTGCTTTAGGCCCTCTCAGGCACTTTAAAATATTTTCCTCTGGGAGCCCAGAGATCTTTTCACTTCTCTTCCGAGAATCTGATTGCAGCCAAAGCAACAGACTCTCCCATTTTTGCCTAAAAGCAATGAAATGATTACCTATATCCTTAATTTAAATTCCCACTGACAGCTCAGACACTGTTGCAGCTGGAGGGGGCGAGCTGACCTTCACATCTATTGTCAGTGTGGAGACAGAGGGGAATTTTATTGACCAGAGAGGAAAATATGCATTAGGCAAACCAAGCAAGGATGCTCTGACCTATTGGAGTATAGTGCGGGGCAAAGGGCACAGGATTAGAGATGCACATCATCTTAGCGTAAATGCCAATTGCGTCCCTTTGTGAGCTCTGCTGCGGCCCCTGCCCGTCTGTACCTTGGGGACTGCAAGAGAGTCTCTTTCAGTTGCTCTTTGCTTATCTATGGCATTGAGAAGAGCTTTGCTGCTAGCTCCCTCGGGGCTGCCTCTTGAAGAAAAGGGAAAACAACTGATTGCAACATTGCGAATCCCAGAAATTCCATCTGCATATTTTCGGAGCCTCTGGTACGCTGGGTCACTCCTTAGGGGGACAGTTTACTGTATTTGCCTTTAGAAATGAACCTTCAGAAATCACTTAAGGGAATGCCCAATGAGCAATTCCACTTTCTTCTCCCCATTCCCCACCCCCATCCCCGCTAAGTGTCTTTGGAAAAGCTCTTCTCTAGGGACACTTGTTTCTGGTAATGTTAAGCCCCAGTAATGCATGAGACTCCTGGATATTTTTGTTGTTTACTTCTTTCCTCACTTCCCATGTATAGGAGGAGAAGGGCAGGCTCCGAGGCCTGTTATGAGTTCACCAGAGTCCTGGGAACCAGCTGTCTTAGGGTCTGCCTTTCCCTACTGCAGGGATACAGCGCTGCTCTAAGTGGCAAGCACTGGCCTATGTGCTTGATATATATTTTCTCATTAGGCGGGTATTACTAGCATCCCCTTTTGACAAATGAAGAAACTGTGGCACAAAAAAGTTCAGTAACTCCCCAAGGTGATACAGCAAGTAAGTACAGGAGCTGTGATGTGAACCCAGGCATTTTGATTCTAAAGTCCATGCCCTTAATTACATTCCCTCTTCTCTCTTTCTCCTTCTCTCTCTCTGAAGCAGAGGCTTTTGGTGCCCCACCCAGATCCCCTTTAGCAGGCAGTGCCCTATCCCCTAATTGCTATTGCTGTTGACCCATACCAGTTCATGGCCTTCTCATCTGCCCAGCTGTTATGACCCCCTCTGGAACTCTTCGTTCCAGGAGTAGCTTCTTAGTTCTTATGCAGAAGATAAGAGAGCACCCAGGGCAGGGCAGCTTTCACCTGGTGAGGGAGCAGCGGCGGCAGGAACCCTGGAGGAGATGGGGTACTTATCAGGCCCTGTGAATGCCCAGTGGACAAGATTGGTCATCAGCAGAGGCCGGGGGGTTGGGGGAGAGCTCAGCGAAAGGCACCTGAGACTCTTCTGGAGCCTCCAAGACAATTTGACAGGTGTTAGAGGGGCTGTGTGAACAGGTGGGTGTAAGAGGAACACAACTGGTTTATTAAAGTTAATTCGATTTCTTTTGAATCTGTAGCCGTTGAGGCCTGGGGTCACACTAGTTACTTTTGCTGGGTAACACATTATCCTAAAACTTAGGGACATAAAACGATCGATTTATTTTTCTTATATATTCCGTGGGTCAGGAATTCAGGGAGGGTGCAGCAGGGACAGCTTGCCCCTGTTCCATTTCGTCTGGGGCCTCAGCTGGGAAGAGTCAAAGGTTGATGGTGACTCTATGCTGGGGGCTGAAATCATCCGGAAGTGCCTTCACTCACAGGTCTGGCTGTCCTAAAAAAGGACAAAAGAGACCCAGATGATCATCCATCTGTAGGACACGCAGACTGATGGCAGAGTGGACCAAGAGGGAGCTAAGGACCTCGTTCATGGAAAGCACCAAAGAGAGGGCAGGTTAGGGGGCTGGATGATTGAATCCAGACTCCAAATGGCTTTGACATGCTGCATCCTTGTACCAAAACCTGACAGATGAACGTTCTTGTTTCCCTTCTGGGGTTCCCATCTTTTCTCAGGTCTACTTGGTAGCAGCCTCCGATTCAAGCAGGAAATGATCTGAATGCTTTAGAAATAGTTATGAGAATGGATATGAAATTAGAACCACTAGATCAAAGTATGTTATTGCTGGAAGGAATTTTGGAAACTATCTAAATCAGTAATTTTTAATAATTAAAAACAAAACATTTTTTCAAACACAACATAAGGTTCAAGCCCAATGTTCAGAGCAGATAAAAGCATAGCTCGGGCTTCCCTGGTGGCGCAGTGGTTGGGAGTCCGCCTGCCGATGCAGGGGACACGGGTTCGTGCCCCGGTCCGGGAAGATCCCACGTGCCGCGGAGCGGTTGGGCCCGTGAGCCATGGCCGCTGAGGCTGCACGTCCGGAGCCTGTGCTCTGCAACGGGAGAGGCCACAACAGTGAGAGGCCCGCGTACCGCAAAAAAAAAAAAGCATAGCTGATTTGACTGAAGCAGGGGTAGGGGGTTCATGTGTCTACTCATTCATTGGACACCTGTGTGCAGCCCTGGGGATCTTTCTGATGAGGAGGACATTGAGTCCCAGAGATTTGAAATGATTTACCCAAAGCCACCCAACTGGTTTTTGATGGAGGTGAGAATGGGACCCTGGATTCTGACTCTCAGATTAGGGCTATCCTACTTTTAAAATTAACATTTTTCATTTATATCACATGAATAGCATACTCACTGTATAAAATCTAAAAAATACAGACATATATAAGAAAATAAAAATCATCTTTAATTCCATGACCAAGGAATAACCATTTTTAACATTTTGATGTAGATCTTTTCAATCTTTTATCTTTGTGTATATACGCATGGTAACCTAAAATAAACATTGTTTTATAGCCTGTTTTTTCTTCTACATAATTTCATGAGATTTCCCATGTCATTAACTTTTTTTTTTTTTTTTTTCATTAACTTTTTATAACACCACTTAATGGTTGCATATCAATCATAAAGAGGTACCATGATTTATTTAATGGATCTTCTGTTATACTTTGTTTATTTCTTTTCATTTTTCCCTTTTACAGCTATAAACTAAATTGTGATAAACATCCTTGCAGATATATCTTCATGCACATCTGGGTTGATTATAAATTTTAAATTTATAGGCGTACAGTCCTAAGAGTACATTTTTGGGTGAAAATGTATATGTGTTTATTAAAGTCTTTTGATACCTTCTGCTAAATTGGCTAGGATTCCTTCTCTGTAGCACCACAGTGTCTCCTCCTAGAAGACCTACTCTGCATTGCATGGTAGTGATATTCATGGTGTTCACCCTTGGGAAGAGTTATATTCACTGTTTTGAGTTCTCTTTACAAGATAAAACCATAGCAACATTGACCTGGAAAGAACTTCAGAAGCTGGATAGATCATCTCTCTCCCTATTATAACTAATACAATTTAACCTGGGAGTGAATGAAGTGAAGAGAAAAGTAGTGACAGGAAAATTTCAAGATTTAAAATAAATCAATTCCCTGCCATTCCAGGGTCATTTACAAAAGTGAATGACTAAGTTATAAAGAAATAAGTATCAGGATTTCTTGCTTTAGCCTAAGCTTGGATTTAGGCATATTTGGTTATGTTCAGAGGATTGGTAGGGTATATGTGCCAAGGGTATCTTAATAAGAGGTACCTAAGGAAATGTAGGTGACTCAAGAACTTCAGAAGGAATGGAAGATTCTGAAGATAAGGATGATCATCTCCAGGCTTGTATTGGTTTTTGTTTGGTTTTTATTGTTTGTTTGTTTTTGTCCTTTTTTTGCTGTGGTAGCAAATTGCCACAAACTTTTCTGGAGGCCAGAAATCTGAAATTAGTCTTATGTGGCTAAAATCAAGATGTAGATAGGGCTGTTTCCTTCCAGAGATTCCAGGGAAAATTCATTTTTTGCCTCTTCCAGCTTCTGGTGGCTGCCAGCATTCCTTGGTTTATGGCTACATCCCTCCAATGTCTGCTTCCATGGTCACATCACCTTATGCTCTCTTGACGTCAAATCTCCCTCTGCCCCACGCCATCCCCCCCCTCCAACCCAATCTTACAAGGACACTTATGATTACATTTAGGGTCTGCGAAAATAATCCGGAATAATTTCCCCATCTCAAATCCTTAACTTAATCATACCTGAAAGTCTCTTTTGCCACACATGGTAACTTCACAGGATCCAGGAATTAGGGTCTGGGGTTATCTTGGATCGGGGGGAGGTCATTTTTTGACCTACAATGAGGCCCCGCTGAAAGAGTGCATGCCTAAACCTTAGGTTAAGGAAGCTGTGATGAGACTGTCCAGGGGAAAGCACACTGAAAAAATCTATTTCATCCAAGTCTAGATGGTCGCAGACTACCATAAGTGACCAGGAGCAAAGGCAGAACAGAAGCACTAGTGGGCCCTCAGGGTCATTCATTGGAGCCACTGACGCCCACAATATAAGCACTATTGGCTCAAATATCAGTGCCCTTGGCCTTGGACTCATTACCTGAGCTGAGAGGACAGTAGTAGAATCATGTGCCTTTGTGGTGGTCCCTTGGCTTGGTCTGGCTCTTGCCTTTGTTATTACCAAAGAAATCTGGAGCAGAAAAGACAAGAACTTTTGGAAATGTAGCATGAGGACAATATTCAGCACTGACAAAGATTATAGCTATAAGAACCATTTGAGGATTTGAAGGGGGACAGATTTCCCACAGAGTAAGTGTGATATGAGGTCGAGCCAGAAGAATCCTGTGTTGAGTTTCTGTCAGCCATTCACATCTGGTGACTGGTGGGCCTGGGAAGGTGGGTTATACAAACATGCCAGAGCTCATGTGTCTATGGAGATGACTCAAAGTAGACATCTGCAAGACTGCTGATGACCCAGATGCAGCCACAGCTTAACACTTTGGTCACTCCTTCCTGGGAGCGTCTTCAAGATCTTTGGCTCATCCTTTATAATATCTCCATTGATCACAAATGTTCATCACTCCTTAAGAGAGGAATTGATTTATTTTAAAACATCCAAAACTGTTTCAAAACAAGTTTACTGAATAAAGCATTTGATCAGTTTCTTTTTCTTTTTTTCTTTTTTGCCAAAAGGAAGTGTGGCTTTAGAGCAGGGGTAGGAAAACTGTGGCCCAGGGGCCAAATATGACCTGCTGCTTGCTTTTACAAATAAAGTTTTATTGGTACACAGCCAAGCTCATTCATTTACATATTACCTATGGCTGCTTTCAGCTAGTACAGCAGAGGTGAGTAGCTGCAACAGTAACTGTATGGCCTTTAGAGCCTAGGATATTTACTATCTGGTTGTTTGCAGAAAAGTCTTACAAATCCCTTCTTTGGAGCCCCATACTATCCGCATGGCCGTTGTTCCTTTTCTTTCTTCCTTCCTTCTTTCTTTTCCTTCCTTCCATTCATCCTTCCTTTTACAATTCATTAAAAAGGTAAACACCATTTTTTTGCCGCAGAGCCATACAAAAACAGATTTCTGACTATAGTTTGCCAACCCCTGCTCTAACCTAAAGCATTGATTCTAACTGCATTACTTAAGACTATTTTAATTACAAGTAATAGAAAACCTAGACAAAAGTGCTTTAAGCAGGGCTTCCCTGGTGGCGCAGTGGTTGGGAGTCTGCCTGCCGATGCAGGGGACACGGGTTCGTGCCCCGGTCCGGGAAGATCCCACGTGCCGCGGAGCGGTTGGGCCCGTGAGCCATGGCCGTTGGGCCTGCGCGTCCGGAGCCTGTACTCCGCAACGGGAGAGGCCGCAGCAGTGGGAGGCCCATGTGCCGCAAAAAAAAAAAAAAAAAGTGCTTTAAGCAAAAGAAAAAAGGACTTTACTGGATCATATCACTGGAAACTCCAGGAAAATGTCTAATGTCAGAAAATCTCTAATGTCTCTAATCTCTAAACCTCTGTTGATGCAGAGGTTTGCAACTTCATCCCCAGGGACTCTATATCTCTGTGCTTCTCTCAGCTCTGACTTTTCAGTGGGTGGGCTTCGTCCCCATGTGGCTCCACTCGTTGCAGCAGAAATGCACGATTCCAATCATCATATCCTTGTACCACACCATCCAAAGAAAACTGTTCCAGTAGCTTTCTTGGAGAGTGAGAAAGCTTCTTTACGAACAGCTCCCAGCAAATATCTCACATCTCATTGGCTCATATTGGGTGACATGCCCATCAATGAACCAATAACTGTAGTCCAGGAATAGACTTCTCTTGCTATCTCAAGCTAATTTCACCTAAACATAATAGCAAATGGGAGAGGATTTGGTTATGCCAGTGGAAATATAGACCCTTGCTAAGTAAGGAGCGGTCCATGGAGCAGCAACCTCTGTACCACCAAGGAGAAACACAGGTCAGACAGAGTGTCAGGTCCCACCCTACACCTGTGTTTGCACAGGCCCCCCAGATGATTCGTCTGCACATTCAAGTCTGAGAAGCACTGACGGCTCTACTAAGAAAGGAGAACGGATGCTGGGTAGTAGCAACAGTTGACTGCTACCCAGATTTCCTTGTGATGGTGTTAAATTGTTCTGACGGCATTTTCCATCAAGGTGATTACAAAATGAGTTGAGCAGTTATCATGTATCAGTTTGAATGTTTTCAGTGACAAATAAGAAATCTTCAACTCCACAGGCTTAAAGAATGAGGGGAAAAAAATATTACCTTACATAACGAAATGTTACAAAGTAGCATAGCTCTTGGGCTTGTTGGTTCTTTCTTTTTTTTTTTTTTTTTTTTTTTTTTGCGGTACGCGGGCCTCTCACTGCTGTGGCCTTTCCCGTTGCGGAGCACAGGCTCCGGCACGCAGGCTCAGCGGCCATGGCTCACGGGCCCAGCCACTCCGCAGCATGTGGGATCCTCCAGGACCGGGGTGCAAACCCGTGTCCCCTGCATCGGCAGGCAGACCCTCAACCACTGCGCCACCAGGGAAGCCCATTGTTGGTTCTTTTTAAAACCATTCCGTGAAAACTCCCAGTGGGCCTTCCCTCACATTTCATTGACAAGGACTAGTGTCCATGCCCACCTCTAAACCAAGAAAAATGGTATCTCCATCACTGGCCTGGGCAATTCAGGATGTATCTGTGACTCATAAGGGGAAGGAGTGAATGCTAAAACCCAATCAGGGCCTTGGCAGCAAGGAAGCAAGGTCACTGATACTCAGGGATTAGCTATAGCATCTTTGATGTATTTGTGGGACTTCCTAAGATTGCTAATCTTTATGCCAGTATTTATGTCTGTGTACGCCATTTCTTTTTAATTAGTTGTTATTTTAAAGCTCTACCTTAAAATAATTAACTGTATTTGTTTATATGTACTCGTTTTTACAAATGAAGTGAAGAAAATTTTTAGTAAGATGAGGACCGAGAACAGCAAGAAAGAATTTTCATATACAGACTTCTGACTGTGACAAAAGGCAAAATAAATAAAAAAGACACTTGACAGAATCCTTTATATAAAAAACGGTCTTATTTGTTTTGTGTTTGGGCAGCACAGCTTGCTTTTCCAAGGACTGCAGCTGGAGGTCAGACGGTCTGTATCAACCAGGATCACTAGAATTTCTGGCGCTGTGGGACTTAAGCCCTGGGGTACACATTTAAATTGTCATATTCGGCCTGTCTCACAATGACAGTCTTCAGCAAGGAAAGAAAAATAGTGTGGCTGGTGTGAAAGAGAAAAGCCAGATACCCTTGCCAGTCGCACAAGAAAGCTGGAGGTTTCTTTACACATAGGCTTGTTTTCCTTCATTAAGGCAAAATGCCAAGTTCATTCTCAGTCTCCTAAGAACAAGGACCAGCAGGGGAATGAATTAGAAGGCAGTTAATTACGCCCAGGGCTGTGTCAATCCTCTATTGATGACACCAGTGTCTGTTAGGAAAGGGTGGACAATCCTTAGCGTCCAGGGGGCTGCAGCCAGCGAATGGCGACCCTCTCTTCCGAGCTCCATGTACTAAGGGGGCTCTCCAGCCGCCCTGGGCCCCCTTGCCTTGTGGCCAGCCAGTCTGTTGCGCTCAGGGGGCAGTGGCTGGTTTTGCACTGGCATTATTTGATTACCGAATGGATGGTTCCTGCACGATTTCTTTTGTTCCCATTTTATTAGCAATCTTCCCAGGCAGAGGAGTTTTGGACAAGTGTGGATGCTGGAAGGAGGTTATATTACAGATTTCACAGGCTTCAGAATGGCCGTGGTGGCACTTCACCAGTCTCCGGTAGATTTTGCTCCTCAAGCCTAGCTGTTTTTGAGCATTCTTCTTGGATTTTACGACAGAAAGAGCGTTTACCACAATTGAGGGTCATATAGCCGCCAAGCCCTATAGCGGGCCCTTTAAATGCAATAGCTCATTTAATACTCTCAACCGCCCTTCACAATGTGTAGTGTTAGCTCCATTTAAAATATGAGCAAATGGGCTTCCCTGGTGGCGCAGTGGTTGGGAGTCCGCCTGCCGATGCAGGGGACACGGGTTCGTGCCCCGGTCCGGGAAGATCCCACGTGCCGCGGAGCGGCTGGGCCCGTTGAGCCATGGCCGCTGACCCTGCGCGTCCGGAGCCTGTGCTCCGCAACGGGAGAGGCCACAACAGTGAGAGGCCCGCGTACCGCAAAACTAAATAAATAAATAAAATATGAGCAACTGAGGCTCTGAAGGAGAGGTTGTGACTTGTTCCTGGTCACGCAGCAAGTAGGTGGGAAATTCAAAAATAAAACCCAGCTTTAATTTACACTGAAGTCTGTGCTCTTTACTGCCCAAGGCTCCACCCTGTTTTGGTTTTGTTTATGACATGTTTGCGCCCTCCTAAGGAGAGAGAGGGAACCCAGGCACAGAGGCTAAAGGCATGGAAACCACAGGCTCACAGCCTGCCCATCGGGTGATTGTCCCAGCAGCAAACAAGGAAATAGACCTCACTCCTCTGCTGGAGTGCCCACGTTATCACTTGGAGTGTGTTTCTGCTCTTCCAGGATGGAAACATTTATTTATTCATCACTGTATTTCCAGAACCTAACAGTGTCTAACTCAGACACAAAAAACACCAAATGCGTTGGAATGGATGGAGAGGAGGTGACGGGGGAGATGGGGGATCACAGCAAAGGAGCGGGCCCCACTTGTGTTTAAGTAGTCACAGCATATTATTTTCAGCTGGAACCTCAAATTTTCAATTGTTGCTGTGTGACATTGGGCAAAATGCTAAATATCCCTGAGTTCTAAAAATAATAGTATCAACAGCTAGGTTTGTTTAGAGGACAAGGAATGTAAAGACTTTAGCTTGGTCTCTGGTTGGGACAGGCTTTTGATAAATGGTGTTTCTCATCGTCATCACCATCACCATCACCATGGTATTTTGCCAGTGTTGGGTATAGTATTATCAGTCAGGTCTGTTTCTAATCGAGGGAGGCTCCTGGCTGCCTGACTGCAGGAACCTTGGTCTGTTTCCTTTTTTGTGTGTTTGTATGTTTGTTTGCTTGTTTATTTAACAGTAGGTCCTTGTTGGTTATCTGTTTTAAATATAGCAGTGTGTACATGTCAATCCCAAACTCCCAATTTATCCATCGCCCCCGCCCTTCCCCCCCAGTATTGGTCTGTTTTCTTAAGGCAAGAATACTTGTGTTTCATGACTCCCAAGGAAGGAGTTTCTTGTCCTTCAGCCACGTTGCTCTTCAGGGAGCAGGCCCAGAATTCTGAACATGGCAGGCAGGGCTTCCATGGATTTCTATTTTGCATACCAATTGCCTCGTTCACAGCTCTGTCACCTGAAGATTGCTCTCCCATTCTTGACCTACCAAAGCACCATCATTTCAAGACACAAACATCGGAATATTCACCTTCTAAGTAATATGGAGACCAACTAGTGTCTTCCTCAATGAGTGTTTTAAAACTAGAGATGTGTGGCTCGCTCAGAACCATTGTACCAGAGGAGGCAGCCGCAGGGAAGATGACTTAAAAGGACACGAGAAAGACGGACTCAGCCTGTCTTCATGGTAACAGAAATATTGCTGTTATTAATATCATGCACTTAGAGAGTTCTGCTTTCCCAAGGAGCTCAAAACATTGCACATATATTATCTTATTTCTCCTTGCCACGTGCGAAGGAGGTAAAAGACAGGAGTAGGCAACCTTCAGGGAAAAAACACTGTTTGTTGAAGTGCATTTGGGTAGAACTAGAACCAGACCAAATCATCCCCGTCTGGTGGGAAGAGAGCTAATGAGTCATATTCCCGGAAGCTCCTGACTTCCTGTTATACCTTGCAGAATGCGGGGTGGGGAGATAAGAGTTCCCTCTGAGTGAGACATCTGAACCCACACCTCAGAAGAAAGACAGTGTGCTGAGTCTCGGGGCCACTCAGCAGCCTTCAGCACCCCCAGCTGACCTGGGGGCGCCACTTCCCTTGGAGCTATGCAGGCTCCTGGGTGAGCAGCTGAGTCCAGTACTCACTCCTTGGCGTCTTGATGATCTTAGCTGCTGACCTTCTCCAAGGGTGTTTGTGGAATTCTGTAGGTAGGGTCAGGAGTGTTCGCCATTACCCAGGACCTCTCCCTCTGAAGAATATCGGATACATTTAGGATTGGGCGATGGAAAATGCACTAGATTGAGGTCTCCCACTGTCCCCTGGCCATGGGAGATTCTGCACAGAGTCATATACCTAAGAAGCTGTCCAGGAGTTGAGGCATTTATTTCATACTCTACACCCTCAGCCTTAGTGCTAATCAGAGCATGTCAGACTTCAGTTCATCCTAACTGAAATTTGACTCAATATAAAAAGTGGGAAGCAGCTGCGGGAGATCAGCTCGGTGCTTTGTGACCACCTAGAGGGGTGGGATAGGGAGGGTGGGAGGGAGGGAGATGCAAGAGGGAGGGGATATGGGGATATATGTGTATGTATAGCTGATTCACTTTGTTGTACAGCAGAAACTCACACAACATTGTAAAACAATTATACTCCAATAAAAAATATATATTAAAAAAAAGGAAAAGCTAGCAGTAAAGGGCTACAGGCCCACATTTCAATCAGTGTTGTGCTGCATCTGAACTGGAGCTTAAGGGAGGCCTTATTCTCGTCTTTGTAGGTGATGCGAGCTTCAGATAAAGTTAGAGGCATTTGGTGACCAGAAGAACCACTCAAAGCTACCTCAGTGCTGTGGGATGGAGATATCTGTAGATATCAGGTTCTGACAGACTGGAATTTCAATCCTGGATCCCCATGTACTTATCCAGACGATCTTGGAAAGTTCTCTCATCTTTCTAAATCTCAGTTTCCCCTTCTGTAAAATAAAAATCCCGACATGGATTTCAGAGGGGTGGTTATGAGACACAAAGATCATACCACACACTCGCCCACTTAGAGGGGAGCTCGGCGCAAGACGGTGGGAATCTTTCTCTCTCTGTTTTGCTCGAGTACGTGTAACTTGGAGCCCTTGGTGTTTCTAGGATATGGTAAAATTGGGTGTAGCCCTTTAGGAAACTCCAGGAAAATGCTAGCATTTAGTAAACTTTGGGCACGGGGCTAAATACTACAGACACCATGATGGAAAAGGACAAAATCCCTGCCCTCGGGGAGTGGTGATGGTTGTGTTTGCTTGATTTTTTTCCCCCCAGTTGGTGATATAAAAACCCCACGTGGGGCTTCCCTGGTGGCGCAGTGGTTGGGAGTCCGCCTGCCGATGCAGGGGACACGTGTTCGTGCCCCGGTCTGGGAAGATCCCACATGCTGCGGAGCGGCTGGGCCCGTGAACCATGGCCGCTGAGCCTGCACGTCCCGAGCCTGTGCTCCGCAGCGGGAGAGGCCACACAGTGAGAGGCCCGCGTACCGCAAAAAAAACCCAAAACAAACCCCAAAAAAAACGTCCATGTGGCCTGAGTTGGGCTGCTGTCTGTAGAGCAGTGAAAGGAAACAGCAGACACTCCGCTGAGTTGTCATAGCCCAGGGATTCAGCAATTCCAGCTGCGCCAATCACAGCGTTTTCTGTCGGGGTTGACCTTTGAGGAGATTGCTTCAATTATAAAAGGTCAACATCTCCTGGTTCTGGCACAAGCAAGTCCTGAGCTAGGTGGTAAAACATAGCCAAATAACCCCATGGAGGTTCTTTGTCTCCGACATGCAGCCGTGACTTGAGACTGTCAGACACCTTTGGAACATAGTGGTTAAGTAGCTCTGATATGCAAGGTGTGGGCTGGAAAATTAACACTTACGTCTTAATATAAGTAAGTTGTGTGGGCTTTTTCATTAACAATTCAAAATGGGTTTCCATAGCTAGTTAGTGGTTACTCTTAAATGAATCAATTCTAAGGGTCATGTATTTCTCCATGCAAAAGTTAAGGTATAGTAGGGCAATGTTAGGTAGCTGTTAGAGAACTCATTCCTCCAGTAGAAGGGAAAGTGGGTAAAGACGTTCTGTATCAAGTTCCTATTTTTCATCTTGCTGCCTTGACACAAACTCCAATAAGAGAAATTATATCTCCTGACATTACTGTAAGGATAATAGTGACTCTGGACCTAGATGCAATTCCCTGTCATGAAGCTCCATCTTTGTGGACTGTAGGATTCCATCTCCCTGCACCCAAGGAGTAGAAGACAGACCAGGCTAAACATTCTCCTCGGACGGACAAGACAAGGGAGAAGAGTTCAGAGAGAACAGTAAGCAGGGTCAGGCCCACAGCGATTCTGTGGAATAGGCTTCCCACTGCATGGCTTCTTCTATGAACCAGATCCAGCCCTGTATTCACACCAATTCCAGAGAGATGTCCTTTGTGTCACTGGACGGGATAACCGGTTTATTCTCAAGCCAGAGGCACAAGTTTCCAGAGGCTGGAAACTAATTTTTTTTTTTTTTTTTTCGGTATGCGGGCCTCTCACTGTTGTGGCCTCTCCCGTTGCGGAGCACAGGCTCCGCACGCGTAGGCTCAGCGGCCATGGCTCACGGACCCAGCCACTCCGCGGCACGTGGGATCTTCCCGGACCGGGGCATGAACCCGAGTCCCCTGCATCGGCAGGCGGACTCTCAACCACTGCGCCACCAGGGAAGCCCTGGAAACTAATTTTGAAGCACATTTTCACATAGCTCAGATTTACTTGTCAGGGAGGGGTCTGGAATTTCTAACTCTTGTGCCCTCGGCCTTTGGTTTGTTTTTAAAGTCAAGTTGTCAGCAGAAGATCTTTTGACAGAGTGCTATTATCAGAATTCTTTACTCACTTTTCTCAGAGTAATGCTGGTAACAGTACCCTTTCTGACATAGTTAAATATTTGTATTGCTTGTTGGTTAGTCTTCCAGTTTATAAAACTTGGACTTTACAGGACCATAGAAAAGGGTGTTTAATGCTGGGTCACAAGGTCTATGAATGGGTTGAAATCCTTATAATTACATGCCAGCAATTTTGAATATGTACATTTCTTCTTGGGGAAAGAGCTGATATTCTTTACCAGATTCCCAAAGCAGCCAGTAACCTAGAGCATGTTAAAAACCACCGATCTAGACAAAGTTTCCTGAACTCTGGTAGCTGATAGGTGACCGATAGAGGTTAAAGGTCAATTGTAACTAGAGAGAGAAGCTAAGGGAAGATCTGTCAATTGTAAGAGAAGGTGATTCTCACCCTTTCGGAGGTATGAGCATTATAACCATGGGCCTGGTGCCTGGCCCAGATGGAATGTATTCTGGTTTTGTGCCTGTGTTCTGACTTTACAATAGGCTTCATATCACCATTCGGTGTTGAGTTTCTTATGAAAAAGAATTGTCCAGAGAGCATCTCACTTCGATCACACATAAATGGTCATTTTAGAGGCTTCTCATAGCCAGCAAGTAGGAAAGCCTTGCAAATTTAAATTTGCAAAAAGAATACAACTGACATCAATCTTCTCAAAAGCAACTTAGGATGCTAGAAGACAACAGAGCAGGCAATTTTAAAGTTTTGAGGAAAATAAAGTTCAACCTAGAATTTTTGCCCACTCAAGTGGGAGGTCAGAATAGAAACCTTTTTAGATATCAGAGACTCAGAAAATGTACATCTCATGACTGGCAAGGTTGAAGTATCAGATTGAGAACGTGGGAGAGAAGGCATGGCGGAACAGCAACCAGAGAGTTGCCAAAATTAGGTCACAACTGAGTTAACCATTCCCACTTCTATAGAATACTGACTGCATACCCTATTTCACTGCTGCAGCTGGCCCTGGACGCTGGACCCTCACACCACCGTCTTGGGGTCACAGAAACTCAACACCCTGGCTGATGCCACCACCACCACCATCCCAACCAGAGCAAATACTCTATGGTCCTTGTTTCTTTGAGTCACTAGTTCTCAATTCAAAGTCCTGAGTAGGGAAATCTGATAGGCAAACCCTAGGTAACTTGTTCATGACCATGGATGCAAAAGAGATTAGGAAAGAGGATTGTAGATTCCAGTAGAGGAACTTGGGCTTTGACCAAAAATTCCCCACACAGAAAAAGAGAGTTTAGATTCTGAGGAGAAAAATTTTCAAATGTCTTCATAAGATAGCTTGGGCATACTAGGTGATATCAAAAAGGCCAAAATGCAAACTAAAATGAAAAATAAGATTAGAAAAATAAACAAAAGAAAAGGAGCAGAATGGCCCCACTATGAAGCAGAGTAAGATATTGTTTGTTTTTATGTAATTGATTGAGTATAATGGTATAAAGGGTTTTTAAACTCTGTTGCTAGAAATTTTCCTACCAATGACTGAGGGACCATGAGGCTAGACCTACAAAGAAAGAAACACAGTCCTGGCATGCTGTTCAATAGAGCAATGAACACAATTTACACAGTTCTAATAATGTAAACAGGTTTTGTTGTTTTATTAGATGTTTACTATCAATCTCTGAACTAAGTGCATTTGCTTGTGGTTGCTGGAATGAATGCAAATGTAAAGCACACTGGCAATGCCAATGTGTAGGAGACGGAAGGGGGGATGTAGGGAAGAGGAGAAAAAGCAGAGGAAAAAGTAGGACGCTAATATCTTTATTTTACAAATAGGGTATCAAGAAATATATTGAAAGTCAATGGGACTTACTATACAGCTGCAAAGAGAAACATTAGACATTTAAGTATCAAATGCTGGGAGCAGAAGAGGAGAAGGGGGGTAGTGTAAGTGACCCAGATCTTCATCTTTCATTTTTGAAAGTCAGTGGAAAATCTTCTAAATTAAAAAAATCAAGACATGGTGTTACAAGCATCTCTGAAGAGGCATAGCGGTAACTTCAGAACAACTGAAAACTGACTAGCGTTGAGATTGCTTTTGAGGAGTGGGAATAGAGTAAAGGGATGAAAGATTTCCATGCTTATCGCTTGAGTTGTTATTATGCATATATATAACTTCGATAAGCATTAAATTAAAAGTAAACAAGCATCTTTGATGGAAAAATAACCAAAATGCACTTATTTATTTATTTCCTTTGTTGTATGAATAGAAGAAAAAGTGGACTTGTGATATTAAAAACAGATTAGGAGCCAGGATTATTTAAAAATTAGTTTGTGGGCTTCCCTGGTAGCGCAGTGGTTGAGAGTCCGCCTGCCGATGCAGGGGACGCGGGTTCGTGCCCCGGTCTGGGGGGATCCCACGTGCCATGGAGCGGCTGGGCCCGTGAGCCATGGCCGCTGGGCCTGCGCGTCCGGAGCCTGTGCTCCACAGCGGGAGAGGCCGCAGCGGTGAGAGGCCCGCATACCGCAGAAAAAAAAAAAAAAAAAAATTAGTTTGTTACAGATGAAAGGATGTTCAACAACATTAATCATTAGAGAAATGCGAATCAAAACTACAATGAGATATCATCTCACACCATTCAGAATGACCATCATCAAAAAATCTACAAACAATAAATGCTGGAGAGGGTGTGGAGAAAAGGGAACCCTCTTGCACTGTTGGTGGGAATGTAAATTGATACAGCCACTATGGAGAATAGTATGGAGGTTCCTTACAAAACTAAAAATAGAACTACCATACGACCCAGCAATACCACTACTGGGCATATACCCTGAGAAAACCATAATTCAAAAAGAGTCATGTACCACAATGTTCATTGCAGCTCTATTTACAATAGCCAGGACATGGAAGCAACCTAAGTGTCCATCAACAGTTGAATGGATAAAAAAGGTGTGACACATATATACAATGGAATATTACTCAGCCATAAAAATGAATGAAATTGAGTTATTTGTAGTGAGGTGGATGGACCTAGAGTCTGTCATACAGAGTGAAGTAAGTCAGAAAGAGAAAAACAAATACCGTATGCTAACACATATATATGGAATCTAAGAAAAAAAAAAAAGCTCATGAAGAAACTAGGGGCAAGATGGGAACAAAGACACAGACCTACTAGAGAATGGACCTGAGGATATGGGGAGGGGGAAGGGTAAGCTGGGACAAAGTGAGAGAGTGGCATGGCCGTATGTACACTACCAAATGTAAAATAGGTAGCTAGTGGGAAGCAGCCACATAGCACAGGGAGATCAGCTCGGTGCTTTGTGACCACCTAGAGAGGTGGGATAGGGAGGGTGGGAGGGAGGGAGATGCAAGAGGGAAGAGATATGGGAACATACATATATGTATAACTGATTCACTTTGTTATAAAGCAGAAACTAACACACCATTGTAAAGCAGTTATACTCCAATAAAGATGTTAAAAAAAAAAATTAGTGTGTTACATTTCCCGTCTTTATTTTTGTCGTGTATACAACTATAAAGCAATGATTTATTTTAATTTTCCTGGAAATTATTCCAATAAAGATGTTTAAGAAACGTTTGAAATGTGTAGTATATGTGAGCTCAATGTAGAATATACAACAGGTTTTCAAATTCCTTTTGGCAAGTCTCGATTCCATAGAGCTATTTTCTTTTTCTTTTTTTGGTGTTGTTACTTCCTGAATTTCAATTTTAGAAATAATCATCAGCAAAGATCCGCAACAGAAAACTATATTTTCAAGCTAAGTCCCTTACTTTGACAGAAGTTGTTGAGTTCTGCAATTAATTCTCGTCTGTAAATCAATAGGTTGCATAAATGGCAGATCAACCTAGACAAGAGGGAACAAATACAATCGTTAGTGAAACCCTAATGATACAGAACAATTGACTGTGAATTTAGGTCAGTTTGTCTGCTTTGAAACACTTTTCCTCGGTACTATTTCGTACTTGACTAGTCCTTATTGTGTCTTGACACGTTTTGTAATTGTTCATAGGCAATTTAGAATCTTAATGTATAAAAAAATATTTACTTAAGAGATGTGAATGTGCAGAGCACGGACAGCATCATTAACCTGAAGTGTTAAGACAGTGCAGGAAACACAACACCTTAAATATTCTGAGATTTTGGAATAACACCTACCGCCAGAATATGAGGTAGTTGGCAGGAGGAGGGTGTGGAAAGGAGAGCAGGTCTGCTGAAAGTATGGGGTGGAGCAGCGTACTGTCTCCAGAAGACATGAAAATCAGGGTTTGGGGTTAGTAGCTCACTTAAGAATTTGATGAAGGACAAAAGCAGAGAGGAACCAAAGTGATGTGTTGGGGCACCTTTGCAGTAAGAACTTCCGACGTGGCAGGCAATGTAATAGGCTCACAAAGGGGGCCTCCTTATGCATGCTGGGTGAACTTGCCTTTTTAATCATCAAAGGTCCTCTGTGGACCACCATCTGATTGGGTTCTCGCACTGCTTCCTTCTTCCCGCGAATCATTCTTTGTGGCTCTGAGAAAGACACAGCAGGCTTAGATATTTTATTTCCTGGCAAGTCAGCAGGCGAGTTCTATTTACATGGAACCTCCTTTATGTACCACAGTGTGAGAGATATAGGAAGGACTCTAAGTCTGTCTGGGGAGGGATTTACTCTTCTTACCGGCTAGAAAGCACGAAATAACCCAGTTTTTAGAAGCTTCCCAGGAGGTTCATGCTTACGAGTAAGATGCATTCTAGTATTCTCACTTTTACCTAATGTTTCCTCTTCAATATTACATTCAAAATTCTTAACCTTTTTTATAAACAGTCGAGAAGAAGCTCTGCAGGCAAATTCAAAGCTTGCTGGATGGTCTCAGAGCCTCCAGATTTAATCCTGTTGCACACAGGTGAGCACACATTCCCTTGGTCATAAAGGTAGGCAGACCTCCTCGGAATTGCAGGATTGGTGCAGAAGACTGTTCATTCTCATCTGTGCAGAGGGTCACGATGGTTACTAGCTACTCCTCACATTCCCTTGACCTCTACCCCATCCTCAACACTTTTTCATCATAATGGGCGCAACTTGCCAAACACTTGCTGAATGTAGTTCTTGACTTTCTCTCCACTGCTCTTTCATCTGCCTTCTTCCACTCGGTGAGCAAATGTTCCTCCTTCCAAGTGCTGAAGCCAGAAACCATGAGCAATCCTCAATCCCTTGTTTCTTCACCATGCACTCTATCCAATCTAGTCCAAGTTCTACAGATTTTCTTTTGAGTTCATCTACTGTCTCCATTCCCATCCCCTCAAGTTTAAAGATTCATATCTCTTTCCTGGACAACAATAGTCTCACTAGTCTTCCTGCTTCCTTTCTTGGTCCTTGGCAGTCCCTTTTTACACATGGCTGTTAGAATGATCTTAAAAAAACCAAAACCAATAGATTTCATCATGTCACTGGTGGCGGTCAGTATACTTAAAGTCCAGATTTCTTAAGACGAGTGGCCCCTGACTCTTTCTCCAACGCCATCTCGGCCCATTCTCTTCCTGCTTCCCACAATTCGATTACATTCGTCTTTTTTCATTTAGTTGAATGTGGCCAAGCTCTTTCTCACCTTGAGGCTTTCACACAGCTGAAAAGTTCTTTCTTCCAGTCTTCACCTGGATGACTCTCTTCTACCTTCCGGATCTTTCCTTCAATATCACTTCCTTAAAGACGCTGTCTACAACTCTCTATAAACACATATGTGGCTAACACTGTATTTTTATAGGACAGCATTGCTCTAAGGGTAAGTAGGTACTTACAGATGTGACAAATGCAAGGCTAGCCTAGCCCATGCTTTATCTTTGCCTATTTCTGCCTTTCCCCAATCCTACCGGCCCATGTCCCTTGCCTTCTGCATTTTGTAGAATGTCTTGGCCCTGTCCTCACTAATATCCGGCCAAATTGCCAACTTTTATATGGCTCCTCATTTGAATATGCAGCACTCAGAACCTCATGTTTGAGGACTCTCTAATGATGCAGAAATTGGTCCTTGATATAGTAAGCTCCATTCATTCAAACATTCAACAAAAATTTGTAGAGCTACTACGTGCTAGATACTGTGCTAAGTATTGGGAATAGAAAGTGAGTGAGGTGAAATGTCCTCCTGCCTGGAGCTCATACTTGACTAGAGAGACAGGTATTAGGCAAATATACACAAACACACACACACACACACACACACACACACACCTCCTCCCCTGACACACATGTGCACATAAAATAACCTTGGTACAAGGTGCGATCAATTCTATGGTGAAAATAGTATGACTGGAGGATCTATGATTTTAGAATTTCTAGTAACTATATTTAAAAAGGTTCAAATGGTGAAATTAATTTTAATAAAAATGTTTTTATTTATCCAGTATATCTAAAATATTACTTTTCAACATGCAATCAGTATAGAAAATTAGTGAGATTTATTTACATTCTTACAAGTCTTCAAACTCTGCTGTGTACTTTACACACAGAACATATCTCAGTTCAGACCAGCCGTATTTCTAGTACTCAGTAACCACATATGGCTAATGGTTACCATACTGGACGAGCGAGCCTTATGGGTTCCTAAAGGCTTATTGGTGCTGACCATGAACTCGTCCTAATTTTCTCACAATGGGATATGATCACTCAAGTAGGATGTGACAACTTTAATTCCACTCAAGGCTGAAGTTGGTGGGTAAAGCTGACACATAAAAGAGGAAGCTTTTGTGTAGCTCCAGTATACAGAACTGGAACTGAATTTCAAGGAGGCAGATTGTATTCAGAACTTTAAACAATGAGAACTTTCAGGAAACAAATGAGATGCCCTGTCTTGTACTTCTTGTGATTAGAAGAGACAAGTAGAGGCTGATGCCCACTTGGGCTAGGATTCAATAATTCAGTGAAGGCGCCTATCAGATGATCTCTCAAGTTCCTTTGAATCATGAGATTCTGTAATTGAATTAAACTTGAAATATTCTTCCAACAAAATATAGTATTATTTTTGTCTTTCTTTTGGCTTTTCTTTAGGCATTAGAAAATGCTTTTGAAAGCATTTTATTTTTAGAGAAAACAAGTTATCATCTATAGCTACACATACAAAGAAAATATGAGAATTTAGGCAACTACTTGAATAATTTTAGGGAAAAAATCATGAAAACCTTTTGGAGGGGTAAAGAAGAGATAATCACTTTAACCCTTATTTATTGACCGGTTTTGTTAGTATAAATTAGGCCTAAATGAATTTTTACCCTACACAGCATGTTGGACTCATCCACAATCTAATTTGACTGAATGTTGTATGTTAGTGATGGCAGCCCGTTTTATAAATGAAATTCTAACTACATATCCGTATGTGAAATTAAACAATATTTACAAATAGACAGATTTTCTATACTGTGGAACTCAGTAGGCCTGGGAAATGCTGACTGATTATAGTCACTTCTCTCAAAATGTAGATCAATACATCATGCTTCCTGAGGGTTGCCAGGAGTAGCCTTAGTGACGCCTGGGTCAGGTCAGTGTTGAGCACCGGCCTCCCTGATTCTGGGAAGACAGAACTCAGCCCAGACTGGTAGGGATTCTCCCTGCTTTTAACCTGGAAGACAAAATAAAAAATTAACTTTTTTTAATGGAAGAATATAAAGAAATAAAATTGATAATATAGAGAAAAATGATACAGTGTATTTTGCAATAACAAATGTTCATTTTTATTTGTTTTTTTAAATGACTAATGTTTGGATCGTTTCTGGAAATCTGCAATTTTTCTTTAATTCCGGTATTTTCATCATGGTTATTTCTAACATGAAAGTGCTTTCTGTATTTGTGGATGGTTTGTTATTAACTCTACTCAAATCCAGTGTCTGTGTGGTCCACACCCCCATCCCTGCCTCCCCCTCCTCCCCCAGACACTCACAGTGCCCTCACACATGTAAGTGTGGCCTCATGTGCGCGCGCACACACACACACACACACACACACACACACACACAGAGCAGCAGAGGAGTTCACTCTATTAAGGCAGCCCGTTTGCCCTCTATGCTCCCAGGAGAGATAACTGTGCCTTTGGTTCTCTTAATTTCCTCCCAGCCTCTTTGTGTCCTGTCAGTTACCAGATTGCCTAAGACAAAGTTCAAAGCCTTTAGTTCTATGCTCCAAGAGTAGTTTAGGCTGCAGAAAAATCTACAGAGTGCTAGATGGTATCCTTGTCCTGTTTAGAAAGGACTTCACTCAGGTAAAAATGGAGAACTCTTTCCTCCTTTAAGTTTACTGTTTAACTCACTTATCTATTCATTCACTCATTCAGTCGTTCACTTAGTAAACATTATTTCTGAACACCTACTTCATGCCAACCACTGCATGAGGAGAGCAAACCCATTCCATACCCTTACTTAGATTGCAAGTAAGCAGGGGACACTTTCATCAACATACTACATTTACTACAACATCACAGATCACATAACGGGCAAGTGTGCAAAGTTTCATGTCATGGGGCTGCTGGGGAGGGAGTGACACGCTCCGCCCGCCTTTCTGAAGAGATGGGATTTGAACCAGGCTTGCAAGAATGCTGTGTACTTCTGGCACTTAGCAGAGGGTGGGAGCCTGCAGCCTGGGCGTGTGGACAAACCGAGAAAGCACAGGGCATATGCAGGGAGTGACGGGTGGCGTGAAGTGACTGGATCATTGGAGTCAACGCTGCAAAAGTCAAGAATGGGCAGGTTCTGAAGAGCATTGGTGCTGGATCTGCCCTGGGAACTTTCATTCGTCTCCCTTGACCTCCAGAATATTTTAAAATTCGAAGTCTGACAATGGAGACTAGAGAGTCTTCTAGAATGCTGGGTTGGAAAATATGAGAAATAATCAGGTCACATTTTGGTGGCAGTGGCCTTGGTGGAGATTCTTCTCCTTCCTCCTTCTCCTGCCCCTCTCCCTCCTCTTCCTCCTCTTTTCCCTACAAAATAGCAAGAAAGCATCTTTTTGTAATAATTTTGCCAACAATAGTGCATAGAAGGCCTAGACATGGGGAAATTCGGGTGCCACTCTGTACTAGTTTTCTATTCAAAAACAAAATGCCGTTATCTCATAGGCATAAAATGTTAATGAGCTGAGCCTCTGTGCCCACTGGGAACCACCCATGGTCCAGCTCTGCCATAGAGAGCTCTGTAGATTGCTGAGTAGAATGTCAGAATTCAAGTGACCTCAAAGCCCTATTGTGACAAAGTGTCCCTTGGCATGAATGGGGAGGTTCACACTCAGGCCTGTGACCACAGGAAAAGGAGCTGACCCACCAACCCTAGATGATTATGGAGTCTTTGCAAACTAGCATGGTCTTGGGCCTGTTTTCTCCTGAACTGAGGCTATGATCCCATGGGAAAGTGGGAAAATCTAATATGATATCTGTGCCCTGCACCGGTTGCGATATCTGAAAAGCCACTGCAATGGAAAATGACTGATGAATCCTGTTGACCCTGATGAGCTGGCACTCAGGTCTTAAGTGCCAAGACCACATTAGTACGCCAGTCAGGCTAGACTAATCAGAGTGGCCAAGCTATTTCGTGCATCCCGACAGTCTGGATCCCCACAATAAGTAGACTCTGGGCCTGACTTTTGGTGAATCACTGCCTTGTACATAGGGTTAATTCTGAAACTTTGTTGCCAACCTAAGCACCTTACTCCTCCAGCTTTTTTTTTTTTTTTTGCGGTACGCGGGCCTCTCACTGTTGTGGCCTCTCCCGTTGCGGAGCACAGGCTCTGGACGCACAGGCTCAGCAGCCATGGCTCACGGGCCTAGCCGCTCCGCGGCACGTGGGATCTTCCCGGACCGGGGCACGAACCCGTGTCCCCTGCATCGGCAGGCGGACTCTCAACCACTGCGCCACCAGGGAAGCCCACTCCTCCAGCTTTTAAAAGACCAGGGTAGCAGGCATCCGGACTTTTGCAAGCTCACAGCCATAAACATTTTTCTGAGCTCACATAGGCCCATCCAGGAATCACCTTCATGCATTTCAGAAAGGGATGTAAGAGGTCAATGAATTGAGTTTTGGCAAACTTAAGCTTCTTACACTTAAAACTCATTTCTTCAGAATCTCCCAATCTGTCTCAGCTTTTCTCCACCTACGATCTATATCAGATCTCCCATTTTTGATCCCTACCCTGCCCTCACCAGTCACCCACAAAGTTTGTTACTTTCTATTTGCCCAGTCTGCTCTCCCTTTCTTAAAATGTCAAACTCTTTTTCTCTTACCTAAATCCTTAGCTTCCTTTTCATATTACCTAGAACTCTTTCCCTAACAATTTCTAGAAAATACAAATAACTCCTCTTCTTTTTTTTTTTTTAAACTCCTCTTCTTTCATCTCCATTTTTGTAAATATTTATCAAGAGCCTACTTTATGTCAGTATTATGTGTTGTGAAGAATATAAAGGTAGGTTGGGACCCCTGTCCTAAAGAACGTATAATTTAAAGAAGTTAGTGAAATAGACAAGTATACCAATAAGGCATGGTGAAATAAGTGCTGAATCAAAGTTGAAACTCTGTTTTTTGGGACCCTAAGGAAAATGGGGCTGACAGTGGCTAGAGAGATGAGAGAGACTGAAGAGTTTGCCTTTGAATTAAGCCTTGGTGAATGTGAATGATCTTTCATTTCTGATGGTTTTCAGCATTTGTTATTCTTGCATGGCAGCATTTAATTAAATACAAGGTGAGAGTCTTTTAAGATATATGATTTGTTTCATGCCCAATTTTGCCAGCCATGGTAGAGTGGGGGGTGGGGGGGAAGTCTGGTCTCCCTGGCAGAGAATAAACTCCTTTAGTGCAAGCCCTGTCATCTTTTTCTCTTGTATTCCTCAGGCACACAGCATGTGCTCAGTTAACCCTGGTTGGGTCATGGGCACATCATCGTCATCATCATCATCATCACGGTTCCTTCAAACAATCTCAAGTGGAAGAACCCAAGACTTCCTTTAAAATAGGGAGTGCTGTTTACAATCATAGTAGATAATGTGGTGCATTTCAAGATACTACCGTTCTCTTTAAAGCTACTCAACCACTAGAGTCTGCCTAATGCCCCCAGAGGACTCTCTGCAGAAGCCTCTTTAGAGACATTGAGATCTTGGAACCTAAATCTAGAACCAGAGTAACCTGATGTTGGTGGCCTTAAATCAACCTCTTTCAGAGCCCAGCTAACTCAGCCCTACGGTCTCGTGTAATCAAAGGGGAGGATCTTTTAGAGCAAATGGGCAAAGCCCACGTGGGATCTACGAGCAGTCCCTGTTACCTCTAATTCCAGACTGAGGCTGTACATGATCACAGAAGCATTTTTCTCTATTCTATGTACTCGGTACTCAGTTGATGCTTGTTCTGTTACGTGGTAAGCTGTTTGTGGCCTCAGGAAACTCTGGCCTCTTGACTGATGATTTTTCCTAGGAGTTGTTGTAGCCAATCTTCTAGCTTGATAAAATTGTTGGAAAGGATGGATGAACCATTCACGGGTGATCCCAGGCAGGAGGATGTCAGTGCTGTAGTCACCTCACACTGGAGTGTCAAGGCCATATTAATCTCCAGCTACATGAAGTTTTCTTCTCAGGAGGCTCCTTGCCTCTCTCAGTCTTTAGAAGTCAGCAGAGCTAGATTTGGTTTATTAGATATCAGTATATAATGATTCTTTCTGCTACTCACCTTGCACAATGGGCCAGAATTGAGGGCTGGCCACTGCAACGTCTCCTCGTTGGCTCCAAGATTCAGCTATTATGTCATGCAGCAATGCCCTTTGGATCAGGAAAGCCTCACTGTCTAAGGACTTGATTTTCTGGACTGCTAGCTTGTGTTCAAGGATGTTCATTTCCTGAGAATGGCACTGAGCAGTTTTAGGAAATGCTGATACAACTGTAGCAATTTTTTCCAATTTGTTCTTGACAAAGAACTCTCTTCAAAATTGAGTTGGCTTCTTTTCTCCTTTTTTTTTTTTTTTTGAAAATGCTGGTAAACACAATTAGCCTCATTAACCTCAGTTTCTGTTTCATAACTGAAAATTAGCCTACAATCACTGGTTTGCTGGAAAGCACAGTTATAATTAGTCTTTGACTGATACGAAAATTCTTCCTCTTCTTTAATTTCTCTGACATCTCAGTGCACGTGAAAACATGTCTGAACTCTCCCACACCGACCCTGGGGAGGTGAGTAAAAAATAAATCCAGTATTTAAATCCAGGATCTCAAGCTGAAACATGAAAACCAATATTCTTGCACATGGAATCTGGAGATGAAGAGGCATTTGTTGAAGAGGCAATGATGAGAAGGTAGACTCTGTGAAGTGTATTCCCAATGCCGCTTCTAGATGTCTAAAGACGGTGCTAGTATGCTAATGAATCTGTCATTCATAGGCAAAGTAATATGATTACTTACAGAAAAAGGATCTGGGGCAAAGTAGTTGCTCCCTTGGCACAGGTGATATCTCAGCCCTTTAAATCCATTTGTTTACCAGCTTTTCCATACCTTTCTGCGGGCAAGAGAAGAAGTCACATTTCACAGTCAGTCTTGGCAGTCGTTCCTTTTCAGGCTAGCTCCTGAGGACTAGACCTTCAGGTCTTGTGATGGGACAGCTGGGAGGATTAGTCTCCTGGAGAAACTCCATTGCCATCATTCCTGCAGTAGCTGGTAGCCTAAAAAGGGGTCCAGTTCAGGAAGGATGGGGATGTTCATTTCCTTTTTATCAACAGACAATCTGCTGAGATAAAGGGAAGGTAATCTGAAGTAGGTCAACATGGTCTTTGGGTCTGAGTTTAACAGAGTGTTGTCTGGGAAGCCAGACCACGACGGGCATCCATTTGGTGGAGTCCATCAATCTGGATTCATCACTGAGACACATCCAGCCCACATACTGATGTGTGCCCTTCTGGGTTGTTGTTGTCTGTGGGGACAGCATGATAGAGATGACTATCTCAGTGCTCAGAAATCCTTCTGTGTGTATATGGGGGTGGCTGTGAAGGGCAGCAGGTCCTTAGGCTGAAGCATGTGTGACTCCAGATAAGCTCATGGTGTAGTAGTACCCAGAATGGGGAGGTGGGGATCTATGTGTGGCAAACATCTTTTTTTTTTTTTTTATTGATCTCAGTTTCCTCTTGATGGAATGAGTAGTTTGGAGGTTATAATCCCTGACACCCATCTAGCGCTGGCGCTCATTGAGTAGATACTGAGCAAAGCCATAGTCTCCAGCCTGAACAAACAAGCATTGGACTTCTTAACATGGACACGATTCCTTCCTTTGTCCCCTTTACCTCCCCCCCCCCCCCCCCCCCCCCGCACTACTTTGTTCTCTTAACTCTCACTTCTTAACACGGACATGATTCCTTCTTTTGTCCCCTTTACCTCCTCCCCGCACGACTTTGTTCTCTTAACTCTCACTAAAGATACTTAACTTCCAAGTTGTCTTTCTATAGACCTAACAAATGCCCCCCAACAAGCATGTGCTCAAGGACTGAGTTGTTTCCCTGCCAGTGTGGACTCTGGCCGGAGGCTGTGAAATGGAGTTGAGCCGTTCTGTCTCAGTGCCCAAACTGCAAATTAGAAATCTTATAATTCAAATTGAAGTTCTCCTGTGTTACTCCCTGCACCTCTTATTAAGCCCCATAATAGTGAAATAAAAGAGTCACTAAGTCAGGAAATAATCCAGGGCAGTAAAGTAGCTTTTATTAGGCACCTAAGGCATCAGATGCAAATAAAGTGATGAGAGAGGAAATTAATATTATTTTCTCTGTGCTTGTTGGAGAAAGTGGCGTGTGACCCTTGACTGAGTAGCAATATCTCTGAAACATCTTCCTTATTCTCTTCAGCACTGTTTATGCGAGAGGCTCTGTCTATTCAATAGCCAGGTTGGAAATGATCAGGTCGGGCAAGATAACTGGGTCTAATGACTGAAAGCTCCACGATAGAAGTGTCTGAGTTGACAACTCTGTTTGAAGAATTCCCAAGAATGGGCAATTTAGGAGCCACTGATTTCCAAGAATGACACTGAGACGCTTCCTTGCAGAGACATGTTTTTGTTTAGCTATTCCCCACCCGATTCCACCTTATCTGGCCTCACAGCCATATGCTTCATCCATTTAATTTTCTGTTCATTTCAAAGAAGCATTGCATACCGGCAGAAAGAGAACAGAGCTTGAAGGTGGTTATTTTGACAAGACACTCCGGAATAGGGACCTCCCTCTTCCTCTGGCATTCATTTCTTGCATGCTTCTTTTGGGTAATTAAACACACAAAGGTCACCTAGCATCCTGGCAATTTCAGGAAGTGGGAGGGGGGAAAGTAAAGTAAAAGCAAGCCATCAATATGAGGAAGTCAACACTGCGTTTCTGTTTTTCTTCCAGTTTCTCTAGAAAGGGATGAGTTATTTATTGATTATTCATATGCCACCTACTTCCCCAAAGATTTTTGAGGCAGTCCAATGTGATAGCATCTCAGTAACACCCGTGTGCTCCTAAATTGAGTTTCTCAGCAGCAAAATAACAACAACAAGCCAATACAAACGTCTAACCTGAGTGCTTCTGAGTTCCAGTGAAATCAAAAATGCGTCTCAGCAACAATGTCTGTATTCACTTGTTCCAGCTCCCCGTTCCACCATCCAGTCATGCTGTCTTTATTTCCAGAAAGTATTTGCCTCCTTGCCCTGCTCAGTTGCATGTGTTAAAACAGGTGAAACTACAAGGTTTGACTCTTTCCATGTCTTGCACCTCTTTGTCTCAGCCCAGTGAGGAGTGCAAACTGCATTCCATAGCCCCAATGTCTAAGGAGCCTTGTATCAGAATGAACCCTCTTTCAGTAGGGCTGCTTGTCTAGAGAACAACCACCCTTCCAAATCCATTCTTGTTGCTGATCTCATGATAGGGGTCATTTTGAAACTCTGAGCCTTTTTTTATTGAACTGAGTTATTGCCATCCTGTGAACATATCTTGGGCTTTCTGACTCCATGGTATTATTCATGCTATTCCTTTGGCCTGAAATCCTCCATGTTTATACTGCCTGTCACAATTCTCCTCGTTCTTCATGGCTTTGTTGAAAGATGACTGCCTCGTGAAGCCTTTGGTATCAGTTATGAATTGTCACAATGAAGCTGAGTAACAAACATCCAAACTGTGGTAGCAAACTGCAATAAACATTTATTTGTCCTCACAAGTCTACAGGTCTCAGCTGGGTTCACCCACATATCCGCAGACCGCTCTGTGATGGCAGAAAGTTCTGCTCTTCTTGGCTGGGCTCTCACGTGTAAGGGGGGTGGCTGGCTGTGAGGTAGTCTAGGATGGCCTTAGCCGAGACAACTGTGCTTTCCTCCACGTGGTCTCTCATCCTCCAGCAGGTTAGCTTGGGCTTGGTCTCATGGTGGTGACAGGGTTCTGAGAGAAAGAGGCAGTGTGCAAGGCCGTTTGAGGCTTGGGCTCAGAACCGGCGCGCTATCCCTTCTGCTCCTTTCTACTGGCCAAAGAACGTCACAAGAACAACTTGGTTTCAAGAGTGGGGAACTAGACTCAACCCCTTACTGAAGGAACTGCAAAATCACATTTTATCGGGCATTCATAGGAGGAATGAAGAGTTTGGGAAATTTTTGCAGTCAGTCGACCACAACCTTTTTTTTTTTTTTTGACCACAACCTTTTTGATTGCCTGGTTTGAAGTGGTTTTGCTTGCGGTTTAATTTTACTGTTTTGATAGAAATTTAAAAACAGAATATAATTTGGGCACCTGCTTTATCACCTTTTATGAGTCCCTTAAAGTCAGAGGCCATGTCTCCTTTATTCTTTGGGTCTCAAGTTGCTTAATTCAGTGACTTGCCCCTTTAAAGCATTAGGCTTGTTTAAGAATAGAAACAGTGTACAAATAAGGCAAGATAGAAAGCATAAGCACCCAGAATTTAAAATGTGGACTGACCTCAAAAGTTAACTCTGTCATCCTGTCCTGTAGTAGTATGTAAGCTGCTCTAAATGGAAAGCCAATAACACAATTGTCTCAAAATGCAGAGAAGTTCCTCCCGCAATGAATGCCTGTTGCAAACAATGCACCATCCATGCACCCTAACACTCCAGCTTTAATCTTCCAATTTCTTAGCAGACAGAGAACAGCCATTTCCCATTTTCACCTTAGCCTCCACTGTCTGCCTTCCTTTTCTCACTGTGATTCAACTATACCTTTCCATTGGTGACAATGACTTCTGCTTAGCATCCCCAGTAGGGAACAGCGCCCGAGTGCCAAGAACAGTGCTCTGCACATAGTAGGTGCTCAGTTCTGCTTGTTGAACACATAGATGTAGGAGATTCCTTCCACCTGAGTGTCTCCAGGTCCTAGCGAATTGAACGTTTTCTGGCTTCTCTGATGTCTTTCTTGCCTTCCTTCCTGAAACATTGCTCTAGAGGAAGTCAGACCACCTCAGATGGTCAGTGGAAATTGAGTTCCCATCCACTCAGCATCTTCCACTCAAGTTTTTGTCCAGAGTTGTATTTTAGGAAGATAAAGCCAATCTAGTGGGAGAAGAGGGGAGAGGAGTGAGTTCTGCTCTGAAGAGAAGGAGAAGATTGATTCTCTATTGATTCATCCTTTTTTTTTTTTAACATCTTTATTGGAGTATAATTGTTTTACAATGGTGTGTTAGTTTCTGCTTTATAACAAAGTGAATCAGCTATACATATACATATATCCCCATTTCTCCTCCCTCTTGCATCTTCCTCCCAACCTCCCCATCCCACCCCTCTAGGTGGACACAAAGCACCGAGCTGATCTCCCTGTGCTATGCGGCTGCTTCCCACTAGCTATTTATTTTACATTCGGTAGTGTATATATGTCCATGCCACTCTCTCACTTTGTCCCAGCTTACCCTTCCCCCTCCCCGTGTCCTCAAGTCCATTCTCTATGTCTTTATTCCTGTCCTGTCCCTAGGTTCTTCAGAACTTTTTTTTTTTAGATTCCACATATATGCGTTAGCATATGATATTGATTTTTCATCCTTCTCCAAAGCTCTTCACTCTGCAGAATGGAATTCAATTAATATTTCAGGTTTTTAATGAAACTTCTTCTCATATGACTCTTCCTGTTGCCATTTATTTGAGTTCTAGGTTTGTGGAACTCGGTAGTAAAGAAGGTCTTTTATAATCAGTATATGTCCTCGTGGTTCTCCTGGTTTGGTTTAATTCCCCAGTCATATCACTGAGAAAGAGGAGACTGTTTTTCCTTTCACCCAAAGAACAGTTTTAGAGAAGGCTTTTTTAATCTAGAATTCTGTGCCCTTTACTGTTAGTCATAGGTTAGTATGTTTTTAGTCTCAGTGTACAACACAGATTCTCCCGGAATTATTTTTTTAAATTAGCCCCTGCAATGGTTAATTTCATGTGTCAATTTGGCTGGACCATTGGATGCCCAGATATTTGGCTAAAAATTATTTCTAGGTGTGTCTGTGAGAGTGTTTCCAGATGAGATTAGCATTGGATCTGTGGACTGAGTAAACTAGATTATCATGGTCAGTGTAGACCTCACCCGACCCTTCGAGGGCCTGAACAGAACAAAAAAGTGAAAGAAGGGAGAATTCTCTCTCTGTCTCTTTCACTCTCTCTCGCTGTCTGACTGCTTGAGCTGCGTACTGGTCTTCTGTCATCAGATTAGGTCTTGCACCAGTGGTGCTGTCTGGTCCCTTCATGCTATTTATCCTCAACTGTCAGCACTTCTGCATCAGCAGCGGTCAACACAAATAATTAAATCGATAGCCCTGCCTGCCTTCTTACTTTTCAGGATGGTCTACCATTCTCTATGAATTTCAAGATTCTATCTTTCCTGAATTTGAGTTTTCCCTGAAATTTAGTCCTTCCTATCAGAAGAGGACAGTTTTCCACGTTGCCTTTTAAAATAGGAAAACATTTCTCTCTCTCCAAATCATTTCTTTTCTTTTCTTTTCCATATCTGAAATTTTATATCGTACTTTTAAGACCGGCAGACATGATTACTAAACCCACTATTTAGAGTGATACATTACCGGCTAAAATCTTTACAAGGGTTTGTTTCAGCATGTTTGGAAATGAAATAAAAGGTAGACTTAATGTAAAATTTTATCTATAATTATTTATTCCTAATAATTTCCCAGAGATTTTACCAAATTATACAGACCTCTCTGTTTTTCTCTGCTTGTCCTTATCACTTGAGAGAAAGCGTTATTCTTCAGACAGTTAAAACAACATTCATTGAGCAACTGCTAGGTGACTGGTACTTGCATTAGGTACTGAGGATCCAAAGATGAATGCCCTCAGGTTGTGCAAGGAACATTTGTGTGTCTTCCTGTCGCTCCCATCAGAAGCCTGGGGGTCCTGACTAGGAATGCTGGGTGAGCCTTTCCCACTTTTCTTCTGCTCCCTCTGATGGCACAATGATGTTTTGAGCACTAGACGTTCATCTAGTTACTGAATAAGATATTGAACGGATTCCTTTCTTGCTACGAGGAGATGATTTTAGAGAGAAGTACCACTGTTTTTTCCCCTGCCACTTTTGAATACTAGGCTGTGGTCATTCCCAACTTTATGTTTTATCACGATCCAGGTAGTATAATCTTTATACCATCACCTATGTATGCTCCCTTACTTTTTCTGACTGTGCTTTCTCCCCTCTTGAAATTTAGATTTTCTGTTCCCCATCTGCCAGCCTTTCCCATGAACTCTCAGGCACAGAATTTATTTCAATTTTCTGTAATCTCGCCTTCCAACACCAATAAAAAATCCACCTATCTCTGTGAGGCCCTGCTGACCTTTGCTTCTTATCAACTTGACGTATTTTTATTTTTTGCCTTTAGTTTTTAACATATCTTTGCTTCATTTCTCTGGCCTGGCTTCCTTTTGACCAGCGTTGTACCCTGGCCACCTACTTTTGACTTCTCAGACCCACACCTTCCCCTTCTGTTCCTTTGCAGAGGCTCTTCCACCCCCAGGCTCATGTTCACAGCTCACGGCTCCTGACTTTGTCACCAGGGTCTGCTATCTGCCTAACTGCCTGGGTCCCAGCTCCTCCGGGGCTTGTTCTACCTCTGGGCCCTCCCCCTCCTCCCCCTCTTGCCTGTGCTCCCCAAAGTACTCTTCCCTGACCTGACTGTGCAAAGCAGAATTTCCAGAAGTTGGAAAGCCTCTTTACCTGCCCCACCCCATCGTCTGTCCCTGTGACCCCCTCATTGCAGTGAAGCACTGGAAGGGCTGATTTGCTGGACAGGACTGAGAAATATTTGTGATGCCTCTGGCCTCTGCCAGGCTCAGTGTTTCGTCTCCATTCCCCGCTCCCCACCTTCTCTTTATCAGCTCCTGGAAAACTATTGTGCCCTGCAAAGAGATTTGTGTAATATTTTATTTTGGTAGCTCCAACCTTACAGAAAAGACATAAGAATAGTAGAAAAACCTCCTATAGAATCTTGACCCAGAACCCCATTCAAATTTTGCTCAAGGTCTCTGCAACATCCCTTATAGCAGAAGGTCTACACAGGATCAACCATTAATGTTGTCAGTCTCCCTGTTCTTTCAACCAGCTAGTTCCTTAGTCTTCTCTAACCTCCGTGACCTTGACATTTTTCTCTTTTTTTTTTTTGTGCGGTACGCGGGCCTCTCACTGTTGTGGTCTCTTCCGCTGCGGAGCACAGGCTCTGCACGCGCAGGCTCAGCGGCCATGGCTCACGGGCCCAGCCGCTCCGCGGCATGTGGGATCTTCCCGGACCAGGTCACGAACACGTGTCCCCTGCATCGGCAGGCGGACTCTCAACCACTGCGCCACCAGGGAAGCCCCCTTGACATTTTTGAAGATTGTCAACCAGTCATTTTGTGGAATGTTCTTCAGTTTGGCGTTTCCCGTGTGTCCTCAAGATTAGGCCCCAGTTATGTATTTTGTGGAGGGAGTATCACAGATGCTGGAGTTCTTCCCAATACTTCCTGTCCAGTGGCCCATGATGTCTATTTGTCTTGTAACTGGTGTGAATTTTGATAATGTGATTGAGATGGTGTCTGCCAGGTTTCTCTATTGCAAGGTAACTTTCTTTTTCTTTCTAATTAATCAATACACTGTGGGTGACGTTTTGAGGCTATGTAAAATCTTATTCCTCATCCAGTTTTTACCCACAAGTTTTAGCACACTTCAGCACATTTCTTGCCTGAATTACTCACTACTATGATGGAGATGGTGTTTTTTCCAATATCTTGGTTCCTTCTACATTTATTAGTTGGTTTCCTATCCTCGGAAAGAACTTTCTCTTTCCATTCATTAACTTATTTATTCTTTTATTTATATCAGTGTGGACTCATGGCTTCCTATGTTATTCAACCTGTTGTAATTCATTCTCAGATTATTATTTATTTTGATGCTCACATTGTCCAAGTTCAGCCAATGGAGGCCCCTATGTATGTGAACTTTTGGCATGTCCCCATCATTCTCTTTGACCATTTCTTTACTTACTGTCATAAAAAGGTATTCTAGACTCATCTTGGTTTTTGTTTGACCCAGTCCTGGGGAATCCGTAATTTATATATTTATTTATTTATTTATTTATTCTCTATCTTTCTAACTAGATAGAAAACCATGAGTGCTCACTGATACTTCCAATTCCAATCCAGCATTACAGGTTCATTCCACCTTCCCCCGTCCTATATGTGTACTTCCCGTCTCTGAATGTGAGAAACCTGGGTCCCAGCATCTCCATTCTCCTCACCTGGCGCTATCCCCCTGGTTACCCTTGCTTGGGCCGGCCTCCTTCAGATCACCTACATATTTGGGCCCACCTTAATGGGTTTTTTTGTTTTTTGCTTTTTTTAAGATGTTGGGGGTAGGAGTTTATTAATTAATTTATTTATTTTTGCTGTGTTTGGTCTTCGTTTCTGTGTGAGGGCTTTCTCTAGTTGTGGCAAGCGGGGGCCACTCTTCATCGCGGTGCGTGAGCCTCTCACTATCACGGCCTCTCTTGTTGCGGAGCACAGGCTCCGGACGCGCAGGCTCAGCGGCCATGGCTCACGGACCCAGCCGCTCCACGGCATGTGGGATCTTCCGGGACCGGGACACGAACCCATGTCCCCTGCATCGGCAGGCGGACTCTCAACCACTGCGCCATCAGGGAAGCCCGAGGCTTCATTTTTAAATGGATTCCCAGGATCTCCGTAGATTTCCCATTCTCTGGAAAAGACAATGACTAACTGCACCTGCTTTGAAAGATTCTACCGGGAAGTTAAACACATCATTTCTGCTCATGTTTCTTTAGCCATAGAAAATCACATGACCATGCTTCCCAGGAGCTGGAGAAGGCATCGCTACCACGTGTCTTGAAAGAGGAACATATGAAGCAGTTGGATTGTCCCCCACAGTGTCTTTTGACAGGGGACATCAAGGCCAGTGCTCCGACTTTGGCTTTGCCTTTTGCTACCAGCCTGATCTTGTGTTGTTTCCATTTCTTTATCTGCAGGGCAGAAAAACCTAGCTCATGTGGTTATTATTAAAAAAATAATAAAAGCCCTTTACAAAATACAATACTATAAGAATGCATGAGAGCATCAAAACTACCATTTCTAATAGTAATGTCCACAAATGGCAGATAATCTCCCTGGGAGCTGTGTAACTCAGTGGATTCCATATTTCAGGGGATGATGAGAACATTCTTTTTTTTTTAATTATAAAAGTAACAGATGCTCAATATTTTCCTATATGTTTACTTAACCTTAACCTTTAAATATTTTCATATAGTTAGTTATAAATTCTTTTTAATATCTTTTTTCAAAGCCCACTTATTGTTTTCTAATTAATTAAACATTTATCTATGCCTGGGCATTTAGGTGGTTCTCACATTCACAATATTCATGCTTATTTAACTCTGCTGAAGAGGAGAGAAGAATTCCTTGCTTTCACCATACCAGTCCTGGACCTCAAATTCTCTCCTCGTTCTTCCTCTGTTTTGCTCCGTATTACATGTCTCAGGGTCAGCTGGCTGCTGGCTGAATTCACCTAGTGAAGGCTCTACTAACAGGAGATTGCAGGACAGGGGAAGGAAAAAGCCCAGCTGTTTCTCTCTTTCCACTCTCCCTTGGGTGCTTTCTCAGCAGCAGCCATGGCTTCTCCTCAGCTCCCCTCTCACCAGACAGGCTCCCTCCACATGATGCAAGCCCTTGGCTCCAGTAACACCGTCCTCCTCCTGTCTCTCTTGCCCAGGTGTGACAGTGGCTTCCTGCTGTTGCTAATCTCTGGGTTACCCGCAGCATCTCCAGATTGGAGCTCAGCTCCTCCATCACTTGCATTATGAATTCCAGGCATTAAATTCTCTGTATTGGAAATACTTGAAGAGGTTGGTGTTATCCTGTCTAGACTTTCATTTATTCCCACATTGGGACATTACAGTTACCGTCACATTTTCTTTCTGCCCAATCCCAGCTTGTGATTATGGACTATTTAAACTCAAGAAACAAACCTATTAAAACTAGTTCAAACAAACACACATAAAAGAGGTAACCATTGGAAGAACAAACGAGCAGCACACATTACTCATAAGCAAGAATTACAGCCGGGAATCGCAAAGAAGTACAATTCAAAACTGCCCTCCTTCATCTTTTCTCTCTGCAGAACAGAGTAAACAAACACCACAGAACAGAAGAAACAGAGTACCTCAGAGGAAGTGGTACCCACAGCCCCAGTTCTACCCATCTTCTCCAGCCCAGTGGTCAACATGAGCTAAGCAGATCTCTGTTTCTCCATTTCTTATTATCAAGCCTTGCTTGTTACAGGTGCCCAAACCTCATGCAGTCATCTGTTAGCAGGAGTGGGGTGTGGACAAGGTCACACCCTCTGCTGCTTCCTCAGCTGGGGTAGGGGAGCACCGATTCTCTGAGAAAGGCCATGAGAGGGGCTGGCCCCTTGACTAGCATGTCCTCAAGCCTATTACTTAGTGATACTAAAAGCCATATGGACTTTCTGTTTCTGGTGATGTGGCATATCAGTGCTACAGAGAAACGTCTCCTAATACAGGACACCTAAAACTGCAGGATAAATTATAAAACAACAACAACATCTTTTTAGCTCATGGCTGAGCCGGCAGTAAAGTTAGGAAAACCATTGGGATATGAAATGAAGAAAAAAATTCCTCTATGGATGGGAGGAGTGAGGGAAATGGCTCAAGAGATGTATAGATATGGGCATTGGTGATCTTTTATTATATAAGCTTGGTGGTGAGTATAAGTGCATTCATTTTATTACTATTATTTAAACTAAATTAAATAGGTATGTTTGTTTGCATGTATGATATATTTAATGAAGTAAATAAAATATAAAATTATATAGGTATAAACTGGAAATACTTCTAAATCTCAGTTCATAACTGGCCAAAGCTTAGTTTTGAAAGAATAAAGATTTTAAAATGTATTTCCCTTGTTCTATTTCTGTTATTGCTGCTACAGAAAACCATACACAGCTGCAAATCTCCAGGTTTTTTCTACTCTAATATGCAAATTCTTTGTAGAATGGTTGCTATGAAATGCCTCCTTCTGCTTACTGCTGTGGTAGGAGGTTACTATCAGTTTTCTTACCTTTTGATGAAAAGAAAGTCAAAGAAAGTCAACCTCCTTCCCTGGAGGTCCAGCGGTTAGGACTCTGCACTTTCACTGCCAAGGGCGCAGGTTCAATCCCCAGCTGGGGACTAACAGCCCACAAGCCACGCGGCGTGGCCAAAAAAAGGAAAAAAAAAAAAAAAAGTCATCTGTGAGACTCTTTCTTATGCCTTGAAGGACTTGGTTCCATGATCATTTGCTGGACCAAATCGTCAAGCACACCACTTGGCCATAGCAGCTGTGGATGAAATATGTTCATTTACCATCTCACTAGGCTTTTGCTGTTTAATAATTCCTATTCCAAGTGAACTCACTAGGCAAGATGTGTCCTGGGTCTCTCCATGAATCACTTCATCTTGGTTTCTATTCTGCTCCCTTTGTTTGTAATCTAAATGTCCACCCCCAGCCCCACAAGGTCATTCAACCTCCCATCCAGTCCCCTTTTGTATTTTCAGGAGGCCGTTGCCTCTTGATCTCGCCAATAACTGGAATATCACAGAACCTCTGCTTTTACACTAATTTGTCAGAACAGTGGGTTTCCCATTTTAAGTGTTTATTTTTTAACTCTCTCATCACTCATCTCTGCACTTCTGTTAACGTTAGCCACAGTAGGAAGTCAGGTCAGGCTCTGTTCTCAGTCATGGTCCCTGACTCTTCAGTTTGGGTCTCCAAGTGTCCCTCAAAACATGGCATCTTGGGTTTCCCTGGTGGCACAGTGGTTGAGAGTCTGCCTGCCGACGCAGGAGACGCGGGTTCGTGCCCCGGTCCGGGAGGATCCCACATGCCGCGGAGTGGCTGGGCCCGTGAGCCATGGCTGCTGGGCCTGCGCGTCCAGAGCCTGCGCTCCGCAACGGGAGAGGCCACAGCAGTGAGAGGCCCATGTACCGCAAAAAAAAAAAAAAAACATGGCATCTTTATAATGTCCCTGGGATCAGCCTTCCCCAAGGGTTTACCTCTTGCCACTTGTTTTCATATGGCATTTGCAATCGGGTACTAGAGAGAATCATAATAGCTAGTGAGAGTTGATTGTTAAATATTCAGGAATTTTGTAATCCAGTTGTTAAACTAGTTGCAGCTTGAAATTAGTCATGGTGGGAGCATTTATACCATGGAGATTGGCAAATACTATAAACCAGGGCTTCCCTCGCCTCCCAGAAAGCCAGTTTACCAGCACAACACTGCATTTGGGTAATTAAAATGAAAATAATGAAAATAAAGGAGTATTTTTGTGAACATGGATAATCGGGAAATTTTTATTCTTGAGAACACTTAGAAAATGTTCTTTAAAAGTTTCAGTCAAAAAGTCACCCAAGGGCTTCCCTGGTGGCGCAGTGGTTGAGAGTCCGCCTGCCGATGCAGGGGACAAGGGTTCGTGCCCCGGTTCGGGAAGATCCCACATGCCGCGGAGCGGCTGCGCCCGTGAGCCATGGCCGCTGAGCCTGCGCGTCCGGAGCCTGTTGCTCCGCAACGGGAGAGGCCGCAACAGCGGGAGGCCCGCGTACCGCAAAAAAAAAAAAAAAAAAAAAAAATCACCCAAACACGTAAAGATTTTCTAGAGGAAACAAAAAATGCTAAATGTAAAGGGAAAGAGTCAATAAACTAGACTACCAAAATTTAAAACTTCTTATTAAAAAATATTGTTAAGAAAATGAAAAGATATGCCACAGACTACAGAACATATTATCTAGAATATATAAAAGCTTCTACAAATAAATGAATTTAAAAAGACAGACAATTCAATAATGAAATGGGGAAAATATTAGAATAGACACTTCTCAATAAAAGATCTGCAAATGGCCAATAATCACACGAAGAAAGGCTCAACACCATTATCATCAGGGAAATGAAAATTAAAACCACAATGAAATGCCATTTCACATTTACTAGAATAGCTGAAATCAAAGAATGTGTCCAGGAGGTGGAACAACCAGAACTCTCATACTCTGTTGGTGGAAATGAAAAATGTTGTAACCACTTTGGAAAACTAGTTGGCAGTTCTATATAATGTTAAACATACATCTACCTTTTGATCATGCCTTTCTACTGCTATGCAAGAGAAATTATAACATACCCTCAAAAAGGCCTACACAAGAACTTTTATAGCAGCTTTATTTGCAATAGCCCCAACTGGAAACTACTCAAATGTCCATCAACAGGAGAAAGGGTACACAAATACGTTTATATAATGGAATACGACCCAGCAATAAAAATGAACAAGTCATTTATGCATGCAGTGACTTGTTGAGCGAAAGAGTCAGACACCAAAAGACTATGTACAGTATGCTTCTATTTATATGAAGTTCAAGAACAGACAAAGCTACCCTTTGAAAAAAGAACAGTGGTCACCTTTCAGGGGATAGAGGTAGTTGGGAGTCACTGGAAGATGACAGAAGGCAACTTTCTGGAATGATGGAGGTGGTCTATGTCTTGTTTAGGGAAGTGATTACACAGGTGTATACATTTCTAAAAACTCATTATCTGTGTGTAAATCAACTCAATAACAAGACATAAAAAGAACACAAAAAAGCCCTCTCCCCAAATAGTAACTCAAAGAAGGCAACCAAAATGAAGCAATCTCATCAAGTCTCAGGACAATGAAGAAGTAACATTTTACCTGGTTTAGTGATGGAAAATACATATCATCAGATGATATCACACAGAGCGTCAGACCTTAAGACAAAAAGAACAGAGAACAGAAAGCAATTTAACCTTTTACCATTACACGTTCAGCATGATGGTACACTAAAGCTTTCCACCAATCATTTTATTTCAGCTTAATGGTAACTCAGGAGTAGTAGTTTAATTCCTGGCCTTAAAAAAAAAAAAAAAGAAAAGAAAAGAACAGAAAAGCAGTTTGGCCTGTTTACTCCTATTGGTGGAAATAATAAATCTAATCAATCATCACAGCCTCCCACGCTCCTTGGCTGGCATTAGGCTGTTGACCGACGGTGTAGCCACCAGGCTTGGCAAGCCCTACACCACCAGGCCTGCTAATTGCTGCACAACCCAAGTAGATTTGAAGAGAAGAGGAGAGGAGAGGAGCTAGGGAGTTGAGGGAGTCTGCCTAGGAATCACAGGGATGGCAGAGGCAGCTAAATCAGCATTGCTTAAACTAGATGTGGTTAGTCCTCCCTGCCGTGTCCCCATCAGCAGAAGCAAGATTTAGTGGTCATGGGACGTGGTATCCTCCAGCCCTAGACTTCTGGGTTAAGCTTTGATTTTACTATTCAAGTAAGATAGCTCCGGACTCTTGGCTGCAGTCTGTCTGGCTCTGGGCTCTCGCTTCAGAAACCACCATTCTGATCCCACCCACATCCCAGCATCATGCAGGCTTCTGACCCACTCAAAGCTGAGGCTTGTCTCTCCTTTCAAACCCAGCCTCGTTCTTTAGGCTCAGACCTCCTACTTGAACAGGTGTACACAAGGGAACAGTTGCCTGCTCCAAAATGGAGTTGCCTGAAATAAGTATTACTCAACCTTTTCCTTGAGGATGTAGTTGAATAAACTATGTTTAATGAAAAAAAAAAAAAAAAAAAAGAAGTAAGATAGCTCCAGCCCATCCCTCATTTTGACTGCCACACCCCTAGTACCTTCCTGGACATTTCTGAAAATGCCTGGGTGGTCCCCATGTGTCCTTGAGTCACCTGTGAGCACCCTCTCCAAATCTGGCTCACCTTCTCAGTGCCCTCTGGCATCTGGGGTCCTGGGACCTGCAATTTGAGCACAGCCCACCCAAAGCAGGGTTGTCACCAGGTGTACCCTAAACGAAATGGTTCGTCAAGCTGTCTTGAAGGTGGGGAAGCACAGAGAGGGATTGTAGCACATCCTGGACACAGAACCACACTGGCTATGGAACAGCAGAGTTGCTGAACACCTGGCGTTGGCCTCCCCATCATCACGGAGCCCTTTCCTCAGACCTGGCTTCCTCATCTTATCCCTGGGACCTATGTTTACCTTATTGAATCCCTGCCCCCACTCTGCTCTCCTCTCTCTGTGACAGAGGCTGCCACAGAGGAAATGAAAACCTCATTTCACATGAGAACAAGCTCTCAGTCTCAGAATTGCCTTACTGTGTACAGTACGTTAAGTCCCTTTGTCTTGACAACCCCATTCCAGACCACGTTCTTGCCTCCCTAACCGATACCCCTTTAAACAAAAGAGCGGCACCGGCCTGTCCTCACTCATGACTTCTGCACAAGTAGTCGCCCCTACCCATTAGAGTGAAAAGCAGCCTTCAGTTTCATAAAATAGCATTTTTTTCTTCCCTTTAATTCACTTATTAGACGCTTTGAGTTGATTTTCCTGGTGCCATTTGGGCTAGATACTTGTGGAAGCCCAGCCTTCTCTGGGCCTGGGTTACACCGGAACACAGTGTAACCTGGGTTAAATGAACAGGTAGGAGAGGATACAGCTAATTCGTGCGCTGCCAGCGTGTCCTCTTGCCTGGCTCTGGAGCCATTCTTTGCCTTCTTAGTTTTCAGGCCTGACTTTAATTTCTCTATTTTATGGACGCTGAGAGTAGATGAGCTAGTGTCTGCTTCTGGCACTCAGGGCCTTTCCTCCAGGCCAGCGGGGCCCATGCATACGAACCAAGCCGAGGGGCATCAGCTCTGGGCCGCTGAGATGCCACCACTCAGCAGCCCACGAGCAGCCCACCCATTTGTATTAAATGCTTTTCAGCTGGTCTATCGTTTTCACACCAGCTCTCCTGTCCCATCCAATGTGAGGGTCCCCGTGGAGGAATCAAGATTTTCCTTAACTCATCGAACGCTTCCTGACCACTGTTTTCTGAACCCTGGTTTCCCAAAGCAGGTTTGGAATAAGCTTTACCAATTTTTTTCATGTAAAATAGGAAAACGTCGAGGCCGGTTTCTCTTCGCTCCAGCATCAACCGCCCTTGTTTACACTGCGGCATCCTCCAGGAGGCTTGTGACGCGTAGGTGAAGCTGGGACAGGAAATGGGAATGGGCTTCTTCGTGGCTGTCTGGCTTGGCCAGCCTGCAAGCTTACAGGCTGAGGCCAACCATAAACAAACCTGGATTAGCAGTTTCAAACAGGCTTAGCAAAAAGAACAAATGTTTGTGATAGAAGAAAATAGTACTGATTGGAGCATTTTGCCTTTAGACATTCTCCCATGTCTTTGTCTTTCATTCCTGAGCCTTATACAATAGTTACAAAAATGCCAGGCATGAGCATGAGCCTGTGAATTTCCAAGTTTACTAGCCTACTGTCTTTCTTTCTTCCACTGTAAGGAATTAAGAAACTGGAGCTGAAAATAAAAATGTTCGCTAACATTCTCTACACCAGTGCATCAGCAATGACTTTTCCCCCACTTCCCCCCCACCCCCCGCAAGTAAATAGTGCTGAGAATTGCAGACATCCAGCTCAGCTTAAGGCAACTTTTAAAGCCTACCACCAGGTCTCCACCAAGATAAGCAGGCCCCATGCTGAGATGCTCCACAGTCAGATACAAGATATGACTGGGACTGATGATAGGAAAAGAGGAGAGATGCTTTTACAAAAAGAATATAATTTGGCTCCCTGAGAAAAGGAAACGTAAAATGCAGGCGATGTTCCCTCTTCTCTCCCTTGCTTGCGGCCCTGGGTGGAAGCATTAATAGGCTTAGTGCTTATTAAGGTGAAATCAAAAAGAGAGAAAGACAGAGGAACTGCCTGAACAAGATTACTAGAGACTCAAAGTTTGAGAGTTTCCAGCTGGCTCATTTATTTCAAGAAGGAAATTTAAGGAGTGCTGGAGCCCCTTTCTACCTTCATTCAGCTTTAAAAGGAAGAAGAAAAGCAAGAAATGTAGAAGGTGTGATCCAAAATGATGGAAACTGTTCCATTTTTCACTTCAACAAGAATTTATTTTACTTATCTTTTGAATTTTATTTTATTTATTTTTTTAGACAGCACATTCTTATTAGTTATCCATTTTATACATATTAGTGTATACATGTCAATTCCAATCTCCCAGTTCATCACACCACCACCACCACCCCCACCCCTTTCCCCCCTTGGTGTCCATACATTTGTTCTCTACATCTGTGTCTCTATTTCTGCCCTGCCAACTGGTTCATCTGTACCATTTTTCTAGGTTCTACATATATGCGTTAATATACGATATGTGTTTTTCTCTTTCTGACTTACTTCACTCTGTGTGACAGTCTCTAGATCCATCCACATCTCTACAAATGACCCAATTTTGTTCCTTTTTATGACCGAGTAATACTCCATTGTATATATGTACCATATCTTCTTTATCCATTCGTCTGTCAATGGGCATTTAGGTTGCTTCCATGACCTGGCTATTGTAAATAGTGCTGCAATGAACATGCGGGTGCATGTGTCGTTTTGAATTATGGTTTTCTCTGGGTATATGCCCAGTAGTGGGATTCAACAAGCATTTACTGAATGCTTATTACATGCCCAGCACCATGCTTGAAATGGGAGCCGTTAAAGACTTAATCAACGGAATATTACTCAGCCATAAAAAAGAATGAAATAATGCCATTCGCAGAAACATGGATAGACTTGGAGATTATTATACTAAGTGAAGTAACTCAGACAGAGAATGAAACTATCATATGGTATCATTTATATGTGGAATCTAAAGAAATAATGATACAAATGGACTTATTTACAAAACAGAACTAGACTCACAGACATAGAAGACAAACTTATGGTTACCAAAGGGGAAAGGAGGGGTGAGGGATAAAGTAGGAGTTTGGGATTAAAATGTATATACTACTATATATACAATAGATAATCAACAAGGACCTACTGTATAGCCTGGGGAACTATACTCAATACCTTGTAATAACCTATAATGGAAAAGAATCTAAAAAAAGAACATATATATATATATATATATATATATATATATATATATATATAACTGAATCCCTTTGCTGTACACCTGAAGCTAACACAATGTTCGTAAATCAACTATATTTCACTACAAATTTTAAAAAATAGACAATCATAGATTCTGCACTTAACGTCTTTATAACTTAATCTCTGTAAAGATGAACCAGAGCTCCTTGTGAAAGAAGGCTTTCCACTTTCTGGACTGCTGAGACAGTCGGACCCTACCAACAGTTAAAAGGTCCTGTTGTGGGTCATTTCTGAGTCTCTGCAATGGGGTAGCAGTGAGTTTAGAATCCAGTTGACCCATTCTAATTTTGGAGTTGTTTATCTTTGCCTTTTTTCCCCCGACATCCTACATCTGAATTGTTTACACCACATTGGCATCACTTATGTAGAACGCTAACCAAATTTGTTTCCCACATTCGAGCTCAGTGTCTCCATATGTGTTGTTATAGAATCATCTGGTTCTAAGTCACTCAGACTCTCTTGGCAGAGGCTCAGGGCAGTTGAAAGCTAGTACGTGCTTGTTTCAAGTCCTTCTGGTTCAGGACTCCCTGTCTGTCAGTCCAGGGTATCTGCTTAGTATCTCTACATGTTATATCTCTAAAGATGCCTTGTTGAAAAAAAAATCCCTGGGTATACTCACCAGCATAGCAGTCAGTCTCTTCCAGTTATTTGGCTTTGTTTTATGTTGAATGAATACAAAGCTTTCAGAAATAGTGTGTATTTTAATTCAAGTTCAGAGCAGACTGACGTCAGGAAGATCTGCTAGAATTCTTCCCTTTGAAAAGGAATCTGGCTATGTGATACTACAAGCAGCTGTAGATGGCCATGGTATTCATGTTGTCTCTTTTAAGTGTGTGTGTATGGGGGGCGGGGGTTGGGAAGTTGGAGTGGAAATGAAACTAGACATTTCTGCAGAAATTAAGCAATTACTATTCACTGATATAATGTCAATTCATAAGTGACCCCTTCATAGCATCAAAGCACATCACTTGGAAATTAAAAAATCACCACCTCACTGAGCAAGCAGATGTATTTACTTAGGTGAAGTATCCGAGAGTCCTGTGACCCTTCCAGCTGACCCAGACTGCCAAAGACAGGGCTCCACGCGCCCATCAGCCCGAGGAGGGACTCAGGAACCTCCATCGCCTACAACCCATGGGTTCTGACAGCAAAGTGAATCACTCACTTCTGGGGAAGACAATGACTTGTTTACTTTTCACTGAATTGAAAATTGAAGATATTTCATAATAGGATCTGGGAAAAATTGACAGATGTTTCATTCTACTGTGTTCTTCTGGCAGGTCTACAAGATATAATGCTGAGAAAGGCTAACAAATCAAGATAGGTATGAAAAGCTTAGGGACAAAATTCATAAAAACTCGAACGGCAGGAGTTTCTCTAGCTGCTCAGATATGAAATTTCCTTATTTTTGATGCTTCCAGACAAGCTAATATAAACTGTAGATCTCACTTTTACTCATTTCTCCTCTCCTCTTCTTTTCCTCCTTCTCTCCTTCATTTCTGCTCTAATTTTTCCAGTCTAAGAATGTCTAAACCTAGAATAGGAAAACGTATTACCTAAATTACTCAAAAAGGATGATCACATGAATACATAACCACAATTTTGAATGTAGCTTCAGCTTGAGGTCTTGTTCACTTGGCCCAAGGAAAGGTACACAGGAACAAAGCTTGGGATGCTTTAAAATAACAAATTCATTTTGCCAGGGACAAGCACTGAATGGAAAGCTTTTAGCTTATTTTCTTTTTCTTCCGCCCCAGATTTTTGAGGTGTTAATGAACTGTGGTACTGAGTAGAGGAACAGTGGTGCAGACTTCGTGTTAGTGATCTGTTACTTTGGACCACTGTCATTATCACAGTGACTATAATCCCAGTTGTCATAGCTATCTACCACTGCATAACATCACCCCAAAATGCAGTGGCTTAAAACAACAAACCCATTATCTCACAAACTCCGCTGGTCAGGAATTTGGGAGTGGCTCAGCTGGGTCTGGGTCTGGCTCAGGATCTCTTGTGAGGTGGCAGTAAGGATGTTGACTGTAGCTGCAGAGAGGGAAGGTTTGACTTGGGCTGGAGATTTGCATCCAAGATGGCGCACTCATGTGGCTGCTGGCAGGAGGCCTCGGTTCCTTACCCTGTGGAATTCTCCACAGGCTGCCTGAGAGTCCTCATGCCATGGCAGCTGGCTCCCCCCAGAATGAAAGCTTCAAGTGAGAGAGGGAAAGAGAGCAAGCATGAAGCCACAGACTCTCTACAGTCTAGTCTCCAAAGTCACATACTATGTGCTTTATTTTATTTGTTGGAAACAAATAGCAGAGTCCAGCCCACACTTAAGAGGAATTAGTCTCCATTTCTAAAAGGGTGGAGTAGCAAAGAATTTGTGGACTTATCTTAAAATCACTTCACTGGTTGAGTAGAATTTCTAATTTGTGCAGTTGTTAGGGAGATATCAACAAACACCATGCATTAAAATGAAGAAGAAAAGGAAGAAAAAAACAGAAAACATTAACTCTATTCCTGTCATTCTTTATCCTGTCATTCACTTCCATCTGAAACCCCATCCCCATCCCTTAAGCCATTCTGACATTGCTCACGGCTTTAACTAACTTCTCCCTAACTCCAATTGTTGATCTTACAATCGTTGAGATATCACAACATTCTTAACTTCTTAGGAAAAAGGGCCCAACATAGGCAGAGCACCAGGTACCCTTGATGCCTAGAGTCATTTGAGAGCTGAAAATCTATGAATTCAGAGGACAAGCTAATGTGATATGTAAGGAGGAGAGAAATTCTCCAGTTCTCCCACGTTTGTGATCTTCTCTTACCTGATGTCTCCTAGTGTTCTGCGAGGCTTCACTAAGGCCTCCCAGAGGATTCCCTTAGTTCCTTCTAATGACAAGAGCAGGCAACCTCCGTGGGGTCAGCATATCTGCTTTCTCACTCATCTCTCCTTCTGCAGCTCCTCTGAGCTTCCTGGGGGCAATGCTTCCAGCCTCTGTTGAGGAATAATCATGGTACTACATCACTCTTTGCCCATTATTATCCAGACTCTGCCCATGGACATCTTCACATCCCACCAGGAAATCTGTCCTGATCAGCCATTCACTGACTTCCTTTCATGCTTACAACAGGCAAGAAAAGTGGCTCCAGGGACCAGCAGCTCACACAGTGCAGCCAGTCGTAATGGCCTTATCACTCGGCTACCTGCTCTTCCTTCCCAAAGGGAACACCAGTTAGTGTATGTGAGCCAGAGAGTCTGGCTGAACCATCCTATTACTGTTTTATGTAAAGCACTTACCGAATTCCTAGAGGGAAGAGGAGTCTCCAAGGGGGCCTTGTCTCATTAAACTGTTGCTTGCTTGCCAAGCAGCCAGAGAGGATCTGAGAGGTGGTGAGCAGAGAGGCAAGACCTTTGGGGGGCTTGCTGATGCTGATGTGCTAAGCTTTGGGCACATGGGCCATGTAAAGGGGAATAACCTCAGAGGGGGAAACGAGAAATGTGCTTTTCTCCTTTGTCCCCTTTAATGAGGTAGAAGAAGAAACAAAGACATTTTTATCGAGTGATAAAAATACACCCAGTATCAAAGTTTCTAGGTCCGTGTACCTAAAAACTCTTTATGATTTGTTCTTTCCTTTCTTTCTTTCTTTTTTTTTTTAAATAAAGAAAATTCTTCTTCTGTCTCTGATCTATAGAATTCTCTACTTAGCCCCAGATAGATAAAGAAAATGGCTTCTGAAAATGTGGTCTTTTAAAAGCCTGGAGAAGAAAGAACAGAAATTTCTTTAAAAGGCTTCTGGCCATGACATCTTTCAACTCTGGTTTATAGGAACCATTCACAGGAACCCTCTGGAAGATGGCTTTTTGCTAAGACAGCACCACAGAAAACAAGCTAGCTCCCAGGTTGACAGGATGCTGTCTGCAGAGAACTTGGGGATTGCATTTGCAAAGCTCTCCAGAGCAGACTGATGCATCTGGATGCAATGTATACTGGGTGTCAAATCATTGGGGACTTCATTCTATTGCCAAGGCTAAGTCTGCAGAAAGACGAGAAGGAAGCCCTCGGCACTGTGGAGGACAGTTGGGGTAGGATGATTTCTGAATCTCATTCTGCTCCAGAATGGGGCTGGCAAAATTCTACTCCCCCTACCCCCTACCAAGCTGCTCAACACAGGGGGAGTCCAATTCTCCCTTCTCTAATGTGGGAGGTTTAAGTAAACATTTACACTAGGCAGTCTGGGGAGGGGTGTGTGTGTGTGTGTGTGTGTGTGTGTGGTAGTACGTTGTGCCCGTATAGTAGCACCACTTTCAAATATCTGAGAACTCCTGGATATCTATGACCTCAGAAACATCAGGCTGTACTTGGAACAAAATGCTTTGTTGATTTTCCTTTCCCAGGATGTAATTTCTTCTTTTGGTGATGGTGCATAGAAGCACAGTAATTAGGGCTGAAGAGCCATAGTCCTTAGGGCTGAAAGCAAATATTCACTTGCTTCTTTAGGGCATTTAGTAGAACTCTTTTGCCCCACCCACTTTGAAGGGAGCTGTGGCCATCTGACTTGCTTTGCTCACTAAAATAAGGATGGAAATAATTGTACCATCTCCTGTTGAAGCTTTAAGAGTTACTACCTAATTCACCACCTCTTATTTACCTGACAAGGTGACTGGCAATGGTCAGGTGATGGTGGCTTCGAAAATGGAGATGACTTGGAGCAAAGCCCCTGTCAGCCATCGATGGACATATAAGGAGAGTGAGAAGCAAGTGTTTACTGTCATAAGCTACTAAGATAATTGCCTTGCTTGTTAGCGCAGCACAACCTACGCTGTTCTACTGGACTCTCACAATCCCTTCTGGGAAGAGGGGAGATTCTAGCTGGAAAGAATCTGTGTTCGTAGCTTATAGAAACACCTCTCTAGATGAGGGTTTGAAAAAGTCCTTCTCACTTCCAGTCCAGGGAAATATATATTATCGAGGATGTAGGAAAGAACCAAGTTTCCATAAAACTTTAGCTATATATGATTTTATTGTGGGAGAAGAGAGAATTAACCAATTTTTTCCAGTGCTTTATTAAAGTTTATGATGAAACTGATCTGCCTTTCTTCCTAGGCCCGTGGGCAACCTATAACCCCTATAATATATATACATATGCTACTCCCACTTTTTATCGGAATGTATTTTATCCCTTGAACAGGATTGGGTTGTAAGATCATGAGCTAATCACGCTTCAACAGTGATGAAACCTGGCAGCACTCTTGTCTAGAGCATAATTATTTTCTTAATGAACTCTTACATCTGTCCTCTGCAGGAAATACTTTGGAAAAGATCTACTTCAGGACCCTTAAGACTAAACAAAGTGTTGCAGGAAGTGGCCTATCACAATTTTATTCTCATCCAATGAGAGGTAGGAAGTACAGTGTGTGTGGAGTCTCTATAATAAGGTTCCGTATTCAAGATATGATTGCTTTAAAAATAGGCAAAACCCTTGGATATTCACGGAATTATCAGCCTGAGTTTCCTAGAGCAGAGCTTAAGGCAGGGTTTAAATGCTAAGGCTTCACCGGGGGTATACAATTCCAGGGCACAGAGAGTAAGGCAAGGGGAGCAGACAAAGCAAGTCAAAGACAGTGGTTTCTGAGGCAGCCACAGCTTCCTGAGAAAGCACAGCTGGTTGCTCCAAGGGCTCTGGAGGTGCTGTGAGGAGCCCCTGGGCCTCAGAACGTTCTGTTGAGGGGAGAACAGGAGTAGTGTTTTTCCGGTGGTTTCTTTCTGCCTCCTCTGCCACTTACTGGTCAGGTGTGGTCTCTCTGGGTATCACCCCATCCCTCAGCCCCCAAACACACACTGCCAGGCTGTGTCACTCAGCCCTTCTGGGAGAGGGCCAATGCCTAGCCTCGTGCCCTGGAGTTTCATTAGTGCCCCAGAATGGGGAGGACCTGAGCCTTTATGCCTCTAACAAGTTCTGTATAGGGCCTGAGCTGCTGCCAGTGGTGATAGGAAACAGGGCGGCATCAGCCAGGGCTCTCCACTGAGCAAAATCCAAGACCTGGGGACATGTGGGGCAGAGCGAACTTGGGAGATGAATAAACTGAGTCCATCAGTGGTATTTGGTATCTAAGTAAAAGAAGTATATGTCTATGTGGAGACCATGATTAGAGTCCTTGAAATTTTCTTATATGTGGGCAGTTGAATCCTTGTAATTATAGATGATTGCCAACTTGTTTTGGAGGGCTGTGGACCTTCTCAGCAGAAAGCAGCTGGGATAAGGTTTAAGATTAAGGTATTACAAGCTGTTTCAGAGCTAGTATACCTCGAATGTCCAGATTGCTAGAAATCATGGGGCCCAGTTAGGCTACTGGAAACTTTGAGAAGGTGAGATCTGAGTCAGTTCTGCAAGAGTGCTCACTAAGTCCTCTGTGGCAAACTTTGCAAAGACAGAGGGCCAGAGAGGGCACTCATCATGCTACAACCAAGTGGGGCTTGCTAGCACACACGCATGCACACACTCAAATAAACACACAAAACCAAGGCATTAGGTTACTGGGCACTGAAATAATTTGAATAGTAGGTTATGCCTACTTGATACCAGAAATCTTCCAAATATCCAAACTGTGGGTATCATATACAGCAATGAGTATGACTTCTTAGAGTGCTTTCCAAGATGCAAGATGATCTGGAAGTAAAGGTCTGTACGGTCAAGTACGTTTGGAACTGCTATGTGCATTGCCTTGTCTTGGAACACTTAAGTAGCGTGAAGGCTCCAAGATGTCTTACGGTAAAGCAGCCTGTGTAACCTAGCCTTTCCCATACTTATTTCATCACGCACCACTCCTTTTTGCATAACAATTATCCACCTTCCAAGAAACTTGAAATCCTTGGAGAACACTTTTTTAAACCCTTTTAAGAAAGGCAGTGTGGTTTGGTAGGAATTCAGGTGGCTGAGAGCCTGAGAACCGTGCCCTAGGACTGCTTTTGACATTAATGCACTGTGACAAGAAAATCGAATCACATAACCACACCCTTCCTCAGTTTCCTTGCTTTTCAAATAGAGGTATGTTACAAGGTAATATGTAGTAACAAGGCAGGATGTTACAAGGTCAGCAGAGAGACCAGATGAAGGAATGGTTGTGTTTTGGAAAATCAAAAGGAAAGAGAAAACAAGGGAACGCTCTACTCTTGAAATGAACGTTGTTCTCTATGGTGGATTCAATAAGAACCCTCCTTTTTTTTACAAATGACTCCTGTGCTGATCGGAGCAGATTTGGCCTTTGCCAACAGGCTCTCACAGAGCTCTGTGAGTGCAGAGCCAAGAAGAGCAGATGTTGAGTGGTTGCCAGAGTGAAATGAGGAAGCCCCGCTGCCAGCTTCCCCCCAAAAATGTAGGTGCTTAGACCATATTATCCAAAACCAGTTCTTTGAAGGCACTAAGTGCTGAATAAATATCACTAAAATACGTGTGTGGGGGCTTCCCTGGTGGCACAGTGGTTTAGAGTCCGCCTGCCGATGCAGGGGACATGGGTTCGTGCCCCAGTCCGGGAAGATCCCACATGCCGCGGAGCGGCTGGGCCCGTGAGCCATGGCCACTGAGCCTGCGCGTCCGGAGCCTGTGCTCCGCAACGGGAGAGGCCGCAACAGTGAGAGGCCCGCATACCGCAAAAAAAAAAAAAAAAAAAAAAAAAAATACGTGTGTGGATTCTCTGCTTTGGAGCTAGGAAATGAATAATTGAGTTCAGGGTCCACCCCATCACATATCTCTTCCTGCATGTGCATATCTTCCTGTATGTTCCTTCTGGGTAGAAATGGAAAGAAGAGAGTGTAAATCACAAACCCCTAGAATGGCAGAAAAGGAAGGAAATCTGGGGCACATCGTCTCCTCTCTCCGCTTGACAGAACAGTAAATTGAGACCCGAGGGCTACACCAGCCAATCCCGGTCAAGATGACGATTGCGGGGTGGAGCTGGACAGTTCCCCTCATCCCAAGCCAGTCCTCTGCCACGACACCATGACACCACAAGTCTCATTTCTTCCTCCCCAGTGATCTGAAAACATGACTACTGGAGACCCACTAGCGTTTAAATATAAATGAACCACAGGGCACGTTTGTTAGGATTGCATAAAACCTCCAAAGAGCAGCTGTACAGCAAAGCAGTCTACCTACCATTTAAGCTGGCTTTTCTAGAAGAGACTTATGTGGAAAGTCCTGGAGAGATGGGCTGAATCAGGCTGGGTTCCTTAGAAGCGGAGCCTGACACAGGGTAGGGCAGGCAGAGAAGCTTAGTGACGGTGTGGTTTGGTAAGGCCCTGCCTTGGTCTGATCTATGGGAGAAAGGTTCTGGAGCACATGCCACACAGGACAATTGTCCCCTTTTAGGCAAGGAGGTCGGCTTTCTCTATGCCCGTGTGTATCAGGCACTGGCAGTGGGCCTCTAGAGAGGGTGCGTATCTTCCTGGGCAATGCAGCTCCTGTCCTCTGAGGGTGGTTTTCTGGAGAAGAGGGCAGCTATGGGTCATTAGCACAGTAAGTGGGATCGGGGCACCAGCTGGTTAAGGGGATCTGGGCCCAGGCCCCTGCCCCCCACTCCCACCCCATAGCATCTACTGCAGGAGCAGAGTGTGGATGCGGGAGAGAGAAGAAGGTTTAACAGGGCAGAGAGAAAAAGTCTGGTCTATTGTCATTCCCTTGGACATGGGCGTTTGCTCAGACCCTTCAAGTCTGGACAGAAGAGGCAATCAAGTGATACCATCAGAGGAATGTGTTTTTCTTTGTTTCTTTCTGTGGTCATGGTCAGAGAGCTAGGTCCCTCTCAGCTTCACATTTCCTTTAGGGTTTCTCCTGCATTTCAATTGTAATGATCTAAGCAAAGTCAACAAGAAGAAGGACAGGTGTGATGATATCTCTTGATGCCTTGGCAGCCATCCTTGACCCTCACGCTCCTCAGAGAAGCCATCCAGAACTTTCCCATTCTGCAGAGTGACAGGACAACAATGGCTAGTACTCATGGAATAAAAATGGGGAGTGGGACACTCCTACTTTGATAAATTGGAAGTGTTTTTCTCGTGCCCCATCTCAGTTCTCTTTGGTATGTGAACTTGTGGTTCCAGGACAAATGAGATGGCAGTGTTAATTTATTTGCACAAAGGTCTCTAGAATTTATTTGTCAGAAGGTCTCTAAAAAACAAACACATTCTTGTCATACTGGGGAGAAAATATTAATTCTTTGTTTTGGAGAGCTTGAGCCATGATGCTGTGGTATAACGTTTTATTGATGGGAAAAGCTTTAGGGTGATTCTTGCCCAGCTTCTTCATTTTAAAGTGGAGGAAACTGAGGCCCAGAGAAATGGAAATGATTTAACCGAGAGCACAGAGTTAGTTCATGGCAGAAACTGTAAGCAGCATTAAAAAAAACAAACAACGACAAACCAGTGAGGCTTCTATTGGGCACCAAAACGCCAAAGCTTGTGCTGGGAGCCAAACATACCAAGTTGACTAGGACTCAGTGGGTCCCTCCAGGAAGGCACAATGCAGTAAGCACTTTACAGCATGTGCTCCATTTGAAGTACACAGAGGTTCCGGGGGGATCCTGGGAATCCGATACCATAAGATCGACCTGGGGAATTTAGGGGAAGTCTTTTCAGAGGAGGGGATATTTATGTTGAGTCAGATTTTGAAATTCATGAACGGGAGAACGAAGAAGGGTAAAGAAGACACCCCCACCATATGCACAGGCTGAATGAAGGCAGAGAGAGGGGAAGGAATGGCACTTTTCAGCTGAAGGTACAAGTGAATCTGAGTAGCTGTACAGGAGTGCTGGAAGGGACTCCAGGCGAGAAATGGTGTGGGGGCCCCAGGTGTAGAAATTAAGCCCAGAAGGTGAGGTAGGAGAGAAGGGAATGAAGACTGAACTCCCAAAGCACACTTGCCCTATGAGCAGTGATTTGAAGAGCCAATATTAGGACCTCTTAACCACAAAATCTCTCTCTGATCCTATCCAGCATCCTTTTTAGTCACCGTGCTTAAAAGTCACTGTTAGGATGTATTCCTTTGGGTATTGAAGATGTCTTTGCCTTAAGTAAGCCCTATTAAAATGTCATGCCCCCGAACGAGATAAGAATAATCCGTCAGGTAATACCTCCAGAAATTTGTTGACAACTAAATGACAGCTAGCTGAAAACAAGACCTGGAGGAAAGAAAACAGAAGAGGCACATGCTGGGAGGGAGTTGGGTGCTGAGGGAGGAGAAGGTGCTGAGAAAGGGGGATTCAAAATTGTGCCTGTGGCTGACCCTTCCTGAGAATGGTATGTGCAGGCCAGATATGGGGTCAAAGTGAACTTTATCTGAACTTGAGACTGATGGGTGGTGCCCAGAACCCCAGTTCTGAAGGGGAAGTAACCTGTGTAGACAGGAAAGTGTCCCTTCAGCCAGTGGCTTAGGGAATGAGAGTGCAGCTTCTCAATATGCCCACCTGATTTGGTTTGCAGGAGGAAAGAGGGAGGGCTGGCTCACATAGACTCTAGTTTCCCTTCTGCTTACAGGGAAACGTGATGAATGTAACTCCAAATTTGGATATTCTTAGACTCTGTTGGGAATCTGCAAACTGCTATAGCATTGACATTAAACTTGCTTCAGTCATCTCCACGATATGCATTGCACTTATCTCCAAATTTGGATGATATTGTCTGCCCATTCGATAGTAACAAAAATGTCACATGACTATTAAGTGGCAGAGCAAAGCCCTGAAGCCATTTCTGTTATTAAACCATGAGTAATATCTGCCAGTAGTAGCCAACCCCAAGATGGCGTCAGTATTCATGTCTGTGTTAGAGACCCCTCCCGCAAAGAATAGGGCTGACCTATGTCACCGTTAGGATACTGCAGAAAGGATGGAGTGTGATTTCTGAGGCTGGGTCGTAAAAGACAGTGTGGTTTCCAGCGTGTGTTCTTGGATCACTGGCACTGTGGGAAGCCAGCTGTTGTATCACAAGGATTCAGGCAGACTAGGCTAGACCAGTGTGGTTAAGACCTAACATCTCCTGCCAACGCCCATGTGAGTAAATCAGCTTGGTAGTGGATCCTCTGGCTCCATCAAGCCTTCAAATGACTGCACTCCCAGCAGATATCTTGACTGCCACCTCATGAGACACCCTCAGCCACTCTCAAATTCCTGACCCCAAAATACTATGGATGATAAATGTTTATTGTTTTAAGCCTCAAAGTTTGGGGGTAATTTGTTACACAGCAGCAGACATCTAATATATTGCCTAATACAATGAAAGTTGGGATAAAATGTAGGAGGACCCTGAGAACCAATACATATTACTTTAGACTATAGGAAGGATATGGATTTCTTTAAATTTGTCACAATCCTAAAAGGTCTATCCAGTGATCTAGTGGCCTGGATGGGCCAGCAAAATAACAGGGGAATGTTCTGTAGATTTATTCCTCACCAAAATGACAGGTAGATATAAAGGAAAACCTGTTCAGACAGGCACTGTCGGTCTGATATGCAAGGAAAACTATTGGAGTTACACTCAGATGAAAAATGAAGGGAAGCAATAGTCCCATGGAGAGTCTAGAGACTTAAGTGGTATTACTGTGAACCTGATTGACTTCTTGCTTTCTCAGAAAATGGGAAATGAAATGAAAACTGGGGGGTGAATTACCCCTAGGGAGATGTAGCAGATTTAGTGAGAGCATGATTAAGATAGCACACCCTTGGGGCTTCCCTGGTGGCGCAGTGGTTGAGGGTCTGCCTGCCGATGCGGGGGATACAAGTTCGTGCCCCGGTCCGGGAGGATCCCACGTGCCACGGAGCGGCTGGGCCCGTGAGCCACGGCCGCTGAGCCTGCGCGTCCGGAGCCTGCGGCGGGAGGGGCCACGACAGTAGATAGCACACCCTCACCCTAACTAAAACCATGAATTTGGCTAATTCACTCCTCCTGCCCCTCTAGGTAATATTCCAGCTGACCACAATAGAGACAGCTCCATTTAAAGAGTATCCTTAGACAGAAGAGAAAGAGCATAGACCTCATGCGTTGATTCTCATGGTGCGAAAGGGAGGGAGGCACACAAACAAAGGCAGCTGGTCAACATTCCTTCTAAATTTAATAAGAATACCCTTTTCATGTGCTCTGGTGTGATTACCAATCATTCTCTCTCACTTTTCCTGCCAGAGATATGTGATCCAAACCTGGCCAATCAGAATAAATATTTATGAGACAGGACTGATAGCTTCAAAGATGGGCATGTGGTTGAATCTGGGCCAATCAGTCTTCCCTGGAGCTTCTCTGCCAGTGCTCGGAAAAGAAAATGCTCTTTTCTTAGCTGCGTTGCTAAACAGTAGAATATGTCTTGAGTTGGCAGCAGCTGTCAGGGCAGTCACTTGTAGAGAGCTTAACCAATAGATGGAGACTTGAAGACATCAGGTGAGATCCCAGATGATCCTAAAACTGCATTGCCTTTGGACTTTTCAGTGATATGAACAAATAAATTCACTTTTACACTAAGCTAGTTTGAGTTGAGTGTCTATCGTTTGCAACCAGTAAGTACAAATCAATTCATTACTACAGGAAACAGGAGAGTTCACAAGATAGTCTCTTAGAGTCTTAGAGAAATAGAAGATGGCATAGTTCTTCTGGAAGAAAAAGAAAACCTGCAAAAAAAAAGGAAGATCAAAGAAAAGATGGTAAGACAGCTGAAAAGTTGAAAAGTGACCTGGCCGAGCATAGAAAAGAAATGGAAGAGAAAACTATTGCAAAGAAGAAAGTCACATAAAGAAAATACAAACAGCGAAAGGAAATCGAATGCAAACATTGTTAGAGGCATGGATAACAAGCCTGAGGGAATTATCACTTTAGAATCACAATATAATTTAAAAAATAAAGTGTCATCAATAAAATGAAAAATACGAAATGCAGACAAAAGATAATCATATATATATATGTATATAAATATACATGTATTTTTACATGTATAAGATAGCTGTTTATTATATATATTACAGATATATGGCTGGTGTTCATGAATAATAATAATAGCTAATATTTATATAGTACTTACTAAATGTCTGGCATTTTCTAAGGCTTTTATTACCTCATTTAATCTTTATAAAAGCTGTATAAAGTAGGTCTCCAGTTCATGGGTGTTATGGACTGAACACCTGTGCCCCCTCACCAAATTTACATGTTGAAACCCTACCCCCACCTGCACCTAGTGTGGCTGTATTTGGAGATGAAGCCTGTAAGGGATTAATTAAGGTTAAATGAGGTCATGAGGCTGAGGCCCTTAATGGATTACTATCCATTAAGAAGAGACCCCAGAGGGCTCTCTCTCTCTCTCCACCATGTGAGCACACAGTGAGAAGACAGCCATCTGAAAGCCAGAAAGAAGATGCTGATGAGAACCCAACCTCGCTGGCACTCTGATCTCAGACTTGCAGTCTCCAGAACTGAATTTCTGTTGTCCAAGCCGCCTAGTCTATGGTATTTTGTTATGGCAGCCCAAACAGACTAACACAATAGGTGAGGACGACAAGGCCCAAAGAGGTTAAGTAACTTATCCAAGGTCACTTAGAAGGTAGGCAGCAGAGCTGAGATTTGAAACCTGAAGTCTCAAATGTTCTCAACTGCTATGCTATACAGCCTCTCATATGTGATACAAAACAAATGGAGTCTTAAAATATTCAGAGATATAATTTAAAAAATTTTATTGAAATGTTAGCAGTAATAGTGAAATATGGCATTTACTGTGTGTCAGGCTATACAAAATAGCACACAGTGTCAGCAGAAAAACTGATAGAAAGTGATCTACATCAAAGTAACTAGTGATAAAGTTTAAAAACAGAATCTTGTGGCATCCAAGCAAATCATAAGAAAAAAAAAAAATCTAAGAAGAAAAAAAATATCTAAGTGACCTTAAACTTCTCCATAACATTTAATGATAAACTACAGTTGAGCACTCATGTGAAAAATCCACATGAAAAATAATTTTGATTGTTTTATGTTTATGTTTACCTTAATTTACACTTTTGGTCCAAATATATTGACATATTATATGAAACTACATCTAATGTTTAATTCTTTGTCTCACTACTGTCAATATAATACAACTTATATGAAAATCTCAACTATATAAATATAATGTGATTTGGCTTAAGTACAAAAAATAAATACATAATACTTTGTAAGTTACGTATGTCTCTTATTACTCATTTATACATCAAAACACATCAGTAGGAGCAAAAACAATTATATTCACTTGTCTATGATAGTTCCCAACTTTTAGCCATATAAAAAAACTATAGTTTTACATATTTTTCAGTTTGGTATTATGAAGGTATATTTATCAGGGTAGGAAGACAAAGAGAATTTCATTTAACAGTTAGCATTTATAACAAATATTTAGGCACAGGGTAAGTGAGTTTTTGTTTTACTGTCGCCAGAGACCTCACCAGACTGAATAACATAATAATAATAATGAGATGGAGAGAAAGAGTAGGATGCTAATTTCCTTACAAGTTATAATAAAACATCAATAAACACTGTTTAAAGTTAAAACAGGGAGTTTTTTCCCTTTTAAATGATTTTGTCTCTTCATGTTATCCATAATCTTCACTTTCAAATTTTAGGCATCTTTTAGATATGTTAAAAAATTTTATCTAAAGATGAATGTTTTGTTGTATTATATTTGGTTATATTCTGCTAACATTTATAAAAATTAAACTTAAAACATTTAATACAAATAGCTCGTATAGTAACTTCATTTTTGTGAAACATGTCTCCCACCTCCTTCTATCTGTATGTGAATCACTGGAATTATGGTCCCTAAAATTCCCTGCTGCCTCTGTTAGAGGCTATTTCTTACTTAGCTCTTTGTACACTGTATGCTTGCTTTTTCTTTTCCCCACCAGCAGCAATCGTTTTCCCCAAAATAAATAAATAAAACGGCATGTGTATATATGTGTTTAGAGAAAACAAAGACAATCAGATTAGCTTTGCCTACCATGGCACGGTAATTACTTGGTGATTTGTTGAATTGGGGTTCGCTGGCTTGATGAGATCAGCCTATGTCACCTATTTAGATTCTGCTTGAGGTGACGTGCATCATCCTTGCTGATTTGCATAGCACCATATGTTGCTCAGACTGGATCTTTGCACGGTATGAAATAATTCCTTTTGACAGGAAAACCACTATTACAGCAGGTAGGCCAAACTGGGGGAAAACTGTAATCAAATTAAGGAAGCAGTAATCATACAATTAGGTTTACCCCACCACCAAATGCCGGCACTTATCTGTTCAGGATATCTAGAGAGCACTTGGTTGGGAATGGCTTGAGGGCCACTTAGAACATTACTGCAGTGTGAATGTGAGACCTCCTGAAGGTTCTTACTCGTAATCTGTTTAGTCCTTATTGGTGGCATTAAGTCCCGAGTTTTGCCGTACTTTGAAAAATGAACATTTCGGGCCATGCCTCAAAACCCGAAAGTATAGCCCCAGGATGAAGGATGCAACTACAAATTGGCTTTTCTGTTTAGCCTGATGGGCTCATGCATTAGTTTATTAGTCACATGTTTAAATTTTAGTGACACAGGTTAATGTTTATTTATCTGGCAGAAAGATACAGTTGCACACTCTGGGATATAATGTTCAGATGATTCTTCCTACCTTCCGACCCTGCCCCCTCTCCATCTCCCTTCTGTGCTGTCAACCAGCAAGCCAGTTCAGTAAGCTGCAGAGCAAGGATGTGATTTTATAGTTATCTCATAGACACGCTGCTCAAGTGGGCTGGCCCCAAGACACTAGTAATCCCTTTACATTCAGAGACCTCACCTTTTCCTTGATCAGCAGGAAGCACTTGACTCCTACATTCCCTAGAAAATTGCTGCTTTTCCCCCTTCTCCTGAGCAGACCAGAGACCCCCAAGCCAAGTTGAATGCCTGAGATGAAAATTCACTCTGGAGATGACAGGATTCCAGAGGTCAGAGTTCCATGGGACAGCTCCTCTGAGAGTAAGGGAAACTTCTGTTTTTTTTTTTTTAATTTATTTTATTGAAGTATAGTTGGTTTACAGTATTGTGTAAATTTCTGCTGTACAGTTATATATATATATATATATATATATATATATACTTTGTCATATTCTTTTCCAGTATGGTTTATCATGGGATATTGAATATAGTTCCCTGTGCTATACAGTAGGACCTTGTTGTTTATCCATCTTATATACAAAAGTTTGCACCTGCTTCTGTTCTTCAGGATCCTGAACAATTCTGAAGGAGGCCATGTTGGCGGGAATGCTTTTTAACGTCTCCCGAAGTTAGAAGGAAAAAAATCAGAGTGTAATTGTGGAGTCTGATGGCTTTTTTATAACCTGGGTCTTTAGGAACAGTCAATTAAGGTTTACCTGCTAGAGTATTTTGCAAAACAAATCAATATCTCATTTATTCAAAATTAAGAACTCATAAGCTTCTAATACAAGGGTCAAAAAGCAGGGAAGATAGGGCTTCCCTGGTGGCGCAGTGGTTGAGAGTCCGCCTGCCGATGCAGGGGACACGGGTTCGTGTCCCGGTCTGGGAAGATCCCACATGCCCCGGAGCGGCTAGGCCCGTGAGCCATGGCCGCTGAGCCTGCGCGTCCGGAGCCTGTGCTCTGCAACGGAAGAGACCACAACAGAGAGAGGCCCGTGTACCGCAAAAAAAAAAAAAAAAAAAAAGCAGGGAAGCAGTGTAGCCATGAATGCTTGGGGGACTAGGAAAAAAAAAAATAACATACATTTATGATTCTAAATATACCACAAGGTTCAGGGTGTTGTCACACTGCACTGCGTGGCATCGGCATAATCAGATTAGCTTACTTTTATTTTAAGAGTTGTAGCCCGTAGTTAGGTTTGATTTGCATTCTGTTTCTTCTAAATCACAGGCTCTAGTCCTGAAAGCAAGAGAGCAAAGAACTCTCCTGGAACTCACAGAGCAAAGAACTCTTCAGGAACTCACAGAGGCTGGAGAGAATAAGCAGGCTACTGGTCTTCTTTGACATGGAATAAAAAACAGAAAGCATGACAAGAGTGGAGACTTTCCTTATTGACCTTCCCATTTGTGGATTTTGAGTGGGTTTCTCCACCAAGGAGTTCCCCACCAACGCTGGGAAAAAACAAAACAGAACAAAAGACCAACAATCCAGTTCCTCTTCCCCTCCCTATCCTGTAACTGTAAGAACAGCAACCCACTGGCATTCCACAAATGGTCAGGGCTGCCCATTCCACAGCCACATCCCTGATTGGCTCATCATATCAGTACCTTTAGATACAAGCTCTCAAACTTGCCTGGGCATTTGAATCACCTGGAGGGTTTTTTAAAAACACTGATGCCTTGGTCCCAGCCCCCCACCCCCCAAATTCTGATGTAGTTGGTATGAGGTGCAGGTTGGGCACTGGGATTCTTAAACCCCCTACGTGATTTTGATGTGGAGCTAAGTTTGAGAACCACTGCCATAAGTCAGCGGTTCTCAAAGTGTGGTCCTCGGACCAGCAGCATTGGGATCCCTTGGGAGCTTGTTAGAAAGGCAAACTCGCTGGCCTCACCTCAGTCAGACTGATTCAGAAACTGGGGGTGAGCCCAGCAACTTGTGTTTTAACAAGATCTGTAGGAGATTCTGATGCCTGCTAAAGTTTGAGAACAATTGTCTTAAGTAAAGAAATCCTTTAGACAAACTGTGTTGACACCATTTGTGGAGTAGCATTAACATCTCCCCAATTGTGTTTTTCAGGAAGTGGCGAGATCGGATGGAAAAACTATGGGCTTTGGGAGTCTGGCCAGACCTGGGTTTGTGTCTCAACTCCAACCTTTGTGAGCTGTGTGAGCTTAGACAAACATGCAATTTAACCTCTCTGAGCTTTAGTCTACTCAACTCTGAAACAGTGGAAATTTTATCTAACCCATAATGTTGTGAAAATTAAATAGGCTAACAACATCTAGAACTGACTCATAGAATACTTTTATTCAGATCTGAGTTCCCTGCCCTTCCTCCCTTCCATTCCAAAGTTTAACGAGCAATAGGAAAAAGTGATGAAATCTCTCTGAGCTGGGAGTCTTCACTTTCTCACCAGTTCCTAAATATTCTTTCCTATCCTCTTCTGACTGCATCATTTATTTTCACCTGAACCAGCAACACAGCATGGGACTTCACCATCAGGCAAGTTTCATGAACTGGGCTCCAGCTATTAGGCCAATGAAGGAGAGTCTGCCTGTGCCCTCATTGGTTGATGAGGGACAAAAAGCATGGCCGTCACTCAAACCCAGGGAGACCCTTCCACAGAGCCCCAAGGGCATAGATATTTATTCTCAGAGGCACTCTGAGTCCTTAGAAGTAGTTCCCTCTTTGACTCAGGCAAATTGCTTAGTTTATTCCAATAATTCGCCTGTTCTGACTGGTTTGTAGAATTCATATTTTAACAGAAGGGATTTAGTTTCCCATTGTTGCCCAAGGAAAAGGCACCTAAGCACACTCCAGGACAACTGGGTCCATGCAGTGTAATCGCTGATAAGAGCAGTATCGACAATTAACATCTGAATAGGTCATTATTCTTTAACTCCAGTTCATTCTCACAAGTCAGTGAGAGAGGCATAATTATTATTGCCATTTTACAGATGAAAACACTGAAGCTCAGAGAGGGTAAGAGACTTGTCCAAGGTCATGCAAATAGCAAACAGGGGAGTCATCTTTCTAAACTACCCTCCACATTCTCTCAATTACTGTGCTGCTATAATAATGATAATAAATAATAAGAACAATATAAACACAAAGAGCACCTGAGAGATGCATAGACTTGGCGACCAGAAACAGGTGCCCAAATATTTATGTACAAACTGCTGGATCTAGAGTAACTGTTTCTAAGTCTCTCCTCTCCACCTACCGCTCGCTCCACTATCAGCCCCCTCCCCTCACTGATTCCAATATTTTTAGTCCCTAGAATAATGAGATCGATTTCATGGGAATACCTAATCATATTTTCCAATTTATTTATTTATTTATTTTTTGCGGTACGCGGGCCTCTCGCTGCTGTGGCCTCTCCCGTTGCGGAGCACAGGCTCCGGACGCGCAGGCTCCGCATCCATGGCTCACGGGCCCAGCTACTCCACGGCACGTGGGATCTTCCCGGACCGGGGTATGAACCCGTGTCCCCTGCATCGGCAGGCGGACTCTCAACCACTGCGTCACCAGGGAAGCCCATATATTTTCCAATTTTAAAAGCACTTGCTTGAAAACAGAGAGGAACTGCACTGAAATTACCAGGTGCCCCAGAACCACTCTTGTTGAAGGAGCAGCAGTATTAGTAGTGTCCCCGGAAGAAGTGAAGTATCTCAGGGCTCACCCCACACCTACCCAATCAGAGCTCATGTTGAACCAGACCCCCAGGTGATTTGTCCTCAGTCTGTAGCTCTGAACCAACTCCCAGGTGATGCCAAACCCTCTGGTCTGTGGACTCTGCTTCCGTGGCTGGGTCCTAACACACGTGTCTTTCCCACTTCTCATTCCAACACTCTCCCAGCCTCCAGTCTCAGTGCTGTGGCTGGGTAGATGACACTGATTTCTATCCTAGGACCTTACACCCACTCCCCACTTCTCCTGCCAGCGCCCTCCACTTGAGCCCAGGGGGAGCGCAGGGGAGGTTCATTAAGTCCCTCCAGGCAGCAGCCCTGCAGAGAGTTACCTGGGGTTTACAGCTGCAAAAGGGGTGCACTGTTTCACAGTGGGAGTCCCTCAGCCCACCTGCACGTGGCGGTGGAAGAACTTACCTATGAAGCTGGTCTCGGTGTCTCGCTGTACTCGTGGCTCGGATAAGCTCCAGCTCCGGTGGATCTCATGTCATTCAGGAGGATGGATGGTTCTAAAACCACATCAGGTGGATATGGCATATTTTATGGAAGGTTTTGTAGAATGTTCTCACCACACACACACAAAAATGGTAATTATGTGAGGTGATGGATGTGTTAACTAACCTTAATGTGGTAATCATTTCACAATATATACGTGTATCAGATCATCACATTGTAAACCTTAAACTTACACAATGTTGTATGTCAATTATATCTGGTAAAGGTGGTAAATTTATTTACTGATTTAGGGATGGTCTGTATGTTCAACTTCTATCTACACAATGACTCATGGTCTTTTATTTTCCTTAGTTTTTACTTTCTTTTCAAAAGATGGTTTAGCTTTTCATCATGTTATCTGAGAGATTTAGTCTCATAAAAGAGGTGGTTAAACTGATTATTAATATTTTTCTTTCACATATAAAATATAGATACATATATTTACACACACATTGTATACAGATACACACACTTGCAGTTTCTCAACGTGTCCTTTCTTACCTTGGAACATTTAATCAATAAGATCATTTTTTTAAGATCACTTTTAATTTAAACAATTTATTCTCTTCTCAGTGCTGTAGTTGTTGTCCTTAAATAGTAGATCTAAATATTACAGATTATTTTTACATTTATGAAAAAAATCATTTTGAAACGTAGAAAGGAAAGAAGAAAAAATTAAACATAGCATTGCTTTAAACACACTGGAATCTATGACTGTTATTAAAAGTTTTCACCTCATTAAGGGATGCTGAGTTACACTACAATTCAAACTGGAGTTTAAGTAAGATCATCGAATAGCGTCTTTTGCTTTAATAATTTTTTCCCTTCTTAATAGTACCATTTATGGTGAAATGCGGTATTCACATTTCTGAGAAATAAGTTGAAGGAAGGAACTTGCACAAGATGGTTACAAATGATGCTTCCACTAAGGATGTCCATGCCTCTCAAGATTCCAGTTTACAGTTTAAGCACTTATAACCCAAAGGGAAAAAAGATGGGGATGCTCAGTCTCAGCTTCCAGACTGAAACAGGACTATTTTGTCGATGCCCCGAGGACCTCTACAAAAGCCTGTAACTGGAGCTCGGGAGTACGTACTACTCACCTCTTCCCACCGGGACTGAAATACAAACTCTGTAAGTGCAGAAGTAAGGTAGATGGAGCAGAATAAAGAAGACTATTTTGCATCACTCTTCCACTGTTTTCACCTTTCCTTTTGCTAAGTCGGCTGTCAGTAGCTAACCGATGTTTTATATTAACTGTTTCTTCATTAAAAAAAAAAATCCTATCTATATAATGTGCCCATCTCAGGCTTCACCAGCCAATAAGCACAAATTGAGTTTTAATACACAAATCGTAATGGCTCCAAGCCCCTTTCATATTTAACTGCCCACCGAAAGCCACTCTACGCCCAGGGTAATTGGTCTTGTTATGGCGCATCACTGCTGCTTTCTAAACTTCTACTCTGTTTCATGGACACTCTGCAACCCTGCCTTGTTGTTTCTGGGGAGGGACCCTTCTGATTCTAGAATACAGCTGCTGTCTCTGTTGCTATTGCCTGAATCCTGCAGGAATTGAAAATCAACGGTTCTCCACTTCAGGGAAGGTGGAACTCCTGACCGGGTGCCAGAGATCCTTATCACTGCTCCTGCAAAGTCAGAAGCTGAGGGTGGGGCTGGGAAAGTTGAGGGTGGAAGACAGGATTTCCTGCAGAACTTCAGCTTGAGCCTCAAAATATCACAGCAATTAGTGATCCAGCTCTTTCCTCCTCCCAGCCTGGTGGGTGTGAGCCTAGATCAGGAGCCCCCAGGCTAGCCGTTCCTCAGAGACACGGCTCTGAAGGTAGAAATCTGCCTGCATCCCTACAGCAGTGAGTACTGCCTTCACCTGTCTGAGGTTGAAGTGCGTGACAGACGTGCTTACTTTTGAAGTCAAAGGTAGAAAATGACTTCATTTTCCGTTTGAAAGGGAGTAAGGTTCCCAGAGCGAGATTACATGAGCAGCCCTCAAGGACTTAGGGATATATTCTTTCAAAGTATAAACACACACACACACACACACACACACACACACACTGCTAGTGTAACCGGATATGACTAAATTGAGATGGCAAATTCTTTGACAGGCTTCCCAAGGAGAAGTGGGACCTATCTGTTCTCTCCCCACCCGTCCCCGTGACTCTGGCTGGCCTATGTGTGACTAGGAAAATGAGTACCATGGAAGTGAATCTACGCTGGATCTGCCCCTGGCTTTTACGAGGGCTGGCAGCCTCTGCCTTGACCTCTTGGAACCTGGCCCCAGCATATAAGAAATCTGACTACCTTGCTTGAGAAACTATGTGCGGAGGCCCTAAGACTCCACGGAAAGGGAAAGGGTCCAGCTGAGTCCAGCCTTCCAGCCATGCCGGCCAAGGCCCCAGGCATGCAGCCGAAGCCTCTGGCCCCTCCAGGGGAAGCCAGTCACCAGCTGAATGCCATGAAGTGACCCCAGTCAACTCGACACGTGGCAGAGGAACCGACCAGTTCCTGACCTATATAAAAACGGTCATTGTTTATTTTTAGAAATTTATTTATTTATTTATGGCTGCCTTGGGTCTTCGTTGCTGCGCACGGGCTTTCTCTAGTTGCGGCGAGCGGGGGCTACTCTTCGTTGTGGTGCACGGGCTTCTCACTGCGGTGGCTTCTCTTGTTGCAGAGCTCGGGCTCTAGGAGCGCGGGCTTCAGTAGTTGTGGCACACGGGCTCAGTAGTTGTGGCGCACGGGCTTAGCTGCTCCGCGGCATGTGGGATCTTCCTGGACCAGATCAAACCCGTGTCCCCTGTGTTGGCAGACAGATTCTTAACCACTGTGCCACCAGGGAAGCCCCTGGTCATTGTTTTTAAGATGGGGAATGTTCTGTTATGCAGCAATAGATTCCTGGATCCCTGGATAAGGACAAATTCTATAGGAGCGTCTGAGCTGTGTTCAGAACTCCATTACCTTTCAAGACCTTGGCCCTGTCCCTTGTCTGTCCCTCCTCACTAGACTCCTTTCCACTGGCTGCAGACCCTCTGGGATCCTCAGATACATAGACATAATGGGACCAACCAGGGTCATCAGAAGAGTTTCGCCTTTTCTTCTACTAGTTACAACTACAATATGCAAAGAGAGATCCTCAAAGAATTGGAGACTCATCCTCTGTCCGAGGTGGACGTGAAACTGGAGATAAAATGTAAATATTTTCAAAAATTTTCTTCTTAGTATTTGAGAGGAAAGAAAATGTTCAAGGGTGTAAAGTGCATGAATAATTAGGGTGCTTGAATCCTTCCTTATTTTTACTTTGTAATCATTATATTTTCTCTTCACCAAACCTCAAGTCCTGAGGCCTGCACTGCATTTCATGATATAAATCCAAATGTTCCCAATTATTATTCTCCGTTAGAGCGATTTTCTCCTCATTTTCTCTTTCACTGAAGAGAAAATGCTAAAATTAGCATTCGTAGCTGGAATCCGTAGCTCACTCGGTGTGTTACTCTAGCTCTGAGTCACATGCCAAGAACACCTTTGCAGTCTGGTTCCCAGGGTGTCGGCATTGATGTGCTATGCCAGGGCATCGGTGTGATGCTCAGAGATGCATAGTTCTTTCTATTCTAAGAGGCTACATTTGACTGTTTATAGAGCAGCAAGACACAGCCTAATCTTTACCTGCTGACAAATGAATGTGGGGGAGGTGCTTCTAGATTCATGTCACTGACCTCAGGATCAGTGATCAGCTGAGTTTGGGTGCCGCTTACAGCAGCAGTAACTTACTGGACCCCCAAATGGCCTTTTCATTAGATTTGGGCCTGAAGAGGCCTTTTCTTAGCTGGCTAGAAGCAAGGAGGGTTTAGGAATTTAACGTGTCAAAATTACCATGTCCCATTTATCAGGGGATCTTTATTTTCTGATCCTCTCACATCAAGTTTTGGAGTATTTGTGAAATGTATAGAAAGAAATCCAGTCTGAGGGAGAACTGAATGGGCTAGTTACGACTTGTTGTTTCAAGTTATAGAAAAACTAGGGTGACCATATGATTTATTATCCAAACTAGGACACTTTGAGAGCAAAAGGAGGCACTGCCAATAATTAGTCCAGGACAACAGGTATAAACCTGGACTGTCCTGGGCAAACGGGTCACCTTCCCACCCTTAAGATACCCCAATTGAAGTTGTCTTGAGCAATCTGGCCTGCAAAACAAGAACTCCAGAGGTCAGGTGGGCTTTGAGGCTGTCCAACCAGTTTCTTCTAATGTGTCCACTCTGCCTTCTAGATGATAGCTTTATCCTAAGGCTGGTTCTTCTGTGGTCATAGGGCGGGCGCCAAGAGGAAATGGAGCTCCATGCTGCTGCTTTCACATCTGGCAACGGGGAGAGCACTTCTATCCCGGCCTTACAAGCAAGGAGTTTGAGGTTCAGACGCTTAGGTCACGTGCCCACTGCTTATAAATGACACGGCCCAGGAAATGGAATGCCTTGATTGGTTTTCATCAACAAGGGTCCACCATTTGGAACTGTGAGTGGGTCAGTTTCTCACAAATACTGGGGCCCTTTGGGGATGAGTGGCTTTTTTGTTTTTCATTAAAATCTGGGTGGTATTAAGAAAGGAGAGGGGAGGCATACTGGAATATAGCAGTAAATGTCAGCCCTATTGGAAACAAACCTAAAATTTAATAATTTTAGGCTGTGGGTAGTTAAGAGGGAGATTTCCCAGGTGTAAACCCAGGCTTTACCACTTACTACCCATGTGCTCTTGGACAAGTTGTTTTACTTAAACCTCATTTTCCCAACTTGGAAAATGAGATAATAATAGTATCTGACTTCTATGGTTGTTATGGGGTTAAATAAGATAATATAACCAAAGTGCTTATGACATTGTCTGGCACACAGTAAGTGCTTAATAAAGATTTGCTTCTATTGTAAAGGTCACTTAAGTGACTCTTCAGAGGGATGGTCATGGGAATTTGTAAAGAAATCCTAAGGCATCAGCAATAGAGAAATCCGTTCACTTGGCTGAGGAAGAAATAATAAAGGCAGCAATAGGAGCTAGAGGAAGTAGCAGAGTGAGGGCTGCATATGGGAGAGGGAAGCAGGACCACAAATAAGCAGAGGAATAAAGTCGGGTTTCAGAAAATTTTAACTGGTTCCCATCCAAGGTGAGTCTGTCATCCTTAAACATTAAAATAGACTCTTATAAAAGCCTTTTGCAATGATTCATGGTCAAGAAATTCTCCCTTATATTCAAGATAAATCCTTCCGGTTGTCACATAAGCCCGTTTTATGTCTTTACACAGGATAAAACATGGATAAAGATTTAACAGACATGGAGAGCTAAGATGCAGTTAAGAGATGTTGTAGAGAAAAGTGACAAGGCTTAGTGACATCCATTTTTTAGTGACAGGAAGAAAAGGATAGTGTCAGAAGCAGGCCTGTAATGGTGAGCATGAAAGATGAGGGAGACAATGGTATCTGTGACAAAGAGGGAGCAGGGAGAGGTTGGTCTGCTAGATAAGGAGTTGGATTTATAAATAAAAGATTGTGGTATTACCAGGGCTTTGATAGTAAAACCAAAATGGTGCCAGAATAGTAAAGAAGACATTTTTTTCCCCTTTCTCTCCCTTGCTAGATAAATAGGTAGTTAAAACAGAGGGGAGAAGGGAAAATGTCAACAATGAGAACTTTTAGCAATCTGTACACATCCTGGCAAGGTTTATAAATTAGAAATCATCAAAAATGGATATTGTCAAATCCTACTTTTTGGCATAGGGGGAGTGGAGGGGGGATTGGTGGCTTTTCCTTTTTTTAATTTATTTTTTAAAAATTTTATTGAAGTACAGTCGATTTAAAATGGTATGTTAATTTCTGCTGGACAGCAAAATGACTCAGTTATACATATATATATATACTTTTTCATATTCTTTTCCATTATGGTTTATCACAGTATATATATTTTTAACATCTTTATTGGAGTAAAATTGCTTTAAAATGGTGTGTTCGTTTCTGCTATATAACAAAGTGAATCAGCTATAAGTATACATATACCACATATCTCCTCCCTCTTGTGTCTCCCTCCCACCCTCCCTATCCCACCCACCTAGGGGGTCACAAAGCACTGAGCTAATCTCCCTGTGCTATGTGGCTGCTTCCCCCTAGCTATCTATTTTACATTTGGTAGTGTATATATGTCCATGCCACTCTCTCACTTCATCCCAGCTTACCCTTCCCCCTCCCCATGTCCTCAAGTCCATTCTCTATATCTGCGTATTTATTAGTGCCCTGCCCCCAGGTACTTCAGAACCATTTTTTTAAAAATTCCATATATATGTGTTAATATATGGTATTATTTTTCTCTTTCTGACTTTCTTCACTCTGTATGACAGACTCTAGGTCCATCCACCTCACTACAAATAGCTCAATTTCATTTCTTTTTATGGCTAATATTCCATTGTATATATATGCCACATCTTCTTTATACATTCTTCTGTCGATGGACACATAGGTTGCTTCCATGTCCTGGCTATTGTAAATAGTGCTGCAGTGAACATTGTGGCACATGACTCTTTTTGAATTATGGTTTTCTCCGGGTATATGCCTAGTAGTGGCATTGCTGGGCGATATTGTAGTTTTTTAAGGAACCTCCATACTGTTCTCAATAGTGGCTGTATCAATTTACATTCCCAGCAACAGTGCACACCCTCTCCAGCATTTATTGTTTGTAGACTTTCTGATGATGACCATTCTGACCAGTATGTGGTGATATTTCATTGTAGTTTTGATTTGCATTTCTCTCATGATTTGTAATATTGAGCATCCTTTCATGTGTTTGTTGACAATCTGTATATCTTCTTTGGAGAAATGTCTATTTAGGTCTTCTGTCCATTTTTGGATTGGGTTGTTTGTTTTTTTGATGTTGAGCTGCATGAGCTGCTTGTATACTTTGGAGATTAATCCTTTGTCAGTTGCTTCATTTGCAAATATTTTCTCTCATTCTGAGGGTTGTCTTTTCGTCCTGTTTATGGTTTCCTTTGTTGTGCAAAAGCTTTGAAGTTTCATTAGGTCCCATTTGTTTTTGTTTTTATTTCCCTTTCTCTAGTAGGTGGGTCAAAAAGGACCTTGCTGTGATTTATGTCATACAGTGTTCTGCCTATGTTTTCCTCTAAGAGTTTTACAGTTTCTGGCCTTACATTTAGGTCTTTAATCCATTTTGAGTTTATTTTTGTGTATGGTGTTAAGGAGTTTTCCATGTAGTTTTATATGTAGCTGTCCTGTTTTCCCAGCACCACTTATTGAAGAGGTTGTCTTTTCTCCATTGTATATTCTTGCCTCCTTTATCAGAGATAAGGTGACCATATGTGTGTGGGTTTATCTCTCAGCTTTCTATCCTGTTCCATTGAGCTATATTTCTGTTTTTGTGCCAGTACCATACTGTCTTGACTACTGTAGCTTTGTAGTATAGTCTGAAGTCCAGGAGCCTGATTCCTCCAGTTCCATTTTTCTTTCTCAAGCTTGCTTTGGCTATACGGGGTCTTTGGTGTTTCCATACATATTGTGAAATTTTTTGTTCTAGTTCTATGAAAAATGCCATTGGTAGTTTGATAGTGATTGCATTGAATCTGTAGATTGCTTGGGGTAATATAGTCATTTTGACAATGTTGATTCTTCCAGTCCAAGAACGTGGTATATCTCTCCATCTGTCTGTATCATCTTTAATTTCTTTCATCAGTGTCTTACAGTTTTCTGCATGCAGGTCTTTTGTCACCTTAGATAGGTTTATGCCTAGGTATTTTATCTTTTTGTTGCAGTGGTAAATGGGAGTGTTTCCCTCATTTCTCTTTCAGATTTTTCATCATTACTGTATAGGAATGCAAGAGATTTCTGTGCATTAATTTTGTATCCTGCTACTTTACCCAAATCATTGATTGGCTCTAGTAGTTTCCTGGAAGCATCTTTAGGATTCTCGATGCAGTATGTCATCTGCAAACACTGACAGTTTTACTTCTTCTTTTCCAATCTGGATTCCTTTTATTTCTTTTTCTTCTCTGATTGCTGTGGCTAAAACTCTCCAAAACTATGTTGAATGATAGTGGCAAGAGTAGGCAACCTTGTCTTGTTCCTGATCTTAGTGGAAATGGTTTCAATTTTTCACCATTGAGAATGATGTTGGCTGTGGGTTTGTCATATATGACCTTTTTTATGTTGAGGTAAGTTCCCTCTATGCCTACTTTCTGGAGGATATTTATCATAAATGGCTGTTGAAAGCTTTCTCTGCATCTATTGAGATTATCATATGGTTGTTATTGTTCATTTGGTTAATATGGTGTATCACATTGATTGATTTCTGTATATTGAAGAATACTTGCATTCCTGGGATAAACCCCACTTGATCATGGTGTATGATCCTTTTAATGTGCTGTTGGATTCTGTTTGCTAGTATTCTCTTGAGGATTTTTGCATCTATGTTCATCAGTGATATTGGTCTGTAGTTTTCTTTCTCTGTGACATCTTTGTCTGGTTTTGGTATCAGGGTGATGGTGGCCTCGTAGAATGAGTTTGGGAGTTTTCCTCCCTCTGCTATATTTTGGAAGAGTTTGAGAAGGCTAGGTGTTAGCTATTCTCTAAATGTTTGATAGAATACACCTGTGAAGGCATCTCATCCTGGGTTATTGTTTATTGGAAGATTTTTAATCACAGTTTCAATATCAGTGCTTGTGATTGGTCTGTTCATATTTTCTATTTCTTCTTGGTTCAGTCTTGGAAGGTTGTGCGTTTCTAAGAATTTGTCCCTTTCTTCCAGGTTGTCCATTTTATTGGCATATAGTTGCTTGTAGTAATCTCTCCTGATTCTTTGTATTTCTGCAGTGTCAGTTGTTACTTCTCCTTTTTCCTTTCTAATTCTATTGATTTGAGTCTTCTCCCTTTTTTTTTTCATGAGTCTGGCTAATGGTTTATCTATTTTGTTTATCTTCTCAAAGAACCAGCTTTTAGTTTTATTGATCTTTGCTAATGTTTCCTTAATTTCTTTTTCATTTATTTCTCATCTGATCTTTATGATTTCTTTCCTTCTGCTAACTTTGGGGTTGTTTTGTTGTTCTCGCTCTAGTTGCTTTAGGTGTAAGGTTAGGTTGTTTATTTGAGGTGTTGCTTGTTGCTTGAGGTTGGATTGTATTGCTATAAACTTCCCTGTTAGAACTGCTTTTGCTGCATCTCATAAGTTTTGGGTCATTGCGTTTTCATTGCCATTTGTTTCTAGGTATTTTTTAATTTCCTCTTTGATTTCTTCAGTGATCTTTTGTTATTTAGCAGTGTATTGTTTAGCCTCCATGTGTTTGTATTTTTTACAGATTTTTTCCTGTAATTAATATCTCGTCTCATAGCGTTGTGCTCAGAACAGATACTTGATACGATTTCAAGTTTCTTAAATTTACCAAGGCTTGATTTGTGACCCAAGATATGATGTATCCTGGAGGATGTTCCATGAGCATTTGAGAAGAAAGTGTATTCTGTTGTTTTTGGATGGAATGTCCTATAAATATCAATTAAGTCCATCTTGTTTAACGTATCATTTAAAGCTTGTATTTCCTCATTTGTTTTTATTTTGGATGATCTGTCCATTGGTGAAAGTGGAGTGTTAAAGTCCCCTACTATGGTTGTGTTACTGTCAATTTTCCCTTTTATGGCTGTTAGCATTTGCCTTATGTATTGAGGTGCTCCTATGTTGGGTGCATAAATATTTACAATTGTTATATCTTCTTCTGGGATTGATTCCTTGATCAGTATGTAATGTCCTTCTTTATCTCTTATAATGGTCTTTATTTTAAAGTCTATTTTTCTGATATGAGAATTGCTACTCCAGCTTTCTTTTGATTTCCATTTGCATGGAATATCATTTTCCATCCCATCACTTTCAGTCTACATGTGTCCCTAGATCTGAAGTGGGTCTCTTGTATATATATATATATATATGGGTCTTGTTTTTGTATCCATTTTGTATCCATTTAGCCAGTCTATGTCTTTTGTTTGGAGCATTTAATCCATTTACATTTAAGGTAATTATCCATATGTATGTTCCTATTACCATTTTCTTAACTGTTTTGTTTTTGTTGTTGTAGGTCTTTTCCTTTTCTTTTGTTTCTTACCTAGAGAAGTTTCTTTAGCATTTGTTGTAAAGCCAGTTTGGTGGTGCTGAATTCTCTTAGCTTTTGCTTGTCTGTAAAGTTTTTAATTTCTCCATCGAATCTGAATGAGATCCTTGCTGAGTAGAGTAATCTTGGTTGTAGGTTTTTCCATTTCGTCACTTTAAATATGTCCTGTCATACCCTTCTGGCTTGCAGAGTTTCTGCTGAAAGATCAGCTGTTAACCTTATGGGGATTCCCTTGTATGTTATTTGTTGCTTTTCCCTTGCTGCTTTTAATATTTTTCCTTTGTATTTAATTTTTGATAGTTTGATTAATATGTGTCTTGGCATGTTTCTCCTTGGATTTATCCTGTATGGGGCTTTCTGTGCTTCCTGGACTTGACTATTTCCTTTCCCATATTAGGGAAGTTTTCAACTATAAGCTCTTCAAATATTTTCTCAGTCCCTTTCTATTTCTTTTCTTCTTCTGGGACCTCTATAATTCGAATGTTGGTGCATTTAATGTTGTCCCAGAGGTCTCTGAGACTGTCCTCAATTCTTTTCATTCTTTTTTCTTTATTCTGCTCTGCAGTAGTTGTTTCCACTATTTTATCTTCCAGGTCACTTATCCATTCTTCCTCCTCAGTTATTTTGCTATTGATTCCTTCTAGAGAATTTTTAATTTCATTTATTGTGTTGTTCATCATTATTTATTTGCTCTTTAGTTCTTCTACATCATTGTTAAAAGTTTCCTGTATTTTCTCCATTCTATTTCCAAGATTTTGGATCATCCTTACTATCATTACTCTGAATTCTTTTTCAGGTAGACTGCCCATTTCCTCTTCATTTGTTTGGTCTGGTTGGTTTTTACCTTGCTCCTTCATCTGCTGTGTATTTCTCTGTCTTCTCATTTTGCTTCACTTACTGTGTTTGGGGGGTCCCCTTTTCACAGACTGCGGGTTCATAGTTCCCATTGTTTTTGGTGTCTGCCCCCAGTGAGTGAGGTTGGGTCAGTGTGTTTTGTGGGCTTCCTGGTGGAGGGGACTGGTGCCTGTGTTCTGGTGGATGAGGCTGGATCTTGTCTTTCTGGTGGGCAGGTCCACATCTGGTGGTGTGTTTTGGGGTGTCTGTGACCTTATTAGGATTTTAGGCAGCATCTCTGCTAATGGGTGGGGTTGTGTCCTTGTCTTGCTCTTTGTTTGGCATGGGGTGTCCAGCGCAGGAGCTTGCTGGTTGTTGAGTGGAGCTGGGTCTTAGCGTTGAGATGGACACCTTGGGGAAGGCTCTCGTCAGTTGACATTATGAGGGTCTGGGAGGTCCCTGGTGGACCAATGTCCTGATCTCAGCTCTCCCACATCAGAGGCTCAGGCCTGACACACGGCTGGAGCACCAAGGTCCTGTCAGCCATGTGGCTCAGAAGAAAAGGGAGAAAGGAAAAAAACAAAGAAAGAAAGAAAGAAAGAAATAAAAATAAAGTTATTAAAATAAAAAATAAATTATTAAAATAAAAGAATAAAAAAGCAATTTAAAAAAAGGAAGAGAGCAACCAAACCAATAAACAAATCCACTAGTGATTACAAGTGCTAAAAACTACACTAAAAAAAATGGATAGACAGAACCCTAAGACAAATGGTAAAAGCAAACTTATATAGACAAAATCACACAAATAGCACACACATACACACAAAAAGAGAAAAAGGAAAAAAATATATATATATAAAAGGAAGAGAGCAACCAAATCAGAAAACAAATCTCCCAATGATAATAAGCTCTAAATACTAAACTAAGATAAGCATAAAGCTAGAAAGAAATTAGATGCAGAAAGCAAATCTCAAGCCTACAGTTGCTCCCAAAGTCCACCTCCTCAATTTGGGATGATTCGTTGTGTATTCAGGTATTCCACAGATGCAGGTTACATGCAGTTGATTGTGAGGCTTTAATCTGCTGCCCCTGAGGCTGCACGGAGATATTTCCCTTTCTCTTTGTTCACATAGCTCCTGGGGTTCAGCTTTGGATTTGGCCCCGCCTCTGTATGTAGCTCGCCCTCTGGCGTCTGTTCTTCACCCAGACAGGGCAGGGTTAAAGGAGTGGCTGATTAGGGGGCTCTGGGTCACTCAGGCCGGGGAGAGGGAGAGGTACGGAATGTGGGGCGAACCTGTGGCGGCAGAGGCCAGTGTGACGTTGCAGCAGCCTGAGGTGCGCCGTGTGTTCTCCCGGGGGAGTTGTCCCTGGATCACGGGACTCTGGCAGCAGCGGGCTGCACAGGCTTCCCAGAATGGGGGTGTGGATAGTGACCTGTGCTCGCACACAGGCTTCTTGGTGGTGGCAGCAGCAGCCTTAGCATTCCATGCCCGTCTCTTGTATCTGTGCTGATAGCCGCAGCTCGCGCCCGTCTCTGGAGCCTGTTTAGACGGTGCTCTGAATACCCTCTCCTCCTGCACCCTGAAACAATGGTCTCTTGCCTCTTTGGCAGCTCCAAACTTTTGCCTGGACTCCCTCCTGGCTAGCTGTGGTGCACTAGCCCCCTTCAGGCTGTGTTGAAGCCGCCAACCCCAGTCCCCTCCCTGCGCTCCGACCGAAGCCCGAGCCTCAGCTCCCAGCCCCCTCCCGCCCCGGCAGGTGAGCAGACAAGCCTCTTGGGGTGGTGAGTGCTGGTCGGCACCGATCCTCTGTGCGGGAATCTCTCTGCTTTGCCCTCTGCACCCCTGTTGCTGCGCTCTCCTCCATGTCTCTGAAGCTTCCCCCCTGCCACCCTGCCCCCACCAATCCCTGCCAGTGAAGGGGCTTCCTGGTGTGTGGAAACTTTTCCTCCTTCACGGCTGCCTCCCAGAGGCGCAGGTCCCATTCCTATTCGTTTGTCTCTTTTCTTTTGCTCTACCCAGGTACGTAGGGAGTTTCTTGCCTTTTGGGAGGTCTGAGGTCTTCTGCCAGCGTTCAGTATGTGTTCTGTAGGAGTTGTTCCACATGCAGATGTATTTTTGACGTATTTGTGGGGAGGAAGGTGATCTCCACGTCTTACTCCTCCGCCATATTGAAGGTCCTCTGGGGTTGGTGGCTTTTCTTTGCTTCTCAGTGACTTTGGTAAAAAAAAGTGATATGTTTTTGCACCAGTCAACAGTCAAGCGAGCCTCCTGCCTTATAAATACGTTCTGAATTGTTCACGTGTGTGCAGTCATTTTAGATTTTGTTTCCCTATAGATTTTCTGGGATATGAGTCTTTCTTATGAATGGTTTCAGTGAAAGATAAACTAGGTTATCCGAATTTTGGTTATTAATATAATTGCATTAAATGTAATTTCTCAAAAAATTAAATACATTTTCATTGCAAGAAATTATCTGAGGTTTTTTAAGTACTTAATTTAACTTGCTATACACATAGCATCTGGTCATGATTTTTCCATCAAAAATAATAAAGAATAAGGGCTTGCCTCTGAAGTGTGTACTTTGATTTGTAAATAGAACTATCTAGTGATATAATTGGTAGAAAATTGAAATCCCAAAGAGTATTGTGTTCCGTGAAAAGGAGAGACTATGAAAAGAATTTTTTTTCTTCCTTTTTGGTTCTCCCAGCATGCTTTGCTTGTGTCATAAACTATGGATTTTTCATATATAGTACTTACCTTATCTCCATTATCAAACTCTCCATTACCAAAAAAACATAATTTTTTACAAACAGTAGTTGCTCAAAAAATGATTGCAAATGAATGAATCTATCATACTTCAGAAAATCAATTCATAGTCCTGAATATTTTAATGAGAAGCATTGAAATATTATGTGTATTGATGCAAACTTATGGACACAGTAAAGTTGCATTTTATATTTTAAAATAGATCTGGTCCTAATTTATACATTTAAGAATTTAATTCTTACTTAACCACTTGACCTACTACTGTCCACTATTCTCAATTATTTAACAACTTAAACTAACACTTAATAAGTATGTATATGGAAACACCCTAACATAATGCAGGTGTCTTCCTAAGTGCCAATTATATGCCTCAACATTCCCTTCAATTTGAATGTGTTAGTAAGAATCTAATTACACTGGTTAATAGCTGATGGCATTACGGAAGGTTTCTCTCCTACATACTTATTAGACCTCAATAAGTGTTCCTTTACAATCTGTCGCTATTCAATTACCAAGTAATAACTGTCTTAATGAATCTAATTGAAATGCTTATTTCAGACTCCTGTCACACACAAAGAAGGAGGCATCACTTGGAGTGCTTCCCCTGGATGGAACCTGACTTGTTTATCCAGAAAGAAGTGACTTCACTGGGAAGAGGGTCAAGGGGCAAAAGCTTTTGCAGAGTTTCAAGGGCATTCATTTCTCCATCATTCAAGTATCATAAAACTTAAGCCCTTCCCCCAAAGCTTGCTACTCAGGCCCATGCCTACATGAATCTTCACCCAGTCTTCAGCTTGCATTTTCCCCTTACAGTGAGAAATGTTGGTTTAGCTTTCCTCAATGAAGACAGAATAATAATAAAAATGTAAATACCAATAGCTAATATGCATAGAGTACTTCCTAGTGCCAGAGCTGCCTAAACACTTTACATATAGAAACTCATTTAATCTCCACAAACTCCCTAAGAGGGATATATACTGTTATTGTACCCATTTGACAAATGAGGAGACTGAGGCTAATTTATTTTTTCGAGAAGGACAAATTTGCACAGCTTATAGGCTAATACATGGCAAAGATTGTGAAGCAACCCCAGGTCAACTGGCTCCACTGCATAAACACACAAAAGCAAGACGTGAAATGAATGTTAGAGCTTAGTTGATGCAACCTCTTGTTACTCAGGAAATTGAGGGTTAAGCCTTACACAGCAGAGAAGGGTCTAGTTCCTGCCCTCCAATCTTGTGCACTCTGACCTAAACTATGCTGCATTGTTTAAAAACAACAAAATAGTTACGAAACCAAAACAACAACAAAACCCCTTGAGTTAGATGTTCTATTTAACACTCCTTCCTGCCTCCCTCCCCCTTTCTGTAATTGTTGTTTGGATCAGCAACTGGGTTTTAAAACTCATTTATCTCAAGGTGATGATAGAATTTGTTTGGAAGAATGTATAAGAGGACAGCCCAAAACATACCACAGTGTTTATTTTTCTTAAGGAAGAAATTTCAATTGTATTAGTCCAAACAGGGATGTGAGGTTGATGCAGGGAATTGCAGATCACTGATAGTTTACAATTTCTATGCAGATTATGTGAGGCTGTGCCATTGAAAACCACCCTTGGAGAACTGGCTTGGCTACAGAGCTGCTGACACACGTGTACTAAGCCCAGAGACTCACTGAAAGTCAAGTTAACCTCAGCAGGATGTGGTCCTTCTCAGTTTGTGTCCTCATAGTCATGGTGATGGGCAGTTATCACATCAGGGTTCAGCTCTGGGACATACGCTGCATGCATGATAGTGTGTCCAGGAGACCCCACAGTGATTGCAAGGATTTCTGCTAGGAAAATGTCTCTATGGAATTTACAAGGATTTTAGACACACACACACACACACACACACACACACACACACACACACACACACACAAAAGAAAACCTATCTGACAAGAATAACAACACTTTATATAAATTAGCTAGGTTTGCTGAAGCAGCGCCTTATATACAGATGCAGTTTTTCTTCTTTACCCGTGGTCCATCTCAGTGGTGATTGGTGTCATTGCTCCAGTTATAAATGGCCAGAAATGGGAGTTCTCAGGCCTGTTCCTGACCCACATTGTCATCTGTGCAGCATTCTTCTCATTTTAGTCTGTGATATTTTCCTCCAGTCATCTATGCTTGTCCATGCTGATTCTAGGGGCTTGCTTTAAGACTCCTTTTGCATTCACTCAGGAACAGTTTGTAAGGAGCAAAGGGTCCTCATATCTACCCAGTGAAGATAGCAGCAAAATTACAGAGACTTTGGGCTTCTCTGGTGGCACAGTGGTTGGGAGTCCGCCTGCCGATGCAGGGGACACGGGTTCGTGCCCCGGTCCGGGAAGATCCCACATGCCGCGGAGCGGCTGGGCCCGTGAGCCATGGCCGCTGAGCCTGCGCGTCCGGAGCCTGTGCTCCGCAACAGGAGAGGCTGCAACAGTGAGAGACCCGCGTATCGAAAAAAAAAAAAAAATTACAGAGACTTCTAACAGAACAATAACTTCTTTTCTGTGGAAAGAAAACAACACTACAGGAACACTATGGAACCCCACTTAAACTGGGAAATTTAAGCTCAGTGCATTCCCACCAGTTTCTCTAGGTGTTTTCATACTGCTCAGCAGTAGACACTCACTAAATGTCCATTGAATGAATGAATGCATGCTTGCAAAAGCGTACCTGGGTTAGAGAACTATCATAATTATTACAATGTGTGCACTCTAATTGCCATTATTTGTTTATTTATTTATTTATTTTTGCCTGCATTGGTTCTTCGTTGCTGCATGCGGGCTTTCGCTGGTTGCGGCGTGTGGGCTTCTCATTGTGGTGGTTTCTCTTGTTGCAGAGCACAGGCTCTAGGCGCACGGGCCTCAGTAGTTGTGGCATGCGGGCTCAGTAGTTGTGGCACACGGGCTTAGCTGCTCCACAGCATGTGGGATCTTCCTGAAGCAGGGATTGAACCCATGTCCCCTGCATTGGCAAGTGGATTCTTAATCACTGCGCCACCAGGGAAGTCCTCTGATTGCCATTTAAATTTTTATTCCTGGCCCCAAGGTAAGCCTTGAATCCAATGGTGGGAAGTGGGGGAGGGGGGAAAATACTTTGTTCATATTTTAATCTCCAGCAACTGGAAGACTGTATATGGTCCATAATAGGCCCTCAATGAATTCTTACTTGAATGAATGAATAACCAGATTACTGAATGCACAGTATTGGCTTCTAAGTATGACTTAGGGAAATGATAGGAGATAATGAGGACCCATCACTGAAGCCATGTTGGGAAGGTCCTGGTATACAAATAAGGAAGTTGGGATTTATTACTTATTCTTTTTGTTATAGGAAATGACTGAAGCTTTTTAAGCAATCAGGGAGTAATTTAGTAACCAAAATCTGTTTTAGAAAATCACGCTGATGGTCACGTAGAAGATCAGTTGGGGGGTGAAAAGACTGACGTGCACCTAAGCTTTTGTTGCTTTCAAAAAGTGATAATGAAAACTTTAATGACCAAAGGGCTTTTCAGTCCAGACATAGATGTGGCTGCCTTAACTCTGTTTTGTATTAACGGAAATAAATATACTTTACCGACCTTACACAGTCTAAGAGTGCTGTATAGTTTTAGAAGACAAGTCCCTATGAAATTAGTGTAAACACATTTAATGTATTCAATTATCTATCATTTCAGGAAATATAAAGTCACAAGGAACTTCTAGATCCTTAATGGCCACCAAGATTATCTTGAGACTAAGAATAAGAAATGCTCCCCTTCTGAGGAGTTTTTAACATCACTTTGGGAAAGAGAGTGCTTTGATTCCTACGGTCCTTTAAAGTGTTGGACATCCAATTGCATGATTTTGTAGCCACTCTAAGTTTCGAAGGGTTGGACTTATAGAAGCAGATTGTTTTGTTTCTTTCTGCCATCTGTGTTGTGGGCCCCTGATGGTCACAACTTAACATACAGTTTCAGTCAACCACTTGGGATTTTTTCCATCAGAGTTAACTGAAATGTGTTGGCCTAGAGCTGAGGCTACTTACTTCAGGTCCATCATCCTGTGCTTTTTGCACCTCTGAAACATACAAACACCTCTTGGTTACATATCATCACAAATATTGATTGGTCACTATGACAATATATGGCTGTAAAATTTTTACAGCTCCTTCCATCAAGCAGTGGGGGTCTTTTCTCCCCTCCCCGCTGGATCTGGGCTGACCCTTTGACTTGCTCTGACCAAAGGAAATGACAGACATGATTCTGTATGATTTCCAAGTCTCTACTTGAAGCGGCCTTGGAGCGTCCACTCTCACATTCTTGGGACTCTACACCTTGAAGCAAGCCTAAGATAGCCTCTTTGAGGGAGAGACATGGAGAAAGACAGACAGAGATCCTGTTACAATAGAGGTCCAGTCATCCCAGACATCCCAGATGAGGCCCAAGGTATGTGAGGCCATCAAAGACTAGCCAGCCTCACGGACAGCTCTACCGGCTGATGGATTGCAGATGCATGAGAAACTCCAGCCAACACCGTGTGGAGCAGAGGTGAGCTGTCCCAACTGAGCCCTCCCCAAATTGCCAACCTATAGAATTGTGGAAAATAATCGTTGTTGTCAGCCATTAAATTTGGGATGTTGTGGTAGACAGAATTTTAAAGATGGCCCCCTGCCCCGCCAAGATTCTCATTCCCTTCTTATTTAATCAAATACTAATATAGGTACTGCTGTGAAGGGATTTTTCAAACATAATTAAAGCCCCAAGTAGTTGACCTTGTGATAGGGTCCTGATGCAATCATTTAAAGTGCTGAAGTGAGCACTTTAAAAGCAGCGAGTTTTCTTTAGTTTTTCTTAAAGGTTTTCTTAAAGATAGAGTGGCGCCACCTGACAAGGAATTACTGACAGCATTTAGAAGAGTGGCTCCAGCCAGCAAGGGAGATGGGGCCTCAGTTGTATAACCAAAACTGAATTCTGCCAACGGTCTGAAAGAGTTGGAAGCAGATTCTTTCCTAGAGCCTCCAGGTAAAAGCCCAACTCAGCGGAGACCTTCTTACAGCCTTGTGAGACCCTGAGCAGAGAACCCAGTCCAGCATTCCCACAACACTGACCTATAGAATCATGTGCTAATAAGCATCTAGTTTGTGCTAATTTGTTCTGCAGCAATAGAAAATTAATACAAGTAATTTATTTCAGATGACGAATACACATACTAACATTTTCATGACACACAAGAAAGACATAACATAGAGCAGGGAATTTTAATTCTGGCTGAACATCGAAATCTTGTGGAGAGCACTTTGAACATACCAATGCCTGGGCCCACCCCAGAGATGCTGACTTAATTGATTTAATTGTTCTGGGATGTGGCCCAAGCATTGGTAGTTTTGAAAAGCTCCCCAGGTGATGCTAATATGCAGACAAAATTGAAAACCACTAATATGAAACAAATTATGTATGGGCAAATAGATAGATGAGAGAGATTTCCACCTCATCACCCCTCCACTGTGAGATAACTACCTTCAGCATGTTGGTGACTCTATCAGTTAGGGTGCTTTCAACTGGAAGAAACAATATCCCATCAGCCGTGGGACAACAAGAATATTAATCTCTCCCTTAATAGGAAATTCAGATATGAGGGGCTTCAAAGTTGGTGAGTTCAGAAGCTCTATATAACCATCTTTCCTCTGCCTCCTTCAGCATGTGGGCTTTTCTCCCAGTTTACTTCATGGTACCAAGAAGGTACCTGCTGATTCATGCACCATATATCACTTGCCACCATCCAAAGGAGGGGAGCTTCTCCTCATGTATTCCCTTCTATTAGGGAAGGAAAACTTTCCCAAAGCCTTCCCAGACTTTTGCTAAGGTTCTGCTGGCCAGAACTGGGTTACATTTCCATGTCCTCACTGTCAAAGAGACTGGAAAAGAAGTACTTGGCATGTTAAGCCTCTGTAGTGGGAGGTGGGCTCTCCTAGCAAGTTCGCAGCAGGAGAAGATGGGTGGAAGGTTACTGGGTAGACTACCAACCACCTTGATTCTTTCATGCACACCCTTATGCTCATATAAAGATACATGTTTATGTATCTCTATATACATGTACACACATGAGTAGAATTATATCATAGATGGTCTTTACTGTGGTCATTCTCCCTCTCACATTCTAGTATTGTTATTATAATAGTTTTAACTTATTCTGTTTTAGTCCAATAACAAATGTTCACACCTGGTGTTTATCCTTTAGTAATTTTCTCAATGCATACATAAATCATCAAAAATGCATATACTAGGACTTCCCTGGTGGCGCAGTGGTTAATAGTCTGCCTGCCAGTGCAGAGGACACGGGTTCGATCCCTGGTCCCGGAAGATTCCACATGCTGCGGAGCGACTAAGCCCACGTGCCACAGCTACTAAACCAGCACTCTAGAGCCTGTGCGCCACAACTACTGAGCCTGTGCTCTAGAGCCCACGAGCCGCAACTACTGAAGCCTGTGTGCCACAACTACTGAAGCCTGTGAGCCTAGGGCCCGTGCTCCACAACAAGAGAAGCCACCGCAATGAGAAGCCCGCGCACCGCAACAAAGAGTAGCCCCTGCTCACTGCAACTAGAGAAGGTCTGCACACAGCAACGAAGACCCAACACAGCCAAAAATAAATAAATAAAAAATAAAGTAAATTTTAAGAAAATGCATATACTTATGTGTTGGAGAGGGGGTGTCATGGTTTATTTACCAAAAGAGGATCATATTGTATATTACAGCAGTTCTTTCAAGCCAAATACATGCAAAACACAGGTATTTTTCTTACTAATCTCTAAATATTATCTATTACTGCCCAACTTTTCTCAGTTTTCCCTCTCATTCATCTCTCCTTTCCACTCCTTCAACTTTTATCAGAGTCCAATAAAAACTGAGTACAAAGTAGCTTACCTCATACTTTGTTGTTTGGGATGTGAGGGCAACATAGTTATGAAGCAAAATATTTTCTAACTACTCCTCTATCTTTCAACTAGTTGCTTGCACTTAGAAAAGTTTTCTGGATATTTGCAAACGAATCAATGGACAAAGGATTAATCTCCAAAATATATAAACAGTTCATGCAGCTCAATATCAAAAAAACCCAAAAAACCCAATCAAAAAATGGGTAGAAGACCTAAATAGACATTTCTCCACAGAAGACATACAGATGGGCAAGAAGCACATGAAAACCTGCTCAACATCACTAATCATTAGAGAAATGCAAATCAAAATTACAATGAGGTATCACCTCACACTGGTTAGAACGGGCATCATCAGAAAATCTACAAACAATAAATGCTGGAGAGGGTGTGGAGAAAAGGGAACCCTCTTGCACTGTTGGTGGGAATGTAAATTGATACAGCCACTATAGATAACAGTATGGAGGTTCCTTAAAAAACTAAAAATAGAATTATCATATTTGGTAATTGACCCAGCAATCCCATTACTGGCCATATATCCAGAGTAAACCATAATTCAAAAAGACACATGCACCCCAATGTTCATTGCAGCACTATTTACAATAGCCACGTCATGGAAGCAACCTAAATGCCCATCAACAGATGAATGGATAAAGAAGTTGTGTATATATGTGGTACATATATACAATGGAATATTACTCAGCCATAAAAAGGAATGAAATTGGGTCATTTGCAGAGACGTGGATGGACCTAGAGACTGTCATACAGAGTGAAGTAAGTCAGAAAGAGAAAAACAAATAATGTGTATTAATACATATATGTGGAGTCTAGAAAAATGGTACAGATGAACCAGTTAGCAAGGCAGAAATAGAGACACAGATGTAGAGAACAAACATATGGACACCAAGGGGGGAAAATGGCAGGGTGTTGGTGGGATGAATTGGGAGATTGGGATTGACATGTATACACTGATGTGTATAAAATGGATAAGAACTAATAAGAACCTGCTGTATAGCACAGGGAACTCCACTGTACAGTAGAAATTAACACAGCATTGTAAAACAACTGTACCCCAATTAAAAGTATATATATTTAAAAAAAGAAAGAAAAGTTTTCTGGGTCTCCTGATATTCCCATGTAGCTTTTAAGATCCTTTATCCTCTTTCTACTTTCCCAGTGAAAGCCAGTAATTAATTTTGTCCCTCCTAAGCTGCTGGAAGGTGCATTCTCTCCTAGGGGAATGTAAGACCTTGGGATGATGTTTTGCATTTCCAAAGATGCCATATTTCCCCATGACTTTTGCTACCCAAATGGTAGAAGTTCCCTATTGCAGGATAGAGAGGAATTCATTCTTTCCAGACTCTCTTCTTTTCCCATGTCTATTGCAACATGGAAGGGAGTTTCTTCACAAAGCTCTAAAATACAACCATTCTGCCAAAGAGTTTTGTTTTGCTTTGTTACGTTGTTGGTTGTTTTTAGTAGGTATGGCCTTTTCTGTTATTTTTTAAAATTATTATTAATTAATTAATTTATTTTTGCTGTGTTGGGTCTTCGTTTCTGTGCGAGGGCTTTCTCTAGTTACGGCGAGCGGGGGTCACTCTTCATCGTGGTGCACGGGCCTCTCACTGTCGCGGCCTCTCTTGTTGTGGAGCACAGGCTCCAGACGCGCAGGCTCCGTAGTTGTGGCTCACGGGCCTAGCTGCTCTGCAGCATGTGGGATCCTCCCAGACCAGGGCTCGAACCCGTGTCCCCTGCATTAGCATGCAGATTCTCAACCACTGCACCAACAGGGAAAGTTATCTTTTAATCAGATGTGAACAAAACCAAAGCGTTGTTAAACAAATTTATATACATAGTAAACCTGAGTCCTCTCTGTCTAAACAACTCCCTAAATATACTGATGTCTGAGTAAAGGAGAGAAGAAAAGAAGCAAAAGATCTGATCATCGGAAAAGACACAAAACCATTCAAAAAAGATTACAACAGAATTGTGACTCCTGGTCACCTTCAATTCAGGGACAGGGCAACAACTTTGTCAGACCAGGGCCTGATCAGAGTCTAATAAAATGTGAATAACGCCTAGAGCAGCCAGGGTTTCAAAACGTTGTAACCAATGTGTTTTCAGTGTGCCCAGGCCACCCATTTTAGATTTAGAAATTAAAATGATTCAATTGAGGTGATTTCATATGTAAAGATGAGGAAAGTACTCTTCCTTTACAAATAGCTCTTCATTCCCTGGCATTAGGTGACCAATCTAAAACCAAAAGACGCAAGTCCAGTTATGTGATTAATTTACATTTTTTCAACAGTGGGGGTAATTTTCTCTTTAGTGGTTTCATTCTCCCTTTTGCATTGTAAGCTTATTTTCAGAGAAAAAGAACTTCCCACTGAATTGTCTTGGCTATTGATACTCTATATAAGTTAGAACAGCAGAAATGCCAATAAAAAATATGACGTACAGCTAAGACCTTAAATGCCATGTTAGAGGTTGAATTCCATTTTAGTCTGGCTACACTGGTTAAGATTACCCAAAAAACTTCTTCAATCCCTTTAAGGTGGTCCATGCTACAATAGAGAGGAGGGGACAAAGTCACTTCTTCAAAGGGAGAACTTGTTCAATTCAGAAAATTCACTTAAAAAAAAGGGATGGGGTCAGTGGGAGGGGCGAGGGGAGGAACCACAGGGAATTTTGGAAAGGGGTGTGGCTTTTCTGACAGCCTTAATTGGCATGCTGTCACAGAGGAGAGCATTTTGCTCTACTAATTATTTTGTGTTTTCACGAGTTGTCATTGCCGTAACAATCTCATTGTCCCCAGAGCTACCTGTTCTCTATTCACGTGCTTCCTAGCTTTCTGTTATTCTGGAATCCAGGGAAGAGAAGACAAAGGAGAAAATGGGTCTTTACAGGTTTCTGTGTCTGTGCCCTTTGAGAATAAGACCAAGGCTGACACAGCTTCTCCATTCTGAGGTCCTGCTCTGGACTCTTAGCATCTACTCATGCCCTGCTCAGCTGCTGCCCAGGCCGCTCTGCCTGAGTCTTAGTTCTTTCCTCGGAAGCCTCTTTTCTGCCTTTTGGGATTTTCACAATTTTCATATTTCACCACATCAGTCCTAGGATCTCCAGCTGAAAATGAAATACGCTGTTTAAACACCTTGGAAACCAAAGGACGCCAAGGTCAATAACCACTGGGACATCTCTCTCCCAGCTAAATCAAACCTTCCCGGAGTTTGTTTCTAGCGGTGGACCGATGTCACCTTTTCTTGAGACCAGAAAACTAATCAAAGTCAGGGGCTGTCTCCAGGAGGTTTTTTTTTCCTTTTTTAAAACAAATTTAGAAGAATCTAAATTAAAGACATTTCTCCAAAATATATGTTTGAATGGGGCACGTTTCAAAATGTTAGTTTTAATGGTTACAGCCAGTTTTTAGTATTTTGTGTGTTTCTTTCCAGCCTCCCTTCTACATGTATACTTACATTTAAAATAATTTGAATTCCATCGCTTTCTTCAGTTAAATTTTTTACCATTTTCATTAAATAAATTTATGGTAAATATTTATGTAAATTATGCCAGCTTCAAGAGTTCAACTGTTTCTACCTCTCTGGAGATGGGTTGCATAGGTAATTGGAAATAATAGCTTAATAAGTCCCAGAATTCAGATGGGCTTATTCAGGGGGCAGCCTTCACTTGGTCAGTCTGAGAGGCTGTCATCAAGTCAGGTTGAATCTTAAGGTTTGACTTCAATTTTATGAGTTGCTGTAGGTACGTAACTGACCAACAAACAATCCAGATTGCTTAGATCAGCTAATGGTCCTGTCTCTCAACCTGAGATGTCCTTGAATTTTGGAGCCTAAGTCAAATTCCAAATGCACACTAACGCCTGAGGCTTTCAAGTTTGCAAAATTACCCCGTTTCCATTTCCTTTTTACACTTTCTAAAGCTCTCCCAAACCTATGGCATGCTCCATTCAGAATGTTAAAGAATTCTCTAATCCTCTTATTTGGGAACCTGATTTGCAAATGCTAAGTGGTATATGCTTCTGCTATGTTTATTAGCATTAACGTTTGCAATTGTCTGGTCAGTCTCTGCCACTTGACTTAGAATAAAACCCTGAGGCAGTCATCAAATTTGCTCCATCAACAGACATTTTCTATGTTCTTATTCCAAGCCTCACAGAAGGCTAGGCAGCTCAGATCATCAGAAAACATTTTCCGTTAAGATAAAGCGTGATTCCTATAGGTCTCCCAACCATAGGGAAAAGTGGGAAAATTATAACCGTGTTTAACTCCCAATATGCAACCCCAGCTCAACATGAAGAAATTCCAAAATAAGAAATAAAGTGAATTCGCCCCCAAAGACTCTGACAGTCCACAGATGTAGATCTGGCAGGATGCCCAGAAACTTAGATGGGTACAATTTGGACACATCAGGTTAGTTTCTTTTAACATCTCTAAATTCATCCTCTCTGGTTGCTTTCAGCCTACAGTACTGCATCACCTCAATCCAGGGATTTTTTTTTTTTTTCCAAATAATTGATTTGGCATGTTCTTTATGATAGCCAAGCACGTGACTGATTCACTAAATGTTTCATTTTTCACTTGGTATTTGGCACATACCCCTGGATACTGTAATTATTCTACCCTTTTTGTCTCTCCTCATTATACATGAAACACTGGAGAGAGGCCATCCTTTCTGACTGAACACTGATATTCTCTTTCAGCCCTCTCATGGAGAGTGTTGGTTTGTGCCCAGGGCCTGAGTGTGAGAATATGTGAATTAGCCCTGATTTGTGAATTGGCTGTCATCTATATTTCCATAGCTGCCACAGCCCCGCTGATCTCAATTTCTGCACCTGGAAAATGGGAATGACAAATGTTATTCCTTTCCAACAAAAAGCATGTTGAGAATTAACTCATAGAGCTCGAAAGCACCAGGAAAATGTAAGAGGAAACCGTTCACCAAAGCCAAGTGCTGACCCTCTCTCAGGTCCCAATGGATGTGCTCATCATTGTTTCTAAACAAGAAAAAAAAAAAAAAAACCAAAGACCCTCAAACTAGAACTGTGATTGATCGGTTGATCAACTGTGAGCTCAGTGTTTATGAGACACAAGGGTAGATATACAAAATGTACAAGGCAGATCTCATCTTCTAATCAGAGTCAAGTGTCCCTTGGAGTTGTTACATTGAGAGCAGCAGTTTGACCTCTGACAGTTGTGGCAGCAGCAGTGGTGGCTTTCCAGATCAGTGCTGTCCAATATAGTACTTCAGTGGCATTGGCTACTGAAGTACATTGGCTACATTCCAACTGCTCAGAAGCCATATAGGCTAGTGGCTACCATATTGGACAGCACAGAGTCTCCACCAGCATAGAAACTTCCACTGGACAGGGCTGTCTGACACTGACAAATCTTCCCTCTCACAACTTCTCCAACTGGCCCTAAGTCAATCTTTACAGTAGCTTCAGGTGAATCCATCTCACACAAAGGAATTAACAGTGCATATGAAACAAATGCCGTATTTTCATACTTTCCTTCACCCAAACCCAGCACAAGAGGCTAAGATAAGCCAAAGTGTATGCTACACAGAGATTTATCAACCAATAATCAATACCTAATTCTAAAAAGAGTTATATCATGGGACAGGGTCTAGAAATAGTCTATTTTCCTTAATATACGAGTCCCAGTTGATTCATGGTCTGAATATCCAGGGTTTGACTGCCCTCCCTCAACCTCTCACCCCCTGATTCCTCTGTGAATTAAAGATTGATTTTATTATCCGTCCATTCCCTCCTTGTTTATGGTATCACAACTATTTGATAAAGAAGGCAACGTTAGCAGAGATTTAAGTGTTTTGCATGCTATATATGCAAAAAGGGTAAACATCAAATATAGACACAAGCTAAATGGCTTAAAATGCATTGTTTTCATGCCTTATTTTATTGCCAATCTCATATATACCTCACATCTAACAGGGAACAGGGCTCACACATCCATAAAAAGCTTACAGACCAAGCTATTGAAAGAGTAACATTTAAGCGTAGCATTCATAAAATAGCTAATGGTGCTATAGAGTTGACAGATACCATAGAAGTGTCAGAGAAATGGATGTTGAACCATCTCCTTTCAAAAATGAGAAAACTGAAATCAAGAGAGGGAACCCTCTTACACTGTTGGTGGGAATATAAATTGATACAGCCACTGTGGAGAACAGTAGGGAGGTTCCTTAAAAAACTAAAAATAAAGGTACCATATGATCCTGCAATCCCACTACTGGACATATATCTGGAGAAAAACATGGTCCAAAAGGATACATGCACCCCAATGTTCATAACAGCCAAGACATGGAAGCAACCTAAATGTTCATCAACAGAGGAATTAGTAAAGAAGGTGTGGTACATATATACAATGGAATATCACTCAGCTGTTAAAAAGAATGAAATAATGCCATTTGTGGCAACATGGATGGACCTAGAGATCATCATACTGAATGAAGTAAGTCAGAAAGAGAAAGAGAAATATCATATGATATTCTAAAAAGAAATGATACAAATGAACTTATTTACAAAACAGAAACAGATTCACAGACTTAGAGAATGAACTTTTGGTTACGGTGGGGAGAGAAGGGTTGGGGGGGAGGGATAGTTAAGCAACAAGGACCTACTGTATAGTACAGGGAACTCTGCTCAGTATTATGTAACAACTTAAATGGGACAAGAATTTGAAAAAGGATACATGTATATGTGTAACTGAATCCCTTTGCTGTACATCTGAAACTAATGCAACATTGTTAATCAACTATACTCCAATGTGAAATAAAAGTTAAAAAAAAAAAAAAAGAGAGGTGGGCTTCTCTGGTGGTGCAGTGGTTGGGAGTCCGCCTGCCGATGCAGGAGACATGGGTTCGTGCCCCGGTCCGGGAAGATCCCACATGCCGCGGAGCGGCTGGGCCCGTGACCCATGGCTGCTGAGCCTGTGCGTCCGGAGCCTGTGCTCCGCAACGGGAGAGGCCACAGCAGTGAGAGGCCCGCGTACCGAGAAAAAAAAAAAAAGAGAGGTAATAGTGCTGCAGTTACTTGATGGGTAGTGGAGTCGGGATTTGAACCCAGCTCCCAGACCTGGACGCAGGGCTATTTTGGACCCCTTGTTCTTTGCCCTCCTCTGATAAGGAGGATGAAGGAGATGAGCTGGGAGGGGAGGAGAAGGGAGAAAGTTGCCTTCTCTCAGATGGCAGAAAGGCGAGTCCTCCTGGTACCTGGCCAGCACCTAGGCCACACAAGGCCCACTACTTTGCATGTGAGACACCCTTTCTTCTAAGCCTGAACCAGCATCTCTTGTGTTGCCATTTCCCAGAGTAACCTAAATGCCAACCAATGGGATCTCTGGAACCAGAGTACGGGTGGTGTGTCTTGGTTAATTCACTTTCTTTACAATGCTTTCCTTATGAAAAGCTCCAAGTTCTCTAACTCCATTTCTCTCAAATGGCATCTAAGCACTTATCTCGAGGATTCGTAGATGTGGTTTTAGGGGTCTGTAAATCCCCTGAAAATGGAAAATGAAATTCAGCTCTCAGTCCGTACCATTCATTAAATTATCAAAGATGTCCATGATTGAAAAAGGCTAAAATTTGCTATAAAGGAAGAAGAGAAAGATGTGCTTTTTAGAAGAAAATCACTGAACCCAGGAAAATTTGTAAAATGGCCAGAAGGTATAATAAACAGCCACTTAATAGAAATAGACCATAGAAATGAAAGAGAATACAATGCTCAAGAAGCCCAGGGAGAAGCAAGGCTGAAGATACATTTCCCTTAATTGTCTCTTCCTTCATTCGTCTAAGCCCAATGACAGCAGCCACTAACTCATGCCACGCTAAGGAAAGAACTAAGCGGAATCATTACTTTACCTCCCATTTCCATATGTGAGGAACGTTATCTCTTACTACATTCTGATTCAATTGAAACAATGGAATTGAGAAATGCCCTATACCAAATAGCAAGCAATGTTCACAGGAACCTGATTTACCAGCTATAATTTTAAACTAAAATATTAAAAATTTCACAGGAGAACACACATCATGAATGTTAAAAATGCCTGTTGAACTAGCGATACGTGGACAAGGTGAGCCACTGGGATGTTGGCCTGAAGCATTTGACTGTTGCTGTGGTACAGTTCATCTGGTTTTCTGAATTATACGTTTTTCAGGGGCTCTGCCCAGCCTTCCAAGATGAGAATGGTGGGGTAACCACGACCTGACGGCAAGTATTCCAGGTAAGAATATTTTGGTATATTTTAAAAGAAGCTCTCAAGGATGTTGACTGACTTAAAAATATGTTAAAAACACGATACCTTCCAGACCTCTTCAACATCAAGAGGCAGGATATAATGATTTGTATATTTTATTTTGACTTTACATGCGGTGTTAAAAACCCAAAGTACATATTATTTACACATCCACAATACAAGTTTACAAGATATCTATACATGTTAAAGTACTCTATAAAACAGTATAGAGCCACTTCACTTTAGGGTTACTTTTTATGCCGTACCATTAAAAAAGATACAATCTGTGTTTACCTTTGCACAAATGGATAAAGCATTTTAAAATTAAATTAACAGGATACAGACTAGATCTTATGTTAGAAATTTCAACATAAATACTGATAGAACTCACATTACAAACTACAAGGCAGCACGATGTTAAAATGTTATCCGGGTTCACATAGAGTTACTGTTCCACTTTCCGCACGCTGGGATTAATATCGGTAAGGTGAATTCGAACAGGTTTGTCAGCGATGGACTGAGGAGTGTTTATCGTTGGTTGGTTTAATTTATTATCAATCTGTAATACTTTCGTTTCAAAGCTGAAGTGTTTCAAGAACAGAAGTTTTAGCTTTTGAGCTTCCAGAGACCTCAGGGAATTGTGTTCTTTATTAAACAATATTCTCAAAGGAAAAGAATGACTGCATCCGTATTCTACATTCTGCATCAAAATGCTCTGGTCTTCTGCAACCCATCTCCCCCAGGTAACAGATATCATCACGGGAAAACAGTTGAACTGATTTGTCTGACCTTGATACTTTCTAGATGAGGTTCAATAAACCGTGGTGTACAGCCTATTAACCGAAATCGTCATCAGGGTTGCACATAATCAACTCTAAGTGGCTTCTGCAAAACTACAAATAAATGACTCTGTATGGTTTCCGCAGGTGTCACATTACCCAGGAAACCTCATTTGACTTCACATTATCACTGTTTCATCCTTAAGAAAGTAGGAGTGGAATGTGTATCATGGCAAAGGATGTAATGCAGCTATTTGGATAGATTGTTTTACAATTGACTGTTCTAGACTGTTAGGATTTTTTAAAAGTCTTTTCAGGTGCTGGTTGAAAAACATTTACAACTGGCACTCAGTAAATGATGTGCTATACTGAAAACACTTGACATATTTGAGTACTTCTATCATTCTCATGAATAAGGCACAAAATGCACAGATTTAGGTAAACTCACATGTAATATGTACAGTATACTGTCATTACCTGCATGACTTAGGAGAAAATTCTCACATCACACAACATAGACAACATGATTGCACCACTGTTAGGTTTTCACAGACTGTTTCTGCTAAGCCAATTACAACCCTCTCACATCCCCTTCTTTTGTCTTCTGTTGTGTGTGTGTGTGTGTGTGTGTGTGTGTGTTTGTTTGTTTTACCTTGGGGTTAGGGGGAATTAAAAGAAGGGGAATTTTACTACATGGGAGAAACCAAACACAATCAAGATAAAACCTCATTAGTGTGTCCAAGGTTGAGTAGAGTGATTCCGGCTCGGATTCACAGTGGACAGGTGAATTTTACTACTGAATACTGGTGGATAAATCAAGGATACCTCTTATCATCTCCATCTCCTTAAGCTGGCAAGACTGTTATAGAAGTTTTAGTGAATAGCAGCACAAAATTACTTAGAACTCTTACATTCTGGCATTGGGTAACACGTAAGTCAAGTTAATCATTTTGACTGTCAAAATCAGCCTCGGTTTTACTTCTTTCTCAAAGCTGAACCCAATGGACTGCTGTGGGAAGAAGTTATTGTCTCTTGTTCAGTAATGTGCGATGTAAATAACTCCATAGCACTAAAAGATGCAATGGGCACCTAAACAAATCCTAGTGGGGACAGAACACACACACACACACACACACACACACACACACTTACACGCACACACACATGCACACGCAACACAGTTCCTTGGTGGCATGAAAAAAAATGCCACACATAAAAAAAATGCTACAGTTTGGGTCAAAGACTGAATTTTTAGCAAATTGTTTGGTAATCTACAACTTCTTTTCTTTGAGACATTACCATCGTTTTTTGACATTTGTGCAAGAGGCAAGGTGAATGCATACATATTAAAATGTTCACATTTAATGGGAAGACCACACAGAATGGCAGTCTAAGTTGAACCCATTTTCAAGTATTTACTCACAGACAGATTCTTCTGAGCACTGTATCAGCTCCTTATACTGGTTACAGGTAGCCCCTCGGAGCCACATATCTCTTTAGTTTCAAACAAAAGAAATGGAATGACCAGCACCTTCCTTTGTTTTCAGACAAGTACACAGAAGCCTTTGCTGCAGTAGCTACGTATGGCAAGTTCTGATGTTGCCAAAGTTAGGAAGAGTTTCTTTGGCCACTTGGTTCTCTTAAAATACAAGCGAGTCTCTTGTCTTAATGTACCCTTACAACATCATCCTCTCAACAACACGGACAGGATAAAGCCACGTGGGGAAGAGCACACTTGAGGCCTAGTAAGTGTATTTGTTCAGTGGTCTGACAGATGTGGTTTGGGGAACAAATGAAGGCTTTGGTGGTACATCAGGTTTTAATGATGGTGTCCTCTTTAGTCCCGTCCTGGGAAGGGTGCCATTACTGGTGTAGCTGCTCTGTCTGGAGAGGGAAGGCTGCAGATGAACACTTACTGGTGTTCCCTGAATATAGTCCACCTTCGCCCCTGCGGGGGTGGGCATGTAGCCCCCACGGTTCATACTAGGCTGTCTAGATAACAAAACACCATTTGGTGAACTTAAGTTTTTAGGCATAGCAGATATAGAGTGCCTCTGGGAGGAATTTTTATGATAACCCCTCTGTCTTTCCAGAGAAGTCATTGGGACGCCAGGAGTGGTGGGGACGTCCACTCGCTTGGTTGGGCTATTTCTGGGGAGAGTCGAGGGAGGAGAGTAGAGTGATGCCTCGCGATGAGGGACCTTGGGCGGGACCTCAGACATAGGTCCCACGGGATCCAGCATTAGGGTCTGGTGGGCCACTTGGATGTCTCCCATGATGGCTTTGGGGTTACTGTTTGGGTCATTTAGATGCTTCAGGAGATCGTTGAGGGTGTTTCTGGAATCCACAGAACGCCGGTGATCCCTTTTACTGGATGACTTTGTAAGAGGGTGGTCAATGTTTTGAAGTTTCTTTTCAGCTTTGTGAGCATTGGAGTTTGAGAAAGATGTGTTGTAGTCATGGGTAGCATTAGGAAGGACAATGGCACTGGGGATATGTCCATGACTTAGTGGGGAATGCGGTGGAGGACTAGAAGGAAAGAACTGGGGGGCTTCCTTCCTTGAAGCCCCGTGGCCGTGGGCCTTGTCTGAGTGGCTCTTCATGGCCTGCAGGGTCTTCTGGTGAAGCACAGGTGTAGACTCAGGTGTCGGGAGAGCAGCCAGCTCGGGAGGTTGGCCTCGATGGTCCATGACCATGGATTTCGTATCTCCATTGGGTGGCAGCTCTTTCCGACTGGTCAGCAGGTTACTATACAATTTGGGAGAATCTATATTCTGTTGATATTCCTTGACTGGGCTGTCAAAGAGACCATTCAGCTTGGCAAAACTTCCACTGGAGTCTGTGCACGACTGGGCAGATTCTGCATCTTTATGGATCTTTCTGTTTCTCCGAACAAACATGTCACGGTAGCAGTATACTGCCACACCTGCAATGAATGCACCCAAGACAAAAGCCGCAAAGACACAGGTGATGAGGACATTCATGTGGACCATCTGGTTGGACTCTCCAGATTGGACTTCCCATCGTACACCTGCAACAGACACACAGGAGAAGAGTCTGAGTGAGGAGCTTCTTTAAAACAGTATTAGCCAGCAAGTGGCTGCCACTGAACCAACACTACCTTCACATGGTCCATATGCTTAGCTTGGAGGGTGAGGTGGGCTCCAAAATCCCATATTTTTTCCTTTAATCCCAATAGGATCCCCAGAGACATTTATGATCGCTACAAATACCAGGATAACTCTAATCTTCCACTGATCTGTATTTGTCTTTTCCCCTCCAGCCCCTCTTAAATAGTTGTTACATAACATTCCAAATTTTAAGGGTTTCTACCTAAAAATTAGAGCTAGAAGGTATATATTTTCTAAGTGGCCCATTTTAAACTCATAAACTGTTTTTTTCTCATGATTTTCTCTTAATTCATAAATCAGGATTAAAGGGCAGCTACTGGGATTAGGGAAATGTATGAATTGGTATAAATATATATTTTGCTAAAATAATTATGCTAATGCAATTATGCTATCTTAATTAGAATGAAAGTATATAGTTCGTTCACAAACTAAAAGCATCTGCTTGGTCACTGTTAGCTACAAATACAGCCTCTCATGTTTACTTTGTTTTTTTTTTTTTTCATTCCGTCTTGGAGTGAAGCACTCTTGAATTGCCTGCTATGAAAGAAATCCAGACAGTCTAAGGAAATATACTATGTTAAGTAATATTATCCAATTGTCTTAAGATATTTAAGAAATATTTAAATTAGACTAGAAATAGAAGAGTGAATTAGTTTGTAATTATTGGGATTTTTAATGCAACCACAGACATCTAGACATGTTAGTTTAAGAGGTATCCAAGTCTGTTACATGCTACAAGCACAGCTATCCCAGAGTAAGGTAAGTCAGAGTGATTTGAAGATTCTGTTGCTCTAGGTTAGTACTAAGGCCTTTGAACATTAGTTGTTTTTAACCAATGTTGAGGGCTATGGAATTCAGTGGCATTGTGAAAGACAAAGAAAGAAACGTAGAGAGAAATGGAATTACTAAAGAAAATAAAAGAGGAAGAATGATTATAAAATTGTTTACAATGAAAACAAATAAAACCAAAATCAATAGATGTAAATCATAAATGACAATGCACTGCTATAAAAACTGATTGGAAACCTGATAACCACAGTTTAGTAAGCACTAAAGAATAGATTTTTTTCCCCAGCGTGATCTGTCTAACAAGGTAACTCAGCAGACAGCTCTTTGATAAATGCTTCTATTATGGGCTGAAAATGATAGTTACGGACGAGCACTCTGTTAGGTTTCAGTGCTTGTGGCATTCAAACAACTTCGCGCCTCCCGTACTTTTCAGATTGCGTTGTAAATTGCAGCTAAACAAAAGTCTGGGAAAGGCTCCTCGACAAAACATCCGATATCAGGATATTTGCAATTAATGAGTTTTGCTTTTGGATATCGCTGGGGTGACCCTCGGAATTCTCTGATACCCAGCAGAGTGTAGCTTTTTCAGACAGAAGCCAACACGGATTAGATTGTCTGAGTGGCTGTTTTACCAACTCCTTCTTCAACAGCTTTCCACCTCTTTCATCCGCTAAGGAATGCACACTCCACATAACCACAGAAAACCGGTGTGAGTGTGGCCAGCGGCGGCGATGGTAACAACAGAGGCAGCTCCGTCCGGCTTCACCTCCACACGTTCCTCAGAGATATTAGGAATCAGGTTTCCACTCAGTGAGAGATGAGTTCCCTGGTGAGGCCTTACCCTTTGGGATACCTGAATAAGGATCAGTAAAATCAGAAGTGTTTGGGTCATCTTGAACTACAAATTTCCGGGAGCTGGTCAGTTTAGGTCTCCAGGTATCAATCACTTTAGGTGTAATTTCTGGGATACTTGCCATTGTGGTAACAGAAGATGAAGATACCTCCATGTCTGTGGTGGCAAACAGATTTTTATTAACATGGGTAGTGACAGCGGATGGCTTCTGACTGGTCTGTTGTATTTTCAAGTAAAGTTTAAGCAAATTTTATGAGAAAGCCTGTTCTAGGATTTCATAAAAACACATCCAAGGAGATTATACCAAATCCTTTTCTTGCAAGGGAAAAATATAAGCTAAAAATGAACAATAAAGACATATTAAGCAGATTTCCAACTTGAAGACACTGAAAATACTCCTCTACGAAGCCTCTACGGTGATGAATGACACTCATGGAAAAGGTACGATGAATCCCAAACACTAATTGCTAGTTTCTCATCCTTTTGTGAGACAACATCCCTTCTTTTGTGTATATTTGTTTAAAGCATTTTCATAGATGGTTGGAAACTGTATTGCCTTCACTGGGGAACCTACAGTGTAACGTCATCAGAACACACCTGATTAGGTCTGCATAAACACTTGATTTTAGACCTGACAAAGAGGCTGTCCTGCTTTACCACAGACATCTCGTCTATCTGTAGATTACTGACTGCACTGAGGGCTCACCATCCATGGTAAAGCACTGAAGCAGGGATGAACCTTGTCCGTGCCTTCCAAAGTGCCCGGGGAGTTTCTTCCAAAGAGTTAGCAGCAACTCATGCAAAAGAAATGGCATTCACAAGCTGAATAAGGATGTTCTGATACACAAGATCTTCCATCCTTTTCTCCCCTCTGAGGAATGAAACTGCTGGTAAGTTTTAGAACCAGCAACAGGATCGGGAGTAACTTAACCTCTTTGTGTGTCTATTACTGATTTCTGCCAAGTAGATTTTCCCTCAAAATGTAAGCATATGATCTTAGGTCAAACCCCTGGAGACCCCAATTCAGACTGGTGCAACGGTCACAGATGAAGACTCCAAAACGGATGCAGACAAGAGGGGCACAGGGAGCCTAGCGAACATCTTAATACATCAGAAACCAGCTTCATTCGATGGGAACCTTTTTCACACCTCTGAGACCACAACATTCAAAGGTTTCTAGGATCACCACAAACCATTCAGAAAAGATCTCTCAAATTTATAAATACACATTTTGGGGAAATGTGTATTTGTTTACTAGGTTTTAGGAAAGGTGAGGAGAGAAGGGGTAAATAATGAAATTCTGCCATCCATTGAATATAGATGACCAGAGGGAACATTCACAATGCACAGGGGTGAGAGAGAAGAAAGCTTGGGTGGACGGGCGTGCAGCTGGAATGCAGCCTATGTTAATCCATTGGATTTTTCTTAAAGGATGTGCCTTGGTCAATGATGGGCTGTTAACATGCTACACAGGGTGAAGTGCTGAATAAGAAAAAGTCTTTCGGACCATCAGGGGGGTTATGAGTCAAAGCAGAAAAATGAAGGGCTGCCAAACTGTGCAAAAGGAAGGGAGAAGGGGCTGAAAATGCTGAACTGAAGGAAAGAAAAGGTTGTTAATTCAAAAAAATGAAAAAAAACTAACCAGATGTTGGACCGCCAAATATTTTGTAATCTGGTGTAGTTGAAGTAGGCAAAATTTCTAAAAGAATTAAAGGAACAAGTAATCAGTAAAAAGTAACCAAAAGAAAGCAAAAATTTACGAATTCCAATTAACTCAAAAAGTCAAAAGAAAGGACTATAAATTAAAAGAGTAACCTACTGCTTAGACTACCTTTCTCTAGATTTCCTACAAGATTGTAAATCGTGAAGGAAAAAAAAAAAGTAAGATTCTTCTCTAATGTATCCCCATGACCAAACAGCTCAGCTTTTGTGAAGTTTAAGTTAAATGCTAGGCGGCATGTGTCCTGAGTCATTATAAAAGGCTGATTGTAAAATAATGTTCACGTGCTAATGTGGTCAAAAAGAAGCACCGGGAGGGAAAGGAAGATTCGGTCTTACCATGGCAGTCCCCTAGATGGGCTGTGTTGCCATATTCCGTGTCCTGTTCAAATCCTCCAGCGCTGTGGTTATGGAAAGCAAAGAAGTCTTCAGTTAACAGCCTTCATAGGAACACAAGTGACAACCAGAGCAGAACCAAGAACACAGATGGATTAGTAAGAATGAGCAGACAGAAAAAAAAAAAAAGGACATTTCAACATAGCTTGCTAAAATGAGTATTTCTATTAAACATTTGGTAACTAGAATGTTTAAGAGAGCAGAAGAGAATTGGTTCTTTCTCTCCATCCATTTCCCGTAGGTATTTCACTGTCTACAATCTCCTTTCCCTCTCACAGCTCCAGATTTTCTTTTTTTTCCTTCTCCCATACAAAACAAACAAACAAAAAACAAAAACAGATAAAAGGAAAGAAAGAAAGAAAAGTAAAGCGAAAAAGAAAAGTAGTGTTATTGGAAGTTTTCTAAAATTTCTAGCTTTAGAGTCCCTGGAGAAGATAGAAGCACATCTGGAGAAGATCTCAGCTAATGTGACAAAGTATACTTACAGCATCCCTGGGGTCACTTGACCACAGGCCCCTGGGCTTAACCAGCCACAGTACGGGTCTCGAGATGCAATACAAGACCTGTATAAAACCAAACAGAACGCAAATTGAATTTTCTCATCATCAAAGGTAATGATGCTGTAAGACCCGGGATAAGGAAAGAAACATCAGCCTACTTTTTACACGATGCATAACGCTCACAGCGACTGAGGGGGATGCGGATAACACAGCTAGAGAACGCCACGTATAAAGCATGATGAACTTTATCCAACTGGAGTGAGATGACCCTTCTGTCCTCCTCATTCTCAGCATTGCACCTAGATTGTGGGAGACATTTTGAAGACAGACGTTTAGTAAGTCAAAAGCTACAGGAACTACACGAGGCAAGTGAGGCTTGGTTTTTGCACTTATTGAGAGCTGGGGAGGCGTTAAGGAATACTCTCAGTAGCAAACCAGGCAAGCACGTAGTTTAGGAAGTAATAATGATGTGATTCATCTTCTACTGCTCTGCATGGCTGGTTTAATTTCAGGCTGGACAAAGGGTTTTTTAAAGATTGGCTTCCCGTTCTGATGATCGAAAGGAATTGCATTTGTGAACAGCATGTTAGACTATAGGGAAGAAAAAGGATAATGTTTCAATGCATTTAAATCTTCCTGTGCTAGACATTTCTGGATCTCTCCTTAGTCTTCTTTGCTCCATTTCTCTCATCTATTTCTTGTTTGTTTTAATGGTCCACATAATTTTTTATACCAGTGGTTAGAAGAATTATGGTGTACTCTGTGTGTGTGTTTGCAATCAGCTGTCTGCTCCATGTAGCATCCTGAAATATATCTTCAAGGTAAGAGGGTGGTGGTAAAATATTCTCATTCTCCATAGGTGACAAACAAGGGCTGAATTATTTTTAAACTCATCACTGTCTACCCTCCAAGCCCTAGCGGACTCAGGAAAACAACAAACCCGGGTTTCATTTCAGTGAGGAAAAAAACAAAACAAAACACTGATATGCCAAACCACTGCTAATTTAGAGGGCTGGAAGGAAATGACTAGGTGAAACACACACTGGAAGTACTAGAAAGTGTTCTCGTATAATATACCTACTTTGCATGGTTGTACGCTTCAATCTCTTCCAGTAACACGCTGTCATTCAAAGAGAAAGGACTGGTTTTTGCCAAAACTTTAAGTACCATGCCAGCTTCCGAGCCAACGAAGATGACTGTGTAGTTCTGGTGGGGTCCCGCAGAATGGTCAACGGCGATGGCCGTCAGTCTGTACCTGCCGGAGGAGGGGAGCCAGGTCAGGGGGGCGGCCAACAGGAAGGGAAGCCACTGGATGGGAGAGGGCCCGTGTTTCTGCACAGTCTTACCTGATCCGAGTCTTTGTGAACCAGGGCTCGTCGGCAATGGGTGGGACGGCAGAGTCCATCAGGGGGTGGGATTTAATGAACGACAGGGTTTCATCCGGGAAATCGATGGAGGTTTTATAAGCTTCGGCAAGCCCATGCTTTGCACAACAGCCAGGCCTGAAAGGAACATAGTGTGTTTGGTCCCCCCTCACAATTTGTATCTAGGGATTAAGTGTCCATTGTGGAAGACACTTAATCAAGGTCAAGAGAGAAAGGAGAGTGAACCAAACCAGAGGAGCGATGCTATTTCCCTGAACTCTGGGGACTCTCCATATTCAGGCTCTCAGAGTCATATTCACTGACTTTCTGTCTGTAGCGCTGCACAGGGACCCTTCCTGGAGTGGGAGGTTGGCCCAGCTGCTCTCTGAGGATGGATGCTTCCCGTGACCAGAGGGTTTTGTCAAAGACAAAAATCCTCTCCGTTTTTTTTTTTTTTTCTTACCTTGGCTTCGGTACTTTGTCTTCAGGGACTGCTGTCCAAACAGAATCTGGAGTTTTCTGTTCTTTAAACCGTCCTCTGAATACTTTTTCAATGTCATCCATGCTAAATGCACAGACTGCAGAACCAGGAATGCTGAAAAAGAGGAATGGTATCAGGAGACAATGGGCCTGTTCTCGGTTCCCACAAGTGAGATGCGGAAGGCCTTTTGAAGTGCCAGGGATCTGTTCTCACCTGTTGAGCTGTGTGGTAAACACCCCGACCACAGTGGGGACGCCATTGATTTGTATTATGTCTGTGACAGACTGCAGAACATCAAAGTAGAAAAAGGAATCTCCGGGGACAGAACAGTTAAGACGAGCCTTCAGAAATGAAGTCCAGTGTTTCTCCAGGACCCGCTGGGAGCCACCCATGTCGTTTTTACATATGCGGGCCACACGGGAATATACAGCCTGCCCACGGGACAAAAACAAAGCGACGGGGTTATGAGCACGTTGGAAGAACGGGAAAAAAAGCTGCCAGATAAGGGAGGGATGAAACATGCTAAAGATACATGTGGTTCAAAAGACTCCGGCAGCCTTCTCCCTAGGGATCTGTATAGTAAGAATGTCAACTAGATTTATCTGTGAGAAAAAAGGGCCATTTTCCTGCTCTGCCAAACAAGCTCCATAAGAAGTGAGCTATCAAACGGCCCGGCTGAATGGAAACCACTCCCATGCTCTGTTCTCATATTGTTAACAAAATGCACCATTCTTAAAGCTGGCATAGAACGGGCCGCAATGTTTTAGAATCATATGGGCTTGTACTGAAGTATTCAACAGTGAACAGGGGCCCTTACTTTCCATCCTGCCTTTTGACGCTGAGAAAGAATAGCTATCAATAGATTCTAAAGAGTTAAAGAAGCATCCATAGCTCAAGGGAGCCTGCAGAACATTCTCTGTAGTAACAGAAAAAAAAAAAAAAAAAGAAATCTCAAGGCCCAAGGCTGCTGTTCCCACTCTGGCCATTGTGCAGGCATTCCACAGCAATTATTCTCAGGATAAGCAACTCACCTCTCTGCACTTGGCCCTAAATGCTTTGAGTGCTGGAAAATATGCAAAGACTTTACCAAAGTGGGCTCAATTCCATGCAGTACGAGTGCACAATCATATACTTGCCTTGCCTAAATTATTATGTTCTACAGCAATTTCTCGAAAGAAGAAATAGACATAGTTTCCATATTCTATGGCGTGAAGAAAGTGTGGCTCTGAAAGAGAAATTGAAAACAAACTGGTTCCTAAAGGATAATTCAATTAGTATCAGACCCTGACTGCCAGGCATGACTGACAGATGTCACATTGCTACATTCAAGCCAAGGAGAACTCTGATATGCCAGCGAGTCTGTGGAGTCCCAGTATGGGTGTGTTGAAGCTTCAGGGAACCCGGAGTCTTTAATGTTAGCTAATGGACTAGAAAAAGCCTACAGGGAAATGAACTACAACAAAGGTCTTTGTTTCAACAGATTTATTCATTAACCTGTAGTTAACTAGGGAAGGAAACTTCTTAAGTTGAAAATAAAAAATCTTGATTTCTAGACTCCAAAGATCAAAATAACTCTGTAGATACGAACTACTGATTCCCAGGGTTAACTTTCCAGGGTAGGTAGATGGAAGTGGGCAAGGATTATCACATGCATTTAGAGTTAGGCAAATGGCACACAGAATTGAGATCTTTTTTTTGAGGTCACTTAGGATAAAAATCTACTTTCCTGACGTGGCTACTGGTCTCCTCATCCCCCATTAATGCTCCCGTTCACAACCAAGGCAGCTTGTTCTTGGCTCTAAATAAACCATATAAAGTCATGCACTGAATTTCCTGATGCCCAGGTCTCCTGTTCCCACTCGGCCATGGTACTTCCCTTGGTGATCTCCCAAACCCATTCTTCAAAGATACCTTTGATCCACTTGGAATCATATTTTATAGTACGAAGGGCAGATCCATCGCCCATGCTTCGATAAATAACGGCATCACTGGCCAGGAAGTCAGCCACTGTGGCAGAATACAGCTTCCCATCTGAAACCAAAGTTATAAATTAGATAAAATAGCCATAATTATCCTAAGTGTGTTATCTTATATAGTGTATTATAGCCTTTGGAGTGATTTCACCTACATCATTGCTACATATACAAATAAATCTAAACCCGATGCTCATAATCAACCTGTGACAGCTTGACCCACGGGATCATCTAAGTTTACAGATGAGGGATTGAAGCATCAAAAAGTTAGGCAACTTATTCAGGATCACTGGCCTAGTTAACAACAGAGCCAAGTGTCAGAATACTTATAATATGCTCACTTTTAATTCCTCTTTTTTGAAAACTTGTTCGTAGCTTTTAGTCTTTTTTTTTTTTTTGTGGTATGCGGGCCTCTCACTGTTGTGGCCTCTCCCGTTTCAGAGCACAGGCTCTGGATGCGTAGGCTCAGCGGCCATGGCTCACGGGCCTAGCCGCTCCGCGGCACGTGGGATCTTCCCGGACCGGGGCACGAACCCGTGTCCCCTGCATCGGCAGGCGGACTCCCAACCACTGCGCCACCAGGGAAGCCCAGCTTTTAGTCTTTGAAACACCTGTGTCAAGGTAGCTATCCTAGTTATGAGCTTTTTTCTTCCTTTAAATTCCTCTTGCACCTTCAATGTCATTAATCATTTATATTCATTACACTAAAGAATCTTACCGGCGAAAAGGGCAACATTGGTTTGTCTGGCATCAAATGGGCACCTTGCCAAGCCACTAATTTCTTCCCCATCATACTCTAAGGTATTCAACTACAAAAGAAAAATAAATAGCTAGTGTCATATCTGTTCAATGTACATGTTTGAAGGCAATACTGCTTTATTTGCACTGAAATTCTACGGGAAGAATTCTGTCTTTATTCCTCCACAGCATTAGAGATAAAACAAATTACTGGGTCTATAGGAGAAAGGATTTGACGCTAACAACATTCCCGTAAAGGAAGAAAAGTTGATTTAAAAAAAGCACATTGTATAAAATATACTTACCCTATAGTATCTACACATGGGATTAAAAGCATTGGTGCCACAAACAAAAACCATCTCATCGTTTCTCGGAACAAATACTTTAATAAAGTTGTGGCATTCATCCTAAAGAAAGTAACAATTACATTAACATTAGACATTCCATATGCTTACACTGTGGGCTCAAACCCCCACAGAGACTCAATCTAGTAGGCAGTTGTTTGTTTCACTTACTTTATGCTTGCCTTTCATAGCACAGTTTTCTCGATCCTGTTGTCTTGACCGCCATGTCAGTTTCTGTAACAATCAAGCAAACCAAAGTTCAATATTTTAAATATTGAGGGGAGAGGGACATTAACCAAGTTCTGAGAGAGTGCAAATAAATATGCCAACTACACTTGCTCACCTTGTTTGGTATTACTTCTGTTTTGGGGATTTCATTTAAGTTTACCGTATAAACTTGATCCCTGTTGGAAACAAGGCAGTAAGTCATATCATGTGAATACATAAAAGAGTTAAGCTGATTCTTATTTTATTTTTACAGATCTGCTTTTATTGCGTTTTGGAGATCACTTGGATTTTCTCTGTCTCCAAGAAAGTCAACAAAGAGTGTTTTTTCATTAGTGAGTTGCTTTTATACATCACTGTGGTTAGGGAGCAAAGAAAGCTCTTCAGGCATGGGTCAAACTGCTACTTGGTGTTAGCACAGACATACTTCTAATATTTGCTTGAATAATTCCAAGTTAAAAAAAGATTAAAGAATGATTTTTTTCTCCTGCTGCTTTAGGAATAAAGAATGGTGCATGATTTCTTGATGGCAGTAATAACATAAGACTGCGAAAGGTTTTTGCTATATTTTGTTCCTGGTACACAGCACTGACTCTTCCGGGTGAATATTTTTGGCTACTTGCAATTTTTGATCACAATACATATTAGTTTTTCATGAACTAGACACATTAATGCAAGCACCACAAGAGAAAAGAATTTTAATCTAATAAACCAACGAGAGGAAAATTACCTGCCAGCAATATAAAGTGTGTCTCGAATTTTCAACATCAGCTGAAAGTCCAGCCTATGCTGTGATTCATTGCCTGAAGGGCGTCCTCTAAAAACCGGATATTGCCTTGAATCTGCAAGTAAAAACGGGCTAAACCATCAGTCAGGATTACGGAGCTGAAGAATCGATATACAGCATTGATTAGCTGTATATACTAGTTGTAAAAGGGTTTTAACTAAATTCCCCTCTTAAGGTCTTGAATATGAACGAATAAAGGACAGTGAATGTCAGCAAATGGTCTTTTTCTTTTAACTGAAAACATATAACCTATATATGGGCTGCTTTAGAAAAGCACCTAACTAAACTGTCCCGTTTTCTCCAGACACTAGGAAATGACTGTGGATAAATTAGTATGTAAAACATTATAAAGACATAAAACTCTCTCTCTTTTTCTAAAGATGAATATGCTTAGAAAATCAAAACCGAAAAAGCTTCCTTCTTAGAAAAGGAGAATGTTCTTTAGATCACTTACAGTGATAGTCAACAGTATTAAGGGGTTCATCGTCTTCAGGAAAGCTGACTGCTCTCAGCTGGGAAATCATCAGAAGCAGCATGTAGGCACAAAGCAGGAAGAACCTCATGGTGGGCCAAGATGAAATCAGAGCAGCCCCTCCTCAGAAATCCCACTTAGCTACGGGAAAACAGAAATAGTTTGGAAAGACCTCTATGCTGTGATGAAACTGTTCTGTCATTTGCAATCAGCTCAATGTTCACCACCAGCTCTCCAATGCCCCCCCTCCCATCAGAAAGATGGCAGTGGTGGAGGAGGTATCTCTGAAAACACAGGCCAAAGATGGAATCATGCCAAGTCTGATTAAAGCATCTGGTGAGCATATTGAAATTTTAGGCCAATTTGCAAGAGTTTTTGAGGTAACTACATATGTTATCACAGCAAAATCACCAGAACCACAAACAGAAATGCTGGTTGCTGATAAGAAGATGGGCAAAGTTGGGATTAGAATTTTAATTAAACTCCAGTCTGCTTCCCTTCCCCCATCCCTGAAATAAATCCAGTACAGCTCGTCTCTACCCCCTCCCCACTAAGATGCCCAAGCTGCCTCGAGAGTATCCAAGGAGCTATCAGTCCTGTTGCCCCTCACAGCCCCTTGAGGCCTGCCAAATTCCCAGCATTATTTAAGCCCTACCCCTAAATTCTTAAGTAGAACAGTTCCCTAAGCTTAGAAAGAACAACATGAAAGTAATGACACGAATGACCTTGAATCAGGGTGAAAGAGAATTAAAAGAAATGAAATGATTTCATGATCAATCAATCAGAGAGGGGCCGGGATGCAGCAGCACAGCTGACACCAGATGACTGGGGAAGCCTATATTTTTACATAAAACCATTTGGACACAAACCAATACCCTAAGTATGCCTGTCCTCTTAGCTTTATTAAGCTTTAGAGCCATACAGGGCCTTAGGGACCATCTAGTTCAACCCCCTCATTTTTCAGATAAGAAAACTAAGACCTGGAAAAATTAAGGGACTCGCTGGATTTCATGGAGCTATTTAGGGCGAGATCAGAGTCCAGACTCACATCACCTGAGTCCCCATCCAGGCCTTTTTCATCAAATTAGATAATGAAATTAAATGGCTGGGTTTTTTTTTTTCTTAGAAAATATAGCACTGCAAAAAAATCTTTGGTGGGGGGGTAATGAATACACTCATTATCTTTACTGAAGGGATGTTTCATAGGTGTAAGCATATGTTAAATTTTAACAAGTTGTACAATTACACATGTGCAGTATTTGTATGTCAGTATCTCAACAAAGCTTATAGTGTTAATTGTACAATATTAACTGCAAAAATCTTTAAGTGTTATTAATTTATTAGAAAAATAAATTAAGGCCCTACTGGGCCAATGGGTATTTTTGCGAAACTGTAAAATCTCTGCTTCGCAACAATTATCACTCCTTCTTCAACAGAAACTGTCACTTAGAGCTACTATACTGAACAGTAAAACATTTAGCTTTAGCCTCAATCTCATATATCTAAGAACTTTAGGTGTGATCATGAGAATCACTTCAAATTCTGGGGGAGTACAGCCACTCAACTAAGTACTCCCCATGCCTCTTTCATCTTAATGTCAAAAACACAGATGTACACACATGCATTCTATACAACACTCTCAGTATTTGTCTTTCTAACTAGAGTAGAAGCCAAGTATGTATATGTGGAATGTAGAATCCTAGTTTTTCAAAAAGAGAGAAAACTATTGCAATACGATTTTTCTCAATGGACCACTAATCCAGCGGTAAGTTAACACGCTTAAAATACTATATCGCTTATATGTGGAATCTAAAAAAATGGTACAAATGAACCTATTTACAAAACAGAAATAGAGTCACAGATATAGAAAACAAACTTATGGTTACCAAGGGGGAAGGGGGACTAAATTGGGAGATTGGGATTGACATATACACACTATATACACACTATAAAATAGATAACTAATAAGAACCTACTGTATAAGGACAGGAAACTCTACTCAGTACTCTAATGACTTACGTGGGAATAGAATCTAAAAAAGAGTGGCTATATGTTTATGTATAACTGATTCACCTTGCTGTACAGCAGAAACTAACACAACATTGTAAATCAACTATACTCCAATAAAAATTAATTAAAAAATAAAAATAAAGACGCCCTGCAAAAAAGCCTGGAGGACTGGGCCCTGCGGCAGCCCTATACTCTAGTGGAAAGAGTGTGGACTTTGGTGGCAATGGGACTGGGGCTTGAATGGAACTCCACCACTTACCAGCTAATCGACCTGGGAAAGGTTCTTTGATCTCTCTTAGCATTAATTTCTATAAGAACTAAAAGCTTGGCACCTACAGCTTCTGAGCAAAGTCAATCTTCCTTGCCCACTTCCTACAGGACACCATGGATATGACCAAGTTGACCTTAACAATATGAGCAAAGTCTGGGGAAAAGATATCCTAAAATATTAAAGCTATTTGGCCAGTTTTTTTCCCCGCAAGTGGGTAGTTAGTTTAAAATACGAAACCACTGTCCTTAGAATAAATTTTACAACTTGAGCCTATTTATCAAACCTAGAGAAAAAGTAAAAAGCAATCACCAACAATCCTACCATCTCAACCCAACAACCGTAATGATTTCGTTCTAATCTTCTTGCCACACACACATATTTTCAATCATGACAAAATGACCTCTTTCAATCTACCATTTTTCCTGAAGCAGCACCTTCCTGTCTTGCTTTTCCACAGTGTTTTTCCATTTGTAAAGACCCTAAAGAAGATGTAGTATATATACATATACCACATATATATGTATACAATGGAATATTACTCAGCCATAAAAAAGAATGAAATAATGCCATTTGCAGCAACACGGATGGACCTAGAGATTATCGTTAAGTCAGACAGAGAAAAACAAATATCATATGATATTGCTTATATGCGAAAGCTATAAGAAAAAGATACCAGTGAACTTATTTACAAAACAGAAATAGACCCACAGACATAGAGAACAAATTTATGGTTACCAAACGGGAAAGGGGGGGGTAAATTAGGAGTTTGGGATTAACATATACACACTACTATATATAAATAAACAACAAGGACCTACCATATAGCAGAGGGAAGTATACTCAATATTTTGTAATAATCTATAAAGGAAAAGATCTGAAAAGGAATATATATATATGTATAAGTGAATCACTTTGCTGTTCACCCGAAGCTAACACAATATTTGTAAATCAACTATACTTTAATAATAATAATAAAAAAAGACCCTAGACATTGAAGCAGCGTAAAAATATGAAATGTTGTCCTAGGAATTAAAGTCTGCTATTACATCAATCCCAAACTGGATGTTTCTGCTGGGTATCAGAGGAAAAAGCCAGAAACACCAATGAATCCTAAAGAAACACAGAAATATCTGCATGAACCCAAGAAGGTAGTTCTGTGAATCTTTCTCCACTAGGACAGGTAACTGAATGGTTCACATTATGTGGGCAGAGCTTCCATGCCCCCGACAGCAAGGCGGGGAGGGGCCCTCACCAGGAAGAGTGTCTTTCACAGCTGTGATTCCAGCATTGAGACTGAGGGTGGAATCACTGCTGACTCACTGGCAAGCACCAAGCTGCTGGCTGAGCCATCATTTCCTGTAACTCATTCATCTGACACTGCAGAAAGCAATTTCTCCCTATACCCCACCCCTCACCAATCTCATCCTCCAAAAATAAAACCCCACCACTAATTACTTCCTGTCCCTGCATAAAGCTTTATTTAAAAAATTACTTTCAGATTTGCCACAGAACTTATAAATGGAAGCATTTAATGTAAAAACATATATCAAAGCAAAGCTGAGTAGGGGAGGTAAGAATCTGAAAATACCCAAGAAAAATGTACCAGGAAGGAGATTTATTTGCATGTAAACCCCTCAGACTACTTTGTTCTCACCTTATTTAAGGAAGTATCCCAGGATTCCAGGGCTCGGTGAAATCATCAAACCAGTTATGTGGAATGAAGGCAAGACATGAGGCAGGACAAAATGTTGGAAAAGAACCTAGACCTTGAGGTTAGAAAGATCTGAGTACAAACTTGCTTGTGCCATTTACTTCCTGGCTCTGGAACCTTGTTTAAGGTGAATTAACCCTTTAAACCTCAGTTTCCTCATGTGTAAAATAGGAATAATTACCTTTACTACCTCATAGGTTCTTCTGGGGATTAAATGAGATAATCTATACAAAACGTCTAACACAGAACCTGGCCTATAATAAATCTCTAGTAAATCTTATTGAATATTATCATGACTATTATTGTTAGATCTTATTGTGCAAAAGGGCCAAAAAAAAAAAAAAAGAAATATGTTTACTCTTTCATTTTGTACAGCTATTTATTTACAACTGTTTATGTATATCATCATAACAATAATAGAGGTATTCTTAGAGGATAAGGTACAGCTTCATAGACATTGATGCCTCCAAGAAGGAGGAGGGAACCACCTTCCTTACGTGTAAGCTTATAGTAAAGAACATACCTATATGAGGTTATTCCTTTCAGTGAGAGAGCAGGGAATCTGAGTAAGTATATTTTGGATTTTTTTTTATATGGGCTTCCCCCGTACATTCTTGATTTTAAACCTAAATATAATGAGGATAGCTCTTAAAAGGAGTTCAGAGCTGCCAAGATAGCCAGGGTTTGAGTGACAGAGACTATAATTTTTTACACAAAATGCTCAACATTCAAGCAGCAATTACTAGACATTCCAAGAACTAAGATTAAGAGAGAAAAAAGACAATAGAAAATAGGACCACAGGTAACCCAGGTATTAGAATTCTCAGATATAGGTTAAAAAAGTAACTATGTTTATTTTGTCCAAGAAAAAAAGATGACAAGATGAAGAATTTCACCAGATACCTAGAATCTATTAAAAAAGAATTAAATATAAATTCTACATCTGAAAAGCACAGAACTAAAGCTTAATAGATGTGTTTAGCAACATATTTCTTACAGCTGAAGAAAAGATTAGTGAACTGAAAGACAGGTTACTAGAAAATACCACACAGAAACATGGACAGCAAAAAGGTTGGAAAAAACAGACCAGAGAGTAAGAGACACACAGGATCTTGTGAAAAGATGTCACATATGGGAGTTCCTGAGAGTGAGCAAAGAGAGAAAAATGGACAGAAACAATAACTGACAAGATAATGGCTGAAAAACTGATGAAGGACCATAAGGCACTCATTAAAGGAGCTCTAAGAACTTCTAAATACAAAGAGAAAACACACTTAAATATATCATAGTCAAGATGCTAAAAATAAAAATTTTTTAAACGTTAAAAGCTAATATAGTTTACCTTCAAAGAAGCAGGAGTACTGACGGATGACTTATCAATAGAAATGATGGAATTCAGTAGACCACAGAATGACATTTTTAAAGTGCTGAAAGAAATTACATTTCAAGCCTAGAATTCTATAATCGTGAAAATATTCTTCAAAAATGAAGCAAGATGAGATGTTTAAGATAAGAAAAAACTGAGAGATTTATTGTTAGCAGGCCCAAACTAAAAGAAATACTGAAAGGAAGTTCTTTAAGCAAGAGAATTTATAGGGTTGGTTAATACAAGTTCTTTTTATGGTTACAGAATAGTGGCCAAATTTGAAATTAATGAATCCCAGATAGAGAAATTGATCTATCGTCTGTCTCTCTTAAAGCTATATTAGTTCAAAGGAAATGAGAATTCAGAAATGCAGTATGCCTACTTAATTTTCTCCCCAGTCCAAAGAACCCAGAAAGAACCATGCTGATTTTAAAACCCTGGCTCTCTTCTGGAAATGCTACTTCTCAAAGAGGAGCTGTTTAGACTCTCATACTCTCCCTACACCTCAGGATCTGACAGTGGAGTTGCTTCTGCCCAGTTTCCCAGTATTTCTTCTAGACTTTGGGCCTCCATCCTTTAACAATAAAATCCTGTGCTTACTTGAGGTTCTGCCCCTCCTTTCTTTTAGCTGATAACTTCCCGGTCACTTTCTCTAAGAAAAACATTTCAAAGACTTTAGCAGTCCTGGTCCATGGTTCCACTCTTGGACTTATCAGCTGTAGCTTCTTCACCTCAAAAATCATGAAGTCAAGCACTGCATGACTTGATCCCCAACTTCTGTCCCTCTAGCTTGTTTGACTGCTTTCACCAGACTACTCTTCCTTCTTATCAGGGCCTTCAGTCTACTAACTGCTCTCCTTTCTTCTCCTAACTTCTAATCCATTATTCATCCCCAGTCTTGTCATACCACTTTATCCATGTTATACGGAATATTCAGTAGTCAACCACTTCAATAATACTTTTGCCTGTACTCTAGACTCCCTCATCCCTTGTTACTGTGTCAGACTTTCTTGCAAAGTTTCTACCTAGGATGAACACAGCCTTCTGCACCTTCCCCAGAGCAGCTGAGCTGCTGTAGGGAAGACAACCACAGTCTGCGGCAATTTGGTATGTACTAATGTCACAGAATTCCTGACCACCAACTACAACTCACACTATAAAACTGTGGGGATCCTATGTTTCTCTACTAGATTTGCCCACACCCCAAATCAGTAGGTTTAAACTTTCCCCATTCACCTCAAGGCCCTCATCTCTTCTTCCTCCTCACAGCTACTTCACGTAGAAAATAAAGCCATAAGTTAGGAACTTCCTCAATCCTTCCCCCTTCCCATTACCAAGAACATCAACCTATATGCTTCGTCATGAAGTTTTTCCTCCCTCTCTCCTGTTTTAAGAGGGTTTCACTCCCCAAGTCCCCTCCATGTGCTTTAAACCCAACCCCTTCTGTTTTTCCTGGAACAGAAAAAAAACATGGATTATATTCTTCTCTTCCGGCACGTTCTATAAATTTTTATTGCTTAAATATTATCCATCAGCACTTAAATTTGCCCACATCCCTCTCATCTCAAAAACAAAAAAGGTGAAAAAGCTGCTCCGGTCACCCCAGATCCTTCTCTAGTCACCGCCTATCTCTTTCTTTCCATTCGCAGACACTGACAAAAAGTTTTTCATTTTCATTGTTGTCATCTCCTCACCTCCCACTCAGTCTTCTACTGCCTCTGTTCTAGCTCCTCTTTCAATAAGGTCTTTTACTAAAAACACTGATGACCTCCAGGTAGCTCAATGCAATGGATACTTCCCAGTCCCATCTCATGTAATCCCTCAGTAGCTTTAGACGCAGTTGACTGTCCACAGCTTTTTAAAGCCTTGACTTTTACCACATTCTTCTGACCTTTTCCTTACTTTTCTGTCTGCCCCTTGTTTGTCTCCCATTCATTCTGTAGATGCAACGAGAATGAGCTTTTCAGAATATAAACCCCATCATAGAATCTCATAATCCTTCAGGAACTTCCTATCACTCTTAGGAGAAAGTCCAGATCTTTGCGATGAGGCTTTAAGGCAGTTCCTGTTCTGAGTCCTGGCTCCCTCTCCAGCCTTATCTTGAGTCTCTCTCCCTCTTTACTCATGCTTCTACCACCCTGGCTATGGTTCTGGCCTTGGAATGTGTCATATGCTATCTACTTCCACCAAGCCTTTGCTCCTCCTTTCCCTCTGGATGGCCCTTCTTGCCTCCCATCCTTGGCCTTTTTAAGTCCTCCTGTAGTTCTTCAGAGCCCGAAGAAGAGTCAGTCCCTTGGGACAAGCAGGTCTCACAGTTGTCAATACTTGATACAACTGTGAATAAACTGTAAATGAAGGAAGAAACAAAAGAACTAGTCATGTGTCCTGAAAACTACCAGCTCTGCTAAATCTCTCAGGGCAAGATTAGCATTTTGGATTCCTGTCTGATTCAGCTTTACTTAATACTGTTAAACAAAACAACAACAATAACAACAGAGAGCAGCAGACCCAGGGAGGATGAGTACCCTAGGTTCTGCTCCCAAATAGCATTCATTCTTTTATTTGAGTGTGCTGTGAACTACAGGAGAGACGCGGGGTGGGCCTGGAGCTGCAGCAAAGGGCACCATTCACTCCACAGTCTATGAAATTCCAGGGGCCACTCTTTACACTGCAGTCCATGAGAAGGACGGCCCATGGAGTTACAGGAGTTATAGGTCTACGGCCTGACGGCCCCACATGACAAAACGGAAATGGAGCAATGGGTTTAAGTAGATTGAAAAAGAACAAAGAGAAGGAAGTTAATTGCTATTCCTTGGAACCTTACCAACACACGGAGGGTTGTCATTGAAGGTCAACTACAAAAGAGAAGTTTATGTTTATAGAGCATTCACGTTTCTAGATACTAGGCAGTGCGTTCTGTGGAGGGCTATGGATTTCAATCTATACTCAACATCAGTATTTAATGAGAATGGTGTGACAACCAGGCTGACAGCAGAACCTCCGGAGTATAAGAATGTGAGAGGAAGAGATGATGATACAGATTCCAGAAGACCTCTTAGCAGAGTTGGGGCAGGGTACTCTGGGCACTTCTCAGCAGTGTGGGTAGCTACTTACATCCAGGCTCACCAAGTGATTCTTGACTGATGGGAGTCTCTTGGGAGAGCATCAGCTCTCTCATTTAAGGAAGCTCTACTGTCACCCCCACTACCACCATCCCCACCTTGGCCCGATCCTCTCCTGCACAAGGGCTTGGGGACCAGGGCACCATGTATGAACAAATATATCCTCCCTGACCCTGGGCCAGGAAGAGGTTTCTGAAAGGCCCTCGACTTTGAGACCCTTCCTCCCTCTGGGAACTTGGGTGCCCAGGTGAGAGGAAGAGGCTTCCTGCACTGTTCTGTTAATGACACTTTCACAACTTAAAACATTGCCCTCTGGCATGTTGAGGAAATGACAAAGCAGCTCTCTGACTCACCCCCCGACACAGCTGAAGCCCTGCTGACACACCAGAATCTGTAAGGATGTACATTCTGATGGAGCAGGGAACAGTCAGTCTGGAGGATTGGGAACTTGGAAGCATAAGGAATGTCAGGGCTGCTTCTCCCACTGACACCAGCAGCAGGAGAGGAAGGGACCAGGCACCAGTAGACCTGGGGTCATGGACTTTCTATGTGACCATGGACAGGAAACCTCACATTTTGGGCTTGAGTTTCTTCATGTAATAAAAGGGAGATAAAAAGAAGATGTGGTACATATATACAATGGAATATTACTCAGCCATAAAAAGAAACGAAATTGAGTTATTTGTAGTGAGGTGGATGGAACTAGAGTCTGTCATACAGAGTGAAGTAAGTCAGAAAGAGAAAGACAAATATCATATGCTAACACATATATATGGAATTTAAGGGAAAAAAATGTCATGAAGAACCTAGGGGTAAGACAGGAATACAGACACAGACCTACTAGAGAATGGACTTGAGGATATGGGGAGGGGGAAGGGGAAGCTGTGACAAAGCGAGAGAGAGGCATGGACATATGTACACTACCAAATGTAAGATAGATAGCTAGTGGGAAGCAGCCGCATAGCACAGGGAGATCAGCTTGGTGCTTTGTGACCACCTAGAGGGGTGGGATAGGGAGGGTGGGAGGGAGGGAGACGCAAGAGGGAAGAGATATGGAAACATATATATATGTATAACTGGTTCACCTTGTTATAAAGTAGAAACTAACACACCATTGTAAAGCAACTATACTCCAATAAAGATGTAAAAAAAAAAAAGAAATAGTCTATTAAAAAAATAAAATAAAAGGGAGATAAATTGAAAGTGTAGGAGTACTTTTTCTCAGAGTCCATGAGCTCCTTCTGAGGGCTAGAGGGCAGAATCCAACTTCCTTGCCTGCTCAGATAAACATCCTGGTGTAATACCCACCACTCCCACATTCTTTCCCCTCCACATTACCAGCATCTCAAGTGGCTCTCATCACAAACAGTATCTCCCTGATTCTGAGGCTGCCTCCTTTATCTCCCTGTCTCTCACCCCTTCCCCAGCCAAACTGCTTTGAAGAGAAGTCTCAGCCTACTGTCTCCATTTCCTCACATTTTATTCAATTTTTAACTCACTTCAGTCTAACTTCAACTCTTGCCCATCAATCACCTTACGGTCAAATCCAACTCAGTCCTCTTTTTTTTTTTTGGCCGCGCCTCACAGCAGCAGGCGGGATCTTAATTCCCCGACCAGGGATCGAACCCATGCCCCCGTGCAGTGGAAGTGTGGCGTCCTAACCACTGGACGGCCAGGGAATTCCCTCAATCCTCATTTTAAGTCTCCTTTCATCTCCCTGAAGTATTCAGTCATGGTGGTCCCTCCTTCAGATCTTGAAGCTCTACTTTTGGCTTTCATAGTTATCTCCTCACCTCTCCAGCTACTCCTTGTCGGCAACCTTCCCAAACTTGTCTGAACATGCCCACCCTTAGATGTGGTTCTTCATGGTTCTGTTCAGGCTCTTTGAAGATTCACCCACATTACACACACCTTCTTCACTACCACTGATTAATTGATGAATCCTCACTCCACATGCCCGGCAGAGATCATACGTCTCTGCTCCAGATCCAACTTGCAACTCTCTTGCTAGCTATTTCGGCTCATAAAATATAGGCAACTTAAATTTGGAAGGTGCAAATCTGAACTTCAGATACTCTGTCTTGACTTGTACTCCTGCTAAATCCCCTATAGAGGGCAGGCTCTGAGCTCCAAGTGCTTGGGTTCAAATTCATGTACTATCACTTACCAGCCATGTGACCCTGGGCCTGTCACTTCACCTCTCAAAGTCTCAAGTTTTCACGCATAAAATGAAGATAATTTAAGCACTAATATTACAATGATTTAATGAAATAATCTGTGTAAAGCACATAGCCAAACCCTTTGCACCTGGTAAGGATCCAACAATTACAATTATTATTATTATTGCTGTTAGTAATATTTTTAAGATCCTACTCAGTCACTGAAGCCTTAAACCTGGGAGTCACCCTAGATCTCTCCCCCTCCATCATCCTGTTTCCAACCTGTCAGTACATCCTGTTGATTTCTCTTTCAATTGTTCTAGAATCTACCCTGAACTGGTTTCTGCCCTCCTAGACTTTTAGTTTATTCTCCACAAAGCCACCAGAATAATCTTTTCAAAGCACAAATAGCATCATGTTACTTCCTTGTCTAAAAACAATTTTATGGTTCCCGAAGGCCTCTATGATAAGGTCCAAATTTATTTCCAGGATTTACAAGGTCCTCCACAATTTGATTCTTGCCAGCTTCTCTGTTTCAGCTACTAATGCGTCCCAATCTTCATCCCAAAGCAGTGTCTTCTACACATACTATTCTCTCTCAAAAGCCCTTCCTGGAAATTGTCTATTTATCAGATCAAAATGTCCCTGGCCTTTGCCCCTTTCCCATTCTTCCAACTACCCCAAATCCTGCTCCCCTGGGTGCTCTGTTCCCCTCAGGATGACTCACCATACCATGACACTGTGTAAAACTTCTATTACAGAACTCACCGCCTCATCATAATGTTCCTTATTTTCACATTTTCCCTACTAACCTGGGCTCTGCTCCAGATAGAGAGTACGCCGTACTTGTCCTCTTTATCCTTTGCATGAGGCACAGGGCCTGGAATGTAGGAGGTCCTCAGTCATTATGTAAAGGACAGAGAAAAAAAGAAGTAGATGGAGGCTGGACACGTGGCTGATGCAGCTGTGGGGGCACAGGTGCCACGGCTTGAACACCTCGTCACCATCGCCCCAAACACCTGGAGTCTTGGGTCTACCATTTCCCTGCAACAGCAGTAGCACACAACCCTCATCAGCCCCAGGCGTTTCCAGGGGCTCCAAATCTAAGAGGTTCTTGCAAATGGCAACAGATGCCTCCTTTCACACCCTCCCATCATTAAGGAACTGCTCTTTGATCGGAGGCATGGGCAGCACAGGCCAAAAGAGTAGGTGATTTCCGTCACCCCCCACTGAAATTCCGCCTCATTCTGCAGCTTTCCCAGAACAAGGAAAACTGAGCTGTTCCTGAAATTAAAGAGTGGGGTCTATGGAACTGACAGAGAAGGAAGTCTGTTGACTCCCCACTACCCAACAAGGAAAAATAAAATAAAAACCAACCTGCCTAATGGCTGACTGATGCTGGAGATTCTGCAATGGGAAATTCTTTTCTTTGGCTGACGGACTTTTTTTCCAGTTATAAAGTATGTGGTGCTGGAGCGTAACATAAGCCAGAAATCAGTATGAATACATTTGTAAGATCTTTCCTTGGGGCTAGATTCTGATAGAAGAGAAAAGAAAGAAAGGTGGCAGTAGACACCACGGAAGGCAGAAAAGGGCACACTGCAGGGTATGGAAGCCTGTTGTGTTCTTTATTAATGTCTTGCTTTTATAATCAATGTCTTCCTAAAAGTTGGGTCAGTTTTGTTTATTTTAATTGTATTTTACATGCATGAGGAAAGCTGGCTATTTAAAGAAGTTTTCTGAAAATTAAAGCAGCTCTTATGTCAGGTTTTCATTTTAAGTCTAGGTGTTCTTAAAGCAAAGCATACCAATATCTCCATCAGTAATGCTTCTGGTCAAATATTAATAATTCAGACAGGAGCTGCACTGAAAAGGAACTGAGCAGGAAGGGACAGAAAACAGGATCTAACCTGTGTCTGCCAAATTCTAAGCAAATCTGAAGAGGAATCCCAGAATTCCACCTCTGATTGGAACCACGGCTCTGGGGAGCATAATTCTAGTGACACCTTGCCTACCAGATTTTGCCTGTCCATCCTAACTCACGTCGGGTAACCTTTTAAAGCTAAACTGACCTAGAAACAATCTTCATTTAAAGTGAAAATAACAAATGAAACTAATGAGAGGATGAGCCCCATATCTAAGCAGAGAGAATGTGCTACCCGGGCAGATGACAAAACACATCAACTTCTTAAGAGATCAAGATGAGGACTAGCTTTGCGAAAATATAAAATATGTTTTATATTTTGCAATTGAAAAAAAAAAAAGAGAGAGAGAGAGAGAAAGCAGAAGGTTGCTGTGGCAGAAATGAATACAATGGTGTCCTTTTTCCAGGGAGGACTGCAGGGCTTTCAAGGCTAACTAGTGACAAGAGACATTAAAAGCTTTTCCTGTGTTATCTCCTCCACACGCGTGCTCCCTGCCAGGCTTGGCTGCTCTCCTTTGGCCTCCAGGAAAGGAACCGTTCTAGACAAAGGAAGGGCTCCTGGTTCCAAGGGATGATTGAGATGCCAAAGGACTCAGCCTGTCTTTGGAACATTGGCTTATTCTACTAGATCACCTGCTGGGGCTGCCATATGGCCTGCGCAGACATTCTGTTCAGGCTAATAGGGCCTGGGTCCATGCCTGGTTCTGCCCTCTGGGCTGGGATGACAGAAGTAGAGCACGCTTGTTCTGTTTCTACTGACTTGTCTGATGCCACCACTATGGAGCCATAGCTTTCAATATCCTGTATGGTGCCCGTCTTAGGTTTTCAAAGAACATGAACAATACCCAGGCAAGGGAGGACTGAGGATGGGCTGCTGCTACTATTCCTAGGAGAGAATGAGGAGATAAATTAAGGGACTTGAGGTCCAAGAGTGGTAAAGCTGGTGCAGAACCCAGACGTCATGAGAGTCTGTTGATGTATGTTTCTCATCCCTGCCAATGACAGGAATTTGCTCTACATGAAGAAGCTAATGGTTTCCTGTTTTATCTTCTGCAAATCACCTCACCAGAGGTTCCCAGGTGATGTCATGATTTCAAATAGCTGCTGAAGGGTTTACAGAAGGGTTAAATGTAACAACCCAGAGAAAGCAAAGTAGACTTTAAAAAAATGTGTAAAGCCAAAACTCCTGGTCCAAGCACTATGGTTTCCAGTTGCCAAAAATATGGCCTTTGTATTTGCCCTCTGTATTTGAAAACACAGTAACAGCTGCTTCTCTATGGCAAATGTGGAGAATGATTAGTAACTGTTCAGAAGGATCTACGATAAAGCCCTACCATTATCTGCATTCCATTAGGGAATTCAGTTCTGACTTGTTTTTAAAAATCCACTTCCTGGGTGAAGAGTACATGGGACCCTACTATTGTTGCAACTTCCTGTTAGTTTATAACCATTTCGAAACAACTTCTAAAAATGTCATTTTGTTCTACTGATGGAAATGAGGTCCCCTGGCGAGGGTTCAGCCAACAGACCTGGACTAATAAATTGGCCCAAGTGAATTTTTATGGCCAGAAAAAGCTCTGCGAGGGCCCAGCCTGGGCCTGAGTCAGTTCACCTGTGACTCACCTGTAGCCCTTTGTCTGGGCTCCGTTATCTATCATATCTATGAGCTTTTGAAACCTCTGGGTCCACAGAGGAAAAATGGGAGTCTAGGTAAATCGATGCCAACTGCTGAGTTTTACTGAATCTATTCAACACCGAGCGGGTATGAGAAAAGTTGGGCCCTTCCTCCTCTGGGGTGGAGCCTGAGTGAGTGTTGAGCAGTGCTGTACCATGATTGCGAACATGAACTCTGCAGCCAGAATGCCTAGGGAGGAGACCAAGCTTGGTCACTTAAGCAGCCTCGGGCAAGCTGCTTCACCGCTCTGTACTTCAGTTCCCCGTGAAGTGGGGATAACTAGCAGCTCCTCTCAGAGAGGTGCTGTGAGGCCTGCGTGAGTTACCTAAAGAGCAATCCCTGAGCTCCTGTGATCATGTTCTGTGATCAGGTGAGTGCCAGGAAGCCAGTGCAAGGCTGACCGCGGCACCACCTTGAGGAAGGGCTGCGTGCTCCATGCTATTGCTGGAGATAATTATGCCTCAAAGGTTACACTACCCTTATCTACATTTATTCTCGCCTCTCCTTATGGGGATGCTAACTTCACCCCAGACGTCAAACATATCAAACACACCTAGAGATAACAGGGGACTGAGCAATCTAGATTCTACTCTAGCAGCCAAGAGGCCGCACCTGCTCTGGCTTCAGCTTCCTCATCTATAAATGAAGGGATGGGCTACAACATCGACCGTTTCTAAGGCCCGTCTAAGTCATTAGCTTTTATTGATTCTGAGTTTGGTGCCTGGGTCGAAAAGGCTCTTTACCGAAAGTAACAGAATTCCCAATTCACACTTCTAAATTTTTCCTATAGCTCTGGCGTTGCCAAGGATACAAAATGCATGTGCCCCCTCTGAACCCCGAGACAGGAGAGCTGTGATCGCTGCCTCTGATCTATAACACCAAACCACAAATG